>NC_135313.1:27341759-27966759 GCF_048772815.1 Callospermophilus lateralis | reverse complement strand
CCATGCGGCCAGCGCAATGGTTTCATTAATGAGGTTCTTGGCATAAAAGTTAGCTAGCAGAGATCGAAATAAACACACAGACTCAGTTACCTTTTTCTATGACCAGGTCCCAGAGGGCTCCCCTCTCTGGTTTCCTCCTCTAACCGCCCGGCAGGGCAGCAAGGATTACTCAGGGCTAGCAGGAGAGAGAGAGCGAGCACGCCAGGGAGTAGCCTTTTATTGGGGAGCAAGAAATTCAGGGGATAATTCCACCCAATGAAGGTTGAAGGGGGAGCCGCACTCCAAGGTCAGGGTCAGTGATTGGGCCTCCGGGGTCAGTGGTCAGTTACACCCCCACACGGACAGGTTCTCTCAACAGGAGAGGGCCAGGAAAGCTCCGACACAGCCAGAGCGCCTCAGACCCTGACCGGGAGTCACCCAGTCACGTGTGAGAATGGCTCCCAACAACAGAGGCTGTGTTCAGTGTGGCCTGAGCCCTGCATTCTAATCCTAGTTCTTTGCTGTGGGGCCTTTGGTATGTCAGTTACCCTCTCCAAGCCTCTGTGTCCTCTCTGTAAAATGAGTATGATACTATGACTTTCCTCAAAGGTTTGCTATAATGATTAAATAAAATAGCCTATGTAACAGAAGACTTGTTTTCCAGCCCTTTTCCCCCTTTCAAATAACTTAAGGTTCTAACCATCAGTAGGTAGGCCATAATACCCCTGCATGAAAGCCCTCTCTCCCTGATCTGCACACCCTCAGACTAGGCAAACTGAGGGGCTGGACCCCTGAGTCACTGCTTGGAGGAGAGCTGCTCAACTGACACTGAGTAAGAAATAAACCTTTGTTGTGCCAGGCCCTCACAGTCTGGGGTTGGTTCACTATTGCATACAGTCAAGCCCATCTTTACTAATACACAAGGGCAGGCCATTTGAGTGGGGGAAATAGAGGACTCCAAGGAGGTGACACTTAAATAGAAATTTCAAAGTTTAGAAGGAAACAGCTACCTAAAGTGCCAGTGGAAAGGCATTCCAAGCAAGGGAACAGAACATGCAAAAGCCCATAGGTAGAGAGAAAAGTTCAGCTGCCCAGCCACAAGCAAGGAGGAGCTGGTGCAAGGTAAGCCTGAGGAGAAGTCAGAAGATCAAACTCTCTGAAGTACCAAGACTCCCAAACAGCTGATGCCCCAAAGAAGAGGTACTTCTGTATCATCACTACCCAGCTCCTCCGTTTGAGTCACAAAACCCTGGGTGACTCAAGCGGAATTAAATGCAGGTGGTACCAATGAAAAGATAACTGTAATGGGGTCCTGATATTACTGCTCCTTGCCATCTTTACGTTTTAAGTGCCTCTGTAGGAATTGACCGTGTAGGAAAGAGACAAAGGCAACTGCTCTGCTATTCTGAAGCAATATGCTGCAGAAACTGCAGCATGCGGGCTTTTCATTTTGCTGGTCAATCACATTTGTTCACAGCTGCCTGACAACAACCGCAGTGGTGCCTGATGCTCTTGTTCAGCCACACAATGGAAGCAGCAGCTTGGGGAGAAGTTTCCAGTCTTGTGTGCTGGTGGGTTTTGCAGTCACATTTGTGGCTTTCAGATGAACCATGCTTAATGAATATTTTTTAAGCGGCTTAACGAATGTTACAATACAGAACCATCACACAAATTATTGCCTACCTCACAACTACAGATTTTAAGTTCAAATTCCACTTATTAGATACCTTAGAGTCAACGATGCTGAAGAATTAGTGGTTGTTTTCATTCTTTGTAATTGCCACTGATGTGGTACATGTTTGGGCAAGAAATCATGACAATCTATCTTTTGACAGTGCCAAGAAGAGAGATAGAGCCATTTGCCTTTCCATCCTCTGTATGCTAAGTCAAATGTAAAAAGTAGGTACATTGCAGGACAGATCAAATGATTTCATCCAAAGGAGAACAGCAAATTATCAAATGAAGCTGCTAGCTTGTAGTTCCAAAGGAACTCATACATTACAGCAGTGCCCCTTCCCAGACATCATAGGGCATTTGGAGTTCAAGTTATTCTAATAGGATGTAAGAAAGTGAGGGTCGAATTACAGTAAATATGACCAGGGAGGATGCAGTGCCCAGGATCCCTGGTAGGATCCCAGATTGGCAGCCACCACACAGTCATGGGCCAGAAATATGTTTTATGTGTCTCACACAGACTTGGCTTTCATGATGTCTTGTTTGTTTGTTTGTTTTTGTCAACATTTAAAAGTAGGAGCACGCCAGATAAAAAATCATGATCTCTGGATTTCTTTGAGAACTTTGAAATGCATGGGTCCACATGCCCACAAGAGAGCAATGAGCTAGAATGGAGCTGCCCCTCCCCTCGTTGGGTAGTATGCTCGCTTCAGCTTGCCACTGTCCCCTCCGCTCCTTGTGGTCCCACCTGTGCCAGCTTCATTCAGTCAAAGTCCTGTTGGAGTCTCCAAGGGTGCATCCATAAATAGCATCTTACTTTTCCTTCTCTGGGTTCTAAACAAGATGATAAAGAAAACAATAGGTAAAGCTGAGGCCAAACCGTCTCTTTATTTAGGAAGAGAGAAGAGGTGGGAGACCATGGCTTCTGCGGAACACCACACTAACTTACCCAGCTGGGTTACAGGCAATTAGGTTCAGGGCAGGGCTCCCACATAATTCCTACAGCACAGAGGAGCAGAGGAAGAGTGTGGGCTCTGTGGAAGACCGCCTTGAACAGGACACCTCTTTAAACCTTGGGTAAGGAGGTATTGGACTGGCATTGTACCCGCTGCATGCATATGGACTACCTCTGCTCAGCAAGAGAGGTGCAGCTCTGGGATTGGGCATCACCCGATGGGGCTGAACTACACCCACCTGTTTGTTGTAGTACAATCCTTTGCCTTACTTGGGTAGAATGTTCCATGGAATGCCTCTCCCTGTATAAAACCGGGGATCAGAGAGTCTGGTCGTTCTCTTGCTGCTCTTGCTCCTTGCCTCCTGCCTCCTTTGCTCCCCTTGCCTTCCAAGAGGGGAGCTTGAGCTTGCTGAGCCATCTCTGACCCCCCCGCCCAAAGGTATTTCTGTGTCTGGTCTTTTCATCGCCAGCCCACATTCACACAGAGCAAACGTGAATCTGTCAGTCACATGGGACATGGACGCCAGGGCTCTGCCTATAGCCTACTCCAGAAGGAAAAAGGAGGGGACTGAGCCACGCATCAGAAGTTTATTGTTCCTGAAGCATGTGAAAGGGCAGAGAGGCCTACAGGGACAGGGAGCTCCTTGCCCCTGCATGCCTCACTAACCTGGTCCTCAAGGCTCTGGAGTTGATGAAGGCTAAAGAAAGATATCTTAAACATGCCAAGCCAAGACCACCCAATGCCCTGCCCATGGTCATTCTAACTTTGTTTAAGGGGCCCTTAGCTCAAGAAAATATGGTAAAATATGGTAACATTTAGTCACCATAGAAACAAGAACTAAAAAGAAAGAATCAGAGCCCACCATCCACTGGAGTAAATCAATAGGAGTGAAGAACATTGAAAGCTACAGCAAAAGCCAGGAACTAGGGGTAGGGGGCGGCACACAAGGTGTGCTGATGAAATAGATGCTAAAGTCAGGAAAACAAGAAAAGGCCCAAGCTCAAACTGGTGATCAAGCAGAGGCCCATGGCCAGTGGGTAAGCTATAATCTTCACAATCACTGAGACCTGGTGGGTCCTTCACTTTTGGGACCCTGCAAAGTGGGGTGAGTAACGCCTAGAGTGACCCCCAAAGACCAGTTGAGGGATTACAGAACCAGTCTCACTGGCTCTAAACCCTTTCCGTCTCCTGGCTTGCTTTCTTAACCAAATGTAAGTGACTTCCCTGAGAGCAGGTGCAGCCTGTGGCCTGCGAGGTGGCCAGGATTAGTTCATTTATAGGACTGCAGCTCTGGAGCCAGGGCCCTGGGCTCGGGCTAGGACACTCTGGGCCAGCCATTCAGGGCCAGCCAGAGCTCTGAGGCCTCTCCCTGCCAGCGTGCGCTCTCTAGTCTCTTGCTGTGTACTTTCTGGCCTGTGGTGCTAGATCTGACGGCTCCCAGTCTCTGGCTGCCCACTCCTCACCTCGTACCACAGAGCAACACCTGACCAAAGGAGGAAGGCAGGGAAAAGCGGAACCCCTGGGGGACATGAATTGACCTCCACAGACACTGTGTGTGGCCCTTCGCAACAAAGGTTTCAGAAAAACAGGAAAAGCCATGTGGCAGGACAACTGTCTGTAAGGAGCTTCCTTGACTCCTGGGTCCGCCACAGTGCCACCAGCAGACAAGCCCAACACAGACCTACACAGGGTCACATTCACTCAGTGGTTCTCCAAGGGAGCAACTGTTTGAAATTCCTCAATAGGAAATGTTTTTAGAAGGAACATATGGGGACTCAAAGAGGGGCTAAATATAAACCTGTATATACAGAAATGAATCAGGAGCAAAGAAAATTTGAACAGAAAGAGCTGGATGGTGAGGTTTTTCTCCCAAGACAGGTTTTTCAGTAGGTGTGGGGTATGTGTTTTGCTATGTATGTGAATATCTAGAACACCAGAGTTACCTAAAATTAAAAATGAAAATTTAAAAAAAAAAAACCATATTCTGAATGCCAAGAATAATTCTGATGCCAATTATGTTATAGAAGTACCTGAGGCTGTATGTGCCAGCTTTCATCAGAATAAAACCCATTTGGTTTTGTTATGGACTTAGAGGTGATGGAATGGAGCATAATGTTTCTAATATATGTTTCAAGATTAAGCATTTTTTTTTAAGCTGAAAGAACCCTAGGAGAAATTTCTACATCATTTAAACAGAAAGACGAAAAGGCAAACTTTGAAGTTAAGGAATGAAAGAAATTTCTATGCCTAATAAAAAAGAAAGAAAGAAAGAAAGAAAGAAAGAAATGAATAATATTTCCTGAGCAACTATCACATGCAAGATCATTGGTGAATATTCCCTCATTTGATTTTGAAAATATAGTAGTCCCCACTTCTCTGTGGGGGATACATACCAAGACCCTCAGTGGATGCCTGAAATCATGGATATTACCAAATCCTGCCATGTTTTTTCCTATACATGCATGCCAGTGATAAATTTGAATTTATTAATTAGCATAATAATAGATTAGCCATAACTAAAATGGAATCATTTTAACAATACAGTATAATAAATTATATGTGACTATGCTATCTCTCTAAATATCTTATGGTATGTTTGCCTTTAAAAAATTTTTTTTTAGTTGTAAATGGACACAATACCTTTACTTATTTTTTTTTAATGTGATTCTGAGGACAGAACTCAGTGCCTCACACGTGCTAGGCAAGTGCTCTACCACTGAGCCACAATCCCAGTCCCATATGTTTGCCTTTGCATTCAAAGAAAGAACTGTACAGCTTCTCTTTGGCATAACCATATTACCAGTATCATCTCTCTTGTTACTTATTATCCTTTGGGGCCATCATTAAGTAATAAGGGTTAACTGAATAAAAGCATTGCAATGCCATGACAGTGCATCTAATAATTAGATGGCTGCTAAGTGACAAACAGGCAAGTAGTATATATGGTTTGGATACACTAGACAAGGGGACAAGTCACATTCGAGACTGGACAGACAGGGACTGAGCAAGATTTCATCACACAACTCCAAATGGCATATAATTGAAAACTTTTTTTTTTAATATTTATTTTTTAGTTCTTGGTGGACACAACATCTTTGTTTGTATGTGGTGCTGAGGATCGAACCCAGGCCGCACGCATGCCAGGCGAGCGCGCTACCGCTTGAGCCACATCCCCAGCCCCCAATAATTGAAAACTTATGTATAGTTTATTTCAGGAATTGCACATGTCATATTTTTGAAGGATGGTTGACCAAGAAGGGTACCTGAAACTGCAGAAAGTGAAACTGTGGTAAGGAGGGAGTACTGTCTTGCTATAAGGTAAAGAGATGATTATCCTCTCTTTAGAGTCCAAAAAATCTCAATGCTGAAGATCACATTGTTAATATGTGACAGACTTTGGATCCAAAGCCAGATGAAATGTGGTTATATGGCTCCAAAGCCCCTTGACCTTTCAATTACAACATGAATTCTCATGGTAGCATCATTGGGCCCTGGTTCCGTTTGCCTCGTTTCCCCTAACCCAAAGTTTCCAACTAAAATCTATGAGATGATTTTCCTTTTTTCTTTAAAGAAAGGTATCACCGTGAACACACTTGTTAGTAGATTTTTCTGGAAAGAAATTTCCTTGTAACTTTGATTTGTATGTCGTTATTTTTATTATTTTAGTTTATGCTTCTACATTATATGACATGAATATTTCTTTGAACAGAGACCTTACATGTTTTCACAGTATGATGTGATGTGAATATTTTACTCAATTGAATCATTAGGAAGCAAAATCTAACAGCATTGGGCGGGTTCTGTCTAGACTCATGCTTTCCCTTAAATGTCAATGGCAATTTTTAAGTAAGCAGAGGAGTTACTTTGAGGCAGTGGAAAATGGAGAGACTGGGAAAGAATGCTACTGCTGCTTGCTCCTTGGGTGGATCCATATAGAGAGTTTGCATTAGATGGCACTGGGTTCAGCTTGCTGGATAGTAGTTTCAAGTGCTCTCTGTGACAGACCATAGAAAATGCTGGTTTTGTAGACAGCTGACTACAAAACTCCTTGAGAAATGTATGTCTTGTGTCTGCTCACACAAAACACAACCCATTTTTCTTCAAATGCACTAGATCAGTGGATTCCAAAGCAAAGGAGCCCAAATGGAAATGTCACTGAACAAGAAGATATATATATATATATATATATATATATTGCCCTTGAAAATGCTGAGTTCTGTGTGATATATGTGTTTAATACGTTCATATTATAGTACCTGTATAAACTAAAGGTATAGACTTTATTAATTTATATATGTTGGAAAGGCTTGACAGAAAATTGCTTACCACCATGAGTGCAAAACTAAAAAAGCTTGAAGACTATCTATCTAGAAGAAGGTGAACATCAATGCCAGGTGCAGTGTAATCCCAGTGACTTCAGAAGGAGCCTGAGGCAGGAGAATTGCCAAGTTCGATGGCATACTGAGCAACTTAGTGAGACCCTGTCTCAAAAAGAAAACAAAAAGGACCAGGAATGTAGCTCAGTGCTTAAAACTGAAGGAAAAAAAAAAAAAAAAAACCCTGAATTGCCTAGGTTGTGATACAGAGAGAGGAGAAGCTGCTGAGAGCAGGGTACAACTGGACCTCTTCCTGCTTTCCTCCTTACCAATGAGGGCAACCCCTGTGAGGCTGCCTTAAAAGCAGGTGGGTTGGGCCCATCACAAACAATCCTTTCACTGCCTGAGCAGCCACAAGTTGCAGTCCCTGGACCCTCCCCAAGTCCATGTGCTTGGGTCCATCAAGGAAGAGAAATGGCAAAAGACTTAAAAAATGTAATGTATTTAGTGGGTTAAGGAAGTAAAAAAAACAATTCTCAAAAGATATACAATTGATCAACAAATATATGAAAAAACGTTCAACATCTCTAGTAATTAGAGAAATGCAAATTAAAACTGCTCTAAGATTTCATCGCACTCCAGTCAGAATGGCAGCTATCAAGAATATAAACAACAATAAGTGTTGGCAAGGATGTGGGGGAAAAGGCACACTCATACATTGCTGGTGAGACTGCAAATTAGTGCAACCCCTATGGAAAGCAGTTTGGAGATTCTTCAGAAAACTTGAAATGGAACTGCCATTGGTCTTATTTATCCCACTCCTTTGTTTATACCCAAAGGACTTAAAAACAGGGTACTATAGTAATGCAGCCACATCAATGTTTATAGCAACACAATTCATAATAGCTAAACTGCAGAACCAAACTAGATGCCCTTCAATAGATGATTGAATAAAGAAACTTCGGTATATATACACAATGGAATAGTACTCAGCATTGAAAGAGAATAAAATTATGGCATTTGCAGTTAAATGGATGGAGTTGGAGAATAGCATGCTAAACAAAGTAAGCCAACCCCCGCCCCCCCCCAAAAAAAAACAAAACCCAAATGTTTTCTCTGATAAGTGGATGCTTATCCATAAGGGGGTGGAGGCATTGAATGAGTGGAGAAACTTTGGATTGGGCAAAGGGGAGGGAGTGGAGGGAAGGGAACACAGGGATAGGAAAGATGGTGGAGTGAGACAGACATCATTACCCTAAGTACATGTATGATTGCACAAAAGGTGTGATTCTACTTCACGTACAACCAGAGAAGAGAAAAATTGTGCTCCATTTCTGTACGATGAATCAAAGAACATTCTGCTGTCATGTATAACTGATTAGAACAAATAAAAAAATTTAATGTATTTGACTTATAAGAAATGTGCATTAAAACTGTAAGAATGCCCTATTCTTTAAACACTAATTTCAGAGATTTAAACCAAGCAGCAGATGGTCAGGTTAAAGAAGAGGCATTCCTGTGTTTATCCAGTGGGGCAGAGATTGGCAAAATCTTTATGTAGGTAATTTGAAAATACTGATCAAGAGTTCAAAAAGTGTGTACATCCACCCACTCATCATTTTCTCCTCTGGGGATTTCTCAAAGGAAATACTCAGATTTGTCAAAAAGGTTTAAATACATAAATGCATGTTATTCAAACACATTCATTGGGTGCCCTTTACCTCTCTACTAGATGGTGCAATACAACAAAGAACAAAATAAAAATGGTTTTGGTCCTTGCAGAGGTTATTAATAATCTCTGAAATACTTAAAACAGGGAAAAGTCAGAAATCAACCAAATGACCAAAATTAGTATTCCTTTTTGCCATTATGAATTACCATGCAGTCATTGTAAATTATATTATTGCAAGACGCTGGAAAATGTTCACACTGAGGGATTGAATGGGGAAAAAAAGTAGTTAACAAAACAGTGCGTAAAATATAAACCTTCTCATGGCCTTGAGTATTCAGAGAAGAGCCTGCGGCTCAGCCCAGCTTTCGAGACAGCTGTAACACAGAATAAGCAGATTTCCCTTTCATAAGGAACAAAACAGAACCAACAAAAAACTGTTCGGAAATATGACCATTTCTTTCAACTTCATGAATATTTTACTTGGAGGAACTAGAAGACAGGTAACACCGAACAATGAATGGATAAACAAGATATCTTGTGTCCTTACAATGGAATCCTATTTAGCCATAAAAAGGAAAGAAGTATTGATACATGTTATAATATGGATGAACTCTGAAAATACCAACTAAACATTTTCATGCTACATGAGAGAAAACAGCAACAAAAGACCATATGTATGTATGTTTGGCTATATGCATTATATAATGCTATTTGTGTGAAATGTCCAGAATAGAATAAATCTATACAGACAGAGAATGAATAGTGGTCGACCAGGTTTGGGGATGATGGGGTGGGGGGAAGTCATTGCTAACGGGTGTGAGATTTCTTTTTCAGATGATGTGCTAAAAATGCGCTAAAAATGATTGCACACTCTATCTGGGTGAGTTTTGTAGTATGTGGATTATAGTTCAATAAAGCTCTTTTAAAAAACAAGTCTTTAAATCTAATAATTCGTCAAATTAATGTGTTATATTAGTACATATGACTCCAGTACAATGTGATAATCTCTTCATGAATTTTATGACTGTTTTAGAAAACATTTTTTGAAGTTTTTCATTGTAAATTTTTTTTACATAGGATTATTCTATGTCTTCATAAAGGAATTACCTCTATATCTTCATTTTAGCACAAGGAGCAACACTATTAAAAACCTGAGCTTACCATTTTTTTTCCTTCCCCAAACCTCAATAAGGTAGTTAAATTATAAATTCTATAATAGCCAGAAATATATTTGCCAAGTCAATGGGTTTCAATTTTTTTAATGCAATCCATAATAAGAAATGTTTTATTTTGCCCTGTAGTACATAATGTCATAAAATAAACCTAAACAGAACTTCCATGAATTGATATTTTCCACAACTATAATACACTACTACTGTAACTACTGCTATACTAGACTCTGATATTTTATTTTTTATTTAATTTATTTTATTTTATTTTTGGAAATGTGCTTGTAATTCAGTAAGTTGACTCACTAATGTATCCCCCCAAATAGATCCAAATCATCTTTAGCTCACTGGCTATCAGAAAATATGAGTTCATACTTGGAAAAAAAAACTCCCAAAAACAAATGTATAGAAGTTAACTAGCATTTTTTATGGGAAATGCACAGTAGATCAGTCTGGTAAGTCAAGCAATCTAGATATAAAGATAAATCATAAGAAAATGTCTTTGAACTTGACTCCATGGGGAAGTCTTTTTATTGAGATGGAAAAGAAAGAAAATGGATACCAAAAGCTGTCTACCAAAAAAGACAGAAAGTGTTAAATGATGGTGCATGTCTGTAATGATGGTGCATGTCTGTAATCCCAGCTGTATTGGAGACTGAGGCAGATGGATCGCAAATTCAAGGCCAACTTGGGCAACTTAATGAGAGCCCATCTCAAAATAAAAAAGGCTGAAGGTGTAGTTCTGTGGTAGGGTGCGCATTCTTAAGGCCATGAGTTCAAGCCCTAGTACCAAAAGGAGAGAGAAGGCAAGCTGTATGCCGAGCTTCTGATTACCTTATCTCGTCCCTCATATTCTTCAAGCTTTAGATTCTGATATTCAGGGCCCAGTGACATCTTGGCATTAGGACTAACAGTTACTTCCCTTTTCTAGGACTTAGCTCAACCTCAGAAATAATACCAGGGCTAATAACATTATCACTTTATAATGAAAGTCTAATAGCAGTGTTGAGTGGAAGTGCTGTTGGCCAAGGGCCCCTATTTACTAAATATGTCTCATTTGAAAAATCTGACCCAAGTATCTGACAATCAAAAGGAAATATCTTTTCATCCTGCCATTATTTGTTCACAGTTATGCCATCTGGTTCACATTACCAGAAGAAAACTTGGCATGCATATTCAGCCAGAATGACCATCAGTTCTCAAAACATCTTATTTTCTCTTTGCCAGAAACAAAGTGACAACTGATTCCAAAATGTAACTACTTATCATGTAAAGCAAATGACTTTTTTTTTCAGTAATACTCTCAATAGAAAGATTGAAAGAGAATTTTGGCGCCATCAGATGTCTCAAACTATGTCCTAACAGTGTAATTAATTTATATTTTCCTGCGTTTGACTCTGAAATTTTAATTCAATTTAATAAATACTTTTTGACCACCTGCTGTATGAAATGGAATGAGCTAAGCACTGAGAGGATACCAAATTGTATTAGCCAGGGAAATGGCTCTAGCTCTGTAATAAATAAAACATTCGATTACAGTGGCTTAACCCAATAAACTTTTATTTCATTCACTTAACAGCTCAGGGTTGCTGTTCTAGGTCAGAAGGCAAATTTCTTCCACATGATAAAGCAGTGATCCCAGTTCCTATCTGGAGTTCTATCCTGCACAGTATGAGATTCTTCTGTTTCAAGCTAAGAAAGTGAAAGACTTGACCACTTCTTAAAACGCCCAGCCCAAAAGTGACATCCACTACTTCCATGTGCATTCTACAGTTAAGAATAAGTTGCACAGCCACACTTGGATACAAACTATTGACCCATACAGCCATAACAGGATAGTCACTTCTTTACAACAAGTTCACAGTAGAAATGGATGGGAACAAGCTGGAGATGTCTGATTCATATCACATAAGAAGTGGCTTCTACCTTCAAAGAACCTTTCTCAGAAGAAGTATTAACTAAATGAAGAGATATTTACAGATAGGAAGATGCAGTATTGTCAAGCAGTGTTTCCAAATTTGATCTACAGATTCAATGCAATCACAGTCAAAATCCCAGCAAATTATTTTGTGGATATCAATGTGCTGATCCTAACAGACAGGCAACGAGACCCAAATAGCCAACACAATATTGAAGGAGAAGAACAAAGTTGAAGGATTGGCTCTATCCACTTCAAGACTTATTGTAAGGCTACAGTAATCAAAAAAGTGTGGTGGCAATAATAGAACAGTCAGTCTGATAGATTGATGGAACCGAATGGAGAACCCAGAGGGGACCCATGTGGATACCCTCAACCAGTATCCCAGTCTTTTTTTTTTTTTATCTGCTTGTTCAATAAGTTTATTATCTTTATCTGAAAAAAACTTCATAGAAAAACTGTTATTTGGTTTAGCTCTCAGCAGCCAGTTCCTGAGCTCTGAGGAAGCTTGCCTTCTTTTGAGCTACCCGATCTATCTTGTGAGCAAGGGACATTTTAGGATAGTCCCACCTCTTCTTTTTAAACTTCTGTTTTGGGCTTCTTCTCATAGACTGGATTCTCTCATATAGCAGAATGAGCTTTCTTGTACATCTCCTCCATGTCAGGGGTAATGTTGTTCTTTATATACTGAGAAAATTGTTTCTTGTAAGCATCTTCATCTTCTTCCATTAGATAATGCATATAATCTGCAACATTCTTACCCATAATGTGTTTCCAGTGTATTTCTTCATTGAACTCCTTGCTTTCAGAATCATAACCAGGGAATTGTTTGGTACTATTGGGGATAGACAAGCCTCCATCCACAGCTCCCTTCAGGGCCCCCAAAACTTTATTGCCAGTTGTAGTTCTAGCAAGGCCTGCATCCAAATAGCAGGTGAAGGCACCAGGTTGACCATTCAACGCTTTCCATTGTATTCATCTCCAGTCACCTCCACTTGGCCTTCATAAATCTTGTCCATACCAAACTTATTGAGAAGCCTGCAGACCAGTAATAGGCCAGTACAATATGCTGCAGCATAATTTGTTAGGCTAAATTTCACACCATATTTTGGTAGTTCATGTGCATATGCTGCGCAGACTATCATATCCCCTTCTATACAGGCATAAGCAATCTGGCAAATGATATCTCTGTCAGTTACACGAACTATCATCCTGTATTTGGGTGTGCAGTACTTACTTTTGTTCTGGATCACCAAGCGTTTCTGAGCATAGTAATCAGTTTTGCCCTCTCATCTTCTTCTAAATTTCACCTGATATCTCTTAAAGTAGGCCTTATTCTTGACAACTTTAACAAACCCCATCCTGCGGAACAGAGACCCGGCCAAGTCTGCAGATCCAACAGACCTGCAGGCCCAACAGCACTACAGGGGAGAAAAGATCAACCCATCTTTGACAAAGGAACTAAGGCAATACAATGGATCAAAGACCGTCTTTTCAATAAATGGTGCTGGAGCTGGACACTCACATACAAAAAAATAAATACATACATCTAGACACAGATCTTACACTCTTTTTTTTATTTTTTATTTTTTTTTTAGTTGTCGATGAACCTTCATTTTACTCATTTATATGTGGTGCTGAGAATCAAACTCAGTGCCTCACACATGCTAGGCAAGCACTCTGCCACTGAGCCACAACCCCAGCCCCCAGATCTTACACTCTTCACAAAAATTAGCTCAAAACAGATCATATATCTAAAACACAAAACTACAAATCTTTCAGAAGATAACATAGTAGGAAACCTAGATTACCTTGAGGATGGTTATGACTTTTTAGACAAAACACCAATGACATGATCCATGAAAATAGATGAGTTGGATTGTATTAAGGTCAAAAACTTCTTTTTTGAAAAGAAAATGTGAAGAGAATGAAATATCCCTACCCCACCCCACCCCACCCCTTTTTTTTTTTCTTTTTTTCAATGCTGAGGATTGAACCCAAGGCCTTTGAACATGTTAGGCAAAATATTTTTATAAGATGCATCTGATTAAATATTCCTATTTAATCAAAATATACAAAGAACTCTATTTTTTTGTAAGAAGGATGCTGAGATTATTACAAAGAATTCTTAAAACTCAATGATGAGAAAACAAACAACTTAATTTAAAAATGGGCAAAAGATCTTAACAGACACCTCACCAAAAAGATTACATACAAGTCAAACGCATAAGAGATGCTCTATATCATTTGACATCGAGGAAATACAAATTAAAACAACTATAAGGTACCACTACAAACCTATTGGAATGGCTCAAATCCAGATCAATGATAACATAACAAATACCGGCAAGGAAGTAAAACAATAGGAATTCTCCTTCATTGATGGTGAGAATGCAAAATGGCACAGCTGCTTTGGAAGACAGTTTGGCAGTTTCTTACAAAACTAAATATACTCTTATCCGGTAGCTATTGGTCTCCTTGGTACTTTCCCAAAGGATCTAAAAATGTATGTCCACACAAAAATCTGCCCAGAGATACTTATAGCAGCTTTATTCATAACCACACACACTTTGAAGCAAAACATCCTTCAGTAGGTGAATTAATAAACTGCAGTACATCCAATGGAATTTTATTTAGCACTAAAAAAGAAAAAAATTATCAAGCCATGAGAAGACACTGTCATGGTTTGAATCTGGAATGTTCCCCAAAGGCTCATGTGTTGAAGGCCTGGTCCTCAGTGCAATGTTCAGAGGTGGGGCTTTGGGAAAGTGATCCGATTATGAGGACCCTATCCACATCAGTGGATTAATCCTTTGAGGGATTCATATCCGATAGGACTATTGGGAGGTGGTGGAAAATGTAGGCAGTAGGGTCTGGTTGAAAGAAGGAGGTCCCCGGGCAGGGTTGGGGCTCAGTGGCAGAGTGCTCACCTAGCATGTGCAAGGCCCTGGGTTTGATCCTCAGCACCACCTAAAAATAAATAAATAAAATAAAGATATTGTGTCCAATAACAACTAAAAAATATTTAAAAAAGAAGGAGGAGGAGGTGCCTGAGGATGTCCTTGGAGACGATATCTTGTCCCTGCGCCCCACTCCTTGACTCCTTGCTGCCGTGAGGTAAACACCTGTCCCCCTACCATGCCCTTCTTGCCATAGTGTCCTGCGGGTCCTCAAGCCCAAAACAATGGAAACAGCCAACTCTGGACTGAAACCTCTGAAACCATGAATCAAAATAAATCATTTCTTCTTTAAATTGTTTTTCTCAGATATGTCACAATGACAAAAAGGTGACTAAAACAGACGTGGAGGAATCTTAACTGAATATTACTGTAACAGTGATTCACTATATGTTTTGACTATGTTCATTGTTGCTCCAAAACTGACACTTTTTTTTTTCTCCTCCCTGACCTTTTTCTCTCTGATCTTTCCTCCCTGTCTTCTCCTCCCCGATCTTCTCCCTCATTTCAGGAAACAGATTCCTCTGAATCACCTCTTTAAAAGGCCCCTGCTTCCCTTAAAGGGGAGCATGGGAGTCCCCTGTGCTTCTCCTTTGTTAGCAAAGTAATAAAACTTCTTTTTCCTTTTGCTGAAAACCCTGTCTTGGATTGGCATCAGGGATGAGGACTAAGCTTTTGGTAACATTACCAAGTTAAAGGAGCCAATCTTAAAAAGATACCACTATATGCTTCCAACTGTATATAATTTCAGCTATATGACATACAAACAAAAAGCAAAATTGTGGAGAGAGTGCAAAAATATTAGTGACTGCCAAGGACAGAGGGATCATAGGACTGATTAGGGAGTAGTACAGAGAGGATTTTTAACACACTGAAAACACCCTACATGATACTGAAATGGTGGCTATATGTCATTATACATAAATCCATAGAATATACAACATCAAGAGTAAACCCAAATGTAAACTAAGGGCTTTGGATGATTATGATGGGTAAGGGTAAGCTCACTGAAACAACCTTACCAATCTGGGGACATTGATCATGAAGGAAGCTATGTATATGTGAGGAAAAGGGGTGTATGAGATATCCTTGCACCCTCCTCTCTATTTGCTATGAACCTAAAACTTCTGTAAAACTATAAAATTTTAAATTAAGAAATGAAAAAGGAAAAAAAGAACTTGCATCAGAGGGAAAAGAGTTCATGGAAGAAAAATGCCATGAGGAAATAGCATTTGAAATGATCCTTGATTGATGGCGAAACAACAGCAACAACAACTTGATGCTTGACTGTATCCCTTGTGGCATTGAAACATGCTTTTTTCTTATTCCCAACTTTCTCTCAGATCTTCTTCTCCCTGATCTTTTTTCCTAACCTTTTCCCTAAACTTCTCCTCCCTGATCTTCCTGATCTCTCCTCCCTAATCTCATTTTCTCTGAATCACCTCTTTAAAACCCCCCTGTTCCTGCTGATGGGCAGAATCACAGTCTTTGGGATAGGAGTCCCTTGTGTTTCTCCTTTTTCTAGCAAAGCAATAAAATATTTTCCTTTTTCTCAAAACCGTGTCCTTGTTATTGGATTGACTTTGGGGACAAGGACGAAGCTTTTGGCAACAAAAGGAAGAACTCCCAGACAGCCTTAGTAAGAGAGGCCATCCAGATGGAGGGACCAGCATTAACAGGGTATGGCCCTCGGCAGAGGGAAGGGAATGCTGAGTAACTAGTTTTCCTAGAGCAAAGCTTTGCACAGGGTCGAGATCAGGCTTCAAAGACTGGTTAGGTCACCGCTATCTAAGGCCTTGAATGTCAAGAGAAAGAGTTGGAATTCCATACTTCCATTATCATGATTATCATGCATTTTTAACACAAAGGCTTCAGAACAATGATAGCATTGATCGCAGACAAGCAACAGTGGCAAACCACAAAATACATTCAGAAGGAAGAGATTTCATTTTCAGATGGCAACACTAATGACAGCATCATATTGCATTCACCAGTTGTGATGGATTTCAAAGTGTTACACTTGTTCCCACGTGTCTTGAGAGTTACGAAATACAATCCAGGCATTTCTACTTGACTCTTGCTCTACTTCTCCCTCGATTATCTCACATAGTTATCTAGAGAAGCTTTGCACACTGACATCACAAACCAGCTGTCCTGTCCCTAGATAAGGAAGAGGAACCTTCTCGGGGCTGTGTACTCTAAATACTGACCCCACACTCTGACTTTCCACAATTGTTCTTTCTTCTCCCCTTGGACAGACAGTGCAGTCACAGTAGTAGGATCAACAATGGTGTCTCATTCATACTAGAAATTTAGCTGGCATAAATATCTGTTCAAAAATGCTCAGGCTTAAAGTACTGGAGGAGCACAAACACCAGCAGTAGGGAGTCTGGGAAGGGCAGTACATGAACTGATAATCAGCTTTTTCTGAAATCCTTGTGCTTTGTGATTCTAGTGTATAGGGAATTACGTCTCTGGTGTAGATCCTCCAAATCAGGTGTGGCTGCAAAGTATACCAAGTAAGATACCTAAGCAATTTTGATTGTGGGTGGGGTCAGACTGCTTCACCAGGTGCTGCATGCAACAATATGTTACTTGCTGTCTCTTTTTGGAACATGGCAGGAAATAAATAGATAAACAAATTAATATATTACATAGTGATGCTGAGGTTCTGCCTTACCAGGTGCTTTCTTGTTCTTTTGATTCCATTTAATACAATGAATGCAGTTTTGCAAAACTGTATGTAAGTCATTTTCCCCTTGGTTTAAAAGAGTGTAAATAGGCATGATAAAAAGTAGAACTTAATTATATTGAGCTCTTAATAGTATATGCCTAATCTTGTTTGCCCTATAAAATAAGACAATTATAAGGGAGCAACACTATTCACAACAACCAATATTCGTTTTTTATTAGTTCATGCTTACAACCATTTTTCCCACTATAAAATTAGCAAAAAAATTTTAAAAACTCAATATATAAAGTTGATGAAGACATTATGAGATAAACATTCTCATCTCACTGATGTTATTAATTTATTTTTATTTATTTATTTATTTATTTTTAGAGAGAGAGAATTTTATTATTTATTTTTTAGTTTTCAGCGGACACAACATCTTTGTTTGTATGTGGTGCTGAGGATCGAACCGCGGGCCGCACGCATGCCAGGCGAGTGCACTACCGCTTGAGCCACATCACCAGCCCAAATTTAAATTAGGACAAGTTTCTTCAAAACAATTTGGGAAAATGTGTCAAGAGTTTAAAATGTCTATTCCACTTGTCTAAATTATATACATATGCAACAGAAAAGATGACCCCCCCACACCACCAAAACAATGTAATGGTGGCATTAGCTCTTGATGGTGGGCTGAGGTCGTTTTTATTTAGGAATTATACTTTTTAATGTTTCTCCTCAATGAGACAGTATTATTCACTGATTATGGTAAAAAAATAATTTCTATCAGTTAAAAATATTTATAGAGAATTCTAAAATAAAATAATCACAATACTCAGTACATGTTATAAAGAAAATGATATCTCTGCACACACATATATAAAAGCTGATATCAATAAATAACCATTCACCTAATACATCTGTTTACTAAGGCCTGAATATAAGACACAAATGAATTCATTCTCAAACCACATTTATCAATAAAATAATATTATTGATATATAAAATGTGGATCATTTTTAAATTCTGATTTTATTGAGTTTTAAATTTTTCCACAATGGGCTTGTATTCCTCTTATATTCAAGGGGTTAAAAATAAAAAACCTTTAAAAATCTCTGCTGAGCATGATGGTATTATAATCCTATACATTGTTCAGTTTACAAAACTGTCAAGTTGCTAGCTACCTTGTTCATAAAAGAAGGGGACTAGAGGGTCTCTAAGACATCTCCCAGTTCCAGGAACCTCTAAGATGATGAACCCTTACAGCAGGCAACCATAAATATATCTAGGTGCCACATAATGATATTTCAGTCAATGACAGACGGCACCTATGACATAAGATTATATATGGAGTTGAAAAACTCCTGTCAGCTGGTGACACTGGAGCACAATGCATTGCTCCCATGTCTGTGGTGGTGCTGGTATGAACGAGCCTACTGTGCTCCCACTGGTATGAAGTATAGCACATAAGGCAGAATACAAAAAGCTTGATAATCATAATAAATGACTATGTTATGGATTTGTTATTTATTGTTATTTTAGTGTGTAGTCCCTCATTTTGTAAAATATTTTTAAAAAGTAGACTGTAAAAAAAAAAAAAAAAAAAAAAAAAAACAGCATACAGCATTACATGGTCAGCAGCTTCATATATCCCACAGTCACTGTGGCTCAGTAACTGACCTGTGGTAAGTACACTCTATGATGTTCTGCAGCAATAAAATTGCCTAACAATGCGTTTTTTCAGAATGTACCCATCATTAAGTGGCATACAAGTGTAATTATTATAACAGTGAAAGGTGTCCATTATAAATCTGAAAAGACTCCAACCACGAAGAGTCATGGTATAATCATCAGAGCATGAGTTGAGAATCCTGGTTAGTCTTACTTTCCCCATTAGGAAAGTGGGGATATTAACTCTTCTCTCAAATGACTGAAGAGGCCAGAATGTGGTGACACATCTGGAGGCCTTTATGTGTTAGCCAGCATGGATCAAATGCTTCCTAAACAGTGACTTCTCCTCAGTTACCCAAGGCTTGATCTGTAGAGTGGCCAGATTGCACTGGACACTCCGTGTGCAATCCCTGGCTCTAAGTTCAGGTCTGCTTTGGTCCCCACAGCTGGAAGCAGAAGGGTCACCTCTGTGAGGATTCAAGAATGCTTGGCTTCGGAAGTAGAGACAAGGGTGTATGTGAGGCCTGAGCGCAACCACCTGGCAATTAAGTCAAGTCAAGTCTTCTAGTCCTGATCAGAGAGCCGGCAGGACAAGGAGTCAGGTGGGGACAGGGGAAAGCCTGGTCCTGTGTCTCTCTTTGCGCCTGCTTGCCTACCCACCCACCAAACTTTCCTTCCCTCAGAAAATATTTAACAATACAGATTTCATGGCTGTCCTCATGCTAGGCTTTGGAGTTTGAAAGTTAAATATTATTAACTCTGACTTTAAGGAACTTATGGTCTGGCTGAGGAAGGCGAGGTACAGATAATTAAACAAACAAACAAACAATGCTCATGACCAGCCCTGCACATAAGATAAACTGATGATCCAGAGGAAGGTCAACCAGTTCTGTGCAAGGAGGTGGCAGGCTACCGAACTTGGGGAGAGTAGGCTCCCCAAATGTGATTCCCTCAAGGTGATCTCTCTTTATGACAGAAGTAGATTTTGTCCTACTATTTCAGATGTGTTTGAGGAGGGAGGGGACCGTACCACCTCAGGAACTGTGTGTGGAGATATAAATAGCACAACCTTTTTAAAAGGAATCTCAGGGAATTCATTTCTCCAGAGAGAAGGGTGATAAGGAAAAGAGGGGAATGAAGCTCAAGACCAGAGCATGAGGGGGTGCAGGGCATGCTTAAGAACTGGGCCCAGGCTCTTGATGGCAATAGGCCATTCCCTGAAAGATTTTAAAGCTTGGAAGAACAGGCTCACACCTGCATTTTAAGCAGCACCTCCGAGGACAATGCTTCACAATGCTTAGAGACTGGAACCTGGAGACCAGCTGGAGGGCCTGGGACAGTCCAGACATGGGCTGAGGAGGGTGGGGACAGGCTCAGAGAGAAACAGGAAGGAGATATGACAGCACTCAGGAATGCAGGAGTGGCTGGGAACCACTATCATTATTCCTGAGGTATATAATCATGCACATTGCCGGGCTGGGTAATTCTGGGCCTTGTCCAGCTGGCCATCCTACTGATAATGCCAGAGAGGTAGTTTGATACAGAAGACTCACTGCCAGGAATTTACAGTAACTGGCTTGTAATTTTTGCTCTGCGTGACTCTGGGAAAGAGAAAAGGATCCATCCACCTCTTCTTACTGATTTCTTTCTTTTTTAACAACAGTATTGATTCTCTTGAATATTATCACTTAAAGTTGCAATTCTCCTAAATTAATTAAAGTTCTAATTTGGGGACTAGCTCCAGAAATTCATTAACTTTCATCTTTCTTTTATCTCCATTGTATGGTATTTTCCAGAAATGGCATGTCATTTTCCAGAAGCGCATCCTGGGTGAGCCCATTTTAAATCTCCCTATTTGAGGCACAGCACAGTAGTAAATGCTTTCCTTCTCATGACGTCCCAGATTTAGCATGTGACTTCTGCAAGGAAAGTGGGCCACACTGAAATTCAAGTACTGAGGGTCTGCTAGAGTTTGAATGTGGGTGTCCTTTCCAAAATTCATGTTTTGATACATAATTGCCAAAGTAACAGTATTAAGAGGTGGGGCCTTCTGGAGGCGATTAGGGCTTGAGGGTGGAGCCCTAGTGAATGGGATTAGATGACTTTATAAAAAGGTTTGACAAATGGAGTTCGTCACTCTTGCCTTTTCTCCCTTTGCCATGTGAGGACACTGTCTTCTCTGTAGGATGAAGTATTTGATGCGCCATCTTGGACACAAGAGACTAGGCCCTCACCAGCCAACCGAGCTGTCTGCTCCTTGATCTTAGACTTCCTAGCTTCCAAACTGAGAAATGAATTTTTGTTTCTTAGAAGTTACCTGGTTTGTGGTGTTTTGTTAAAACAGCACAAAATCCATCTAAAGTGTGTGTGTGTGTGTGTGTGTGTGTGTGTGTTTGTATATTGTAAATTAAATTGTTTTCAACATTGCTAGCATTAAGAAATAAATTCAGAAGGGGTTTCACTTCTCCACAAAGCAGATAATTTGCATGTTTTGTAAACTGCTTACTATGGCATAAATATGAGGTGATTTAAGCCAAAGAAAAGGATTTTTTTTCGCTCCACCTCTCCCTTGGAAAATGTTTGAAATGTGGTAGTCATATTTCTAGTTTCTCTTTGAAGGTACTTTTGGATAGAGTCCAAGAAAATGATCCTTCATAAAACAGATGAATGTTTCATCAGAAAAAAAAAATGGTTCACTTAAAAAAAAATTAACTGCCAAGCGTGTTTAAGAGTCTATGTTAGTTACTGTGGTACAAATTATATTCAGTAGAAGTTTCATGCTGAGAAAAACCATGAAGTACATAAGATGAATACATTCACTGTGATTATTCTCTTCAGGAGCTAGAAAATAACTACTTAGGAAGATTATGCATAAGAGTAATTGCTGTTTAATGGAGAAAAACTGGGGGAAATAATTATAAGAGTGAAGAAGATATTTCCTAACCATCTGTCATTGAAATCTAAGAAACAAACAACAAAAAAAAAAGCATAGTAGGTTTTTCAGAAAGACTTGGAAGCAATGCCAAAAAGCAGCACTCTGATGGTGTACACATGAAGAAATCTGAGATTACAATATAAAGGGTCTACGCCCCTGAGGTGTGTTTCACTGTTACAGTCAATTACCTTTATTTGACATTCTTACATAGCCAAGGTGAAAGAACACACCCAACTGCAATGTCAGTAATTGGAAGCAGGAGTCACCAATAGGAAAACATTTCTCCTCCCAGGAAAGATGAAGGTGGCAATACAAAAAAGCAATCTTTAATTTATCTCTTCAAATTTCCTATTTCCTTTAACACACAAAGAAATATTAGGAAGTTAATAGAGGGCTGCATTGTTATAGGCTTTATTCGAATGACATTTGATTGACATGCTCTTCTGTTGAAGCAGGTGTTCTTAAGCTTATAGCTATTAGCCTCTGCAATATGCCCATCAGAGTTCTCCAGCCCTGCCTTGGAGGAGCTGGTGACCTGGATGTGGGGGAAGGAGCAGCGCTGTGGATTGTTCAGTGTGACTGCTTTGCTGTGGTTCAACATCAGAGTCAATAACCAGACAAGACTACAAGAGATGTCGGGAGGCAGCCTGTGATTAAGGGTGCAGCTGGAAGTAATCTCTCGCCTCTGAATTTCCAGAGCACTTTTTCTGTGCCCCTTATGGCACGTTCCTCTTTCTCTCTGATGTGACTGTGATTTCCTCTCAACTAGAGAGTGAGCACTCAGGGCAAATGCCATGTCTGAATTTTCTTTGATCCTCACCCCCCATCCCCCACGCCTGCCAAGGCCTGCTGCTAGGAAGCATTTTTTATTGGAGTAAAATGAGGGATACAGAATAAGTTTGGGGTGTAAAGGGGAGAAAGGCAAGAGTATGGGTTAGTGTGAATATTCTCACTTAGGAAAAAAGTAGATTTAAAACAAACAATAAATATCTGAAGCAGACATTGGTTTTGTTTGTTTTTGTTTTTTTGTTTGTTTGGGTTTTTTTTTTTTTTTTTTTTTTTTTTTTTTTTTTTTACCTCTGTAGCACCCATTCACCTTTTCTGTGGTGAGACTGCCACCTTGATTTTCTTTTGGGGACCTACCTCTCCCCTATTGCATGTCTTTAGTGGAACTTTCATCAGGGTATTCTGCCCTCCCCTGGCCTAAACAGTGACACTCTCCCATGAATGAAACTCACGCACAACAAGGACAAAAGCTGCCAATCACGTAAGCCAGTGGTAGCCTATCCACCAGGATAATGGAGATTATCCGTGTGGCCTACCATCCTTTTGCACATTAAAGATGGCTGCTGGTTCTTTGTCACTTCTCTCAGATATCAGGAGGTGGAGTCTAGGTCCCCCTTCTTTAGTCTGGGCAGTTCTTCAACTGCTCTGTTCAGTAGAATATAGTAGAAGTGATGGCAACTAGTCTTGTCTCTGTGCCCAGATCTTAACAGACTCACAGCTGCCACCTACCCGCGACGGCCCTGCCCCAACCCCCCAGCTCCTCTTCTTGTTTCTTGGAAGAGTCGCTTTTGGAGTCACAATGTAAGTCCAGTTTCCCTGAAGCCACCATGATGTGAAGAAGCTCAAGCTGGCCCTGTTTCTATGACGAAACAGAGAAGCCTTCTTCCGAAACAGAGAAGCCTTCTTCTTGTGATTCAGCTGTCATTTGACTCACCTGCTTGAGTCACCCACATAAGAAATGCCCATCAACCCCCAAAACCATGTGAGATGGTAGCAACTTGTTGTCTTAATCCATGAAGTTTTGAAGCAGTTTAGTTACACAGCTTTACCAAATAATATGCTGCCATAATTTTGACTATGTATCAGAATAAAATAAATTTAAAAATAAATAAATACAATCTGTACAATGTTAATGTTTTTGAAATTTGTTGAGACTTATTTTGTGACCTTGTATGTTGTCAATTTTTATAATTATCTCACTTATTGTGAAAAGAATGAACATACTCTGTCTACCAATTCTAGGATTCTATATATCCCTATCAGATCAAGCTTGTTAATTTTATTCTCTAAATATTCTATATCCTGCCTAAAGTTTTTTTTTTTTTGTCCCCTGTGATAGATTTAATAGCTTCTGACAAAGAGCTTCCCATTCATGATTTTAGATCTTTATTTCTCTTTCACTCTATCACTTTTTGCCTTTCATGTTTTATAACTATGTTGTTAGATACATACAAGTTTATGATTGAATGTGATATTTCCCCCCTTGATTATTTTGTATCATCCTTGTTATCTAAGTGTATGCTTTGCATTCTATTTTGTCTAATATCAGTAATTGTTACACTGGCCTTTGTTTGGGTATTTCTTCTATTTCTATATTCACCTCTTATGTATCCTCAGACACACTTTCTTCCATCCTTTTAGTTTTTGGTTTCAAATTCATGTGGCTTTGTTCTAGGTGAGACTGTAAAGATAGTGTACAATTCAGCAGTTTTTGCTTTAGCTGTATATTAAAAGCCAACTAGGAACTTATAGAAATTCCTGTTGCTTTCCTTCCCTACTATTTGCCTGTCCCTACAGAAAAATTAAATTGGAATTGCTTGGGGCCTGAGAATGAGCATTTTTATCATAGTAAAGAACACACAACATAAAATTTACTATCTCAACCTTTCTTAAGTGTACAGTTCAGTGGCGTTAAGTTGTGTTTACTTTGTAGTACAACAGATCTCCTGAGATTTTTCATCATGAAAAACTGAAACTTTCAGATCCACCTATTTCAAATTTTTTGTGTGTCATACTTTCATGCCCTTTTTAAATGAAATATCTTCAATTACTCTGTTGAACATCATAATCGCATTTATTTTCAATTCCTTATCAAATAGCTCCACAAAATTAATTTTATCTAGAGTGAATTGATGTTTCAACAGGGACATGGGATTCATACTTTTTATTATGTTAGATATTTTAGTGTGGCTTTGAAATTTTACTTTGCAGAAGGCTCATTTTGAGTGGAAAGAGTTTTAATCTTTTGTTAATTTCCATTTGCCCCTTTCCTGTGTGCTTACTTGTCTCCTACCTGATAATGTTGCTTTTGCCTCCACAGAGCAGCCTGGGCACCCCCGTTCAGAAGGAGGAACACAGCCATATTTTGGTATTCTGCCTTATTTTCATATTATAGATGTCACAGATTCCATTACTACATCAGGCTTCAAGTTCCTACTTTCCATTTCCCAACCTCTAGGACTTCCAGTGAGCCCATTGTTCTAAGCAGTGGGTGAGCCAGCTTCTTTTCCAATCTCCTATCCCAAAAGGGAGCCTCAGCCCTCAGCCCCAGCCTCAGGGTTCCCTGTACCACATTGAATACTGTCTTCACTAACCTGTGTTAGCTGGAGCTCTAGACCTGGGAACACAAAGCCAGCAGGTGTACAACTATGGTTCAGTTCTTCAAGGGGCCATTTTTGTTTGTTTCTGTGCCATAGAAGTATTTATATCTATGCTTTCTGAACCAAATTATATCATTTTGATTTTCCCTTTTTGTATCCTCCTTATGGTTGCCATGTGTTTAGAAAGAAGTAGGAGAGGGAATTTTATCAGAGCATGAAGCTGCTGCATGTTATTTGTTCACTTTTGTTTATATTTTGTATGCAAAAGTTTGGGGTTCAACAGTATTTCATTCTTCTTTTGATTTTTTATCATTCTTGTAACACTCTTTCCTCCAATGTTATGTGTGTGTGGTGTGTGTATATGTGTGTACACACACACTCACACACACACACACGGTATTAAACCCAGGGGCGCTTAAACACTGAGCCACATCCCCAGCCCTTTTTATTTTCATTTTATTTTTAGTTATTTATTTTTGAGACAGGGTCTTGCTAAGACTCACTAAGTTACTGAGTCTGGTCTCAAACTTCCTCCTGCCTCAGCCTCCCAAGTCTCTGGAATTACAGGATGAGCCACCACACCTGGCAATATTCATTTTTCCCTACTTTGAAAATTTTACTATTTTATCTTTAAACATTTTTATCTTTTTATAATTTTACTTAGAGCACATTTTATTATCAAGTGGGGAGCTTCTTTTATAAAAGCTAAAATTTTCTCAATGCAATTTATGGAAAATTCTTTTTCTCATCATTTACTAAAAGTGCCATACATAATAGATTTTTTTTTCTGCAATATCTTCTGTTCTATTAGTTTGCCTCTCTATCTTCCAGTAGCTTCCAGTAGCTCTCTATCTTCCTGTAGCATTCTGCTTTAATTATTGCAGATTTTATATATCTTTATATCAGTCCCATTGCATTCTTTATTCAAAATGTATTTTAATTCTTGTTTAACTTTCCTAAATAAACTTCATTTTTCTAATAAAAAAAGAAAATTTTATTAGTATTTGCATTAAACCCTATACTAATATGAAAAAAGAGTATAGGAATATGGCATACATTAATTTTTCATTTTAAAAACCTCCCATTAAAATGTGATTTTCTTCTTATAGATGTCACATCCATTTTTTAAAAAATTATTATTAAGGTAATTCTAGGTCTTTAATGCTTCTCCCCCACTTCCATTACTTACAAAAATTTAATTATTTGCAGTCTATAGGATAACTTTATGTCTTGTTGGTGTTTCCTATATTACCTGGAAGCATCTCCCTTTGAAATAGTGTAAGTATTTAGAAGTAGAAATACACCACTTTGGTTCTAAAAGAATTCCCTTCCCTTTTCAAAAAGTTTAGTTTATATTTTATCTAGTAAGATATTAACTAATTTTAATCTTTATTTATGATTACAGAAACACTAATTTTTAATTACAGAAAACTTATGAAAATTCAGGAAAGGGGAATATCTCATTTGGAGAACAGTGAGTAGGAAGCTTAATGAATGCCTTTTTTTGGAAGATGTGCCTTGAAAGATAGGGATTTTAACAGTAGAATTTGGGACGAAAGAAAAGAGGGCATTCCAGTGTCCCCATCAAAAAGTGTGGAACTAAAAAAAATTTCAGCACGGTTCAGAGGACATTGGTGGTTATGCAGAATTAGAATGGATGTAGACAAAGTTGGAAATGAGCTTGGATGAGATTTTGCAGATCTTGAACACCAGGCTGAGGAGATTGCCATTTATTCTGCAGGAAATGAAAATCTAAGTTTCACATTTGTCCTTAAAATCTCAACTTCCGGAACACACGAAATTCCTGTAAAGCTATGTTTGTTCTGCAGCACTGAGAATTACAATGTTATAGTCAAGAATCATTATTTGTTTATTTCCTGTGAGACAAGTTTGAATGTAAAATGGGAGGAAAAGCCTTGTATTTAAGTTCCTTCCTGATTTTTTTTCCTACGAAGGGAGGGGGAAAGTTATGTATTTATTCTCCTCAAGTGAAAAAAAGTCAAAATCCACATTTATACCCAAATGTAAATTACACTCATAGAAACAGCACTTTAACTATAAACATAGAAAAAGTTTGAAATGTCTACAAGAGCAAACTTGTAATCTGTAAAAAAAAAAAAAAAAAAAAAAAATTTGTAATGTTATCTAAAACCTGAGAGGTCTACTTTTGGTTCTCTGCCCAGTAAGTTGAAAAAACTTTTCTTGGTCTAGGCCCAATCTATCAGAACTGGTAGTCATAGGATGCCTGAAATAGTTCTTGTAAAGTTGTCTGTGCTCATATCTTATCATCCATGGATGGCCAAGACAGTTTCTTATTCATCTATTTATTTCACCAAAGCTCAGCAAAGTGTTCCTAGATTATTAAATATTCATTGAGTTACATTAAAAAGGGTTCAACTCTTCTTTCAAAAAGATTCCAATTCATCATTCAAAAATTGTCAGATGAGCCCGGGTTGAGGGTATACACAGGAAATATACACAGCTATTCAGGAAACTGAGTCAGGAAGGTTGAAAGTTTGAGGAGAAAGCCTGGGCAACTTAATGAGACTGTCAGCAATTTAGCAAGACTCTGTCTCAAAATAAAAAATAAAAAAGGCTGGGGATGTAGTCAATGTTCAGTGGTAAAGTACCCCTGGGTTCAAACTCCAGTATACCCTGCATAATGTCAGCAGACAACAGGTAACATTCTGTGATATGTTCATTGATGTGAACTCTGTTAGAATCATAAGGCCAACCGTAACCCTGCAGTTTCCTGATCCCTTTCCCTGGACTAGGAAGAACTGGTCTATGAGTGCTATTCACTGATGAGGAAAATGTTCCAGTTAATGATACTTTTTCAAAATATTAATGTAAAAGTAAAAACATCTCTTTTCAGAAAGTGATTGTCATTAACTAGAAAGATTGAATTACACATAAAATAGTGGTATATCCCTTATGGGGTAAGATAAAGTAACATAGAAGTTGAATCTCTAATCCCTTTCCAAAATTCTAAAAGGTAAACAAAAAAAAGGAAGAAAAATAGGTTGAGTAGTCAATAACACGCTAGTGGTGGTCACACAAAAGAAGGCCACAGATTTCAAAGAATGTCAGGATGAGGAAGAGTGGGAGAGTCTGAGGGCCTTCTCATATCTCACTTCTGCCAGCCCTCCACAGGCTGCGGAGGCCAGAAGGAAGAACGGACGCTCTCAGGCTGCCAGAACATTTTGCATAGGTAATGCTGGTGTCCCAGGGAGAGCCTCTGTTGGCCATGCACATAGATGTCACCCAGAGAGCATGAGTGTGCAGGAAGGGGCCCCTGCAAAATTGTCATTGAAGGTCACCACAACACCAGCCCGCAGAGAATAAAAGACCCCTTGCTCTTGGCATGTTTTTGCAGGGGGAGTGTCAATCTGCTTGGGTGGCTGCAACAAGAAGCCATTGAGTGGGCGGCCCATAAACAACAGGAACTTCTTCCTCAGCCTTCTAAAGTTTGGGGCACCAGCAGAATTGGCATCTGACGAAAGCCTACTTTCTGCCTCATAAATGTCACCTTCTCTCTGTGTCCTCACATGGTGGAAAGAATAAGGCAGCCAACTCTGGCTTTTTTTGTTTGTTTAATATGGGAACTAATCCCATTCAGTAAGCCTCTGCCTTCATAAACTAATCATTTCCAAAGTCCCCACCTCTTACAACCATCACAATGGAAGTTAAGTTTCAATATCTGAGGAGCGTTTGGGAGGCAGGAAGGGCACAATCATTCAGACCACAGCAGGAAGGTGATTTGGTGTTGCTCTAAACTAAGGAAACAGGGAATGCTGGAAAGTGTTCCTCCTGGACTTTTTCATTTTTTCATTCTTTTTTTTGGCGGTGGGGTACTGATGAATGAACTCAGGGGCTCTTGCCTACTGAGCCACATCCCCAGCCCTATTTTGTATTTTATTTAGGGACACGGTCTCAGTTGCTTAACGCCTGGCTTTGGCTGAGGCTGGCTTTGAACTCGTGATCCTCCTACCCTAGCCTCCCGAGCTGCTGAGATTACAGGAGTGCGCCACCGAGCCCCAGCTCATCTTTTCATTCTTGCTGTATATCTCCCCTCAACGGCTGTACTGCCCTGGTTTAGAAAGCAGCATCAGTCATGCTCTCAATTTGCTTGTAATGTGATAACAACGTTCACTCAATGCATATGCTGTGCCCACAGTGTGTGATGAATGTTCGTGCTGGGATTCAGGAGGTGGTCTCTGGGGGCCACCAGCCTGGGGAGATGCAGGAACTCCCAAAGGAACTGGGAGCTGCAGAATGAGCAGAAGCTGGACTGGAGGAGGGGGAGGAGGTGGTGCTAGACGTGCAGAGGTGCAGAGGTGTGAGTAAACCACCCAAGAGAATTTACACTGGGAGGCAGGGGCTCCAGCCAGATTGGGCAACACCTGGGGGTGGAGAAATTCAGGGGGAAAGAAAGGCTTGGTAGGCAGAGTTATGCTGTCTGACTTTACCGGATTAAATTAAAGATCTTGAGATGGAAATGATCATCCTGGATTATCCAGGCTGATCCTAAATCCAATGACAAGTGTCCTTATAAAGAGACACACAGAGAAAGGGGAAGATTATGCAACAACAGAAGCAGAAACTGAAAATCTACCGCCACAACCCAGGGGATGCCTGGAGCCACCAGAAGATGGGATGAATTCTCCCCTGGAGACTTCAGAGGTAGCACAGCCTGCAGATAACTTGATTTCAGGCTTCCAGATAACTTGATTTCAGACTTCCGCCCTCCAGAGCTCAGAGAGAACACATTTCTGTTGTTTTAGGCCACCAAGTTTGCACTCTGGAAATCTCGCACCCTTACAAGCCATCTCCTGTGCCCAGGCATTCCCTTTTCTGCTCCTGCTCCTCGCCATAGGGGTCACCTCTGCCTGCCTCCCAGATGCCTTCCTCAGCCACCTCAACTCAGCACTCCACTCCAGGTCGCCCTCTATGTGAATGCCCTCCTCGTGGAAGTCTCAGGAAAATACAGGATGCCCACTTAAGCTTGGATTTCAGATAAACAACAAGTAGTGCAGCGAGATTTGGAACATATTTATACAAAAAAAAAAAAAAAAATTATTCATTGTTTATCTGAAATTCAAATTTCATCAAACATCATGCTGTTTCTGTTTTTTTTTTTTTTTCCTTCCCCCTACACACAGTATCTTAGTTTTCTGCTTTTATGATAGAATAACTCAGACTGGTAATTTATAAAAAAATTTATTTCTCACCATTCTGGAGACTGGGAAGCTCAATGTTAAAGTGCTGATGTCAGGCGAGGGCCTTCTTGCTATGTTACAACATGGCAGAGGACATCACAAGGTGAGATGGAACCAATGGGTATGCTCAGGTCTCTTTTCTCGTATCATAAAAACACTAATGTGATCGCTGGGACCCCCAGCCTCCTGACCTCATCTAAAATTACTTCCCAAAGCCCACCTCCAAATCCATCAGTATATTCATCATGTAATCATAATATGCCATCAACATATGAATTAGGATTAAATTTCTAACACGGTTGGGGGTCATGTTCAGACCATAGCATCTGGTCATTCTTTCCCTTCTCAGTCCACGTCAGTCTTTCCATGAGGATGGCCTCCACTGGGGCCCTGAGGCTTGAGCTAGGCTGCCCTTCAGACTCCTGCACCCCACCCCGGGGCTTCGCAGGTCCCACACCCCTACCTCAGCCACCACAGGCACAAGCCTCACTCGTCCCACCCAATGGCTTTAGAACCAACTCGTTCAGGAAGAGGAGAGAAAGGAGGGAAAGAGCATGCAGAGAAAAAGGAAGAGGAAGAAGATAACTTCTCAGGTTTTTTTTTTAAAAAAAATTCTCCCTCAAGTAGAATGGTTTTTATGTGAAGAAATGACACACGTGGGAAGTTGAAACCTCTTCATCAGTTGTTAAATGGAAAATAATTTTTTTTTTGAGGACTACCTTGAAATTGTGAGATTTAAAAAGGTTCAAATGCTAGAGGAAATACCACTTGAGGGTGTTCAGTGTTGCACATTTTTATCTCTTCGTCATTTTTCAGCTTCTGTCTGAAAAAAAACTCTCTCATCTCTCACATGGTGTACTTGGGATTTTTTTGTTTCTTTCATCATGGCATATTTGTACATACATATAACATACGTTGATCCCCCCTCACTGCCCTTCTTTACTTCCACCCTCCCTTGATCTCCTTTCTCTTCTCTCAGGAATTTAAATGAGATTCCTGAATAAGAACCTGTAAGTGCTAACTTCCAGATTTCTCACCTATTTTCACAGTGGCCATAGTTTCTGCCTCAGTCTTGTGATTAAAAAAAAAAAAAAAAAAGTGGGCTGGGTTTGTGGCTTAGAGGTAGAGCGCTTGCCTAGCTTGTATGAGGCACTGGGTTCCATCCTCAACAGTGCATATAAATAAATAAAGGTCCATTGACAAGTAAAAAAAAAAAAAAAAAAGTTGGGGAGAGGAATTTAAAATCAGGTGCAATATATCTTTTAAGTGTAGCAAAAATACATATCTTTTTATCCTCCCTGAAACTGCCAGTTTCAGTTACTCTTCATTTTAGTCTGTTGTAGATTGTCCCCACAGTACATGCCAGCCTCCCTTCAGTGACATTACTCATACATCCTTTCTCTTATGTTCTCTTTGGGAGAATACTATGCCACTGTTTCTGTGGGCAGGATGGTGGCAGAGCTGAGGACCAGGCCTCTTTCCTCTCGGTTTTCTTTTGCCAACAGAGGTATTTCCTTCTTTATACCATCTCGTCTGCCTCTGCTTTCTAGTTCTCGTGCATCTGGGTGTAATCCTGGGCAGATCCTCTCGTGGGGGCCAAAGTGAAGCAATACGAATAGACTTTAACCTTTTAAAATCACCTAGTTTGCCCTTTTGACTTAATTTGTATAAGTTTCATCAAGTTATAGAACAAAAATAAAAACTCAAGCGGAATTTGGGCCTAAAATAGATAACCAAATCAGAAACTCTAATTTTGGGAAGTAGTTCAATTTCCTGAGCTCTCTTTAATCATGCTTTTTTAAAATTTGCTGTCAAACCAACTATGACCGACCATAAACTGAAGTGCCATGGTTAGAGGGCACATTTCTGGTTAAATAAAACACAAATTCAAGTCAGCCAGTCTAGGCAAAACATGCTTTTTTTTTTTTCTGTTTTTATAGTCCTAGAAAGCAATAAATGACAAGGGCTTACATGCAATAAAGCTGTTATCAGATGGTGAGAAAAATCCCATATATTAGGAATTACAGTATTACTACATCAACCTAATAAATTCGGTTGCCTTTTGCATGTTAGACTATTTTCCCATCACAAATGAGGTACAAAGTAATGTTTGTCTTTCCAAAGATTTGTCACAGTCATTCCAACCATTCCTGCATGAATCACACTGGTTTATCAGTTATAGCTTTGGAGATTGTGGCCAATGGTCAACACAGGCAGAGATAAATGTGCAGTGGGATCATGTGAAAGCCCATATAGATTCATTTTAGAAACAACAGGACCATGATTTATGGTGGTAAGACTTGTGTGAGAATTCTAGTAATGCTGGAACGGACACGTAGAGAAATTAGAATGAGAAGGTTAGGCCCATCTTTGGAGCTGAGAGAAAGAACGTGTAGAGAGAATTGCAAAATCAAGATCATGGCTGCAAAAGGGAGGGTTGAGTTAAGGAAGGTTTCAGAACAGTGCTTGCCTCGCTGTCCCAGGTTCCCCTAGTGGACAGGCTGCGGGTGCCATGGCATGGGGGCCTCTAGCCCTGGTGTCATCACTGGGCAGCTTCTGCCATGAAATAAAAGGAGTTAGAATTCCCTCTCCTTTCCTTAGAGGATTTTCCTAAAGTCACTGAGGTGATAGGTGACAATAAGAGCTTATAAAAATTTGGTAATGTTCTCTGCAGGAAAAAAAAAAACACAAAATTTAGGTTAAAAAAATTACTCTCTTTTAGGTTTAATGTAATCAAAGAAAACTCACTTAAGTTCTGTAGATAAAAATCAGAACTACCAATCAATTATCTCCTGGGTTGTGCTTATTTGTATCTAACCCCTGATTATTATTATTATTTTTTAACCAACAATAAGGACAAAATAGGCAGAAACACTGGAGACCTCCAGAGCCAGAGTGGCTGATGGCCTGGTCCTGGTGGTGCAGGCTTGTAATCCCAGCAGCTCAGGAGGCTGAGACAGGAGGAACATGAGCTCAAAGCCCGCCTCAGCAACTTATCGAGTCCCTAAGGAACTTAGCAAGACCCTGTCTCTAAATAAAATATTAAAAAAGGACTGGGGAGTGGGCTGGGGTTGTGGCTCAGTGGTAAAGTGCTTAGCTAGCATGTGTGAGGCAATGGGTTTGATTCTCAGCACCACATAAAAATAAATAAATGGAATAAAGGTATTGTGTCCATCTATATATGGGCTAGGGATGTAGATCAGTGGTAAAGTGCCCCTGAGTTCAATCCCTGCTACCAAAAAAAAAAAAAAAAAAAAAAAAAAGCAGCTGTTTTGGAGAAGAGGCACAAGGTTAGGGACACCCCATTAAAGTAGGCTTCATTTTTGTTCTGTTGAGTCTTTTTGCAGGGTCAGGACTGAAAGTGTGATGAGGAAAGAGGCCCAACTCATTTCTTTCTATGGTAATGGGGCAACAATAACATGTATTTCACCAATGATGTCTCATTTGAATGAAACTATACTTCAGTATATATCATGGGGATAATCCTGGGAAAGATGCAGAAAGAAATCTAGTTTTCTCCTTGTGATTATGAAGCACAATGTTTGCTTTTTAATAATTGATATTTAATATTTGAGGGTTAAGGGTGTCTTCAGAGGGTGCCTAAGAGGATCCTGAATACAGTGCAGCCTAACTTCTTAGTTTTGGTGCCCATCTCAACACATGCAAAAGATGACATCCTGAGATAATTTTGGCAGAATAAAGAATTGGTGTCATATAGGAAGAGCCAGAATTTATTTGAAAAGGTAAAAATTTTGAAAATGTAGATGCTCCGTTGTTAATGACTAATCTCTTGTGGAATCCCTCAAAATGGATAGTTACACCAGCTGGAGTCTGAGATGCTCTTGTCTAAAACATTGCTTGAGTCCAGATAAGGTAACCCTTTCCACTCCCAAATTCAGGGGTCCCCTAGAATTCTGCCCACTGCAAACAACAAAATTTCTGGATCAAATACAACAACATTAAAAACACACCCCCCCCCCACACACACAAAGCCTTTAAAAAAGAAATGTCTAGGCCCCCAAACAAAAGATAAAACTCAAAAGTAGAGCAATATATATATGAGATGATACTAAAGAAGCCCTAGAGGTAACCTTCTCAAACAGGTCCTAATGGCCTCCGGCTAGCATTTTAGCATTCCTTCAAGGATGAAGGTTAGTCACTGAGGGCTCACCACTGAGTTAGGGTGCTGGAATCAGGACCTCTGCTTAGGTGCTGGTCCCTGTGTGAAAAGAGCACTAGACATACCACACCCGTGGCCTAAAGGGAGCTCAAAGAAATGGAGCTTAAGTGAAGGTCTGAATTTAGCCAAGGTGGTGGCACAAGCCTGTAATCCCAGCAGCTCTGGAGGCTGAGCCAGGAGTATCCCGAGTACAAAGCGAGCCTCAGCAAAAGTGAGGTCCTAAGCAACTCAGTGAGACCCTGCCTCTAAATAAAATAACAAAAAGGGGGATGGGGATGGGGATCAGTGTTAAAGTGCCCCTGAGTTCAATTCCTAGTACAAAAAAAATCTGAATTTAAACTGCTCACATGGTATGAGAACATAAACCTAAAGATCAACATAAAAATGGATCCTGGGTGGCATGGAATCCACGAGAGCTCCAGTAAGAAGTAAACAAAAAATTTTTGGAAACCCTTATAACTCAAGGTAGATGGACCTTCTAAAGATATGCTTACAATTGAAAATTAAAGAGGAAGTGATACATTGAGGAGGTTAGGAGAGAGGGAGGGAGAGACTTAACACCCCCAAGAACTTGAGATAATATATATTAAACAAAGACAATCAAATAAATGAACACAAAGAGGAAAAGATTAAATGAATATGTGGTATAGTAAAAAAAAAAAAAAAGAAGTGTTCAAATATGACATAACTATACATATTCCTACAGGGTCACTGATGGATAGAGGGGTCAAATTGAAACAAGAAAACTGAAGGTAGGCTTCAAATTTTTTGATTGGTTAGACTTTAGAGTTAATTACCTACAGGAATTATGGAAACTTAATTATGTGACTCTCACTAGAGAGTCACATTTTGTATTGAAAGCTTCCCAATGGATTTAGATTGGAAATTCATAAACTTTTCATTGTTTGAGCTGCTATCTGAATAAAATTTTCCTAAGAAATGTTTTTTATATTTTTTATTTTTTTCAATTATCAAAATAATAATCTTTATTATTCAAAATAAATACTAAAACATGGAAAAGAGGCAAGGAAAAAACCATATTCTTAATATCCAAAAACACTATTAATGTTTTAACATATTTCTTTCCAATATCTTTTCCTGTGCCATGTTTCCTTAGAAGCTAAACTTTCAAAAAAATGTAATTCAGTATATCTTTTAATTTTATAAACTTTGTATCATGTGTATTTTCCTATGTCCTTATAACTTATTATAATTATAATTTAAATAATCGTACAATATTTCCTCATGGATAGATACAGCATTTATTTCATAATTCTCATTATTGTATATTTAGTTTGCCTCCATTTTGTTCACTGTTATAACTGCAATAAATACTTGTGGGTTGATTTATGTTCTTAGGCTATATTATGTTTTTTTTAAAGTCAAGAGACATGTTTTGACTTATGTATTCAAAAGTATTTTTTTTCATTTGAGCTAAATTTACTGAGTATATCCTATATGTAAGCCAATTTTTTCTATACAATTATTATTGTGGTTTTCTTTTTTCTTTAATTATCAAAGTCATCACATGCACTGTAGAAAGTTTGGTGTGTGTGTGTGTGTGTGTGTGTGTGTGTGTATGTGTGCATGCATTTGCACATTTATTAAAAAAGGGAAAAGGTATAAAAGAACAGCATCAAAGAATTCAGCTTCCTTTTATGTTCAGCTTATATGTTCTAAGACAGCAAAAACCCTAATTTGAAGAAATTCGATGGGCACTTAAAGATTTCACAAAGTTAGTGTACTGGTTAGGAGCAAAGGTGATGGAGTGTTGGTTTATTTTCATTTGATCTCTAGAATATGTCTGCACTAAACCAGTAAGGAAAATCAAATTATCACTATCCCAAACTTGCTCCCAAATTATAATTCTGGATTTGGTGGCAACTTTGGTAACTACCTTTGAAAACTATATTGGCTTTCCAAAATGTCTGCTCAAGTGGAACATACACTTAACAGAGCATCTTTACAAATACCAGCTCTTTGTATATTTTCAACTAAGAAAACACCACTAACCCTGTGATCAAATAAAACCAATGTACTCTATAGCAAAAATTTCTTTGGGAACTCAAATATTAAAACATTAAATTAAGTTGAACCTGTTTCAAGATCAACATGATTTCTCATTTGTCTTGTGCACGTACATAGATGTATAGTTTCTCTGTTTAGGTTCTGTTCAGAGAAAATAATTTAAAAGTCATGGTGCAAAGAAATAAGGCAGATGGTTGTAGATAGAGAAGGGGTGGGGGGAAGAATCAAAAGGACAGTAGTTTCCGTTATTAAATTTTTTTTCTGCAGTGCTCAGTTCCTGCACAGAACTCTAACTACAGGGTTGTGTGTTTGTGCACTGACTAACCCTAGGGGGCGTTATTCATAGTGAGCCCTGATTGTGGACTCAAGTAGTGTAATTCAATAATGGAACAGACTGAGATGACTTTAGAATACAGAAATGACAATAGCTTACTGTGTAATGGGACTCATTTCTGAGGAAAGAAAGAAAAGTGGTAACATGTATACCATTCAGAAAAATGAAACACCATTTTACAGGAGAAATGTTTTGCACAGTGAACTAGGCTAGGCTGGAACCCTCTCCACATTTTTGAAAGCTCTCTGCCAAAAGCTTAGGCAATGAATGAATGTCAAAAGTTGCTTTAAGAAGATAACCACTGCAACTTAATACCAAAGTAATTCCTTAAACAACATTCAATGGTAAGGAAGAGGAAATTCAAAATGAATAACAGGAAAAACTACAAACTGATTTCCACATCACAAGAATAGATTTTTTTTTTTGAGCTTCCACCATTTGCCTGTAATCTGAGTCTTTTTGAAACTTTAGTCTAAACAAATAACTAACAAATACAAGAAACCATAGGGATAGATTCCAACCCCTTATCTTCCAGCCTGGACAAGCCCATGAAGAGTTGGATTTCCTACAACTGAAACTGAAGGATGCCTTCCAGGGCTGGTTTCCTGACGATGGCAACTTACCCTGCTCTTCCTTAGACTCCTTTATGAGACCATCACAGGTGTGTCTAGTCCTGGATTTAATGTGTGCACACTGTTCGCTGGCTTCTCCTATTTCATGACCTAAGTGGATTCTCACTTTATTCTTTTCCCATGGAGTCAGTCTTCTGCACCATAGAAGCCATACCAACTTTTCCTGGACAATAAGGTGGAAAGAGTATGAGCTTGGGATTTATGCAAGAGCTGGTTTTAAATTCTAGCTCTAAACCCTGAGCACGTAGCACTGAAACTGACAAAGCAAGTTTACCAGTTAGGTGCAAAGGTGATGGAGTATTGGTTTACTTCATTTGATCTTTTGGATATGTTTTATACTAAGTCAGTAAGGGTTTCTTTCATCTTAAGAATTGTGAGAACAATGAGCTCCTCATGGAGAAATAATTCACACAGGGTTATGGTTTGGATCTGGGAGGTGCCCCAAAGGCTCTTGTGTTGAAGGCTTGATCCTCAATGCAATGTTCAGAGTTGAAACTTTTAGGAGAAAGTGATTAGATCATAAGGGCAATAAACTCATCAAATAATTAATTCAAGATGGCTGAATGGACTAGAAGGAGGTGGTGGGAACTGTAGGAGGTGGGACCTAGTTGAAGGAAGTGGGTCCTGGGGGTGTGTCCTTGGGGACTATGTCTAGTCCCTGGCCCCTTCCTTTCTCCTGCTCTCTCTGCTTTCTTGCCACCATGAGCTGAGCAGCTTTTTTACACCTGCACCCCCTGCCATGATATTCTGCCTCTTCACAGGCCCGTGGCAATGGGGCCGGCCAACCATGGACTGAAACCTCTGAAACTACTAGCCAAAATAAGTCTTTCTTCCTCCAAGTTATTTTTCTCAGGTATTTTGTCCCAGAGACAGAAAGCTGGTTAACATATACAACATGAGGATCATCTTATACAGTGCCTGTACACAAAGATCTCAAAGACAATGTGGCTAGTGTTGAGCAACTATTTAGCAAGGAAGGGATTGAGCTGAGAGCCAAACTGCCCAAGTTTGAGTGTGTTGGCTCTGTCACTTACAGCTATGTGACCTTGGGCAGGCCACATCAACTCTGTACCATGTTTCTTTATCCCTAAAATAGGAATAATGAAAGCACTGCTTTGTATAAAATTATGAGGGATGAAGGAAATAATACATATACAGCACTAAGAATAGCAGTTGGCACACAGTAAGCTCTCAATAAAAACCTTAGCTATATGATCACTAGGACATTAATTAACAAACTGTTTTACTATCTCATAAAGTTGTTGAGAAGTTTATATATGACAATCAAAGTGTTCAGCAAAGCTTCTAGCTCCTATCAAAGAGAGACATGACTTTCATAGTTATTCTTACATGATTATCAGTATTTCGCTATGCTGAATAGGGGCTGGGATGTAGCTCAGTGATAGAAAATATACTTAGCATGCATGAAGCCCTGGGTTCAATCTAAGGACTATATTAAAAAAAAAAAAGTCAAACTCTACCTAATAGCTGTGTGGTATATGATGGATTTCTACATTTCTCATAATGATTTAGTTTTTGTAATGAACTAGATGTTATCATGAATTGGTTAAAAAAAAAGAGCATTTTCACATATGGCTAATTAACATGTGAATTAAAAAGTTATAATAACATAATTAAAGAAAACAGAATTTATGAGCCTTTTTTGGAAATGTCTTCACTGTTTTTTCTTTGGAATGTAGATTTTTATGAGTTTTCACTACTTTGTTATATGAGTTAAAGACATATTTATTTCCTTCAAAGTAGTTTGAGTCAGTCTCCTGGTATTCAGCTAAATTGAACGCTGGTATTTTGGAACAGTATCTGTTGACATGAATATATTTGGCATCACTGGGGAATTTAAAACTACATACAGACGGGGTCAGGATCCCTCAGACTCCAGATGACAGTATTACTACGGAAGAGAAGCGTTGAGAGATTTTATGTTGTCCTTTCTATGCTGACCACGTGGGCATGTTAGTTTCTGATTAGTAACGGCAGCTACAAAGATTCAACTATAGTCCTGCAAACATTCCTAATAAGGTAGACTGGAATTGCATAGGAAAATAAGCTTGAGAATCTGGTAACATATGCAGCAAGAACACACAAATTTTTTACTCATTTTCTATCTGATTTTGAGATGATTCTGTGGGATAAATATCCCTTTCATTGCTCACCTCACTCCAGAGGCCCATTTGACTCATGCCCATCTGGGAAGATATGGGTTCACATTTGAGATTTTGGTTCATTTTTGACCAGATATTTCTAGTCTAGAAAATTTCCTAATGTCTAAATTAAGCTAAGCATTGAAGGATTCAGAAGCTGACTGGCCTGGGAAGAACATTTGTGCCTCTGGGTCTTTTGCAGCAACATTTTCTTTTCCTAAGAAGTAACACGAGGAGGCCCTTAGTGCTGAATGACCAGTCTTTGTCACCCTGCCTTGGTTTCAGATTTTCATAGGACCTTTCAGAGGTCAAGAGAGGTACTGGCCACTTCTGTACTAAACAAAATCCCCAAAGGAGAAAGATATGCTGAAAACAAGCTATGAAACTTGTTGGCTATTTTATATCTCAATTCCAACACACATTCAGTTCAATGTAAATTATGTCATTCCTGAAGTGATAAGGGAGTTATAAGGGGGTTTATTAAGAAACTGGCTCATGGAGCATGACAGAAGCACTGTAAGGAGATACAGTTGACTGTTTATGTCTTCCTTCTTCAAACCAACCAGGGCTTCTCTGTAGATGTAAGGATGACCATGGGGCACCGAGGCCCTTTGCAGCATTCAGGCCTAAGGCCTTGGTGGGGTTGGTTGTCCTTCTTATCTTAGGGCATTTGCACTTAGACTGTCCAGCTCATATAGAGAAGTACCACTGCCTGTCTTTTTTTTTTTTTTTTTTTTTTTATAAAGAGAGAGAGAGAGAGAGAGAGAATTTTTTAATATTTATTTTTTAGTTATCGGCAGACACAACATCTTTGTTTGTATGTGGTGCTGAGGATCGAACCCCGGGCCACACGCATGCCAGGTGAGCGCGCTACCACTTGAGCCACATCCCCAGCCCACTGCCTGTCTTTTTAATGTCAACTTTTTTCTGTGGTCATAAATCCAGGAGCCTGAGTTGACCTGACATACTTACTAATGTCATCCATTTTATTTATTTTTTCCACTGTGCCCTGGGTTTGATCCTGTTTTCAACGGATAAAGTAAAAAGCAGCTCAGAGCAAAAGGACAAGAGTATCTTGATAGAGTTACTAGGTCTTGTATGGGTAGGTGGTGGTGGAGGACTTTGAGGAGAAGGAAGAAAAAATACCCTTAAAAAAAGATACTGCTGAGGGTTCTGTCCATAGAGAAGATCCATCAGTAGCATAAGAATGGTTGGGAGAATAACAAAGTCTTCCAAGGGAAGCATGTTGGTCAGAGTTGGGTCCAACCCTGGGCTGTGTTATTTCCTATATGGCCATTACCTCTGATTTGATAGCAGTTTCCAAGAAGGGCAGAGCGCTCATGATTTTGTTCCCCAACTTAACTGGTGGAGAGCGTCTGCTTCCCTGAAATTTGGTTTGTAGTTATCAGAGAAGGCTTGCATTTCTGCATTGCCCCAGAGGAAGACAGGAATGAGGAGTGGGGGAGGAGAGGGTGCAAGTGAGCACTGGAATCTTGGCAGATGGCAGTTGGTGCCAGTTAGCAGAAAGGTTTGAGGACTGGGAGCCTGGGTATAAGACCCAGGGAGATGGAATGGATGTAAGGGAAGGGAAAGGACATTATCCAGCTGGCCTTTAAATAGGGGAAGACAGGTCCTACTGAATAAATTTATGGAGAAGGACTCAAGGAAGGGTCTAATTCTGGTTTAAAATGATGGCTTATCCAGTTTACAAGTGGATGGATGGTGTGGTTATAAAGATGCCTTAGAGCTTGGAGCCAGTGTTCCAGAAGCCACTCCCCCACTTCTCAACCCAAACTTTTAAAAGAAACTGATAGATAATTTAATTGACTAATAAAGTTACTATCGTTTTAATCTGGACCCCACACAAACACCTCCGTAAAATATGTCATGGCCAATAGCTGCCCAGCAGCTTCCTCTTCCCTACCCTCTGACATCTTTCTGAAGGCCTGGGAGACTTAAGGACCTGGTAAAATCTGCTTCTTCTTCTGACCCCATCTCCTTTATCCTCCCAGACACCTGGCCTCTTGACAAACTACTAAGCTTTGTTTTCCATCTGTTCCCCAGAACCCACATGGCTCACACGCTCTCGTATCAGTTGGGCCTCTTTCTCCAACCCTTATAAATCTGCTCAGGCAGCCAAAACAGAGGTACCACAGTCTGAATGGCTTAAACAACAGAAAGGTATGACCTCACAATTCTGGAGACTGGAAGTTTAACATTAAGATCCTGGCAGGATTTGTTTCTTCTGAGAGCCATGAAGGAAGGATCCACTCCAGCCTCTCTCCTTGGCTTATAGATTCAGTCTTCCCTTTTCGTGTCTGTATCTCCTCGGGATCTTTTATGTGTCTGTATCCAAACTGCCTCTTACAAGGACACCACTCCTGTTGGACTACAACCTGCCCTAATGATCTCATTAACTATTACCTCCATAACGATCCTCATTCAAATACAGTCACATTCTTAGGTACTGGGGGTTAAGACTTCAGCATCCAAATCTTGTTGGGGGAGGGATACAATATAGCCCATAACAGCCTCTTACCAGGGGAGACTCCTAGACCATTCCATATAAAATAGTGCCCCTATTAACTGGCACATTTATTCATCTATTATTTATGTTACTTTTTACAGGTTTCCCTCTACTTAAATATCAACCCCAAAGGGCCAGTTTCTTTATTTTGTGAACTGACATATCTTTAGAGCCTAGCTCAATGCCTGGAGACAAGCAGGTCCTTAATAAATATTCATGAGTAGATGAATGCATACTGTGCAGTCATTATACATTACTCTGCAAAAAGGCAATGACAGAGAAAGATGTTCAAGGCACATTGTTAAGCAAAGAAAGCAAATTACAGAAAACCATATGGGTAGCGTTGTTTCATTTTAAAATCACATACATACAATTTATTTTTATTAAAGTTTAGAGAAATATACAACAAAATACTAATAGCAGGTGGCTCTTGGGGTAGGATTTTGATTTATTTTTATCTCTTTGGTTAATATGTATTTTGTAATTTCTCTACAATGGCTATATAGTACTTCTCTAAGAGGAAAAAGATAAAGTTACTAAATGTTGAAAGAAAAAAACTGCATTATTTTTCTTTTTCAATGGGGAGTGGTGGGGAACAGGAATAGGCAATCTCTCAAAGCCCTGTGGCTGAGAACATGACCTCTGCAGTCTACCCAAGTCTGGGTTCAAGTTCTCTTTGCCACTTTTTAGATGTATAGTGTCAGCCAGTTACTTGCCCTGAGTCCTGGTTTTTCACCTGTAAAATGGGGTAATAATGATATCCTTAGCACATGGGGCTGTTCCCAGTCTCTGGCCAGACCAAATATGATTTCTTAGATCTCCATGATTTGGAAATGTCAGGGCACCAAGGGTCAGAGATGAGTTCATGAGTTCAATTATCTCTTTATTTACTTTTGAGCACAGACCAAAACAATATTCACATACCACTCACATTGCTCCAGGCACAGAGCCCAGACTAGAGTGAGATAATAGTGAGGCACTTGCCACAGTCACCAAAGTTAAGAAGCACCACAAAAACTCAGTAATCAAATAATAGTTTAGAGCACTATCCTAAAAAATAAAAAGTCATGTAAAAATCTGCAATAAACAAGAAACCAACAATTTCGATAAATATAGGACAAGTATTACTGACTGTTCTTTTGCTTCATGCTCCATTATGGCTCAGAAAAGTACTGCTTCCAGCCCACAGCCTGAAGGTAGGGGATCATCAATTGTCCAGATCATTATTAGTACTGCTTTATTTCAATCGATGATTGAATTATTCTGAGCCTAAGAATTGGCATTGTTTACTCCATGAGTATTTGGCTTTCAGTGAAAATCCTGTTAGGTTGCCAGTGAGGGAATATATATGTTTCTGATCCTGTTCATTCCTTTTCCCTCATTACAATTGCTCCTTAATCATAGGTCTCTCATGTCATTGAAGACCGAGGGGCAGGTTTCTCTCTGTTCTTTTATAGAAACATAAAATGCCAGCAGAGCATGATTTCTACCCAAAAGAGTACTAAGCAGAGTTTGCAGATGTTGCAGACTCCTCCCCTGATACTTTTGGAGAAGGGCACGTAGACCTGGCACATCTTGCCATGAAAGCAGGCAACCTCATCCCCCCCAAACCAAAGACTGAATGTCTCTCTGAAATGAGGCTGCTAACACACAATAAGCATGGCAGGGAGGAAAGAATAGAAGTTCATTGGATTAGACAAAGAGGAAGGAGGAAGGATGGATATAGGAAAGACAGCAGAATGAATAAGATATAACTTTCCTATGTTCATACATGATCACATGACCAGTGTCACTCCACATCATGTACAAACATGAGAACGGGAAATTATACTCCATATATGTATAATATGTCAAAATACACTCTGCTGTCATGTCTATCTAAAAAAACACAAATTTAAAAAATTAAAATCAAAATTTAAAAATAAAAAGGAGAGAGAGAGAAAGCAGGCAACAGAGAATAGTACATTTATTCCACCAACTTCCCTGGAGAAGTTGTGATGGAATCAAGCAGGTATTTGGTCCAAGAGGAAGGCTTCCCTGAGGGACTTTCATATTACCACATCATGGGATTTTTGTAGGTATTAGTTTATCAACAATTAAAGAAGACTGCATTTGGGTAAAGGAACGGTGGTGCACACCTGTAATCCCAGCCACTCAAGAGGCTGAGGCAGGAGGAGCACAAGTTCCGAACCAGCCTGTGCAACTTAGCAAGATGGTGTCTCAAAATTTTATAAATAAAAAATAAAAAAAACTGGGGAGTAGCTCAGAAGTTGAATATCCCTGAGTGTAATCCCTAGTACTCTATACTCCCCCCAAACAACAATAATCATTTTAAATCATGTTTTATGTAATAATTTCATTTTACATAAGACAAACTTGTTGTAACCATACATTCTAAGTTGTACTATAAAAATAATCACTAGGAAATGTGATATAATGTGTACATTTTAATAATTCTTCTCTGTGTTCTCAATATGTGGGGCATCACAAAATAGACTTAACCTATGGCAAGTGTTTTGGAGAGCACCTGCAGAAATATATGTTCTTTCTAGCTACTAAAAAGCCCAAGGACCAGTATGGAAAAGGGTTACTTGGATACCAGATAGTACATAAGACTTAAATTTGGAACTCATCTCTGACCCTTGGTGTCCTGACATTTCCAAATCATGGAGATCTAAGAAATCAAATTTGGTCTGGCCAGAGACTGGGAATAGCCCCATGTGCTAAGGATATCATTATTACACCATTTTACAGGTGAAAAACCAGGACTCAGGGCAAGTAACTGGCTGACACTACACATCTAAAAAGTGGCAAAGAGGACTTGAACCCAGACTTGGGTAGACTGCAGAGGTCATGTTCTCAGCCACAGGGCTCTGAGAGATTGCCTATTCCTGTTCCCCATCACTCCCCATTGAAAAAGAAAAATAATGTATTTTTCTTTCTTAACAGACCATTAAAAGTGATGACAAATCTAAGACTTAGCAAACCAATCGCATGACATGCAGAGAAGAAGTCACCATAGACTTTCCCACCTCAGAGATTGACAAGGAAAAGAACAGAGGAGCCTAGGTACAGCCAGTACTGGCACTTCAGAAATATGGCCCCTGCTCAACCATCTCAGCCATATCCAGTTGCTAGATCAATCCAATCCAGTTGAGGCTCCAGACATTCGAGAATAGGGACGAACAGTCCCCACCATGCCTAGCCTGATTCTGACTCCAAGTCACGAACATTATGAAGTGGAGGTTGTTTTAAAAAATGCTACAGGAGAGCCTGCGTGGTGGCAAATGCCTGTAATACCAGCAACTTGGGAGGCTGAAGCAGCAGGATCTCAAGGCCAGCCTTAGCAACTTAGTGAAACCATGCTTTAAAGTAAAAGTTTATAGGGTGGGGTATGTAGCTCAGCAATGGAGTACCTCAGGGTTCAATGCCCAGTACAGGGGCGGCGGGGGAGCGGGGGAGAGGGAATGAGGGGAAGAACTTGACACATCTTAAAAATACTAAGATCTCATGTAATAAAACAACTGGAAAAGGTGAAGCATTTAAATTCTGGGTGTGGAGTAGGGAAGCATTGGAAGGATTGGAGAGGGGAAGAAAAATTGAGGTATTCAGTATATTTATTTATTTATATTCTCTTTGTTCCAAAGTAGATTTTGCAGTAAGCTTATTTCCTGGCCACATGTAGAAGGTAGCTCTTTTAGGAAACTAGTTGCTGCAGACCACGTACCATTAGAGTCTTTGACATTGAGAGTAGAGCTGGCATCTGCTTTAGAATAGAAGCCTGAACACCACTCTTCTATCCTCATTTGGGTGATCTGAGGAAGTACTGGCATAAGCTGAGAAAGGTTTTAGGTTTTCTGTAGCACCTAGACAAAAGAAACCAGAAGCAAATAAACTTTATAAGATGAAAAAGAGTAAAGGGTTCAGGAGAGCAAAAGGAAGTTCTTAGGTGTCTCTTAAAACGGCAAGTGCTTCTCATAAAATGCCCTGGTGTTAAGAATTAGAATCACATCCAACATCTGGGACCAGAACCAACTTAACCAATGGACATTATATGTACTGGTGGGACGACAAACTGACACTCTTTTTGATTTTTTTTCAGAGCATCATTTCAGGTAAATTAGCATTCTCATCTCAACTGACTCATTTTGACAGGAATAAACCCACATACTATTCTTAGAAAGAAAAGTGGGAGGATAGTTGAGAAGGAGTGTAAAGAGACAGGTGGAAGAGGCACTGAAAGTGACTAAAATGTGAGTACCAGCACCACTGAATGTCCAATTTACTAAAACAACAACAACAACAACAAACAGATTATAATTTTTCAAAGTTGAGAATGAGAGAAATCAAGTTGTCACCCATTATATCAGGTATGATAATAATTCTCAGCATTTTTGTTTACAGACTACCATAAGAATATGGTAACTATAGGCTGCCCAGAAAAGAAATATACATATAATTTACCCACAGAATTCCATTTATGAAAATAGTTATGGTCCTCAAGATGGAAACCAGTTACAACACACAGATGATACATATCCCTGATCATTTGACTGCCATAAAAATCTTTCTTGCATCTGACCTAATTTCATTCTATAGTTTAAGCTTCCCTCTCTTCAGTGTTTCTATTCTCTAACCTTGTATAGGTTTTCATATGTGCTTGCAAAAGGCTATAAAAATTTATCATGATCGTTCTTGATTTAGGCAGAAATTTTCCTAATGTTTCCTTACAGATTATGGCATAGACAGCTGGTTGCCTTCCAATATCTAGTTGTCCCTTCTGCATTTGTCATCTAAAATATACAATTATGTTTTTTAAGCCTCCCTTGCAGCTAGGTGTGGCAGGTTGTTAAGCTTTAAAACAATGTTATTGTAAGCACCAGGCTATGAATGTTCTGAAAAAAAAAATCTTCCTTCTTCTTACCTTGCCATCTTGGGCCACAGAGAGGGAGTCATAGACAGTACTGTTGATCCCCTTTGTAGAAGTTAGGTTTCATGAGAACAGGAATCTTGTTTATCTTCCTTGAAGCAACCATACCAGCACTTACTGTGCTGAAGGCTCAGATATTGCATGGGTACTGAATGAATGGATGAGCGATTGAGTTTACTCCAGATCCATAAAAATAAAGTCTCAGCAGTCTTTACAGAATCAACCTCTTTCTTCCTTCATACCACATTATCCTATTACTCTCCTTTGCTCTCTGACTTGCCACTATCCTAGCCACTATCCTAGAAGGATAAAGATTTTTTTTCTTTTAATGCTTTTCAATGTTCCCTGCAAATAAATGTTTTAAAGTATATTTTCATAATAATGCTTTCCAATATCTTTCTGTTCAGAAAGTTTTTAAGTTCTTGAATTTTCAAGATCATGCATAGCCATCGTGTGTATGTTGTTGCATGCAGGTACTATTTTGTGACTTGATCTTAGATGTCATCTCAAATCTAAAGGAATCATCCAAAATGATATCTAATGACATTCCTAGCTCTTTGAACAATATTATCATCATGGAATGCAGTCACTAGGTCCTAAGGATTTAACTAGATATATGTTACTGAAACTGAACTTTATTGAAATATTTTCTGGTTGCACTGTGATTTCCCAAATTTTGATATGTCATCTAATTTTTGTTCTCAACCTTAAATCTTTTAAACAAAATTAAATTAAAATTAAGCATCTCTGCTTCCCTGCTTTTTGAAGTGAGTTTTTCTTTCTATTAAAAGGATAACACTCCCTCTGGCTGTTTGTGTGGCCTGTTACATGGCTTAAGAGCTTGTGAATTAATATTTTTTGCAATATATATTTCATAAAATGATATATATTGCAAAAAATATTAATTGATATATATTGCAAAAATAATAAGTTACATTATTTTTCACTTTGTTGGCATACCTCTTAGTTTTTGCTCAAATTTATCTTCAACTTACCCATATTTGAAAGAAGAAATTACAACAGGCCTTCCTATCTGTGGGTTCTGCATCTGAAGATTTAACTAATTGGGCTGGGGATGTAGCTCAAGCGGTGGCGCGCTCGCCTGGCATGCATGCGGCCCGGGTTCAATCCTCAGCACCACATACAAACAAAGATGTTGTGTACGTCGATAACTAAATAAATAAATAAATATTAAAATTCTCTCTCTCTCTCTCTCTCTCTCTCTCTCCCCCTCCCCCTCTAAAAAAAAAAGATTTAACTAACTGTGGATTGAAATATTCAAAAGAAAATTACTGAACATGTACAGACTTTTTTTCTGTTGTTTTTTTCATAAACAATACAGTATGGATCTATTTACATAACATGTACATTGTATTATGTAATAATAGATGTTTTAAAGTACATGCAAACACCATGCCGTTTTATATAAGGGACTTAAGTGTCCTTTGATTTTGACTCCTGTTTAATTTTTTTTTTTTTTTTTGCTGCTGTGACCAAAAGACCTAACAAGAACAATTAGCAGAGGAAAAGTTTATTTGGAGGCTCATGGTTCAAAGGTCTCTGTGCATGGATGGTTGACTTGATTGCTCTGGGCCTGTGGTGAGGCAGACTGTTATGGTGGAAGGGTATGGCAGAGGAAAGCAGCACAGGACACTATACCAGAAAGCAGAAAGAGAGAGAGAAAGAGAGAGCGCTCCCCTCACCAAGAATTAGATACCCCAAAGGCATTCCCCCAATGACCCATCTTCTCCAGTTACACCCTACCTGCCTATAGTTACCACCCAATAATTCCTATTAGAGGATTAATGCACTGGTTAGTTGAAAACTCTCAGAACCTAATCATTTCATCTCTGAACCTACTTGCATTGTCACATATGAACTTTGGGGGGACATCTTATTTCTAAACTATAATGGTATCCATGGAGGTTCCTGGAACCAATCCTATGTATACCAAGGAGCAATTATATTTGTTTTTTGTTAGGTATGTCAAGCTTCTGTACTCAGAAATTTTTCACAGAACTCCTCTTTTCAAGTAATGATTTTCCAAAAAGAAACCTCCTAAAGTAAAAGAAAAATAGAGGTCATCAAGTGAGTTCTTCCTAAATCTTTTCCTCCACTCACAGAGATGTTTCTGCCTCCTTGCTTTAGTATCCCAAAGCTATCCCTGTTATGGTTTACCCCCACTTCTGCTTTCCTGGGACCTTTTTTCTATTAATTCTTTCTTTTCCTCTCACTTCAAAAGTTTGTTTTCTCCATTGGCTCTTACTCTTTAACACATTATCATACTTACCTTTTTCCAATCTTTTTTTTGTAGTTCTGGGAGTTGAATCCAAGAGTGCTCTATCACTAACCTACATGCTATCCTTTTCATTTTCTCTTTTGCAACAGGGTCTTGCTTAATTGCACAGGCTGGCCTCACACTTGTGATCCTCCTGTCTCAGCCTCCTGAGTATCTGGGATTACAGGCATGTGCCACTCCACCCGACCATTTCTGGTCTTAAAAAGAGAAAACTCCCTTAATTGTACATCTCCCTTTAAATAATACCACATCTCTCTTTCCAGCCAAATGTTTGGACAGTGAAGCCCTCAGTTTCTGTCTTTACCTTACCTTCTCATCAACTGTTATGGATTATGTATGAGGTGTCCCCCAAAAGCTCATGTGTAAGACAATGCAAGAATGTTCAAAGACAAAATGATTAGATCACAAGAATTTTAACATAATCAGTGGATTAATCCATTCATATGAATTAACTCAGTGGTAACTATAAGCAGGTAGCATACGGTGAGAGGAGGTTGATCAGTGGCCTTTGGGGTTTACATTTTGTCCCTGGTGAGTGGAACTCTGCTTCCCTCTGCCATGCCCTTCCACCATGATGTTCTGCTTCTCCTGGGTCCTAGAGCTATAAAGTCAGCCAACCATGGACTAAACCTCTGGAACCATAAGCCAAAATGAACTTTTCCTCCTCTACTTTGCCCTTGTCAGGTCTTTTGATTATGGTGACAGAAAAGCTAACTGAAACACCTACTATTCACTTCTCCCTGTTGTCCAACTGGCTTACACTCATCCTCAGGCATCCAGTTATTATAGAAAATGTCATTTGTAACTTTGCTGCCTCTTGGCAGCATTCAGCTTTACATGGCATTTACTGATTGCCTTCTGGCCAGCTACTGTGCAAAGTGCTGTCATTACAGAAATGAGAGGCAGGTGCCATCCCCTTTTCTTTGGGACTCATGGTTCCTGAGAGCCATTACTGATCCACCTTCCTTCTTTGACTTGCACTGCTCACCTTGGCAGGCTTCACTTTATGCTTCCTATTCTCCAAGTCTCCTTCCTTCCCATACCTCCCATCTCTTCTTTATTATATGTCTTTTTTTTTTAAGAGAGAGAGAGAGAGAGAGAGAGAGAGAGAGAGAGAGAGATTTATTATTTAGTTTTTAGTTTTTTGGGGGGATACAACATCTTTTATTTTTATGTGGTGCTGAGGATTGAACCCAGTGCCCCATACATGCCAGGTGAGCGCGTTACCGCTTGAGCCACATCCCCAGCCCAATTATCATATGTCTTCTTAAGATAACCACTTCTATACCCACCTGACTTTAATTACTGTCTATTTTCACTGATGACAATATACTTGAGCTGTTTCATTTAACAGTTTTATTTTACACAAGATACATCATTTGCTAAAACCATAAATTCCAAGTTGCTTCTTGGAAGTAATCACCAAAAACATTAAAAAAAAGAAAAAAAAGAAAGATATAGTATTCTTAGCATGTAAGTTTCAGGAAATTTCTCCGCTCCTTTTGATTTAATTTAATGTGTATTATTTTTAAAAGCATAACCTGATAACTCGGGATGCCACAAAATAGACTTTTCCTATAGAGGCTTATATGCAACTTTGACTTAACAGAGTCAAAAACTATCTTCTTCCCCAAACCTATTCCTCATCCTGCATTCTCTGACTCCACTATCTATTGAGTCCCCCCCAAAATAGGGACCACTATCTACTGGGTCCCCCAAATCAGAACCTTAGGAGTATTTTTTTTTTTGCCTTCTACTTCTCTCTTCCTCCACTCCCTCACAAATTACCACAAATTCTTTCTCTCCACTCAGCCACTACCACTGCTTTTAGTTTAAGACCCCTCTTCTCCTAGATGAGTATAGTATCTTAATCAGTCCTGTTGCTTCTTCCTTCAATCTCCTTGTTATCCGGAGTGATTTTGCTAAAAATATACCTGATAGTAACTTCTGAAGTTCACATCATTCAATGACTCTCACGTTTTCATGACAAGATACAAATCCTTTACCCCAATATCTACTTTGGGGTCAGATAGATGGGAGCTTGTATCCCAGATTCCAGGATGGTCCATCAGTGTGACCTCCGACCATTAGACTCTCTAGACTCTCTATCTTTTCCTATCTGCCTGACCTCATGGAGGGTTGGGACTGTTTCACACATACAGTGGCTGGCACAGAGAAGGTACTTAATGTTGATTGAAGGGAAGGCATTTTAAAACCATATAGTAAAACCGTTCTTTTTTTAAAAAAAAGTTACTTTCCCCAAATTCGACTTCTATTTTTATTTTCAGATGACTATAATGACTTGTGGAGATCCAGACTATTCTGACCCCACTCTGAGTGCTCCTCTGTTCTTGGGAAAATTACTTCTGTATCTCACTTTCTTCTGTATAATCTGTGAGATTTAAAATAGGAATGCTTTTGAGGATTAAATGAGTGCTTCAGATGGAACAGTACTTTCAGATGGAACAGTGCTTGCTAAATGTTAACTGTTCCCTATCATTTTGGAAGCGGGATCATGGCACCCTACTTTTTGGTTCTCAATTTAGTTGGAAAAATTAAGCTTTATGTGTTGTTAGTAAAAGAAGCAAAATCTCCTGCCGTGGAAGGGAGAGACAGAGGCGAGAAAAGGGGTTGGTGAGTCGCAGCGATTTAGAACTGGGAGGGACCAGTTTGGTCTGTGCTTTTACGAACGAGGAAGTAGGGGGTTGACATGTCCTCGTGTTTCATTCAAGACACACAGCCACAACTGTTTATTGAAAGTAGGGCCAGGCCTCCTGGGGTTGCTACAGTCAAATTCAATGTAAAAAGCAACACTCCTTCGAAGACGAGAGAGGAGCATTTAGTTACAAAAATGCTCAACAATTCTGGTGTAACTAAGTTCCTTGAGCGAATGAAAGCTGTCAGACTCCGAAAAATCCAGTTGCTAACGGAACCAGCTCTTTACTAACCGGGGCTTTCTGCAGAGTCTGTTAACCGAGACGGTCTCCAGTAACAACGCCCGCTGTTTCCCCCAAGACCGGAAAGCTCCGGGAAGCCTACGATGAATGGAAACCCGAGTGCCGGACGCCGCTCGCGAGGGGCGGGACACTCGTGGACGGGGCGGGGCATCGTGAGTCACGTGCCTGGATTCCAGGCGGGCGCGTGGAGAGAACTCTGGGTCTGATTGGTTGCTCGTAACCAGGTGACCGCAGAACGCGTTCCGGTTGGCAGGTGCAGGCCAGGCTAGCGGCCCTCAGTCGGGAGGCGGCGGCGGAAGGAGGAGGAGCTCTGACCCCGCTCTCAGCCGGCAGTGGCTGCGCCTCTCAGCGCTAGTCGGGTCCCCACCCCTTTTAAATAAGCCGGGTTGGTCGCCGCCCTCGCAGACTAGTCGGCTCTGAGAAAGCGGCCGCGGCGTGGCGGCGGGGGTGCGGCCGAGGCCGGAGCCCTGCCCGGGGCCGGGCGGCGGGGCGGGCAGGCGAGCGGCGGGCGAGGCCGCGTCTGCATGTGCGAAGCAGCCCTGGCATAGCCCGGGGCTGCCAGCGCCGGCCGCGCCATTGTTGGGGGAGGGGGCGGCCACTGAGCGCAGCGGAGTCGGGGGCGAGTGAAGGCGCGGGCGGCGGCGGAGAGGAGCGGAGGCGCCCCATGGGGAACACGCTGACCTGTTGCGTGTCCCCCAATGCCAGCCCCAAGCTAGGCCGTCGCACGGGGCCGGCGGAGCCGGACTACGAGTCTGAGCTCTATGAGGCGGCGGCTGGGGACGCAGTGGCGGTGGCCGTAGCGCCGGCGCCCGCTGCCGTGGAGCCCGCCGAGTTAGATTTTGGAGCCGGCGAGGGCCACCACCTGCAGCACATCAGTGACCGCGAGATGCCGGAAGGTAAGGGGGCGGTGGACCCCGTCCGCTCTAGGAAGCATCGCTGGCCTCCGCCGCCCTCAGGGTCCTCGGGAGGCAGCCGCCGCCTCGAGCTCCTTCCTGCCCAGAGCCGGCTTTCCCAAGGCTGGACACCGGGATGCTAGCTGGCTCTGCTTGGCGTCCCCACCCCTTATTCTTTCCCCTCCCCGTCTGGCCAGCTTGTTTCCCTCCCTATTTTGCCGCCCAGTTCTTGCCCCCTTGCACATTCCCCAAGCTGTCCTGGAACCCTCCAGTTTTCGGCCCTTTCTGGTTTTCTTTCTATTCAGTGTCTCATGGGACTCTGCACGACTGTTTTGGTATATTTGCTTCCTTTGCTTAGTGAAAATTCAGTTGCCCCAACTTCGGAGTATCCATCCCTTCCTCCCTATCCTTATCTATCCAGATGGTACCTAAGTGAAGAAGCCAGGTGAGAACCTGATTGTTTATTCCAAACACCGGTTAAGGTAGCTGATATTCGAGCAATTCAGACCCAAACGTTTGAGGATTACTTTAGATTCAAATAGAGGTTGCCATAGGAGTTTGATATTAAGCAGACTGTTTTAAGTCTCCTGGATAGAACTGCTTTATTCTTTCCAACTGTGATTTGAACACAAAAGAAAAAAACCGGGGGAAAGGGGCCTTAAAATAACTCTGAAAAGTGTCGAAGGTTACTGCCAGGGCTTCGGTTTTTGCTTTTGTTTGTTTGTTTGTTTTTTGTTTTTCACCCAAAGAACATTACCCACGGAGTTACGATTACTTTAATTCCCACTTTGACAAACGTGTCTGAAGCCTACGCAGTCACTTAGCGGACTTCATTTATCTCTGGAGGAGAGGAGAGGTGAGGTGGTCCATGAGATTGCTGGTCAAACGTTTCAAAGTAGTCAAAACAAATTTAGGCTTTAATTAGTAATGTAATGGTTTTGGAAATTAAAATGCCAGACCCTGTAGGCGCTAGTTTGTTTCCATGGCTTCCCCTCCTTCCCTCCCCCCTCCCATCACTAGAATCCTGTTCAGCACTTAGAATGTTTAAGTGAAAGGAAAGCTTTTCATGCTCTAAACCATGAGGGATGGGAGAGTGAGGGATGGGAGGTGAGAGAAGAGAGGGAACCTTTGATTTTTACCATAGAATTTGGAAATGGACGCATCTAGGTAAACATAATTCTGAGTAACTGGGTGGTTCTTGAATGAAGACTTAAATCTTTTAAAATGGAAAACGTTGTATTCTACAGATGTTTGCCCTGTTGATCCATTTGTTTCATTTAAATGGCAGAGATTATTTCATTACTATAGAGCAGATGTCTTATAGTTCTATGTAAATTTTAGTTGGACTCTTGGTTTATTTTGCTTGTTTGTGTCTTTTCTTCCCCTCTCTGTTTTCACAGTGCTGGGGATTGAACTAAGGGTTTCAGGCATGTTAGGCAAAGACCATCACTGAGCTTACCTCCCCAGCCTGGCACTTATTTTCTTTATGTTAGAATAATTAAGGCTCATGATGGACATGCCTTTGTAACTTTTCAGAATATTCAGAAATTGTGATAGAATGAACAAATATATGCATTAATTGCACCTTTAAAAATAAAGCGTGTAAGTACATGTGAAAGCTGTTCTGCTTGGGTGGTGAAAGGTAAGTTTGATTTTACAAACCAATTAGTATATGGGGTAGTTTGGATAGATTTCAAGTAAAACCTTTGTTTAAATCTTTAGTATTCACAACATTTTCATGTGTGATCTCATTTGACCCTTCCAAATACAAAGGAAGCATATGTGTATTATTCCTGCATTTATGATGAAGAAAGGAAGATAGGAACTGGCTATGTCTGATTAGAGGTAGCAGATATGCCAAATTCAGCTCCTAAGGAAAAACTTTTTAAAAATGCATTTATAAAGTAGACTTGTCTCTTACAATTTACTCCCATCGTTTAAAAATATTTTTAGTTGTATAAACAATACATTTATTTATGTGTGTATGTATTCAGTGGGTGTTAAGGATTGAACCAGTTTCAACATTTGGCTATTATTCTTAAGTTTCCTTAGAAACAAGTTAGAGCACCAAATATAAAGTATAAGTACATTGAAAGTTTGCTTTTAATATCTTTATTTCAGACAATTTTACATTGGTTTCCCTGGAAACTAAGAAATACCTTAGGTATAAAACATTTTACCTCTTCTACAATGAAGAATTGTTTTGATTTTTTTAGATTAAACCATACAGTATAATGTACTTTTTACTCTTTGAAACATTTCAGAACAGTATTTCTTAAGATTATTTCAGAGCTGTTCTTAAGAACCTAATGTGGATTTCAAATAGACTCAAGTAGTTGGCCTTTATTTGACAGTGTATCTAATATAACGGATGGTAATATCAGTATCACAAAATGAAGTAGTAAGATCTTGTTATCCAATTTTATTACTCAACTTTTCATATAGTTTTTTATGCTCCAATCTTAGGAGCTTTGCTAATTTGCTGGCTAAGAGTGCTGTTTCAGGTGACCCCTTTGAAGGGGGTAGGATAGGGAATGAATTGGCAATATGATGTGAAAAAAGTCCTGGGCAGCCAGGTGTGGTGGCAAGACTGTAATCCCAGTGAATAATTTAGCAGGGCTCTGAGCAACTCGGCAAGACCCTGTGTCTAAATAAAATACAAAAAGGGTTGGGGATGTGACTTGGTGTCCCTGGGTTCAATCTCCAGTACCCAAAACAAACAACAACAACCCTGGGCAACAGATCTGTCCTCTTTCTAGTAGATGATTTACTACCCTTTCCCCACCACCATTCCTCTACCGCCCCCCCACCATATTTAAAAAATAAAAAAAAAATTGTAGATGGACACAATACCTTTATTTTATTTATGTGGTGCTGAGGATCAAGCCCATTGCCCCATGCATGTGAAGCAAACACTTTACCACTGAGCCACAACCCCAGTTCCCCATTTCAATTACATTATCAAGTGTATTTGATGTAAAAGATTCAGTAAAAACAGAAAGTCTTTCATTCACACCAAGGCAAACTTTTGTGTTGGTTATTCTGACCCTTTTATATGCATATATTATTAACATTCTGTTTATTTTATAAAAATGAAATCACTCTATGTGCTGCTTTTTAACTTTTTTAAAACAATGAAATAAGAGACACAGTCCCTGGGACAGTGCTTGATATATACAGAGTGCCCCAGGATGTCTTTCCATGTCAGTGCTTACTGCTTTTTTTTCAATAACTGCTAGTGTATTGTTGAGTAGTTAGAGCATCATTTATTTCCCTAACCTTTATCATTGGGCATCTTTTATAGTAAAATCAAACAGGACCATTAAATGTTTGATTCTGGGGACACAGATAAAAACACATTTTGATGACCTTTCTACTATAGAATTCAGATGGCATATTTTCCCTTGTGACACAGTTTAAGTCCTTAGGATGAGTCATTTTGCAGTTAAGGTATTTTTAGTATTAAATGTTCTTATGCAAAATTAGTTATAATTGACGTTTTGCTGGACATTAGAACTCTGTTTTTCAGTACTTGGTAGTTTATTTCATGTTTTTAATTCTGAATAGCTACCACTCTAAGAGATCTGCAAATAATGCTGATTTTAGGTGTCAAATAAGAAACAGCATTAAAAGAAATCTTAGATGATAATGGGTAAACAGGAGCAACTTAACTGGTTTTGAGTACACTAACATTTATTGAGTACCTTTGAATGATCAGGCAATTTTCCAGCTCTAGGGCCAACAGTGGTATATAAGAGCGCTCTTCCTAATCCTGATCCTTACATGCTAGAATGGAGATGGTAAGAAGCACATAAAAAATAAAAAAATATCAGGTAGTGAGGTGGTGAGAAGAAAGCAAGCGGCTAATGATTGGGTAGGAGAGCAGTTTTACATGCCTTTATGTGAGGTGGTGAAAGATGTCTGTTCTCCTTTAGTGATGTGTAAGCTGTCCTAAAAATGAGAGAGAACTGTGTGTGGTGGGAGGAACCTTCCTCGCAGAGGGATAACTCCTTTTGGATTTCTTCTGGTGGGAAAGGACAGTACACAAGGCTGACTGTAGCAGAGTGAAAGGGATGCCAGGAAGAACGTGATGTTCTAAGTAAGGCTTTGTATGCCCAGCAGATCTTGACAAAGAACCTAGACTTCAGTAGTATTGGGAAACCATTGGAGGATTAGAGATAAGGGAATATTTTAAAAACAAACAAACAAAAAAAAACAAATAGATTAGCTGTTCTGTGAGAATGCATTGTGATGCAGCAAGGGTGGAAACAGGGAGACCTACCTGCAGGTGCCAGTAGTTCAGGGGAGAGCCAATAGTGATCTGGACAAAAAAGCAATATTAATAAGGGCCTAAAATAGCTAATTTAAAGAAATTGAGGCCGGCATGGTGGTGCATGCCTGTAATCCCAGCATCTCTGGAGGTTAAGGCAGGAGGATTGTGAGTTCAGAGCCAGCCTCAGCAAAGGCAAGGTGCTAAGCAACTCAGTAATGACAGACCCTGTCTCTAATTAAAATGTAAAATGGGGCTGGGGATGTGGCTCAGTGGTTGAGTACCCCTGAATTGGTACTCCTGGTACAAAAAAAAAAAAAAAAAAAAGAAATAAAGAAATTGAGTGAATCTAAATGTTAACAAAGATGAATAGACAAGTCACAGAAAAAGGAATTCAAGTGATCCTTAAACATACCTTCACACATAAGAAAAATGCACATGAAAACTGTGGCAATTTCTCTTCGGGGAGAAAAATCCTAAAACTTGACAGTACAATCTTGGGGGTGAGGCCATGAAGGTGGTTAAATTCATGTATTCTTATGGAAATACAAAATGTTTTGACCCCATCAATAAGCATTTGGCATAATCTCACAACACTGCAGATACATTTAATCCAGAAGTCCTGCTTAAAGGAATTTATTCTAAAGGTACATCACCACAAATATGGAACAACACATGTACAAGGTTTGTTTTATCATTTTCAATAGCAAAATGTTGACAATAATTCAAATATCTTGTAAGGGACTGGTAAAAGAAACTGGGACATCCATATAGTGAATGTAAATACTATGTAAATATCTTTGTATCTCTATAGAGCTGCAAAAAACAATGCTTATGGAATGATCTCCAAAGTATACATTTTAAAAAAATACAGTAATCTACATTAAAGCAAGGAAAATAATGTGCATTTGCATATTTAAAACTCTAACAACACTGGGAGGAATTCTTTTTTTTTTTTTTTAAAGAGAGAGAGAGAGAGAGAGAGAATGAGAATTTTTTAATATTTATTTTTTAGTTATCGGCGGACACAACATCTTTGTACGTGGTGCTGAGAATCGAACCCGGGCCGCACGCGTGCCAGGCGAGCGTGCTACCACTTGAGCCACATCCCCAGCCCTGGGAGGAATTCTTGATAATCTTGTGTGTACCTTTTCCTTTAGTGGGTAGCAAAAGTGTGTTTGCCCAATGTATTATTTTGGGATGTTATTTTAGGTATGAGTTTTCCAGTGAAATGCTAAATGTTTATTTGTTTATTTTTGAGTTTGTGAAAGCTTTGTTTTGTGATTGTAATATACACTATAAAGATTCATCTTGCATTTCATTTGATTCTCAGTGTTTTAGGTTAGACAGTATAGCAACTAAAACTGTTTTACATATGAGAAGATGGCCTCTGAAAAGTATAAATTAAATTTTCCAAGGTTTTGAAAAATAAAACTTGGTAGTTCAAGAATGTAAATTCCAGATATGTGGCATATAGGAAAATAATTTATAGACTGACTCATAGGCTTTTTTGGATGCTACCTTCCCTGCCCCCAGAATATTAAAATAATTAAGTCTTACTGTTTAAACAGTAGCATTGGATAATATACAATGAAATGGAAGGTAGTATCTTGTAACCTAGGAATGTTCTTAGAACCCTAAGAAATTGAGTAAAGTGCTCTTAAGAAAAATATAATGGAGGAAAGGTATATTACCGTGTCTGAAATGTCACATTTCAGTCATTTTCACTAAAACAGATGGAAAATTAAAACAGGGCAAGACTGAGAACTGATGGATATGCAGGTCCAGAAATGAATTGGAAGCCAGAATTAGTACCACCAGAGGCTACAAAAGAGAAACCAGATAGGAGCCAGCACTAACAGCATGCAGGAGCTCTGCTGTTGCCCTCTGCTGAGGCAGGCCAGCTCAAGGCTGCCAGGTGAAGAATTACCTGATGGTAGAAAATGTGGACTCAGAGATAAAATCATTAAGTTTGCATGGTGATTGTGGCACTTGAAACATTTGTGTATTCTTATAATGTACAGTAAGGGAAAATCGAACAGGTCAGTAAATGGATTGAGCCTTTCAATAAATAGATGCCCAGAAGTTGGCCCCGAAACTGCTGACATCTATTTAATTAGGATATATTGAAATCAATGTTAAAATCAGTATATTTCTGAAATATACTGTGATGCAGCAAAGTCCAATAGTTTCTTGGTCACTACCTACTCCCTTGAATATTTTGACAAGGAAAAATATATAATATATATATATATATATATATATTTTTTTTTTTTTTTTTTTTTGGATACTGGGGATTGAACTCAGGGGCACTTGACCACTAAGCCACATCCCAAGCCCTATTTTTGTGGTTTATTTAGAGACAGGGTCTCACTGAGTTGCTTAGTGCCTCACAGTTAACTGAGGCTGGCTTTGAACCTCGCTATTCTCCTGTTTCAGCCTCCCAAGCCGCTGGGATTACAGGCATGTGCCACCACACCTGGCTAGGAAATAATTTCATGACAGTTTATGGTTACTTAACTTCAACACTTTTCAGCCTTTAGTAATGTATTTCAGTTAGTCGCATATGCTTTCACATTTTTTAATATCTGCGCAGTCAGAGTGGGTCATAACAACTGATAGACTAGAGAGAAGCAGTTTTTTTTAATATTTATTTTTTAGTTTTCGGTGGACATAACATCTTTATTTTTATTTTTATGTGGTGCTGAGGATCGAATCCAGCACCCCATGCATGCCAGGTGAGCGTGCCACTGCTTGAGCCACATCCCCAGCCCGAAAAAGCAGCTTTTGATATCAAAGATCTTTACATTAAGACTGGAGTTTAATTTTTTTAAGTTGTGCTTTTCCAGTGTCAGCCTATCATACTGTCCAGTTAAATTACAATTTAAATTGATAATACAAAGTCTCTTACAATTTTAATCACAACACCCCTAATCATTGAGATAAAAGAATATTTTTCTTAATTTAAAACATTTTTACTGGTTTCTTAAATGATTTTAAAGGGATTCACATCATAAGATGCATGGTAATTTATTTTTATTTCCTGACATCTCTAAATTTATGTATGCTGTGTGCATGTTTGTGGGACCTGATGCCTTGCTTCATAGTGGGCAGTTTTACCTTTGTGATAGTGGAAATAGTGTAGTGTGATTTATCAGAGTCTCCTTAGGCTCTTGGCAGTAGATTTGATGGAGATTGCAGAAATAATAGTATGTATATGAGTTTACTATCTAATGGCTTAAATGTCCGTTCTATACATTTAATACCAACATCTGGTACTTAGCATAATCAGAAATGCAAGTTATATAGAAAACTATGATGGGCTAAAGACAAAAATCAATATTTTCTGAAAATCTTGTGTAAATTGACAACCCTAAGGTCCTAGTGGATACAATGCCTACAGTATATATAAATATCTGAAACTCATCAAAATGGAAATACCACTGTTAACCACTGGAGAATAGTCAATTAGAGTCACAGTAATGGGCCTCATTCACATAACAGGACTTTTTTCTTTTTTAGGTATCCAAAACTGGGGTAGGAATTAAAACTGTTTATTGTTATAATTGTTAGCTTGTGCTCTTCTTTTAGAAAGCAGTTTTAGCACTGTACATATTGAACCATGAAAATGATTCAATCTTTTCTAGTCATCCCATTTTTATAAGTCTTTCCAAGGAAATAAAAAGAATAATTTAAAAACTATGCACTTGAAGGTTTTCTTCATAATATTAGAATAGAGTGTTGTAAATGCCTAAATTCCCCCAGAATAGATTAAGTATAGGAATGATACTTGGCTGCATCATTATGTATGTATGAATTAAATAGTAAATATACTGTAAGGGGGGTAGAAGTCATTTTCATGTAATAAGACATAAATGGTATACTGATAAGAGGATTTTCTGTCTTTTTGTTGTTCATTTGTTTGTAGTGCCCAGGGCCTCAGACATGCTAGACAAATACTTTACCACTGAGCTATATGCCAGCCCGGGAGCTGTCCCTACCATACTGGGGATTGAACACCAAGGTCCTCTATCACTGAGCCACAACCCCAAGAGCAGTTTTTTAAACATAATAATAAAATAATAATTATTATTATTTTAAAAAATAATAAGAAAAGCAACTAAAAGTAATGGTTATAAGAGTATTGATAATTTTTAAATTTGGCTTTTGCAAATTTCTGTTATTAAACAGATTCATTAAATGAGCAAGTGATAATTTAATCCATCGCCACCTTTGGTATGTTCATTAGTACTGATGATTAAGCAGGTCTTTTACATTTGCAAGTTAAAATCTATATCTAAATAGACTTGTATAACAAGGATTTCAGAGATTAGGTACAACCTGACTCGGGAATTATATGATCTCAGAACCTATCTCAGTTCTTCCCCTGCTGTTCATCTCACCTGAAAAGGCTTTATTTCTCACGATTGCAAAGTTAGCCAGCAACAGCTGCTGACTAGGCTAGTTAATGGTCCTAGAGAACAGCTTTGCCGTTTTCCTCTAGAACTTAGTAAGTCTCAAGTGAGCTCTAATTAATTGTCTAGCCCAGGGTCTTGCGCCCACCTTAAAACCTAGGGTGGGAGGTAGAGAGTTGTCAGCTTGTCACTTGGGCTAATTTTGCTTTTTGTCTGGGGGTTGTAATTTCTTTTATACCTCTCCCTGAATGTTGTTTAATATTCGTAGTAGCATATTTTGATTTTAGGATTTTTATGTGTGTGTTTTAAGCCTGCTCCTCTGTAATTGTGATACTTAATTTCCCTAGACTTCCATTGAACATTTTGAATTAAGTTTTATCATTACATTGTTGTTAATATATAATATGGCTATTTCTGCAAACTTTTAAGATACTTCAATAATTCTGCAAATTATGTTTTAAATTAAAATTGTAATATATTTGCTTTATTTGGGGGAGGAAGTAGTCCCAAATCCCTTCAGAAGCTTTAGGGAGATAGCTATGAAAATCTTTTTGTCATTCTGTGCTCACATGATTTTATTTTTCCATTGTCTTATCATCCTTTCATCATGTAAAAAAAAACTGTTTTGTGGGTCTTTTACATAAGAATAGTTTTCTTCAAAAGCAGTTTAATAAACTTATGTGAATAAATTTCCATGAAGGACAGAGTAGTTGGCTTAAATATGTTAGTTTCTGATGATCTGACAGTACCATTAAAATGGATGAATTGGATTTCCATTAAATCAGGAAGTCCCAAATTATGTTCATGCAAGATTTTAACGATATTACTTGGAGGGGGAGAAAGTATTTTAAGTAGACAAATTTGTGAAATATACTGAGTAATATATCAGTATACATTTTGATTTTGTAAGAACCTTGGATGGTAGTGTTTTGTGATTTGGACATTGAATCCTTTTCTTTTTTTCCTTTTAAAGTAGGACAATTACTAAAATATGGTTTGGGAAATAATTGCCTTACTGTTACTCTGTTTAGATCTTGGTCCATCTTCTTAAATGGCTTGAGATTGGACATTGCTGAGGAGTGTTGTAGGTTCCCACATTCTGACAACTTTTGCTGTCCCATGATGGCAAAGTATAAACAGAATTTATGAATCTGTTTTATAGTCTTGACTAAATAGATTATCACATCTTGTTCCCCATGTGGACTGTAGGGATTAAGAATGAAGAGAGAAGAGTGTTGTCTTGGAAATTAAGGACAGAAGTTTCTGTTTTTGTTTTTTAATCAGTTTTTTTTTCATGGAAGTGTTTTTGTAGGTTAGGACATTGAATTTTTATGCAGTCCTCTTATATCTGCCATAATGAATAGCCCACAAATAAGCCAAAGCTAACTAGATTAATTTACTTGTTGAAAGAAGTTAGAATTAGCCTTGTGATTGTCTGAAAAACATTTGTCAAAACAATCTTGTTTTGGCATATTTGATATATTGAGCCAGTGTTTGACAGTAATTGGCCAGGGCATCACTTGTTGAGACTGTTCCTGAAATGTGCTGGTAATATCAGCACAGAGAAGAGTGCTTGCATTTCTGGAGGACAAGAAGAGGTGGTCTTGTAAACGGTTTATCTAAAAGTTGATTCAATTATTTTTTTTAAAAAAAGTCTCAGACCCAGCCTAGCCTGGTTTTGCTCCACATGTGCGGAGAGAATCTAGGATTTTACAGTTACCCTGTAGCGTTTTTATATTGTTGCTTGTTTCCTACATGTTCATAACTAAAATTTTTTCTAAGACTCTTGAAAGTGATTAAACCTGATATGTATCTATTTAAAAACCATCTACTCTTTTATTGAACTAAATTATCACATCTTTTTCTCTTTCTCTATAGATTTAGCTTTGGAATCAAACCCTTCTGACCATCCAAGGGCAAGCACAATTTTCCTGAGCAAATCTCAGACAGATGGTAAGACAATATTTTTCCCTACCAAAGAAAGGACTATTTTATATGGTATATCATAGAAGATATTTAGAAGAACTCCTACATTGCTTTAAAATTTTAAATGTTACATATATTCTACATGACTTTTTTATATGTGATGATATGTACTCTCCTTTAATTAATACAGGTAGACTTTGTGTTTATACACTTCGTTATCTCTTAATAAAGACAGTTGCCACACAATTTAGAAGTGGTCATTGATTTATACCTAGTATTCCATATTATTTTTTACCCTTCCCCCTTGATCCTCAGAGCATGTTTTAAAGATAAATAATATGATTTAGGTTTTAATTAGGTTTTCATATGAACAAATTTTTTAAAAATCAGTTGTTTACATATGGGGATTGAATCTGATTTTGAGCTTATTTTACAGTCCTCTAAATAAATGAGCCTATCTCACATCTTGATTTATCCTACTCAGAACTTTTAAGCCATTCAAAGCTTTTTCATCCTAATGTATTAAAAACTGGAACAAACATGAATTATGGTGTTTCCCAAGAGGTTAGCCAGTGTCTGAAACTAGTGTAAATTTCATGTGCCCTGCTTGTTTTAGGATGAACCATTAAAACTGTAGGATTTTTCTTCATCTGTGCTGTTTTTCTTAATGTTTGGTCAAATCTATTTTTTGCTAAAAAGCAAAAATGAGGGGCTGGAGTTATGGCTCAGTGATAGAGCACTTGCCTAGCACGTGTAAGGCACTGGGTTTTATCATAGCATCACATAAAAATAAATAAAGGCATTGTGTCCATGTACAACTAAAAAAACCAAAAAATTTAAAGGCAAAACTGATTTAGTTTATTACAACAAGAAGAATATAAAAAATGGGGGGTTCTGTATTACATTTGGGGTAATGTACCACAGTAAAAATTGGTGGTTGCTATGTGTCTACTTTTCCTATCTTCATCTGGCCATTTCTGATTAGCATTGCTATGTCTCAGTTTCTTTAAGAACTGTATTCTAGAGTGTGAGGAAGTAAAAAACTATCCCTGCTGCTCTTTTTAGTGGGAAGGAATGTGTGACTACAGTGCCGTCTAGCGTTAAAGGAGGAGGCAGTGTGGGAAACAAAGTGTGGCCCAAGTCCCTCTTAGGAGCATATACTTTTCTGGCCTTAATTAGAACATAATGAAATCAGTGTGCTATAGATAATCATGTTCAATTAGGTTAGCACACTCATTTAAAAATTTTAAATAGGCTACTTTCCAACTGTATAAAGGCCCATTAATTTTTTTATTTTGGTAGATTATCAATAGGTGGTTCAGGAAGTTTCTAGGATTCAGATGCATCTAGAAATGGCTGCCTAGCCAAAAACAGTTTCCTAGAGCTATCACCTCTTAGATCCTTGTAATTAAAGTAAGCGGTAAGGAAATGTAGAACTATAAAATACTACTATTTAATGATTCAGGTATGTAGTATGTGTACTATCTTATTAGCTATATTTCCTACCTAGCTCAATTTGTTTTGCCCCTTTTGTATATGGAAAGTCTCTCATTTATATGTAATAGATTATCTGCTAGTAAAAAAGTAGAACTAAATTTTTAGATTTTATTATATGAAATTTATCTTGCCAGAAAATTCAGATTATTAATTTTGTTGGAAATTATTTAAAAAAAGAATTGAACTTTGTCATTTTGTATATTGGTAATTCATCAGATAATTAGCTACTTTTTATTTTTCTATGACATTTGTACCAGAATTGATCAGTTAATTTTTTTTTTATTCTTAGTGCGTGAAAAGAGGAAGAGCAACCATTTAAACCATGTAAGTAAACAGTTAAACTTATAATGAATTAAAAGTATGTCTACTGTGATTTTTAAAAAAATATATATAATGGTGATTTATTAATGTTAGCAGGGTCCACTTTTTGTGGATTTTCTAAATCTCTCCAATTTCTTAAGGATTAAATTTACTCAGGGAAATCTTTGACTTAGTAATGTCCAGTTTTTAAAGGTTTCTGACAGTTAAATTTCAGTAACGTGGTTGTGATATAAAGATATGCCTGAAATATTTTGCCTTAATTTTTTGGTCTTTTTTTTTTTTTTTTTAATTAAAGTAACAAACTATTAGTAAGTCAGTTTTTAGCATTAGCTGTTGATTTCCTGTAATTTGTAGCAGGTGAAAGTTTAGCTTTCTCATTCCACTGTGACCTTATTCCCCTGCTGTTATTTCCTTAACATGTATCACATTTTATTATTAAATCACTGATCGATATTTACATTGACTTGCAAATATTTTTCACTGCTGTCATATTGTACTTTGTGCCACCTCCTGTTCACCCTTAATTTTCCTCTTAAAAAGATATTTCTGAAGTCTGAGCACTTCTGTATTCCTCCTGCGATAATCCACCATTTCCTAATGAACATTAACTCACACAGCCACATGTAGTAAGTGGCCCCCTCACTGGCGTGTTTGCTTTCATACTCTTCAATTTTTTTTTGTGGAATTTCCTATTTTCACTTGTCTGTTCCCCCCAAATGTTTTAACATCTGTCACATGCCTATAAAAAATGTTTTCCTTTACTAAACCACATCAGTTTAATCTTTTTTCCTGGAGTCTTCTATCATTCTACTCTAAATTCTATCTCAGTCTTCTATCATTCTACTCTAAAACAGACTGGTGTTTTGTTAAGCAGTTCTCTGCCTATTTTTCCTGGGGTATCTTTCTGAAGTCATCTGGGATCTCGAATAACTGCTCTCTTGTATTGGATCCTGTAATTTTTGTGTTTCCCTTTGTCGTCTTATACCTCTTATACATTTTCCTGGGAAAGGGCACATAAATGTGCTCCTCCTATTGGTAAAAGTATAAGTAGGATTCTAGGTTGAAACTAATTATTCCAGTGGTGAAGATACTTCTTTTTTTTTTTTTTTTAATTTTTTTTTAGCTGCACATGGACACAATATCTTTATTTATTCATTTATTTTTTTACGTGATGCTGAGGAGGATTGCACCTAGTGCCTCACATGTACGAGGCAAGTGCTCTACCACTGAGCCATAGCCCCAGTTCCGATATTTCTTTATTGTCTCCTCATTTATAAATTTTTGCCATTGTATTCTACATTATATATAAACAGCTTTAGTAATTTTCCCCCATACCTTCTCTGAAAGCTTTAGTATCTTCTCTATCTGGGGGATTCTGTGGTTGCATGATATGGCTTGTTAATGAACCTTTTTAATTTTTGGTACCAGGGATTGAACTCAGGGGCACTGAACCACTGAGCCACATCCCCAGCCCTAATTTGCATTTTATTTAGAGACAGGATCTCACTAAGTTGCTTAATGAGTCACTTTTGCTGAGGCTGGCTTTGAACTCACAATCCTCTTGCCTCACTCTCCTGGGCCACTGGGATTACAGGCTTATGCCACCACGCCTGGCTGTTAGGAACCTTTTTATTTTATTGGGGCCATTAGTTTGCAGATTAGCTCTTTGTAGAAAATTTTCTTGTATTTCATTGATATTTTCTTTTTTTTTTTCCCCCTTGTATTCTTGTCATTCAGATGTTAGGCCTCTTTGACAGTATTTCTACACCAGTGTCCAATTTCTATTCCCTCCCCCATTTTCTGGTTTGTCTTTTTGTCCTAGTTAGAGATTCTTCAGCCCTTCTCTTGAATTTTTTGTCTTGAGTTTTCACTTACTCTTAAATTTTAAGCACTCCCATGAATTCCTTTTTTTAATCCTTCATTCTAGGCTTGCCTCAAATGTGTGGTAGACCCTGACTTTGTCTGGTTTGAAGCACCATGTATGAGAAGGACTTGTTAACTGATGGATTTCACTCCAATGATTTGGAGGCCATGCCCAGCTTTTCATTTGTTGGGACCTCAGTATTTTTATTATCTGGGGGGCCCTGACTCTGGATAGTTCAGTTTCTTCAGAGAAGGATCTTCCACTTTTCTGCCTAGGGAGTACAAGCATGGTTGCTTATTTTTCAGAAGTTGGGAAAGGGAGGTGTGGAGTATATAGTTTTTTCCTCTTATTTTCCAGCTTTTACCCACAGTGTCTCTGAGAATGGTAACTCTAAGCCCAGAAACTGTCAGGTTTAATATATCTGGAGAATTAATATCTAGATCCCTATAAAATGGAGGACAGATGGACTTTGGGTTCTAACTACAAATTTCCAATTGACCTCCTTTATCTTTGTTTTATGTTTCATTCCAAGGTGCTTTGTGCCTCTGAAATCTGAGTCTATGGGTTCTGCAAGATAAACTGACTTGCTTATTCCTGCCATTGATTCTTCATGGCCACCAGAGTTGTGTTTCTACTCTTCTGTCATGTTACTATTCTTTTATCTACTTTAATATTTCAAACATTAAAAAATCATCTCTCTATCCTGTCTCCTAGTCTTAGTGATAAACCTATATTTTATACCTTTAATGAGATTTCAGGAGGAAAGGGGTATATTTGTGTGGTCAATCTTCAATGTTTAATAAATGAATTTAGAACCTGTATTTCAAGTATATATCTAAGCTCAAAATCAATATGCTTAATGATATTGGTCCAAACTTTTAAAAGTTTTACCTGTAATTAACATATATAAGGCCATGTTTTAGAATTCTTTCAAATACACATCCTGCTGTATTGTCTTGTTACTGTGCAACAAAAGTTGGAATAGTTTTCATGAATGCATAAAGTGTTAGAAAATTTGAGGTTGATTAAATGTTATTGATTGTTAAAAACACATCCCAGGGGCTAGGGATGTGGCTCAAGTGGTAGTGCGCTCGCCTAGCATGCATGAGGCACTGGGTTCAATTCTCAGCACCACATAGAAACAAAATAAAAATATTGTGTTCACCTAAAACTAAAAAATAAATATTAAAAAGAGAAACATATCCCAAATATGTATTATGAAGGGGGGGGATTTCAGGCTTTTGTTTTTGTTTTTTAATAGATAAACGGCTATAGGCACAAAGGGAAAAGTCAATGGGTGGGGACAGGATTTCAACAAATTCTTAACCTTTGATGGTAAGGTTCTGGTTATGATTTACCAGATTAGTAGGTATCATTTTCTAGTCTTTGCCATTTGACCTTAAGTCTACTTAAGTACTCCCTTTCCTGTAAGAATTACAAAATTCTGTACCTTATCATTTGTGCTGATTGGAAGAAGAAAGATGCTATTGTTTGTGTCTCTTTTAGTAACCATCTGTCAGGAATGTTTTTTTTTTAAGTATTTGTATTTTATTTTATTTTATTTTTAGAGAGAGAGAGAGAGTTTTTAATATTTTTTAGTTTTCGGCGGACACAACATCTTTGTGTGTGTGTGGTGTTGAGGATCGAACCCAGGCAGCACGCATGCCAGGCGAGCGCGCTACTGCTTGAGCCACATCCCCAGCCCAGTATTTGTATTTTATATCCTTATGTTTGTCAGTGTAGTTTTTTGTAGTTGTGAGCCAGCAGTGGTTAACGTTTTAACAATAAAGGGCAAGTTGTCCTAATTTTTCATGCAAGCTGAGGGGAAAGTTACTTGTGGGCAGCTGTATTCTAGGCTTTGCTTAGAGGCTTCATTCTGCCACCCTCTAGTCTCAAGATTGAAATGTTTGAATAGCTGGAAGTGATGGTATGTCCTTTGCTATATATTGGCAACAGAATTTTTGCATTCAGCTTTTCTAGTCACCTTGAAATTTGGGAATGGCCTGATTACAGTGGGAGAGAAGGTAACAGAAATGACTCTTCCTATAACATGAATGATTCCTCTGTCTTTATCAGTTTAGAGTAAGCCTGGACTAAAGGGAAGTGATGAATGTTTTTTGGTTGGATCTAGCCAGTAAGTTGCTGATTCATTAATGGAGCTTTCATAGTTTGTAAGACCACATCTAATTAAAAATTTTTGAATGACTTGGCATTAATGTTTTCAAAGACAAGCCAATATACATTCATGATATGAAAAAAAAATTGTAAATAGAGAAAATGGAAGAAAATATCACCTAAAGTTCTACCAACTAGTCTACATTTTGATTCATTTTCGCCCCTCTTTTTTATTCCAGTGTAGTGATTTTTTTTTCAACAGTATACATATTAACTGAATAGCTTAAGAAACATATCCAAACTTAGATATAGTTAAAACATTTTTAGTTAAAAGGAGAATTTATTCCTCCAAAATAATTATACTTTTTAAAAATATAACTTCTGTCACTTTTTGTTAATAAGGGAAAAAAGTGACTTTGCCATAAAAACATCTAAAACAAGCAAAATGCAATTTTATGTTTCTTATGGATATTTCTGACTGTGGACTACTGGTGACTTTTAAGTGCTCTGTACTTTCAGCTAGGTCTTCTCCCTGTCCCATTTTTCATTTATTTGTAGGGGTTCTGATGAGAGAAAGTAAAAGCACGATGAAAACCATTATATTGATAGGAGGAAGGAAGGCTTATCTGAATTAGCTTTTTTTTTTTTTTTTTTTTTAAAAAGAACATTAAAATTGTCGATAATCTGTGGTTTTAAAGAATGCTGCTGTTAATCTTCAACTATTCAGTGATGAGATTCGGTATTGGCTTTTTAAGGATGAGAATTGTTTTAACGTAGTTTAGGCTGTTTCAGTATTTGACTATATCCTTGCACTCTTTACCCTTTGCAATTAAATGGATACTTCTAAAGTGTTTTAATGATAGTTTATTTAGAGGCCTCAAAAAGTTCATTGTCACCTCTTTAGAATCATTTTCACTAATTTGTATCTGTAGCAAGATTTGTCTTCCAAATTGTAATTGATTATTAATTAATAATTTGTCAGACAGTTGTTGAACTCCCTAACTTGTCCCCAATTTTATGCCCAGCAGCTGGAGATAGGAGCAGTAAGAGTCCTTCTTTCTTTGGAGCAGCTTAGTTTCTTATGTGGGAGATAACCTCCCTGCAAATATTGAATGGGAGGATGAATTTTGTGATGTGGCTGTTGGCAAAGGTATCCCAGAAGGTAGAAGGAGTCAAGCTTCTGGGGCAAGGAAGAAAAAGACTTTGGGCCAAGGGTAACACTAATGAGGCAGGGAGGTGTTGTGATGTGGATCAAATAAGAGAATAAAGTAAATAAAATCTTGAATGAATGGCTGAGGTTTTCATATAAGTAATGTAATGGCAATCTACTTAAAAGTGAAGTGAAAGCTAAATTCCCAAAGTTGTTTTTATCATCTGATTTTGGATGTGAAAGAATCTTAAGGCAATAATTTTACCCTCTACATATGAGAATAGACTCAGACCTATGGTCCCAAGCCTTGTTAGTGATTAAATAGCCCTGGCACATAGCCTCTGATTCCAAAACATTTGTGTAATTACACTTAGACACTTAGTACTATCAAATCAGTAAATTTGGTATTAGGCTTTCATTTAGTGCAGCACAATGCTTTTGTGCCCTTATTATTTAAGGCATTACATTTTATTGTAGTTACTGAATAGTAGAAACAGAACCTTCTCAACTGCTTTTTATTGCTTAGGAGGAAAACACTGAAATCTTATTTTAAACTTTTTCCAGTATTTATTAAGGGGATTAATTCATAATAGATGCTTGCCAGGTTTGATTATAGGTACCATACCAAGGGCAGCATTTTATAATCCATTCCTCAAACATCATCTGTGAAGTTAAGAGCCTCCAATGGGTTTCCTGTAGAGCCACACATGATATCACACTCAGGCAATTCACAGAGTATAAGAAATATCTTAATGCTTTATCGTTTGACATTTTAACCAAGGAAAATAAACACATTTTATAGATTTAACTTACTGTGACATTTTCTTCTATTTCCCTCCCCTTCAGGTATCTCCAGGGCAGCTTACTAAAAAGTATAGCTCATGCTCAACAATATTTCTAGATGACAGCACAGTCAGCCAGCCTAATCTTAGAACCACAATAAAATGGTGAGTACAACTAGGTTGCCAAGGGCTGAGTGACAGACCCCTTTCTGCTAAAAGCATCCCAGCCATACTTGGTAATTTCAGCTATTGACTGTCCTTTTTAGTACTCAGTTTACAAAATTGGGGTCAATTATACATTGATTTTTTAAGGACCTAAATGTGAGTTTTCAATTTCCATTTTAATCTCAGACTTTGGTGAAAGGGAAAGCCAGTTAGCAAATAAGGAATCTCAGGAAAAGTGTACCTCTTTATTTGATGCGTTTATGTTGTTAAGACACTATTGAACATAAAGAGGTGCTTTTTATCAGATTTTTCTGGAAAAAAAATAGTTATGAATTTCATATCTGAAATACTTGTTAACTACTTTGGAAACTACTGTAGGAGGAAGGACTGTTTATCTAGTCTACTCCTGGCACCAAAGCATATTGGCATTTGAAATAAAAGATGCACTTTCAAAACACTCCAAGATGAACTTTTTAAACTTATTAAAATGACTTCAACAAAAACCGGGTAGAGAGCTTCCCCCACGATGTTGGGGTTGTCCAGGGAACATTATTAATGACTTCTTGGAATGTGAGTATTGATTTTTTAGAACATAGTTTGGAAAGTGCTTTTTTAGAATGTTAATATTCTTATCCCTAATTTTACTTTTTAGTCTAAAAAGCCTAATTAGCCTTATTTTATTTCTAATATACCAGCTTTTTAATTTCTTAGCTAATTAAATTATTAGTAACTTCTACTTCAGTTGAAAACTGCAAGTTCACACTTACAGTAATGTAACTTTCCTCTCACGCGTATAACATTAGTTGAGATTGAATTGTGTTTCAGCAAAAACTAAGCCCTTTCTGAGATTTGGCATCTATTGAGTAATCACTGAATGTTTGTTTTCAGTCCTAAATAGCCATGATTAAAAAACCACTCTACTTTGGTTAGAACCCTCAGCTTCTTTTGAATTCAAAAGATTCTGATGTTTCAGTGTATAATTCAGAATATAATTTTAAAGAGTAACCTTGCTAACACATGTAGGTTTCATGCTTTTTGATCTCTTAACTGAGTTTGTTGTTTAGAAGTCTTGTGTTTGGAAGTACAGTAAGTTTTAGTTTCTTTCATTAAATTCTAAAAATAATCATTCAGTACATTCACTATTGTTGAAAGAAAGATTTATTGAGAGAATTAATAGGGCAAATTGACTTTTAGGAAAATTTTGAAAAATGTTTTTCATGGATTTAGTGCATTGTTCTTAAGGGAATGTTCTTAGGGGAATTCTAAGCCTTCTTAGAATCACTTATGCGACTTCTTTTCAGAATACATTTCTACAAACATGCATTTTCCAACTTTCCTTTTCCCCTTCATCCATAGACACAAGCCTTTTAGGAAACTTGTGGTGGATATAAAGTGCACAAAACATTCAGGTGATTCTGATCTCAACCCTATGTCAATCTCAAATTTTGCTGCACATTGCACTTACCTAGAGAACTTTAAAATCATTCTTAATGCCCAATTAATTGGAATGTCTCAAGAGGTCAGGTCTGTTTAAACCTCCTCAGGCAATTCCAATGTGCAGCGAAGTTTGGGAGCCACTGCTTATTAAAGAGTATAGAAAACTGTTTCTGATTGTTCGGTGGGACCTAGGGCAAATCATATTTAAGCCTTCATCCCCTTTATTTGTACAATGTGTTGTTGGATGAAAATGCCATATAAGGTTTAGTGGTCCTTTTTCAGCATATAACATCAAATTCTGTGATTTTAAAATCAATTTTGGAAATAAAACTGTTTGAAGCACTATAGAAGTATCCATCTTTGATGCTAGTAATATTGTTTTTTTTTATTTAAAATTTAAAATAGTGTATACACCTGCTTTTAAAATTCAGATTTGCCTTCCCTCATTTTGAGCTTCATTTTAGACAGAGCAAATGGAATAAAAATTTACCTAAGAGAACCCTTTTTTCCCTAATACAAAGAATCTTTGGATAACTTAAGAATACAGTAACATAATGTGTAAAGAGTTGACTGTTTATTAATATTTCACTTACTCCAGTTTGGAAATATCTGCCATTAATATTATACTGTTTAGTATTATGCTACATTGTCAGCACTGCTTATTCAGGATGGGCTAGACCTATTTTCATCTTTTGTGGGCACTTACTAATTTTCTACTAGTAATGCAAAAGTAATTTTATCTGGTGTATAGCACTTTCATTTTTTTTTACTTTTAGGGTAATAAAAAATGGTGGGTAGATGGGTAAGGTAACTAAATCAATTGAAATGTGGGCCTAACTTCAGGGGGAAAAAAAAAAGCTATGGCTTAAACTTAAGCATGTGGACAAATACAACTCTCATGGGATAAAAGGTTCTGTGGGTAGACGGGCAAATGACAGGGAAGATATTTAATAATTTGTATGTAATAAACAGAATTAAATAAGGGGTAAAATGCCCAATGGTACTGTTCTGAACTGGAGGATTTCAGGGCTGATTTGAAGGTCCCCTACACCTTTTTTTTTTTTTTTTTTAAATGTCAGCTATAACAGATAAATTGTTAAAATATTTTTTTTCCTTCTACAGTGTGACCTTAGCAATATATTACCACATAAAGAACAGGTGAGCTCTTTAAAAACCTGTTTTATTATTCTAGCTAATTACTTTGCATGATATATAGTTAATAGGTCATAACTATAAAACATTATAAGCTGTAGAGTGCTTTTATTACAATTTTGAGATGTATCATTTGGAGTTTGTTCTTTTCTCGGAACTCTATTAAAATTCCAGAGTATCTATTTCTGTGAATTATGTTGACATTTACTGTTTTAGAAATTTAAGTTGAGAATTAAATATATTTATATATACAATAATACAGGGTTTCTTAACCTTGATACTGTTGATATTTTGAGCTAGATAATTCCCTATTGTGAAGGCTGTGCTGTGCATTGTAGGGTATTTAACAGCATCATTGTCTTCTGCCCACTAGATACCAGTAGCATCCCTCACACACATTGTGACAACTAAAAATTATCCCTGAGGGACAAAATCATCTGATTAAGAACCACTTTATTGGGACTGGGGCAGGGGCTCAGCTGTAGAGCAGCTTGCCTAGCACGTATGAGGTGCTGTGTTCAGTCCTTAGCACCACATAAAAATAAATTAAAAAATAAAGATATTGTGTCAAACTACAACTAATATATATATATATATATATATATATATATATATATATATATATATATATATTTAAAAAAGAACCACCTTATTAACTTTAGTCAAGAAAAATAGTTATTCTCTATAATTTTAAGTTTTTCTTCACTTTTTCAGTTGAGTGAAAAATGTGATATAATTTACACTTTGGCAAATCTCTTTAATATTTAGCCCAATAGAAGACAACCAGATTCTCACCTTTCTCTGACTTTGTTTGCAATTTGTTTTGAAGAAACAATGAGATAACTTAGTCTCATACAGATATTAATTTTGGAAAAAGTTGTATTTTTAAAACTTTCAGATAATTGTGGATACCCTTTAACATTACACTAAAACATTATAAAAGGTTAGTTTCTTAAATTAGTTACAATGAAATTTTTATTTGTATCAATGAATATGTTATATCAGTAGTCATTGATGTATCTTGCAGAAGGAATAAATCTTTGACCAGTGCATGATTTTATAATATCGTGATGGTCATTTGGAAAGTGTTAGTTCGCATTTCTTCATAGTATTGAAGACTCACTTTCATTAGTATTGTCTCCAATCTTATCAAAAAGTCTCAAGGGATTGAGAAACTGTCAAGTCTATAGCAGAAGGTACAGGTTTTCAAAAATCTTGATCTCACCTTGACAGCCCAAATTTTATCCTTGCAGTGAATACTTGAAGTGACAGGCCCACTCTTCTTTTTTTTGGGGGGGGGGGGCAGGGGCGGGGGCGGCTGGTAATCAGTGATTGAACCTAAGGGGCACTCAACCACTGAGCCACATCCTCAGCCCTATTTTGTATTTTATTTAGAGACAGGGTCTCACTGAGTTGTTTAGCACCCTGCTTTTGCTGAAGCTGGCTTTGAACTTGCAATCCTCCTGCCTCAGCCTCCTGAGCTGCTGGGTTTACAGGTGTGCGCCACCATGCCTGCCTCACTCTTCATTTTTGAGAATATTTAATCTTTTCAAATAAAAATAATATTCTATGATAAGCAGTTTGTTCAGCTCACAGCTAAATCACAAGTGCTTTTTCTTAACACAATTATTACTTCAGTGTGCAGAAGCTTTAGAGGTGAACTTTCAACTTATTCAGAATATTAAAAAGAAGGTCAAGATTTAGTGACATTATTTTTTGTTTCATCTAGAACATGCTTTGTGAAGCAGGATTATTATTTTTTAACTGCAAGTGGCAGTGGAGAATAGAATGACTCTTAGTATCGTTCATACTGAGAAATCAGTAGTTTTACTCACTTTTGTTTTTATAGTCATTGCAAGTGTTCAGCAGTGAAAATGCAAGTAATGTCTTAATGTTCTTATAAGAACAGTTTTGACCTCGTGGGCCTCCTGAAAGTACCAAGGGAATCTCCAGAGTTTCACAGACCACGGAGAACCACTAGTTTGAGCAGTGTATTGTTTAGTTTTAAAATGAAAAGACTGATGTCTTAAAATAAAAAGACAGCCAATAACTTTTCAACTCAAACTAGAAGAAACTAGAAATATATGGTAATAATATAATAGAAAACTAAAGAGGAAAAAAATCTAGAAAATCTGAATTCATTTATGTTCATTAAAGTTCTCAAGACTTGATTTCCCACCACTACTGCTTTGTAAGAGAAGTGAAAATATATTTGATTAATTGTCATTGCCTGTTTGGGCAGCTCTACCTGGTTATTGTAGAAAAGGCTTTACAGTACTTCATTTGCTGAGTAAAAAGAGGTCCTAACACTAGAATCCAGGAAAATATAAGCTGCTCCTTCCAACCCCTTCTTTATTCTTAGCAGATATTTTAGGAAGATATTAACAATTCCTGAATAAATTTTTAAACGTACATTCTTTTTTATAGAGATGCAAATAGATCCCTGGATATATTTGATGAGAGATCACATCCACTCACAGTAAGTATCACTTTTTTTTTTTTTTTTTTAACTATTTCCTCTCAAAGGGTTGTTAATTTTGTGCTGCTTTGCTTTGGGATTAATTACTAGAAGAAAATACTCCCTTCAGCTTGAAGTCAAAATCATCTTCCTTCCCACCTCATACTGTATCTAATTGTCTTAGAAAAAGTGTTTTGTCAGGTCTATTAAGTAAGAACTGACTTTTAGCTTTGTGTAATAAGCTAAGGTGAGTAAATGTACCACCCAATAAGAGAAAATGTAGCTTTGCTAAAAGATAGTTTTCAGTAGCATCAAACAATATAAATATTTGTAAATAAAGCCAACAAATGTGTAAAATCTCTGAAGACAATTAGAAAACTTAAATTAGAAAAAGTAACAAGTGGTTGAGTTTAGTAATCATGATGGTTTAAAATGATGCCACTGCATTTCTCTTAACAAAAGAATTATTATTAAAGGTAATAGAAGAGATCCCTCTTGACACCTCAGTGCCTACAGCACATGCAGTATGCACACATATCTACAGGGCATGCTGATGGCGGAGCAATAATAAAACCATGTGGTGCACAGAGACTGATTCAGTGCAGGTCTGAGCCATATCCTAGGCTGTATTCCGCAGACACTTCCGGTGTGTGTCATGATTGAGAATTATTGCCCTCAGTTCTCTGTTCCTTGGGCAGTGGGTGTTAATCCATCCTGTTGAATTATTGTGTCTGCTCACAAAACTTAAATTAGAAAACTCAAGCCACTTTTGAGTCTTCAACAGTCACTGTGACTGGTGACTATTGTTTTGGACAGTGAGACTTTGGAACCTGTGGTTACAGCAAACTAAAGTCTTTCCAAAGTTTATTGCAGAGAAATATAACATAATCAATGAAACTTTTTAGACTAGAAATAGATTTTGATAGAATTCTATGGAGGGAAAGTAAAAAGGAACATCAATTTTCTGAGCTTGAATTTGTGCCCCCTTTTTTAAAAATTTAATAAATGGTGATGGGTATTGAATAATTTGTCCAGTCATGTGTTGTTTAACAATGGGATATATTCTGAGAAAGCTTAATTTCATCATTGTATGAACATCAGAATGGATTCACACAGACTTAACTTGGCTGCAGTGTCACTAGGTTATACCTTATGGGACCTGTTAATCCCAATATGTAGTTTGTCATTGACAAAGGTGTTATACACGGTATGACTATAAGATCCCACTGTTTATGTTTAAAAGACTAAAAAGAAATGCTACTCAAAATTATTTAAGGTACACATCGGCACAATGTGAAGGCTGCTATCTTAAAAGTACTTTTCTTCAAGAGTAGTTTTCTTCAGCAGGTAACTTACATTGCATCTTTTCTTCTTTCAGCGAGAAAAGGTTCCAGAGGAATACTTTAAGCATGACCCTGAACACAAATTTATTTACAGATTTGTTCGTACTCTTTTTAGTGCTGCACAGCTAACAGCTGAATGTGCAATAGTAACGTTGGTAAGATATTTCTTATTTATTAAGCATGTTTAGAAATTGGTCTTGTAAATAGGGTAATGTCTTGTTTTACAAATAAAAGTAGGTCCCTGAAATTTATCATCAGAACTTTATTAAGAGGAACTTATCAAAGGAAAGTAAATAACACATAGTTGACTTTAGTAATCATGATGGTTTAAAATGATATCATTGCATTTTTTATAACAAAAGAATTATTATTAAAGGTAATAGAAGAGATCCCCTCGACACCTCAGTGCCTACAGCACATGCAGTATGCACAATACCTACAGGGCATGCTATGGGGGAGCAATAACAAAACCATGTGGGGCACAGAGACTGATTCAGTGCAGGTCTGAGCCATATCCTAGGCTGTATTCTGCAGACACTTCCGGTGTGTGTCATGATTGAGAATTATTGCCCTCAGTTCTCTGTTCCTTGGGTAATGGGTGTTAATCCATCCTGTTGAATTATGTGTCTGCTCACAAAGTTGTCCAGAATGGTAGTACCAGTGGTTCTTAGGCTTTGTTAGCCTGCTAAGCTATAGCTTTGTTCTTACCTTTGTTTCATCCATATAGAATTTCAAAGGTAGGACTTCATCAGTTTGAGTAACTGCTATTCAGGTGGTTGACTCCCTACAAATGCATAGTGGAAAGTCAATTATGTGGCCTGAGACTTCTATCATTTAGCATCCAATTAGAATTTAGAGAAGAGGGTTGTGCTGTGTGCTTTAATAGAAACTGCTCAGAGGTCTCTTCTATATGTAGAAGTAGGTAATGCAGGAAGGAGAGAGATGGGGTTTTGCTGTGTGCTTCAATAGAAACTGCTCAGAGGTCTCTTCTATATGTAGAAGTAGGTAGGTAATGCAGGAAAGAGATAGAGATAGGTTTGAAGAATGGTAATTCATTTTAGATAAGTTTGTTGTCCCTATGAGATAGCAGAGTGGCAATATGTAGTCATTAGTAGGATATCCAGAATTGGAACATGAATCCAAATTAGAGGTAAGGAATTAAAAGTGGCTATTCAAATGCAGAGAATGTATACAATGAAAAGTGGACAGAAAGTCCCCACAGATCTACCATCGACATTTAAGGCGCAAGTCTCCAGTAGAGTGGCTATAGCAATATGAGGAAAACCAAGGAAGAGTGAAGAAGAGAAGCTAGATAGGTGAGGATGTGGTTAAAATGAAGTTGTTACACATGTACTCTCTGGCATCTACTTTGTACTGTTATTCTAGTGCTGGGGCAAAGGGGAACAGAATAGACAAAGTTCTTGTCCTTATGAGCTTATATTCTGGTGAGGAAGACTTCAAGTATTTTTTCAGGTTTAGGAATATTTCCCATAGTGGCAAATGCCAAGAAGAAGAATAATTAGAGAGGTTTCTGTTTCAGGTGGAATGATTAGAAAGGGCCTCATTGGAGAGGTGATATTTGATCAGCAACCTGACTTGAAGCAAGGAAGCCAAAAAGGTCAGGGATTGCAGCAGGGCAAGTGCCAAGGCTGTGAGGCAGTAACATGTTTTATGTGCTCAAGGAATAGTAGGGCAGCGGGTGGTGAGAGAGGAATGAGGGGAAGAACTAGGAAGAAATGAACTTACACTGGCAGTTTCCCAGGGCCTTCTTTATAGCTTGCTGGCTTCCAAAAGAAGTTTAAATTCAGGGTAACGGATAACTTTGGTAGATTGTGATAGGAGAGTGAAGTGTTCCTAATGCAAGAGCTTTTCCTGACTGCTTTGGGGAGAGTAGAGGTAGTTGAAGGTCAGAGAGGAGCGGTAGGAGGCAGCAGAGTCATGCAGGTGAGCGATGACAAATGGCAGGTCTGGATAGAAAGCTTCTAGACCACCAGTGGAGATAGAGACTATAGGAGTTTCTAACAGTGGAGTAAGATAACTCAAATGTAGGTTTTTGGCCCTACACTAGGCAAACAAATGACAGTGCCTTTGTCCAATATTAGGAAGACTTGGGGTGTTGAGGTTTGGGATAAAAGGCTCTGGTTTGCAAGTTTCAAAGCACTGATCCTTAAGAGTAGTTTCTTAGAATGATGGCAGCAGTGGGTAGAGGAAAGTGGGAGAGAATGGGAGGTGAGGATCTGGCATGGGCATGGTGCAGTGAACAGAGAGGAAGTGTTGTGGAGAGTGGAGAGGAAATAGTGTAAACACATTTATATTGGGGGAAAACCTCTGGTAGAGACAAAGTCTTCAAAAGGTACTTGTGGGAACAGTGTTCTACAGAAGTGGGATGGGGTCAACTGCACTAACAGAAGAGTTGGTTTCACTGGTAAGACAGAATTCTCTTCCACAGCAGGGCTAGTGGGGTAAATGAGTGTCAGCACAGAACAGGCTGATCAATAAAGGTTGAGAGATTGCCAGTGTTGTCTCATTGCTACTTATTTCATAAGAAAGTTGTACCCTGTGAGGAGGTTCATTCTTAGGATACTTCAGAGTGCCAAGTTTTGGAAAATGAGAAGAGGTCTCCTTAAGAATATTTAATGTTGAATAACCATTTGTTTTTTAAAACAGTCGAGTTAGAGAACATTGCTAAATCTGAACTGTCAGTCTTATTAACCTTCAGACAGTAAACATACTCTTAAAAGTGGATTTTTTTTCCTGTTTTTAAATAGCATATAGACTGCTCTCCATATTTGTGGGCTCTGCATCTGATATGTCAGTTTTGAATCAGAAATATTTTGGGGAAAATTGTGTATTTTTTGTCATTATTCCTTAAACAGGATGGTATAACAGTTATTATTTACTTAGCATTTACATTGTAATGCTAAGTAAATGACCTCTTCTCATATTGTAAGTAATCCAGTGATTATTTAAAGTATGTGGAAAGATGTGCAAACGTTTTATATAAGGTGCTTGAGCATCTGCAAATTGTGGTATCTGATTAGATTTGGTCCTGGGACCAACCCTCGGCCAATACCTAGGGACAGTTGTATATTTGCAGAGCACCATTTGTAGTGAAAACAGACCACTTTCCTGGATAATCTTTACTCAGCTGTTAACTTCATCCAGTTCTTTGTGGGTTAGATGTTTGATATGTGTAAAATAACTCAAACTCTCAAACTGCCTGGAAGGTTTAGGAGTCCTAGTGATGCAGAGACCTGCAGCTTTGAACCACCTTAAAACCAATGGAATTGAGTAAGGTGCAGAATATGTGAGAGAAAATGAATTCTCATGAAATAATAGTGGAAATATGAAAAATAAGGACTGAGAATGACCATCCTTTTGTACATGTGGGCTGAATTCAGAGAAAACTGAACTGCCATAAAGATCTGCACCTAATGTGCTGATCTCTCAGCAACCACTGGGAGGCTCTCTTGTCCACCAGTTCTTCTTTTCTTTTTTTTTTAAGAGAGAGAATTTTTCTTTTCAATATTTATTTTCCAGCTTTCGGTGGACACAACATCTTTGTTTTGTATGTGGTGCTGAGGATCAAACCCGGGCCGCACGCATGGCAGGCGAGCGTGCTACCGCTTGAGCCACATCCCCAGCCCCCCAGTTCTTATTTTCAGCTAGCTCCATAAAAGGACTAGTTATTGTGGGGGGGAAAAAGATTAAAATGTGCTTTATACATCTTGGGTACTTACATATTCAAGCATGATCTGCCTGTAAAACCATTGAACTACCAGCTAGGTATTGTAATTGCACGTGGGGGTCACTAGGTCTTTACTGAACAACTTGAATCTGGACCTGTGCGTGGTGGGTGCCCTTTATGCATGTGAAGGTTATAACAGTGCTGCTTTTCAGAATGTCCTTTGCCAGTCATTCCTATGACCAGAATTGGAATGGAAATTTGCATAGGCAGAGTAAACAGCAGAGGTATCTAACTTTTAGCTATGCTTGGGCCTCTTGCTTTACCTAAGCAAAAGTCTCTGTAGAACTCAAAAAGAAAAGGTACTGGGCTAGGAATGTGGCTCAAGCAGTAGCGCGCTTGCCTGGCATGTGTGTGGCCTGGGTTCGATCCTCAGCACCACATATAAACAAAGTTGTTGTGTCTGCCGAAAAACTAAAAAAAAAAATAAATATTAAAAAATTCTAAAAAAAAAAAAAAAAAGGTACTTACTTTCTTGTCAAACACAGAGGAAATTTGTCATCCACAACATCTTAACAGAACACTTAAACTGAACTAAAATCAAAGACTAGTGCTCTACTTTTGCAGGTCTACTTAGAAAGGCTTTTAACTTATGCTGAGATCGACATTTGTCCCACCAACTGGAAAAGAATCGTTTTGGGAGCCATTCTTCTTGCCTCCAAGGTTTGGGACGATCAGGCTGTATGGAATGTGGACTACTGCCAAATCCTCAAGGACATTACAGTTGAGGACATGTGAGTTTGTAAGGTTTTGGTGAATCTTACTCAGTTTCTAGTATCTCATTTGCTCCCATGAAGTTTACATTTTAAGAAATATTTTTAGACGTTACCTTTTGAAAATACTGGAAGTAGGCATAAAAATACATAAGTTTCTATCATTAATTGGTAGGTCCTTATGTGTTATTGTATTGATGTTGAAAAGTATTTTTCTAGTGGTTTTTGGCAAACATGTTATAAGTTTACCCCCAGAACAACATGGAACATTATAAAATTACATGGCTTTTTTGGGGGGTGGCATAGGGTACGGTACCGGTGATTGAACTTAGGGGCACTCAACCAATGAGCCATATTATCTCCAGCCCTATTTTGTATTTTATTTAGAGTCAGGGTCTCATTGAGTTGCTTAGTGCCTTGTTTTTGCTGAGGCTGGGTTTGAACTCGTGATCCTCAAGCCTCTGCCCCCACCAAGCTTACATGGCTTTTTAAAAACTGTCTTTCAAGTGCTTTATTTTTAAGTTTTCTGTGGACACAACATCTTTGTTTGTATGTGGTGCTGAGGATCGAACCCGGGCCGCAAGCATGCCAAGCGAGCACGCTACTGCTTGAGCCACATCCCCAGCCTCAAGTGCTTTTTAAAGGGGTGCAAGTAGCCTCTGGACTGTTGACAGGTTATATCTTCAACCTGAGTCACACATTATATATTTGCTTTTGTGCCCCACCTTTATCTGAAAATCTGTTACAGAAACAATGAGATACAAAAATAAAGATTTTAGATCCTTGTGCTCTTGCTTCCTCCTCATTAGGAGTGTTGCATGTGTTTAGATATTGATCTCATGAACCAAACTTGGAGGTGCATTCTTGTAATTCCTGTGGCTCTGGAAGCTGAGACAAGAGGATCGTGAGTTCAAAGCCAGCCTCAGCAAAAATAAGGCACTAAGCAACTCAGTGAGACCCTGTTACTATAAAATACAAAATAGGGCTGGGGGTGTGGCTCAGTGGTTGAGTGCCCCTGAGTTCAATCCCTAGTACCAAAAAAAAGAAAAGAAATTGTTCTCATGGGCTAGGAAGCTCTAGGATTCCCATCAGGCAGTCCTAAAAGCATTACTAGGGCATCATTCAGTGCTTATCACACTGACAGCCAGTCAGAGCCACAGTAGCAGTTTGTGAGAATGAGGTAACAGTGCAGGGAGTGTTGCTAAGTTATGGAGCTCCTCACACATGGCACAGAAACACCAGTGAAACAAAGGGTTCTAATCTGGCCACGCTGACTAAAGGTTAGGGCCCTGTAGGTAGTAGGCAGGATGAACAATAGAGAGATTTCCAGCAGACTCTCAAAGGAAAAATGTCTTTGTGGGTGGCATTTAGGAAAATGGAAAGCAGCATCACTGGTTACATTGAGCATCATAGGAAGATCAAGATTATGACAGGAGTTCATATTTGTTACCTTTGCCCTACCTAGACTGTCCCTCAAAATTACTAAACTATATATACTGCTGAGTGATGACACTTGTGACTGAGAAAGGACCAGTGGTTTTTAGGAATGGTTGAAGTGGCTGTTGGTGAAAATACTACTTTGATAATAGTGCAAGCTGAGTAGTCCTGGTGATATTACTGGTACTATCTTAGCAGAGGATATGACAATAAAAGAACCTGAAACAAAGGGAAGTTTTTTTGGAAGTTGAAGAAGCTAAAGTGCCTTTGATCACTATATTGTCATCAGTTTGCAGACTGATTCCTTGAAGGAAGCAAAATTTGTAATCATGAACACCAATCCTGCCTGAATGGCAGCTGAAATATACTCAAAACTTGCAACTAAACTGGCTGGGGCTCTGGGTCTAGTGATAAGATCAGAGAAGATGCAGGGAAATATGTCAGTTTCCACAGATGGGGAGCACCAGGAGCAGTGATGGCAGCAGGGGCTAGCTGCAACATCAGTTCTTCCAACGCCTTTTCTGTGTGACCTGAGAAACACCAGGAGCCATGTTCCTGCCAGGCTGTTTTTCTTTATGATCTTTGGAAACTAGAAGGCATTACAACAAAGTATTTAATATACATTTGTCTCATCCCCCTGCTGTTGACTATTTCTAATGGTCTCATTTTTAAATCTTCAATGAGAAAGTTAAAAATCAGTGTCTCAAATTTTTAAAACTTTCTACCATCTATGTGTTTTGTTAAAATATACTTGCTTTAAAAGAATAAGTTAAATTAACCAGCTGCTATTCAGAAAATTTGCTGTGCCTATAAATGGTATGCTATTCAGCCATTTAAAAAACAACAAAAAACCTAGAAAGATGCATAATGCTTTTCTTCAGTGATTAAAACCTCTATTAATAGACATGTTAATCCCATGAAGTACTGTATTTCTGCACAGTTAAAATGTATTAGTGAAGAAAATATAAAAGGGATAGTGAAGTGCATTTATTCCTGTAGTAAATTAAGTCCTGATTAGCTGATTATCAAAACATTATCTGATTTACATGTCTATGGACTTATTGCCATACGAACAGGAAATTAATTTTGGAAGTCGGTTCAGTTTGGTTTTAATTTCAACAATTGAGAAAATCATGTCTCTGTTCATAGTCTACCTGCTCTCCACACAGGAGAACATCACACATTTTCTGATGTGGCCAGTGGATAAAATATTAAAAATTTAAAACCAGGAAACTCAGTTGTATAAATTGAACCTCTCATGTCTGTTCAAGTATTTATTATTTTATGCAATTAAAACTGTTAGAATGTAAGATTTCCTCTGTTATGTTTAGTGATTTAAACCTTCAGCAGGGGCAGCTATATGGTCATATAGCAGAGGACTGCTCTCAACCCTTCTCCTTCCCACTGTATTAAACTTGTGCTCATGTGTATACATTCCATTCTGGCAAGAGCTGGCAGGTGCTGAGCATCTTGGGATTTCATTCTCAAAACACAGTTTACAAGTCCACTGTTCTGCCAGAGGTCATATCCTATGGGTTTTGTCTACCCATGGCATCTACTTTGATCTTCGTGCCTTCCAAAGTTTTAAAATGAGTATCTTGACTATCATACTGACTGTTTGTCACCTTAGTAATATTAAGGTGAGCAGAAATGTGCATTATGCCCTTTGACATAGCCTCATGCACTGAGGTAAGGAGGGGTGGATTTCCTTTCCCATCCAATGTAGCTTATTTATTTATTTATTTGAGATGAATCCTTGTTGCCTCAAGAGTTTTTCCCCCTCAGAGATAATAGCGGTGGCTCTCGATGGATCCATTTGTTGCCGTGGTGATGTGCCCACTTCTTTTGTTGGTGCTTCTCTACTTCAATAAGCCCCTTCCTGTTATCAGCTCGGTGAAAATGTCTGCAAGTTCTTCAGAGCTAATAAACAGCATACATCATTCCTTTCATCTGCTCACTATAGTGGGGCCTTGTGAGTGAGCGTGGAGTATGAATCGTACAGCTGCACTAATGGAACTCTGAAGAATGAGCCCCCGAGTCAGCAGCACGAGTGCATGAGAGGGCCGTAACCTTTTCCCCTCAGCCCAAACTCAAAGTGCTGGGATGCAGAAAGGACTACAAATAGCTGTACCTTGTTTGAACGTTAGTGTATTAATCCAGCTGAGTAGCCTTTATTTGTTTCAAAACAGAATTTAGAGCTATCCTAGAAGCTCAGAATGACATTTTTGAAGATAGTCCAGTTGACTAAAATTGTCCTGTATTGGTTTTGGTTTTGTTTCGTTCCTCCTCCTCCAGGAATGAGATGGAAAGGCATTTCTTGGAGCTACTCCAGTTTAATATTAATGTTCCTGCCAGTGTTTATGCCAAATACTACTTTGACCTTCGCTCCTTAGCCGATGACAACAACCTGAATTTTCTGTTTGCTCCTCTCAGCAAAGAAAGAGCACAAAACCTAGAGGTGAGCCTGTGTTTCCGCTAAATGGGACTTTCTGTCAGCCACCAAAGCCAGAATCTAGGACTAAATCATATTAAGTAGTGATTAGGAAAATGGTAAACTTTTAAATTAACACATTTTAAGAGTTTATTAACTCTGCTATCATGTTTCATATGTCCTCCATGGTATATGCCAGGATCCACATTACTTTTTTAAAAATTAGGCATTATCTCCTCTATGACCATAATCCAGAATATTTTTAAAGAAAATCTGTTCTTTGCTTTTCCTTTTGAACCTCTTCCCTTCTACATTACCATGCACAGGTAATTCCTTGCACTTGTACAGTTGTGTCCCTGATTATATTTACATATTATGGTTCACTTGTGACTCAGTTGTCATTACTCAGTTTGTAAATTTATATCAGTGTTTATATTAATCACAGTTCAATTCCATTTAGTTTATTAGAGTTAGTGGCTCTGCTAAGACGCCTATAGTTTGGGGAGTGGGGTGTGGTGTTTCAAATACTGGATGTAGGAAGTAAATAGGATTCTAATAGAGGTGGTAACTTAAAGTAATATTTGTTGACTTTTGGTGAGTATACACCAAAAATCATTCACCACGAAAGTGAATAACTTTAAAATGGCACCTTTTGTGATAATTTGGGTGATATCTTAGAATTATATTTTTCTACCATAATTAATGTGCAAGCAAAGTAGCACCTTTTCTACCCTCAATTATATTCTGCCTCATTGTAATTTGCTTAGAATATATAATAACTAATTGAAGATTGTGTAGAATTTGAAAACTGAATAAATACCGATTGTTTCACAGAGGTAACAGATGATACGCCTGCTGTTAGGAGCCTTTCATAGCATCTTTGACATCTTTGGAAACTCAGTTGTTAAATAATAATAAAGTTCTCCTGGCCTGGCCCTTAAAATAATTTATAGGAAGTAGCATATCCAGAATCTTGTGCTATAAAGCCTTATAGCCAAGGTAGCTACAACTATGAAGTTATCTAAAGGAGTCTGCATGTGTGGCTTAACATCAGTTGTGTTTTTCCTTTAAGGTTGGAATCTTTTTAAAAATTCTACTTGTGTTCTAATTGACTTTCCTAGGCCATTTCAAGATTGTGTGAAGACAAATACAAAGACTTATGTAGAGCTGCTATGAGAAGGTCTTTCAGCGCTGATAATTTCATTGGTATTCAGCGCTCTAATGCTATCCTCTCTTAAAAGGGAGAATTGAGGGGTAATAACATCATAAGCCTCTCATCTACAAAGACTGGATGAAATATCACCGCTCCTGCTCAAAACCAGCAAAGTTTTAGTATTTTCATCAGAAGGAAAGACCTCGAATTCAAGAGACTCATGGACAATGACAGTTGCACTCCATAGGAAAGAATGGGACCTTGTCAAAGCAACAAACACACTTTTTGTCCTTTTTAATGTAAACAGAGTTAACAAAAACCACTCCAAAGCAAAAGCTCTCAACCCACATGCAGATATTTGCTTACTGTGTAGGCCAATAGCTGTGAACTATGTGAGGTTTTTTAATCAATCATTTAAATGTTTAGACTTTTTTAAAGACACTAACCATATAACTTTTTGTTTTTTCTGTTTTTCTTCCCCTTCTCCATTGCTGCATATGCCTTCAGAATTGATGCAGTATTACCATTAAAACATGGTACTCTTATTTTTTTTTTTTTTTTTTTTTTGTGGTGCTGGGGCTTAAAGCCAGGGCCTAGCATGTGCTATAAATGCACTGGCCCGCCTCCAGCCCACTTAACACTCATGAAGCCACTTAGGAGCAACCTGTAGCATTTTTAGGTATTGAAGGTTCTTCCTTCCCACTGTATCATATCATTGAAGCTGCTAGTCATTATTGGCAATCAGTTTAAACCAAAAAGCTTACTGGATAACACTTGCCATTCACATATTTTGCAGGCACTACTTATTAGCATTTTGGCATGTTTGGGGTCATAAAGAGAACGTATCACCTATTGACTACCTACTTCTGTTGGGTCCACACTGCATTTTTTTTGTGAACTATTAATGGTGCTTCTCACTTTCTGATAATTTTCCTCTTATTAAGTAAATGTATTAAAAAGATATTTTCATAATGCGCCAACATGGTGGTCCAATGATAACTGAGCAGATAAAGACCAGGTGTCCTGAAAGTTTTATTGCAATTTTAAGTTTTGGTAACTATGTCCTGCCGTAAAAGTGTAAAAACTACAAACTCTTTCAAAACATCATTTGAAAGTTTAATTACATTTCTTTTAAACTTAATTTCATAAATTTGGAATGTTGAGCTCTTCAATTTTTTGTTAGCGGTCCCTCTTGAAGATGGCAAACATTGACTGGAACAAAAAATTGAAAGCTCAATATTTTTGCAAAATTAAGTTTAAAAGAAATGTAATTTAACTTTCAAATGATGTTCTGAAGTTTGTAGAATTTATACTTCTACAGGTGTCAAAGCTTAAAATTGCACTGAAATTTGTGGAGATAAATAATAAAGGTTAAAATTTTAAAAAGATACCCTCCTCTTTTTAAAGTAGTTTTATGCAGGATTGTGTTGTATCTGCTTTGATCACCTAAATTTCTTTTCTATAGATTTGATAAAGGAAGATTATGAAAGAGGAGTGTTAATTCACATGTAATAAATGAAAAGAAATTGGACCCTAATAGCAGGTGATAAGAAAGTTCTTGTTCTTTTTTATTTTTAATCCTAAGTGTTAACCTGGTTGTAGGTATCTCGTTTCAAGTCCTGCTATATAAGAGAGAACTTACACGAACCTTAGGAACCCTTACTTCAGGCAAGGAGTAAATATAAGAGGTTGATAACAATGTCACCTAAATTTGAAATATAAAACCATTAGTGTTCTAAACTATGTGAAATCCATTTCTCTACTTAAATGTAATCCTAGGAATCTTGCACTTATGAGCCAGGAATACTCTTTCTCAATATAGCAATGCTTCACGTTATACTGAGTGCTGCAGGTTCCATCATTTTTAAAGGACAGACATAAGTGATAAATAATGGTATTTGAAATATTACAATCTACCACCTCAAGAAAAAAAAAAAAACATTGTTTATGGAGTTCAGAGCTTGGAGATTCAAGTATTGATTGCAGTTTTATTTTGAAAAGAATGCTACAACTTATGTGGTTTTTATTTCTCATGTTTATATTAAAAGAAAAGCTAATAAAACTCTATTTTAATTAAAATATGGTCACTGTGTTTGTAACACTTCTCTGTTCTCACAGTATCACATCTTTCCAGATCTTAAATGTCTACATCTGTCGTAATAGGCTTTTAAACTGACGATTGAAACTGATATGACCTATGCCTCTGCTGAAGATATAGCAATTCATTTATTGTGCTAAGGTTCTCTTCCACTTGAAAGCAGTTTATTATACTTAAAAATCACTGGACAGTAGTTAGTGGGATAGTGCATTAGATGGCATCTTTGAATAGTTGTTATTTTCCCTGAGAGGAAAAAGCAGATTAAAAGAAAATATTAGGGAAAACATGCCAAGAGAAAAGAAAGGCATAATGTAGATTTAGAACATGAGGTACTTTAGGTACCTAAGGTTGAGTCTTTAAATGATCACTTTGTTCTTGATACATTGCTGATTAGGATAAATGATCTGATTTAATTTAGAAGGGAAAAACACCTGTCATAAACTAGTATAATTTACATCCTGTAACATCACTCACTAAGCAGAAATGCTGACACATAAAAGATTTGGGAGAGGTACAGTGGACATGAGTCTGACTTAAGAACCAACTGGCAGAATAAGTAGTTTCACTAAAAGTTGATCTTCCAATTGGCCTTACCTCTAGAAGGCAGGGCAGCCATTGTTTTGAGGCATAGAAACCAAGTTGCTAGTAAGGTGGTAACTGCAGTTTTCTTAGGATTCTATACCTAGGAAAGATAAAAGAAATATCTACCTGGATTCGACTTCATTTTCATTTGGGGGTTTGGGGTGGGTTTTTTTGGCTTCATTTTTAAGACTGTAATATAGACCTCAAATTTTAATTGGTGTATTGTGAACTTTCATGACAAGGAAAAAACAAATTTGAAATACATATTTAAACCCAGTAAAACTACCATTTTTGCAGGTCAAAAAATAATTGCCTGTGAGTAATTTTATATGGTTCATCCTGACACCACAACTTGAGTCTCAGTATTTCTGGTTAAAAAATTTCACAAATCAGAGCTGTAATTGTAGCTCAGCGGTAGAGTACTTGCCCAGCATTTGTGAGGCACTGGGTTCTAGTCTCAGCATTGCATATAAATAAAGGTCTATGGACAACTAAAAATATATTTAAAAATTTTTTTTCACATATCAGATTCTATCCAAGCTTTTTATTTTCATATTTCCTATTTACCTCCCAGTATGCCCATATATTACTGAAATCCAATAGCATTGAATCCTGATTTTATAACAGTTTGACTTCTTGGTTTAGTTTCCTACAGCTCTAAGTGCAGTATTTTTTGGTTTAAAAAAAGCAAATATCTGGGGCTGGGGTTGTGGCTCAGCGTGTGTGAGGCACTGGGTTTGATCCTCAGTACCACATTAAAAAAAAATAAGGGATATTGTGTCCATCTACAACTAAAAAGGAAATCTTTTAAAAAAAATATTAACTAGAAAACAATTTAGTCTTATTGGAAACTAGTTTGCACACAAGCAAGCTAAAATCTTCTCTTTAACCATGTTTAAGATGACAGTAAATTATTTCCTCACCCATTCTTGAGAATAGTACTACTTGGAAAAGTACTTAACAGCTGGCAGAAAAATAACCCAACCTGCTTGTTTGCATGCAAAATCTGTAGATTGTACCTAGAATCTATCAAGCAGTCTATCATTAGATCATCATAATTCTAACAGCCAGACACTTAACCTTGAAGGCCTAACACTGCCAGCAAACAATACAAAAAATCCAGGAGCTCATCAGTAAGGCTCCTTTCCCTAGTACAAGGGGCTATACATTTGGTTTCTAAGGCAGTTTTCACTGAACTATTCTAAATGGGTTTGGCAAGTGAAAATGCATCCTTAGCCGTGAGATAAAGTTAAGAATACCAGTTTGTGCTTTATTTGTTCTTCCTGCGCCTCAGGAAAGTGAAATCAGAAATTAAGAGGAATCTGGAATCCAGTGGGGTAAAAGGATGGGTGGTTATTTTAACTGTTTTAAGGACTAAGCAATTTCAATGAGATTAGGGAGATTTGGTGTGATAGTCCAGACCCTGAGGTCCTTAGTAAGATATAAGTAGTATCTTCTTTAAATACCTCAAAGGACATAGAAATTTGTCTTACAATCTACTGCTTCATCTTCTCAATTCAATCCTTTACCAAAATGGTGTCTCTTGTATGTAGCTCAGTGTGAGAGCTGACTCCTCTAAAGGCGTTCACTCACCTGCTGCTTCAGCCCTTTGGGACCCTCCCATGAGCAGTCCATTCTAGCTTCACCCTGTGACCTTCAGCTAGCCTCCAACCTGCCAATGCTAGATATTGTTTACTGTGACTTCCAAAGTATTAGCACCAGGTTCAAGAAAATAAAGCTTTTATATGGCATACATGCCCCCTAGTCTCTTTGTTCACCTGAGTCCTGTTTTCCCCAAAGCAGCTATCTCTAACTCGTTCTTAGCAATTCCCCTGAGCTGCTCACATCCTTAAGCATATATCTTTGATCTAGACTGAAGACTAGGTGTAGTATCTGCCACCTTCCAAAATCTGGTATTTCAACTGGCATTAGACATCTTGTTTTTAAGGGAACTAATGGAGAGGATTCCATTTCCAAAACTCCACCCCCTTCTGCTTTAAAATTGCCTTCAACTCCTCAGCTAGGGGATGGGGTGATTTGATTTTGTTCAGTCCTTTCAGTGTCCCAGATCTTCTCAAGATTTGATCTGCAAACCACCTGCCTCATCAGCCAAAAGTGCCTGTGAAACATGAATTTTCAATAAATGCAGTGGTATCCTGGATTGGGTTCTGCACAGATAGGAACATTGGTAGAAAATCTGATGCCTGGAGGTCACTGTAATGTGCCAACGCTGACTTCTTAGTTGTAACAAATGTTACAACTATAACATCCTGTAAAAATATACGATGTTGATGAGTAATGTTTGCAACTTTTAAAAATCTTGGATAACTTTAGATTTGCAAAAAATTCCAAATTTTTTTTGGGGGGAAGGGGGAGGAGCTTCTTTGGTCCCAGACCTACTAAATCTCAATTCCTGGGGCTGAGGCTTGGGAATTTACATTTTTCACAGGAACCGCAAGTGATTCTTATGCAGACTCAAATTTGAAAACATCCTCTCAACTCCCTTTCCATTCCATGCCTGAACATCTTCTGCCTCCTAGCTTTACTACCTTAACCTTGCTTTAACCTGGTTTAATCCTTTAAGTCTTCTGAACCCTAAGATATAATTGCCACTATTTCCCCATTTTCACAGATGAGAAAAAAAATACTATGAGATTAAATTCAGAATCACAACCCATTAGAAGTGGAGCTGGGATTTGAATCTTCAGTTGTCTGATTCCCCAGCCTAGGCTTATAACCATTCTGCCTTTCAATCCTGTTTCCATCGTCAAACTGAAGAGCTCTGTAAATAAATCACTAATAGAAGCATTATGATATCATCCTGGGCTCATCTCTTCAACTTTTTCTAAAGTCTCTGCTCCAGCTTGTGACTACCCCTCTCTCCCTTTTCAGCTGGCTAAAAATGAGCCAGGAGAAAGCAAGTGAGAGATGAGCCAGCTAGTCCTATACACCTAAGTACCTGTAACTGCTTTTCTGTCAGCATCATGCCTACCTGTTATATCCCTCCCCGCAACCCCCCCTGCCCTAACTTATGTACCAATCTAATAAACTCTATAGCACTCAATGTCCATTGACATTGAATTAAATACTCTCATGTTGTTATTCCCACCTCTAAATGGATTTGTTGTCTCCCTTGACATTTTAAACCCTTAATTACCTTTGTTTTCCCACACATTTTCTCACATTGCCTCCAAACATTGCTAGAGAACACTCACATACCAGACATTAAAATGAAGTGGTATTTGGAACATCAGTGGCTAATTTTCCTTCTTGCCAAAGCAGCAATCAGTAGAAGATGCACTGGCGATAGTATTCAGGCTCACTAAGCATCTGTGCTTAGGTGACAGGTAAGTATGGACTCTAAATCAATTTCTCTCTTCTCCTCCAGGCTCCCGGATGAATTTAGAGCTCAATACCTAGTAGTGAATCCAGTTACTGAATGATAAGCAATTTTGGGAGTCGTTCCCTAACCAAATACACACAGTATTGCATCATCTCTCTCCAAATAGGTTCCAGTGTGTAGACAGAGTGTTTATAAAACAGATCACAGGCAATATCTGTTTTTCCACGGAGCTCCCTTCATTTCTTCAAATGAATAATTGAACAATCACAGGATGGGCAGGAGAAACAAAGTATATTCCAGTAAAACATGCTTTAATTCATTCTGCTTCTGGTGACTGGAATTTGCTTCAATTTTTACTTATTAGACTTTGATGTTTATATTTTAAGAACATCTGAAAAACCAGATTACAAAGTTAGAATCCACTCCTCAGACCATCTTAGAAAGCAGAGAGTCTCTCCATAAATGAGAAAGAGACTTGAAGGGCATCTGTTTATTTTCTTTACCATTGTTTTAAAGCATTTTAAAAGTTATCTACATTAATTGGGAACAAAGAAACAAAAATAGATATTTCTTTGTTTTCATAAATAACTAATCTCCATATTTGATAAAAATCTCAAACCATTATTTTACCTTCCCACAAACAGAATTCATACAAATTATTTTTTTCTGAAATAAGGTCAGCAAGTTAAGTATCTTGAGACTAACATAACCATGTACAATTGCTGCTCTACTTAAACTTCCAGGAACAAAACAAAACCTCTTTATGATGCTCTTTTTATTAGTGTTATGGATTCAGAATTATAATCATTTGTCAGTAATAATTTATAGATTAAAATTGATTGTCTACAAATAAAATATCGCTGGCTCTGATGCGAGTTCTGGATTTGACAACAACAGTGACTATACTGCATGGGGTAGGCACTACACACTTAGGAAATCATAAAAAGTACTGAATGCCCTGGACTCCAACTACTGACTCGGTATGTGCCTCATTTGGCTCAGTAAGAAATTCACCTGCACCAAACCCGTATCAAAAATCACTAAATCTCTCATATATATAATATATATTATGTATATACACACCCACAAGACATACATACTGTACATACAGTTTGTAAAAACATGAAGTAATATTGTCTTTAAAAGATGTGCCACAGACAGACATGCTGGCTGAAATAAATCCTGTATTTGTCATCAGGCTGCTAGAAGCTTCTGAGTTTTGAGTCAGGTTAACTTACATCCTGCCTATCCTTCACCCTTCTTTAATGTCTTGGTAGTTTTTTTCTTTCAGAGCCACCCTCCCCAACCCAGGCATATTTCTTCCCCAGAATCACTTGATTAGACTTTGGAGACAAAAAAGGGCATGCAGAGGGAGCAGGGATTCTTAGTCACTGTACCTCACACCTGCCTAGATTTGTGATGTGCTCCATCCTGTTTGCCACATTCGGTGTTAGAAAGCAGTTATTCAAAGCTTTGTCCCTCCTACCCCCCTTGGTCTTTCTGTAGAGCACAAAAGTGAAAGAATCTTCTTTAGCAGGGGTAGCAGTTCATTAAAATATACAACTGCGCTTCCTAGCTCTGGGGTTCCCATTCTGTACCAGAGAGTGCAGGTCACCGATGCTGTTATTAAGGTTCGGTGTGTGATCCATGAGGTTTTCTCCTGGCAGCCCGTGTCAAGATTAGTGCAGCCCTGGCCCAGGAGGGAACTGCCTAATGAATACCAACTTTGAAACAGTGCTGTCGGCATATTATTTAAGCTTGTATGTGCACACAATTACACACAACACATACACACAGGACCTGGTCATCGGCAATAGTCACATGGAAACTTGACAAAAGGTTTGTGTGAATAAACCAATAAGGCACCAAGAAAAATGATTTCCAGCCAATTTAGACAACTTCAAAATGCGAGGAGGGAAATAATATAAATTTTAAAAACTTCCCACAATCTGGCCACTGAGGTCCCATTAGTTCCTGCAGGCAATTTTCTACCTAGATCCTCCCCAGCTAAACTGTGAAGTGAGACACTGCTTAAAACTGGACAGTGAAAGGGACAGTCCAGAAACTGGATCTGAGATAGAAACAGGGCCCCTACATCCCAACCTCACAAGGGTGGCTGTAAAGAAGTTGCTGAACTACCTACCCCATAGCCTTTCATTTTATAACTGTTTTCATGAATATGATGTGTTTATAACAAAAATGCAAAACAGGGAAAAATAAGTATGTGGGTAGAAATAAGGAGTGGCTATAAATAGATGCAGTGTTCTCCCTAGGTGGGTTGGCTGATTACTAAAAGGGGGTGGGGGGTGGGGAGGGTGTTATCTTTGTCTCTTTAGTGAATGAGTGAGGGAAGAAAGGAGAGCAGGGGTGAGAATAAAAGGTGCTTCTGAAACTAGATCTCAGAAAGCATAACCCATCTTGCTTGCCTCCCTTGGCTTAGCATCTATGTTTTAACTGTCTTGCAGGTTAAATTAATTGTTTTTAGGTTTGGGATGTTGCAACAATAAAAAAAAACAAAAGTGTGAATCCACTCACTTCATCCCACAACTTTTAGATTTAGTGCATCATTTCTGGATTCGAAGGAAGGGGGATAGCCCAAATCTGAAGGCAGCAGATTCTGGGAAGACATGTTAAATGAGGGAAGAGGTCAAGGTGATCTCATTTGAAAAAAGGAGAGGAACTGGTGGCCAGGCAGGAGATCCATTGCAAGGTTCTAGGAGGAGGCTTCTGAATAAATAGAGGAATAAGATATGCGCAAAGTTCTGTGGCTATGTATACATGGTTCTGTCAAATCTCCGGGATTTTTAATTTTGATTCAGAGAATGAGCTGGGCAAGAGCAGTACGATTTTATTAATGTGATCAGCTTTGGAGCTATGGTACTAGACTTCTCTCCACCAACTATTTCAATTCCCTGTGGCAACTATGTATTTGTCTACTCAACACTGATGAAAGAAAACTGATGTAGGCTTAAATTTTTCTAACTTTGGTTCAAATGAAGCTCAAATGCCTAGATTCCAGTTGTTTCCCTAGGGAAGCTTTCTCAATCTTTAATTGCTTTTGGCCATTAAATTTCTTCTCCACTCAGTCCTGGTCACTGGTATTTTCTGGCTGATGCACTGTCACCCCTTTCCCAGTGGTGGCCTCACACTCTTCATGAATGAATGGTTAAACAGATTAGGAGAACATAACTTCTGAAGGCAAAGAAGTGTGTGTGTGTGTGTATTCACCAAAATATAGGCTTTCATATATGAAGGAATGGTTAAACATTAGGAAAGCAAACCTAGTAACAGCAAGTGTGTTATAGGCCTTTCTTTTTCTCAGAAAAGGAAAAGGAAAATTAAGGTGGGGTGGGAAGTGGAGTGGGGAGGGGGCTTCTTCTTGCAATGGCATTCCACTAATCATATTTAAAAGCTTATACAAGGATGTTGTGGGTCTCTTGTTTTCAGAGACTGCAGAGAGCACTGTATGGCTGCTTTGGGGACAAAAACTAGCCCTGAGTCCAGGGACACTTGTTTTCCCTCCTGGGGCCAATGTTTGTTCACAGGTAGCCAGCCTCCCTCCCCCAGTTCAAGCACTTCACTGGAGGGTGGGTGTGGTTTCTAATCACAGCTCTCCAGGAGAGGAGGAATAAGAAAAGCAAAAAGACTGTTTAACATGATAAAGGAGGCAGGGTGAGGGAGCAGATAAGAGAAGCTGGAAATTTACTTTAATTACTGGAAGCATATCCGTTTTAGTCCTTTAATTTAAAAGGGAGCCCTCTTTAGCAACAATCCCTAAGTATTTCCAGAAGAGAGTGGGTGTACTTTCACCAAAATTGTAACATAAGTTCCTTTAAAATAATAAGGGATCACAGAAGCTTATTAAGAACCACCCACCCCCTCTCTGGCACAAAGCTTACCATCTCACCAGTCTAGAATTCACGCTCAACCAATCACCATCTCTTAGGCTCTTATTATTGCAAATGTTTATGGTGGACATTCTATGCTGCTACTTTTAACTTGGACAGGACACTGGTTCTGTTAGGAATGAAAATGGCTGCTGCAAAGAACCCAAAGCTCAACTGACAAGGTTAAGAATGCACACAAAATCCCTAGGCACTCCCTCACCTAAACCTGTCAACCTGGAGAGGCCCTAGCACATTATGTTCCCCTCCTTGGGAGGACTTGGGGCTGTACTCCGGGACGTGCAGCAGTTCTAAAGCAGCTTGGACACTTTTAAGCAGTGGAAGGAGAAATTAGTTGAAAAAGCACACTCCACTCCTTTCCAGTCACAGCAACCCAAACTTTCACTGTTCACATTTTTTTAAAAAAGACACACGTATAGGAAATACATTTTCCCAATTTAGACCACACAGTTCAAAGAAACCTGAACCAAATGGAACCTCATTACAATGCCAACTTTAGGATTGTAAAGCCCCCAAAGCAAAGGTAAATTTTGTTGCCAAAATGCAACAGTTAAAAATTAAGAACAATACATATAAATTAAAAAGAGGGTTCCTCTAAAGGCGGCAGTAAGAAACGCAAATCAGTATACTCGTGAGAGAGCCCCTTTAAGAACTGGGACAGATGCTCCCTGGAAACTGCCCCTTTTCCCTCTCTCCAATTTGTCCTGGGAGGGGGCATCAGCACCATGAAGGTAAACGGAAGTGACCTTCTCAAGCTACGAAACAAAACAACCCCCTCCCTCAACTCCCAGCACGGGTCCCTCGGCCGAGGCCTCCTCCTATACGTGCGACAGGGACACCTGCTTGTGGTAGGCGGCAGAGGGGCCCGGAGGCCCGGTCCTGCCAGTGAGCGCAGCGCTCGCCTCGGCGTAGTCCCCGGCGGCCATAGCGCCCCCGCTCTTGTGGCCCCGCCGCGGGCGGCAGCAGCAGCGGCTGGTGAAGCGCCGCCAAGACTCCACTGTCTTGCCGGACCAGATCCAGACGCCCGACGTGATGCCCACCACCAGGCACATGAAATACTTGAGCATGAGCACCCAGTACTCGGGCTTGGCGCGAGGCTGGCCGGCGTCGGGGCCCGGGCAAGCGCAGGTGAGAGCCGCCTCCCAGCTCTCGCGATAGTGCTGCTCATACAGGTAGCAGGCCACCACGATGCTGGCGGGCACCGTGTAGAGCAACGTGAAGATGCCAATGCGGATCATAAGCTTCTCCAGCTTGTCCGTCTTGGTGCCGCCCTGCTTAATGACGCTGCGGATGCGGAAAAGCGACACGAAGCCCGCTAGGAGGAAGAGCGTGCCCACCAGGAGGTAGAGCACCAGTGGGCCCAGGACGAAGCCGCGAAGGGAGTTCAGGTTCTGGTTGCCCACGTAGCATATGCCAGCTACCGGGTCCCCGTCCACCGAGCTCAGAGCCAGCGCCGTAATGGACTTAACGCTGGGAATAAGCCACGCTGCTAGGTGGAAGTACTGTGCATAACCCGCAATGGCCTCATTGCCCCATTTCATGCCAGCCGCCAAGAACCAGGTGAGCGACAGGATGACCCACCAGATGGAACTGGCCATGCCAAAGAAATAGACTAGCAGGAATACGACGGTGCACAACGCAGGGCCTGTCGTCTCATAGTGGATATGGTTGTGCTCCCGGCTGCAGGCCACACTGGCATGGCCCACAACCAGGCGCACCAGGAATCCCAGCGACACGCACAGGTAGCAGGCTGACAGAAAGATAATTGGGCGCTCCGGGTAGCGGAAGCGCTCCATGTCAATGAGGAAAGTGGCCACCGTCGTGGAAGTGGAGATGAAGCAAAGCACTGACCAGAGACCAATCCAGAAGGTGGCGAACGTGCGCTCGTCTGGGCTGAAGGACGGCTGGTAGCAGGGCACCGCACAGTTGGGCACCTGTCCCGTTCGCACCTTGTTGTAGAGTGGGTGCGACTCCTTCAGAATGGGCACGAAGGGCTCGCGGCACGTGCACACAGATGGGCCCCCTGCTGTGCACTCGCTCCCGGAGGACGGTGCCCCTGGCGCGCCTGGGAGGGTGGGCTTGGCTGGGAAGGATTTGGGGGGCGTCGTGGTGGCCTCACTGCGGTTGTAATCCATGCACAGGACCTCGGCGTCGCGGCCCAGCACAGGGAGACGGTCACAGCTCATGCGCTCTGGCCAGGCGAAGCCATACTGGCGCATGAGAGGCGAGCAGCCGGCCTTGGCGCGCTCGCACACGGAGCGGCAGGGCGGCAGCGGTTTATGGTAGTCCGGCAGGCAGATGGGCGTGTACATGGAGCACAGGAAGAAGCGCAAGTCCGGCGAGCAGTGGATCTCCACCAGTGGCCAGAACTGGTGCACCTCCAGGCCCGCCTCGTCCTGCGTGTCGTGGTTGAACTGGTTGGGCATGTGCGTCAGGTTGTAGCCGATGCCGCGGCACATGGGTACCGTGATTTCCTGGCACACCGGGGCCTTGGAGGCGGCCGCCGCCCGGCCCGCCAGCTGCGCCAGAAGCAACAGCAGGAGCGAGGGCGGCGCGCACGGGTCAGGCCGAGCCATCGCCCCCTCCCTCCCCTCTCCTCCCGCAGCCCGCGAGGGGCCAAGGCAGGCAGAGGAAACCGGGGCTGGGGCTTCCCTCTCCGGAGTCTCCCGTGTGACGCCGGGGTTGGCAACCTGTTGGTTTCTTTTTCTCTTAAAGAAATCCGTCCAAAGATAAACTGCTTCGGGAACGCGCTGCCTCCGCTGCCAGCACTCAGCTCTTCGCAGAATAGGGCTGGAGAGGGACGGTTAGGGCTCCAATTCCAGGGAAGGGACTCTTTTAAAAGAGAAGGGGCGGGGGGAGAAAAATTGCAACCTCCCCTCTTGGAGGGGCGTCCCAACGGCTCCGTACCCAAAGCAGTCTCCAATCTCTAACTTAACCACTCTCTTTTCCTCCCCTCAACCTCCTCGAACCAAAGTACTGACTCTCACCACCCTCCTTTTGCTGGCCGAGCCCTCCAGGCTGTGCCTCGGGGTCAGAGCGCTCAGCCCCCGGAAAAGGGCAGAGAAACCGGGAGAACAGGGCAAAAGGGAAGGCGCGGGCTCTCACCTCTAAGGATCTCGCCGAGAGGGGCAGATGTCTGCAGCCAGCCTGGGTCTTCTGTCCTTGGGACACTCGGCTCAGAAACGCAACTCCGAGTCGGGCCGAGGCCGGGAAAGTTTAGCGACAGGCTGGGTAACCGTGGCGGTGACACATGGTAGCAGGTGGGGGCGTCTCAGAGAGCTGGCCGCCCCCCAAACAGGGTCGGCGCAGGCCTGTCACTCGCCTTCTCTTCCTCCGGGCCCCCCGTCATGTTCCAGGCGGAGTGGGGCAGAGGCAGGCCGTGTGTTCCACCCGGGTCCGAGTGCCGGAGCAAAGGCGAGAGCGCCTGGCAGCACCTGGGAGGGAGGAAGGCGGAATGCGGTGGCCGGGAGACCCGGCCGCCTCACAGCACGGCTAGCAGCCGGCGCTGGCCCGGCCGGGACTGCATGGTGAGCGCTCGCCGCCGCGTCCCGCCCGCCGCTCGCCTCCTCCCCTGCAGGGGGCTCCGCGCTCCAGCGAACTCCTGGGGGCGGTGGCTGTGCTATCGGGAAGCAACGGGTTGTTCGGCTCCTCCCCCGCGCTCTCGCACCCTGCCGCCCACCTTCGGTGGTCACAGAGCAGCGCAGACGGCAGCGGGGACACGGCCGCGGGCTGACTGCCCTCTCCCTCCCTGCCCGGGTCACCTGCCTCTAATGCCCGCCGGGACGCCCCGCCCCGGCCCCGCCCCCTCAAGCCTGGGCTCAAGTGGTGGGCCACCCGGCCAAGCTCTCCGCGCGTCCCCTCCCACTGCCCCGCGGGCTCGGCCTCTCCCTAGGCGCCCTCTGGCCCCTCCCTGGGCCGGCAGCCGAAGAAAACTGGCCAATCGTGAGTCGGAAAATGGTGGGGGTGGGGCGAATGCTAATCACGCCGCCTTGAGAACCGGGGCGGGAAACCCTGGCCAGAAGTCCCTCCGGAGTTCTCTGCGAGCGCTCGCCAGTTCGGGACTCACTTTCCTGCGATATGCTAGATTACGAACCATCGCATTCAGGGCTCCCACCAGGTTTCTTTACAGAGTCCAGCGCTTGTATAAACAACTATTCAAAGAATCATTTTTAGCTGCGGCACCTGTCTTTCTCCTTCGAGTTATTGGATTGAGTGAAAGAAGAGCTAATAGTTCTTGAATTCCCAAAAACTTGTTAATCGTTTGCATCTTAATGCAAGACCCGAAATCCTTACAGTTCCCTGAGGCAAGTGCTCCTTAGAGGTGAAGAAGACGAGATTTAGCAACCTGACCTGGTAATAAAAGAGGTGACCTCGACAATCTTGTTCGCCGCTGCATCCGAGCGTTTGGCACACAGTAGGTGCTCAAATCGCAGTTCTAGGATTGGAGCCCAACTAGTTGGGAGCGGCATAGTCTTTACCACTACCCCCCACACACACCCACACACACACCCATATTATCGAAATCTCCCAGACTTCGACCTTTACTTTTGCATATCGTAACAAAATCCTACTACTGTAACGAGAAAGATTTTTTCTTTTCTTCTGGGTTTGGGAGACTTGAAAGATGTTAGTCCTTATCAGTCGGGATTTATAATCCCAGGCAGGTCCGGAATCGCCCACGGCTCAAGGCTCTGCACTGGGCAGGACGCTGGGGAGTTGCCTGCTGCTGAGTTGCGCACTTGCGCGCCCCGGAGGGCGGGGGGGGGGGGCGCTCATCAGCCTGTTGGACTTCAGATGGGTTATTATGCTGGAAGTTTTAAATGTCCTACAAATGCCTCTTTTCTACGCGTTCTAATTAGGTTGGAAGACTGAGGTGTTTAGCATATTTAACATTCATTCACATACTTAAGAAGAGGGTTTAAATTGTATCCAGCTCTCTCGCCCCTTCCTTCCATAGGCAGAGGGCCTGGGGACACTTGAAGGACTCAGGACTGGACTCAGTGACTGAGATTAAAATGTGAATTGTTGTCTATCTATCCTGGCTCACATTTGTACACATTAGGAGACTAAATTTCAGAACAGCCATCTCCCTTCTGCTTCTCAACAAAGCTTGATGGGAAATAATGAAGAATATGTGTGTTAATATCAGCCTCACAGTTAAAAAGGAGTAAATTGCCTCAGAGACACCATAACTATTAATAATTGTTTACAGAGTACATTACATCATTCATTTTCTGGAATTCTACAGGTATTCGTATTTTTATCTCTGGGTTTTTGGAACCACTTAGCCTTTGAGGTCTGCAATTGCCCGGGTTGAAAGTAGTGGGAGTTGAAATGCTATGGCATAGCAGTCCAGAAGAAAGGGGCACCCTCAGTGGAAAGTATGTGCAGCCTGTGAGCATGCCAAGGGAGGCCTAGCTCATTCTGTGCCTTATATGCAACGTGCATATTATTGGGGATGAACAAGTGTTGGCTAATAATAAAAATTATTTGAAGTTGGATAATGTTAATCACTCATACTGGAGTTTAGCCAGATTACTTGTGTTATATCACTTGGTTCTGACTCAAAGTATGTTGTCTACTGGTTTACAAACCTCTCTTCTTAATGAACAGCACAAATTTTACTTTTGCTTGGAGAGCTCTAATAATAGGAACAATAGAAGAAAATACAGTGGAAAGAGATTTATTTTTGTATTGTATAGCTTTTTGTATCATTTTAATTTTTCTTCTTTTCCTATGTTACTTCAACTTAAAGATAATTTAAAATATGATCTTTAACATATCCCAGGTAGGATCCTAAGTAATTTTACCTCATTTAATCATTGTAACAATCAGATGAAGAAACTGGCACCAAAATGACTTGCTTAAAGATATTTATTTAGTACATGGAAAGGGTAGAAATCAAAATTTGTATACACCATGATGATTACAGTTAATATGTTGCAATTGAAAATTGCTAAGACAGTATTTTAAGTGTTCTTACCACAGGGTGGAGAGGAGGGGGTGTGTGACTATGTGAGGTAATGCATATGCTAAATTGCTTGATTTAGCCATTCCACAGTGTATACAAACATACCAAAACATTATGTTGTACATCATTAATATATAGAATTTTTATTAATTTAAAATTAAAGAACACAGAATTTTCTCCTAGATCTTTAGTATTCAACAAACTAGAAAACACTAATTTTTTAAAAGATGAAATTTATTTAATTTTTTGAGTGTGTGTTGTATGGTGGTGCTGGGATGGAACCCAGGGCCTGGCACATGGTAGACAAATGCTCTGCTGCTGAACTATGTCCCCAGCCCATACCAATGCAATTTTTAAGCACTTAGAGCATTGCCAAGCATCCTTATCTATGAGTTTACTCATCTATTCTTCTATCTATCTATCCATGCAGTCATTCAACAAACATGAAATTTCTGAGTTGAATATACTACTGTTATGTTAAACTTATTTCTATCGAGCCAAACTCATGAAATTATTGTTCAAGGTATGTTTATTAATTGTTGAAATTGGCATTAGTATAATGCCAAATATTCAATTTCATAAGTGTATGACGTTCCATAAGTTTTGAAATATTGATTTTGGATTTTGTCATCAGAAAATAGTTATAGCATTTTTAATCTTATTAGTTTATATTGCTTATGTATCTATTATTCTGAATGCTGTATGAATGAACAGGTACCCTGTGATTACTATTTATAATCTTGATAATTGAGCGGGCCAATGGTATGCTAAATATAGATACTTTCACTAAATATGATATAAATGAATGAGTGAATGACAGACAACATTCGCTTTTTTGACTTTACAACTGGCATTGTATCCTTGAGTATTTACCGTATGAACTATATCTTTAAGGTTGCCCATACTCTGTTAAGTATAGCGTGAGTTCAGTTTTGGCTTTGCCCTTACCAGCTGTGCACCCTTGGTCAAGTCACTTAACAGCTCCAGGCCCTCCTTCCTATCTGCAAAATGGAGTTAGAAATAATTATCTACCTCTTTGAACTGAAGTCAGAAGTAAATGAATTTATTTGATAAAGGGCTTAGAGCTATGTCTAGCACCTCATAAGTCTATATAAATCTTGACTACTATTATTAGTTTATACGTAGAGAGTTCATTGTTTTTCTGTTTTTCCAATTTTCTCTTGTATATTACTTTTACAACAGAAAGGAATAGTTATATTTTTCAGATGTAGTTTATTTCTGAGCATGCTCCCGGCCATCACCAGCTATCTTTGGCACTTAGCTATTACTAAATGTAATGCCAAAGCCGAGATCATTTCATTTGCTCTGGATCAAAGTGCGTGTACCTGACATCAGAGCCACAGGTGCACACAAGCTGGCACAGGCTAGACACCACATTCTAACCTGACTCCTTTACAGGTATTTCCAAATGAGCTCCTTCCATGTCCTACTGTGTCTCTGTTCGCCCCTCTTCCCCTTATATTAGCCAGGATTAGCACCAGCAGCCATCTTTCAGGTTGATAATGAGACTGTCTTTTTCACATTATAAGTGGAACATTTCAACTATAATCTTCAGTCTTCTCCCCTCCCACACCATGATGGAGATTATAGAAAAGTAAAAGCAACAGCTTTCCTTTTCTCCCCAAGGTAATAGAAGGACTAATCTTTCTCACATTGATCAAGAGGTCTCACCCGGGTAGCTTTAAGAACCTTGTTAAATCAGAATTTCTGGATGAGGGACCTAGACCTTTTTAGGTTTCTTTGTTTTTGCTGCTGTTTTGTTTTAACTCTCCAGGTGATTCTAATTGTCATCTAGACTTGAGAACCACTGAAAAAGTGGTTTTGGTGCCTCCTTGGTACAGTCCCCAAAGTGGACTTAACTGGGTCTTCTACAAAAAAAGGATTAATCACATCAGCATGTAAAATGGAATACCTCAGGAGAAAGAAGTAGAGAAGTGTGTTGGAGGCTGATTACATCTGAATGTGCTTAGGCCGAAGGGAAATTAGGTAAAGCAACATAATTATGGTAGAATGTATTAACCAAGAGGATCACTATGGTGACAGTCATTGAGGAATATGAAGTGCTTCCTGTATGCGTACCCTGTGTTGAGCATTTTACATATATAGTCTCTGACCTCCAAGAGTCCTGTATGATTGATTTTATTATCTCTACTTTGTAGATGAAGAAATTGAGGTTCAGAGAGTTTGGCTGAATAACTTGGCAAAGGTTGCATACCTTCCAACTCGGGTCCCCCTGAGTCCAAAGCTCTTGTCAATTGCAGGCCTTGCTGTAGGCCTGGCAGGACACATTCATCAAGTATGGGACCCACCAGATGGTACATCTTGAGATAAGCAGTTTCCCTTGTTCTTTAGCATCTGTTTCCTGGGGACTAGGTAGATTCTTCAATTCTGCTGTCTAGGGTGATTAACATGTGGAAAAGTTAACAGCTCTGGATTCATCTAGTATCCAATATAAATCCAGATGCAATTTTTCTTTGGACTTTTCAGATCAAACATAAGGCGGGATGCCCCTCAGACTAGATTTCAGAGCCTCCTGGTTCTTGATAGAGGAAGCTTCAGTTCACTAAGCATTGACTATGCACCTGCTGTGAGCCAAGCACTGGTGCTGGAAACACAAAGAAGGCAAGGACAGCAAAGTGGGGCATTTGGGGCTCCGAGGAGCCTAACCTCATGGCTCAAGAAAAACCCAGACTTGTCTGGAAGGCTGAATATGAGTTGGGTTTACTAATAGAAACCACTTTAGGTATTTCAAGCAGAGAAAGATTTATTCCTGAGAACTAAGCAGGGGCTTATACGATTGAAAAAGGGCTGGGGGCGGGAAAGGGGTGGGTAGAAGTCAGGGACTTCCCCTAGAGTGCTGAGTTCAAGGGCACCACAGTAGCTATGATCCCACAATCAGGACAGTGCTGTTGCACCACAGCTGCCTTCCACACCCACAGAGCTGGCAACTAGCCCCTCAGAGGGACCCCAAGCCCAGAAACATTAGCTGCCTTTTAACATGACCTCTCTGACCCCACTTGCTGCAACAACAGCAGCCAAAGCATGGCCTCTCTTTTCATCTGCCTCCAAATCTCACAAGAGGGCACCTGGTTGACAGAGAGTGCTTCAGATCCACACCCTAGCTACAAGGGAGTTTTGGAAGTGTTGCTGTGAGGTTTCCAATCTCCTCAACTAGATTATTAGACAAAGAACAGAATGGAGGCCAGAAGTGTCACTTCTCAATGTTTACTACAAAGTGAGGACTTCCTAGATAAGAGGAATCATCCCAGGCAAAAGGCACAGGGCCAGGATAGAGCATGGCTCAAGTATCAAACAGCTGGGTACAGTAGGCTATCTTAGAGTAACAGACACATCAAAATGGAGCTTTTTTTTTTTTAATCTGAAAGTGCACTCATGTCTGATCAAAGTATTTTTTTCATTAATTTGATTCATATGTATACCCTACATATAAACTCCTTCATTGATATTGGGCTTGATATATTCAAGTGACCACTAATGCAGAAGGACAAAGGGGATGAGCAAAAGCCACACCATAGAATAAACAAAAGTGTTGAGCGATATTTATCTACAAAGCAATCAGAGCCTATCTTAGTTTTGTGGTGCTTTAAGAGAATACCTGAGACTGGGTAATTTATAAAGAACAGAAACTTCTTTGCCATAGTTATGAAGGCCGGGAAGGCCAAATCGAGTCTGCATTTAGTGAGGGCTTTCTTGCTGCTTCATCCCATGGTAGAAGGCAGAAGGATGAGAGAAAGAGAAAGAGAGATGCAAACTCAGCCCATTATAATAACCCACTTTATTCACAAGGGAGCCCTCATGGCCTAAGTACCTCTTAAAGGTCCCCCCTCTTCATGGCATAGCAATTAAATTTCAACGAGAGTTTGGGAGGAGCGAACAGATCATAGCAGAAACTTACCTTCTCTAGGCTTAATATTGCAAACACTATTGATTACAACCTATGAGCTGTCTCCTTTCCTTTCTGTTTCCTAACAGAATCACAGTTGGTTTTGTTTGCTTTTTCAGGCATCTACCCTTCTTTGCACAGCCATGTGTTCTAGAGAGGGTAGAGCTTCAGGCCCAAGATGTAACCCAGGATTGGTACAACTGACTGTTTTGGACCCCTTCTTCTCGGTTCCGTCACACAGTGCACAGGGGACAATCCTGGTGGATAAGGAAGAGGACCAATGTGAAGTGAGTCTGTCCAGGGGCTATAGGAAAGGTGTTACTCAAAAGAAGAAACAGCCAGGCGTGGTGGCACACACCTGTAATCCCAGTGACTCAGGAGGATTGAGATGTCAGCCTTAGCAAATTGGTGGGACCCTGGCTCAAAATTTAAGAAATAAAATAAAATAAAAAGAGCTGGGGATGCGGCTCCGTGGTAAAGTGATCCTGGGTTCCATCCCTGGTACCAAAAAGAAGAAGAGGAAGAAACAGTCTCTCCTGTAGCTGGTTGTTGTTCTTTGTACATGTGAAGCCTACCGCTGTGAGAGCCGTGTTGCGACCATGTGAGAGCTAACACCCTGCAGAAAGATGGCGTGGAAGCTGCTTGCCTCCAGACTTCTCATATAATCCAACTCATTGTTTAGTTCTTAAACCAGTGCTGTCAGTATCTTCTGTCACTTACCACCAAAAGCCTCCCACCTACTGCATGCAGCCTGTATACTTGGGATGAGAACGTGCCTACTTACCCTTGGCCAATGGAAGTCTCTGGAGGAGTTTAAGGACAAGAAATAACCTCTTTTTTTTCTTCTTTTCTTTTTCTTTCTTTCTCTTTCTTTCTTTCTTTCTTTCAACAAGAGAAACTGTTATTCATCCTTTCAAAGCATTAAAACCCATTCACTTGTGAAGGTGAGACATTGTCACTGCCTGTACTTCCTCGGCCCTTTTACCATTTACTCATCCACTCTTCCAGTCAGCCCTTAGGGAGCACCTGTTATGTGCTTGGTGCTCTTTTAGGCACAAAGGATACAGCAAGCAACTAGTCATATGCACCGAGAGATTCCAGCCTCCTGGGAAGACAGAAAGTGAACCAGAAATTAAAGTATAATGATATTCATAAAAGGGAAAAAAATTCCTATGATGGGATTAAAAGGGCAGGCCATAACTACCTTGTGATTTATTTGCTGCAACTATGATTGTTCCTTCATATATCAGAGTTTCCCACTAGATTATATATATCACACATTCCCAGACCCTTCCCCAGCAGATTGCCTTTTTCAAAGATAGCTCTAAAAATTTCTCCCATCCCATGTGTCCTGCAGCGTGACCTTGTCATTCCCTCATGAAGGAGGAAGGTAGGAGGTCTTTGGTTCCCTCCTCTGGAACTTTGGTATGCTTGCGGTGGTTTTGGCTCATAGAATATGTTGGAAGCAATACAGTAGGCCTTCCACAGATGGGTCATGAATGGCCACTCTGCTTCCGTTGGAACTCTGTGTCTTGGAGTCCACATTGTAGCTGCCCCAGTTGAAAGTCCCAGCTGAGGGAGCCTTCAGATCATCCCAAGCCAGGTGTCCGACACACAGATAAAGGATCTTCCAGATAATTCCAGTCCTCAGCCTCAAGTCCCCCAAGCTGTTTATGACTTCCCAGGGGAGGCCCCGGATATTGTGGAGCAGAGAAAAGCACGCCTGCTCTGCCCTCCACTGATTTCCTCCTCCGCTGCATTCCAGAATGAAACCAAACGTCTGTTGTCTCACACCTCTAGCTTGGGGTGCTTTGTTATACAGTAGCGGTAATTGGAATACCCCACATCTGCCTTCCTATGAGATCTTAGATGATCGGGGAGACAAGTTTTTCTTTTTACCTGACCCAGTTGGTGATCAACTTATGCACTGAAGCTTGGGAACTTTTATCCATCTTCCTTTCATCCTATTGAACCCACTGTTGATGATATGCATGTGAAATGTCTAATCTTTTAAAACACAAATCTTCACCATTGATCTTAATATCCTGCTGCAGTGAGTTCCCCAGGTCAATTGTGTGCAGTGGGGAAAAAAAAGTACCTTCTTTTATCCATTTTAAACATGCTTCCTTTTCATCTCATCTTGTCCTCTTGTTCTTCCCCAAGTAAAGCGATTTCCATTTTGTGGGGACCTAGACACAGAGAACTGAGTTGAGACAATAATCTCTCTTTGAGCTGGTCACACAGAAGGCCTTGGGCACACTGGGACACGGAGCAGTGGATTTTAGCTGGTGACTTAAAGGTGGTGGAACACTCTGTTTTAATTAGTCACAGGTTTAGTTCCAAGCTTTTAAAAAAATACTTTCTAGATTCTGCAAGAGGCAATAGATTTCTTCTTGTAGCCCTGGTAAATGGAGCACAGTATATTGGGAAGAAACTTAGACTAGAACGGGGTAAGGAGAATTCAAGGCTCAGCTTGTAAGGCAGCTGAGTGGCTGTGGGCACAACACTCAACCTCTCTGGGCCCCATCTTCATCATCTAGGGAAGGAAGAGATTCAACCAGAGTGATCTGTGGGGCTCTTGGCCTCTAATATTCTATGAATTCTGTTTGCCAGTCATTTAGAAGCATCTGCTACACAAATGCTTCAGAAGAAATAATTTGTACTCTGAAGAATGGGCCTTTTCGGTTCCGTGGTGGGGCTACAGAGAGCAACAACCAAAAAGACATTTTTTTCCAAAACCAAAATCTCAATTAGACTTCATTACCCAACCCAGATTCCTGCTGTGACTGTTAAGTGACCGTCTGGCAGCCTGCATCCTCTGCCTCCCAGGGCTGACCCAAGTTCCCTGGACTTGCTTCTGTGAGCCTATCAATTCCAGGGATAGATCTCCTGGCATTGTTGGACATTTGTGCTGGGACAACTTCATACCGAGTGACAAGAACGAACAGATGGGTGACAGCTTCTGCTGCATGGTCACCTTGCAGGGAAAAAAAAGAATGTTGTCCCAGTGAGCAATGCAAAGGGGCTAGTCACAGGAATCCCAGAAAACCTGAACTCTTTCCCCAATCCCTTTTGTCATACAGAAGGGAAAAACCAGACACTCTGGGAGAAAGCGTTCAATTTCTCTTGGCCTGAGTTCTTCTCACATTTTCTGTCTTGCTAGTTCTTCTACAGTGTGATTCTTAGTGTTTCTTGGGATTTAACCCACCTCTTAATTAAGCACTGCATCCTGATTTCCACTCACTTAGTTTTCATTTCCTGGTTTCAAGTGAAGGAAATGCTTCTGTGTCTGGTCTTAGAATTCCCTACAGAATCATCACTCTCAAGGGGCTACTCCATATTGGGAGGACCGTTGCTTTTCACTGTGGATTGACAAACTCTATCCATGTCCACAAAGAGCACAACAAGGCACAACTGAAACTTATTTGCAAGATTAATGAAACCCCTGAGAGGTCCTTAGAATTCATGGAGGGTAAGTACCTTAGACAAAATTCCAGGTAACAAGTAGAGAAAACTCAGCAGTGGAAGTAATACAATCTCTAAGGCCTAAAAGAGCTTTTTGAGAAGAACCCTTTCTCACTTTCCTAATAACATGTTTCTGTGGCCCATATGCTCCACTTCTTCATCACCGTCAGACTAGGCATGAGTGTTTTAGTGGTTTTGTTAAGCCTGTCAAGCAAGGTTTGAAAACATCCCAGCAACATTTATGACAAATAATATTTCTGTTGTAGAAATAGGAAAACTGAAGATCATGTAGGATGAATTATTTAGTAGTTTAGACTATTTGGATAAGACAAAATCACGTGTGATTTGTTTCCCAAGGAGGTGTGGACCCCACTGGGCCACCTTCACGTACTCAGCAAGTCTTTGCTTGTATCAGAAAGGCGAACATGGGTACCAGCCACATTCTATTCCCCTTTCTTGTCACATTCTAGCTAAGGATTGACTGAGAGTTGTTGACTTCAAAACCGTTCGCCCGTGTTGGTCCATGCTGCCTCATTGCTTGGTGACCAAAGGCACTCTGCAAAGATGCTTCCTGTTAAGTAAGTGGTGCATACAGAACTGTCAAACAATGGAGTGCACCTTTTTTTTTTTTTTTTAATAAAGCAGTTTTATGTTTACATAAAATTACAAGAGTTCCATATACCTCCTTCCTCCTCTACTCTGTTTCCCTTATTATTAACACCTTATGTTAGTATGGTACATTTGTTACAATTAATGAGCCAATATGATCTCTATTTTTAACTAAAGTCCATCGTGTGTATTAGCGTCCTTTCTTTGTTTTGTATAGTTCTAAGGTTTTGTCGGGGCTGGAGGTATAGCTTAGTGACAAAGCACTTCACTAGCATGTGTGAGGCCCTGGGTTAAATCCCCAGCATTGAAGAAAAAAAAAAAAGCCACAGACTGAGAGAGAATATTTGCAAATCAAATATTCAGTAAAGAACTTGTATGTGTCTAAGGGTTTTGACAAATATACAGTGCCACATACCAACCATTAAAATACCATGCAGAATAGTTTCACTGCCTTAAATAACTACTGTGCTCCACCTATTTATCCCTCTGTTCCCCAGGCCCCTGATAACCACTGATCTTACTACTATTTTTACAATTTTGCATTTTCCATAATATCATACAGTCTGTTGTCTTTTTGGATTGATTTCTTTCATTAAGGAATAGGCATTTAAATCCCTCATGTCTTTTTGTGGCTTCATAGCTTATTTTTTTTTAAAGTGTGATATAAAACAACAACCATTTATTTGTACTTAAACTGGTGCTTGTCTTTCCAGTGCCTCAGGGTAAGTGATAGGAGTGATAGTAATGAAAATGTACAAAAACTACCTGGCAGCCCTGCTGAAATCAATAACCTATTTTGGGTTCCTTTTCAATTTGCACAATTGAATCATGATAGCTCATTTCTGAAGCCCTTGATAAATGGAAGGAACATTCGTCTCAATGTAGGAGCCAGTTGTGGTGTGAGTAGAAGCAATTCTGGGAGGTCATGTGCAAGACTAGCCCAGAGTATTTTAACCAGTGAGTGATAGGGCTGGAGACTGAGCCCAGATTCTATCCACATCCAGTGCTCTCAACTCCACTGTGCTACCCAATGGCCTTCAGATCTTGGGCCTGCCCAAACCAATCCCAGGCCAGTCCAACCAACTCCTAGCTGTTCCAAGTTTTTGGTATCAGCCTGATGCCAGTATCAAGACTATAGCCTGCTTGGCCAGAAAGAACCTCTGCTGCCACTAAACCTGCCTTCACATTGCAATTACCTGGGAAGTTTCACAAAAAGGTTGATGCCAGGGCCCTTCCCCCTAAAGATTTTGATTTAATTGGTTTCAGTGCAACTTCGACATAGGGATTTGTGTTTAACATTTTATTGAAGAATATTATACATGTGGAAACGTGCACAATACCCTAAGTATGGATCTCAATGAATTTTTACAAACTGAAGTTACCTGTACAACCACCACTCAGCTTAAGAATCAGAAATTCACTAGCATCCCAGAAGCACAATTGTACTTGCTTCAGTCACCCCCCACCCACATGCACACATGTGCATGAGCATACACACACACACACACACACACACAACCACTATCCTGACTTCTACAGCATAGAAAATATGAGCAGAGGGATATATATATATATATATATATATATATATATATATATATATATATATTTTTTTTTTTTTTTTGGTAAGCGTTCCCAATTCTAATGTGCAGCCAAGACTGAGAAAAATTGCCTTTCTGGTTGGAGGTAAGAACAGAACATGAACTAAGCCAAAGGCACCAGGACAAGAAAAGTAAAATTAGTGAATCAGAAATCCAAACTACGGGGCTGGGGCCATAACTCAGTGATAGAGTGCTTGCCTCACATACACGAGGCCCTGGGTTTGATCCTCAGCACCACATAAAGACAAACAAATAAAAATAAAGATATTGTGTCCATCTACAACTAAAAAGAATATTTTTAAAAAAGAAAGAAATCCAAACTACGGTTATGCCTCAACCCCGTTGCTGCATACCCCCAAGACATGTGTGAATCTTAGTTCACATCAGCAAGTCAAGAAAGAGGGAAAAGGCGGTTGCTGTTGTTTTAAACAAAGATCCTTTATTTATAAACAACTCTTCTTTTTCTCAGCGTTCACCTCTCAGTGAAAGAAAATCTGCCATCCTGTGAGTTGCCAAAATGACGTTTGCAGATAATAATAATAAAACATTGCTAGGGTGCATTTTATGTACCAAGCCCCCTCACTAAATCCTTTATGCATTATCTCATTCAATCCTCAGGACACCCAATAATAATAGGTTCTCTTATTTTCCCCATTTTACAGATGAGGAAACCTAGGCATAAAGAGATTAAGTAACTTGCCAGAGGGCACAAAGTGAGTAACCGGCAACGCTTGACTTGTAGGGATTCTTCTTGGTGTAATTCCATTGTGGTTTTTGTTTTAAATGTCGGTGCCAACTTACCTCTGCTATTAAATACTTGGACAAAATAAATGCTGCACCAATTTCATTCTTTCAAAGTACAAGGTAATAAGTTGGAATGGTAAATTCAGAAAAATCACAGAATCACCTTTGGATTCTGGAAAGGAGGCTGATGATCATCTAGTTAATGCTCCTTATTTTACACATGAAGAAATGGATCCAAAAAGAAGATGTGGGGAAGATCTTAAACTGAACAAAGAGGAAATCAGAGAAAGTTCAGACACTCATGAGGAAAAGCAAGGGCAGTCTTGACTGGACTGAGGGGGGTGTGTTGGGGGGGGTTCTGATCTTTTTCTCCTCACCCTTAGACACACAAGCCTGTGGTCTTTGTTGGCACAATTTGTGGCTAGCATTATTATTTTATTTAACATCCACAGCATATTCACATGTGAATATTATTATTCGTGTAACTGTACAAGTCTGCACAGTGAGCTCCTAATCTAAACCAGATAGAGAGCTGACGATCACAAAGGTATCCGAGTTGGAAACCAGGTTCTCTCTCGGGTTTCCCTGAGTTTGTTCCATTTGTTTGGATTTCGTGTCATATGCGATCAGCCTCCCAGCATATTTATTCTGGCAAGGGAAGCGGCAGGGTGTGTGAAAGAAATCTCTCTGAGAGGTTTTCAATGAAAACTTGGTGTTACATGCGTGAGCTGTGAGCACGTCCAGAGAGCAAATCCGATCCCAGGAAATGTTCGGCCTGAGGCTTTCCCATGTTTCTCCTCTTAGACATCCTATAGTTTCTTGTTGTTGTTTTTCTTCTCCTCCATCTAGATTTCTTTTGCCTCTGCAGGTACACAGCCACTCTGCTGTCTGATCCGTCTTCGTCTTTTCGGTATTAAACTTCCTTTGAATCAAAGTATCTGGTCTGTTTCACTCTAATTTTTTTTTCCAGAGCAATTTTCCCAGTATAAATTACACCCTCAATTATTTTTCTCTCACCAGAGCAGTGAATCACATTCTAAGAAGCTTTTAGGGTGGGGGCTGGAGCCAGGAGGTGCGAGCCAGTGCTGGCTTGTCAACCTCCGTCTCCTTCTCCCCTGAGGAGGAGGCCTAGTGCAGCCTTTGCACCCAAGTCCCCAGCAAAGGAAGCGCCTCCTGTGCCCATTTCTGCTGCACTTGTGTGCTTGGGTACCCAAAGGAAGGGGAGACTATATTGAGGAGGAGCCTAAACTTGGAGGCAAGGGAAAAAAAATAACTTCATCTAAAAGGGCTTGATGTCAGAAGGCTGGGGTGGTTTGCGTTTGTGCCCTGTATTCTTTATCCCTCCCTGTATCAGCAGTACCCCTGTCATGTGGCTTTGCAGTTCCTCCATCAAGAGATGAGTATATTCCTGATCTACTGCCTCTAACATCTACTTTGACCGACAGGATTTCAGCAGATGTGATACAAGCAGAGGCTTGAAAATATGCTTGTGTGATTGGACTTGCTCTCTTGCATCTCTGCTGTTTCTACAAGGAGAGTATGACTGGGCTAGTCTGCTGGTCTCCAGAGGGGATGAGAAATATGTGAGGCAGGGAGGCCCCCATGAAGCTGCCCCAGCCCAGCCCAGTCCAGCCTAGAAGAGGGCCATTCACCTGGCCCAGAGAGGCAGGAGCAAATCCAGCCATGATCAGCAGGTCTACCTAGTCAGCTGTCAGGTGGACTGCAGCTGCAAGAGCTGGAGTGGGAGGGGACTGTGGTTTTTCAGTCTCTGAATTGGGAGGCTATTGGTGAGAGATAGTAGGAGAAATAACAGGCCAGCCGGTTACAGTGCCATGCCCTCTGAGACTATTATGATGATGATGCGAGCAACTAGAAACAAAGGCACTTTGCAAAATGCACACCTATGCAGACTTGAAGAGTGGACCTGGATCCTGAAGACCTGAGCTCAATCCACTCCCACCTTTAACTCAGTTCATACAACTTGGAAATATCATTTTACTTTTCTGACTCCTACCGTAAAACTACAGACGCAAAATATGAGAACTTGAGAAAATGTCAGAACATCAAATAGGTCCTAGATCTTCAATGACAGAGTTAAGAAAGGGGATGGGGAGGTAGGAGAGAGCTCAGAGGGTATTTTATTTGGGTATAAAATGTTACACTCAAATGAATGGGGCAGATCTATTTAGTTGTGAACCGGGCAATTTTGAAGAACGTTTGATTAAGGCGGAGAGGTAGACTTGAAGCCCAAATACAAAATAAAACCTCTTTTCTCCAGTGATCAAAGAAGCTGTCCTGAAAGTGTGGGGTACATGAATGAGTACAGAAGGAGAGAGACCCCCAAAACTGCTTATGGAAAGCAGCTTCCTGATAGCTCTTCACTTGGAATAGAGCAAACCTACCTGGGAGGTGGAGCTTGATCAGGGGGAGAAATAATAGGCCAGGTGATATGCACATACCTGCCCAAGCTCCCTCCTTCCTTACCTTTACCTCTTCTTGGTCATTACTACATGACCATGACAAGCCAACTAGCTTAGGTTTTGATGGTACATTCTGGGACTGGTACATGGTACATTCTGGGGACTGCTCTGAAAGTGGGGCAGTGAACAAGACATGGATCCCTACTGGGCTGCCAGCTAAGGCTGAATGGATTTTCCACATATTGTCATTCATCTCAAATACATAACATTAGACCTTTTTTTCAGAGGGGGGAGAAGTATGGCTCAAAGAAATTAAGTGGCGTGTCCAAAGTCACACTGTTTTTGAGAGAGAAAGAAATTAGACCCGTTCGAAAATCTGTTTTGTTTCTATTGTGCTATACTAATTTCTCTCATTAATTATATGATTTTATTTACAAACAATGTTGTTTTTATACATTGTTTTAGAAGTACATCTCTATATAAAAAGTAGTGAGGAATAATAAAAAAAGATTTTCAGCAACATAAAAAAAATTCAATATCTTCTCATAAAAAAGAAAGTAGTTAGGTGATGTGTTTTGATTCTTGTTTCATGGGGAAGCTATGAGACCTAGAAATCAAAGGCTCAAGGTCTCGGTTTCCAGGGCTATAGTAGGTTTCTCTATTAAAGAGACACAAAGCCTAATATACAAAAATAAGAGTATAGTTAAGTATGTTTCTTCTGCTCAACACTGAAAACATTAAACATAATTACTTATCTCTTTTACTTTATGAGCAAGCATATAAATTATTATATATCCCCTAGGAGGGAAGCTTAAAAATAAATTTTGAAAATAAAAATGAACGTTTCTTTTGTTCTAACAATTTTACCTTTAGAAATTATTCTACAGAAATACAGATGCACAAGATTATTCAGAGTATTTTTTTTTTCTTCTTTTAGAAGATTGGACATAAGTGGCTATCAATGGGAAACAGTTAAATAAATTATGGAGCATTCTTGGGAGGGAGAGGAAGAGGAAGCAGCTCTTTGTACACTCACGGAACATTTCCAAAATGTCCTGTCTGGGGATGATGGTGTGATAAACACTGATGGGAGAGGATTCTAGGAAGAGAAGATCACCAGGCTTGACTTATTGGGTCAGAGGTAGTGAGCTTCCACTTAATCAACCTGTGCCAAGTCTTATCATATATTGTATGAAAGGTGCTCAGGTACGATTTACAGAAGGTACAAGATGATAAGAGGGAAGGTCCTCTCCTATTTAGTACATTCTAGGTGTGGCGTACTGATCTTTACATGTGAAAATAACAAACGCATCATATGATCAGAGACTGAGGGTGGAATCAACCTTATGTTGGGCTGAGGGAGAAGTTTGGGCTTGAGAGGATTAGCAGTCTTCATGAGAATTTCACTCAAGGTAAGAAAGGAATTAGGTAGAACGGGCCACGGTGGGAGCCAGGCAAGGCCACCAGGCATGAGGCTTTCTTAGCAGAAAGTGTGACAGGTTGGGGGCAGGAGGACTACTTTGGCTGGAGTCGCAGAGACAGGCACAGTGACTCAGTGATAAGACGAGAATAGCAGGTGAGGCAACGCCGGAGGACCTTGGATGCCGAGATAGAGATCTGGAATTTCGTTCAGGTGTTTGAGCCAGGGGTAATGTGCTCAAAGCAGTAGAATCTGGCTGTGCTCTGCCAAGTGGATTGTCTGCAGTTTAGGAGGCCCCTGGAGACCACAACAGGAGTCCAGGGACAAGGTGAAGAGGTCCAAGCTAGACTGTTGCTGCAAAAGTAGAAAAAGAGAGGCAGACACTAAGCTATTATTCCTCAGCCTACTCTGCCCGGACACGACTTTGACATTCCACAATAGGCGCTTACCTCCCTGGCAGGTCATAATTACTGTGACAGTTATTATCTTGGGTTTTACAGGTGTATAATGCTGTTGATTGTGCAGGAACACGAGGGTCAAAGAGAATCACATTTAATTATGCCCTGGCTCTTCGTCCCCACACTGTCACAGGCAGAACTGATGGGCTGGGCTGGGTGTGTGGCTCAGTGGTAACATACATACTTGGTTTGGTCCCCAGAACATACCTTGCCCCCCAAAGGTAATGGGCACCATTCTTGCAGCACAGATTCAGAGCTGTACTTAGTCTGCTATTGCGCCCAATGAAAAGTCATGAAGATAAACCCACTTCCTGAAAGCAAAGAAGTGGTTCTTAAAAGTGTTTTTCTAGAATTCACTCAGAACTTTAACTGATGTTTTCATTAAAAAGGAATTACTAAAATAGTAGACAGCTGTCTAAAAAATAAGTAGATTATGAGTGCAATTGTGTAAAAAGAACCACTTTATACTGAGCGATACAAGTAAGACTCCTGATAGTTTCACTGTGTACTGCTTCTGCAAAAGACATGATTTATGTTTGAAGTATGAGGCTGTCTTCCAGGGAAATGGGGAAGGAAGGCGCAAGATGGGAAAATTGCCTTTTGCTTCTGGATTGTGGTAGCAGTTTACAAACAGGATATGCCATAATGAAAAGATTTTTAAAGGCATTTAGTGCTTCCCAGAGAAGGGTAGCTCCAAAACTACCTTTCTTGGATTTGAGACTACAATAGGAAAACAGAAGGAAATGCAGTTTAGGGAAATAGAGATGGGACGTGAAGTAAAAGGGCTTCTTTGGTTCTATGGACACTACTTCTCCAGGCTAACTGACCAGTATGGTCCAGCCTGGTTAAGAGCTTGGACTTCTTTAGTTCAGCAAGTTTTAATGTCTCTGGGCTTCAATTTCCTCAAATATAAAATGAGGATTCTGTGATTGAATATCATTTAATTTAATTCAACTAATTAGAAAGCATTATTGTTAGCCCTCTATATCTGTGGGTTCGACAGCCTCAGATTCAACCAACCTTGAATCAATATTTAAAATTAACTTTGCTGGGGATATAGATCAGTTGGTAGGATGTTTGCCTGGCATGCAGAAGGCCCTATGTTCAATCCCCAGCCCCACAAAAACAAACAAACAACAACAACAACAACAAAAAAAACCCCTGAATCCATCTGCACTGAACATGTACAAATTTCTTGTCACCATTCCCTAAATAATACAGCATAACAACTATTTTTTAATATTTACTTTTTAGTTATAGGTGGACACAATATCTTTATTTTATTTTTACGTGGTGCTGAGGATCAAACCCAGTGTCTCACATATGGTAGGCGAGCCCTATACCTCTGAGCCACAACCCAGCCCCAGCATAACAACTATTTACACAGAGTTTTCATTTGATTAGGTTATTATAAGCCATCTACAGATGATTTAAAGTATGCAGGACGATGTGTACAGGTTATATGCAAATATGACACCATTTCATGTAAGGGACTTGAACATTCTGGAATCTGCAGGGGTCCTGGAACCCATCCCCCTCTGATGAAGAGGGACTATTATACACAGTGACCAACACCAGTAAGCCTTCAACAGTTGCTGGCTATTATTACTGTATACTTGACATTGCAAAAAAAAAAAAAAAAAAAAAAGAAGAAGAAGAAGTTACTGAACTTGTACCTTTCCTTGACTCTTGACTTATTTACTTGCTTCCTGCCCGCCACCCGTATTAGAATGTGCATCACTTGAGGGCAGGTTTTTAAAGTTTATTTTAATTGTTTTTTCCTCCTGTTGATGAAAATAATATATTCTTAAAGAGGGAGAAGGGGGAATCTAAGAATCTGCCTTAATCTCAGCCCCCAAAGGTAATCATGGTAGACAGTGGATTTTATAGATTTCTCTAGAATCATGGTTGGGTTAATGCTGAGACCCTTTTCCTGTAAAGAACTAAGTAATAAATATTTCTGGATTTGTGGTTGTATGTTTTTGCAACCATTTGACTTTCACCTTATAGCAGAAAAGTAATGTTAAAAAGAAATTATTCACCATATTTGTTAGAGATGGGAAGGGGGCTATATTGCCACAGTTATAGGGACCACTGCATGGGGTTTTGCAGTGGGGGAGAGAGATGAGGTTTGACTCCAATGGGAACAAGTGGGGATTTAAAACTAAGGAGCAGATGGGGGTCAGTGGATGAAAAATTATCAAGAGGAAAACATTGGGAGTAAGGGGGAGTCTTGCTGGACTAATCCAGTGGAATTCTTGCTGAAGTTAGGTGAGGTTGATAGGATACCGAGGATGAGGAATTTTCAGTAAACCAATTCAGTAGGATTCTTTCTCAAACTGGATTCTACAAGGATAGAGAGGGAAACCCAAGGTCGGCCCAGTGGAGCAGAGAATTCAGAAAATATGACTCAGGCTCGGTCAAAGGAGAAAGTTTTTGTCAGTAGCCACAGTGGAGCAGAGAATTCAGAAAATATGACTCAGGCTCGGTCAAAGGAGAAAGTTTTTGTCAGTAGCCACAGATGATACCTAAACAAATGTGCAGGGCTGTGTTCCAGTAACACAATGTACAAAAACATAATTCAGCTTGATCTGGCCCTGCCAGCCCCTCCCCTAGGATGCAATTGTCCAATAGAAGCACTTGTGAGCCACAGATTTTACATTGTCTTATTGTCACACGAAAACCAAAAAGCTTTAAGGTGACATTCATTTCAACATATATTATCAAACTCCATATATTCAAAATATTGTTTCACATATACTCAAAAGTAAATTTTTGAAATATTTTTGAAATATTTTACATTCCTGTATTTGTAGTGAGTCTTCAAAATCTGCTGTGTATTTTAAACATGTAGCATACTTCAGTGCAGACAAGCCACATTTCAGTAGCTACCTGTTGTACAGCTCAGCTATAGAATCTAGATGGTCTCTCTATATAAAGTTACATATATTTTTAAAAATCAGTCAGGGTTGGCAGCACTCACCTGTAATCCCAGCAACTCAAAAGGCTGCAGCAGGGGACGGTGGCGGGGTGGGGTGTCGCAAGTTCTAGGTCAGCCTTAGCAATTTAATGAGACCCTAAGCAACTTAGTGACATCCTGCTCAAAATAAAAAATAACAAGGGCTGAGGATGTTCAATGCCTAGTATCAAAAAGAAAAAAGAAAAGTATTATAATTTACATCTTTTCACTAAATAATGTTTCTTGGAGATATTTCCCTAACATTGCATAAAGATCAACCTTTTTTGACAATCAGAATTTTATTATTTTTTTTAAATTTTGTTTAGTTATTCATGGGCACAATATCTTTATTTTGTTTATTTATTTTATGTGATGCTAAGGATTGAACCCAGTGTCTCACATTTGTGAGGCAAGTGCTCTGCCACTGAGCCACAACCTCAGCCCCAGAATTTTATTATTTAGGTTTATCACAATCTATTTCATGTGCTCACTACTGGTAGACATCTCTATCCCTAATTTTGTTATTTAACATACTGCAGAGATTGTGGTTTTACATATAAATTTTGGTACCTGTGGAAGTATATCTTTAGAATAAATTATTGTAAGTTGAATTTGGTGGGTCAAAGTTCCTAAGGTTATAATCACATTTAGCTTTTGGATGGATAACTATCGCCAAGCTGGGATTCGGTCTTATTTCTCTGTATCTCCAGCATGTTGGCAATCAATGGGTGTTAAATGATGGATAGATAACAATCTTCCAACATAAGGGATGTGGTGAAAGAGAGAAAAGTAAATAAAATGGAGTGAGATGGGAACAGTTAATGCCACATTAAGGAGGCACCAATTAAACTGCAGGTTGTACACTGAAAGGTGCCTCTCTTTGACATTTGGTTAAGCTCCTCTGAGCTCATTCCAATTCCTGAGCCTCTCAAAAAGCCTCCAGGCCTTGGGTCTCAGCCTGTGGCATTCTGTGTCTCACAGGGAAACTCTTAAAGGCCAAGGTGACTCTCGGTATCCCTGTTGTGAGCAGAGCAGAGTTTCTGGTCAAGAGGGAATGGGGTAGTTTACCATTTTGCCAGCTCTCAGGGGCACTGGGAAAAGCCCTGCTCTGCTAACTCCCACAATAAGGGGAGTCATGTCCCAAGAGGTCTCTGACACTGGCCACTGCCTTCTAGATTGAGGGACAGCATCCTCCCCCAGGCAGAGCACCTCATTATGACTATGGCAAGTGAGGTTCCACTCTCCAATGGCCAACACATGGACAGAAAACCCACCTTGAAACCCTGAATTTATCTTGAGATCTTCTCTCTCCCTCCACCTATTGAGATGATCCCCTGCCACCTCTGGCCACATTTGTGGCCCTGCCTCTTGCTGACAAGCCACAGCAAGAGCCCCTGGCTGGACTCCGACCCACCAGCTTCCCTCATACTTTTCCAGTTCATTCACCTTCCTCCTCACCCCAAACACAATCCCCAAACCTGACTTTTCTGTCACATCTCAGGAAGGCAAAGTCTGGCTTCTTTATCTCCCCAGGAGACCGTCACCATGCTTAGCACTTACTAATGCCAGTGAAATAAAAGAACAGAACAATCACAGGACTTTATAGTTTGCTCTCCAACTCTTGTCACCTGGAAAAATTCACTGGACAACTATTTATCAAATGCCAATAGTATATCTGTCACTGTATCCCTGATTTCATGGATTCTTTACTGCCCACGTCTGTTTCCCTGGATAAAATTTTTTTTTCCAAGCTCCTCCCAAACACCCATTGATCATTCTGCCCTTTCTTTTTTTTTTTTTCAAATCAAATGTATATTGGAGCACTTATTAGGTGCTAGCAGTATACTAAACATACACATGTTAATTTAATCCTTGTAAGAATCCTCCAATGAATAATATGGCCCCATTTAAAAATGAAATTAAGTAATTCTCCTAAATGCAAATAGGCCCACTGGGAAGTGAGATGTGCATTTCTCCCTGGCCTGCAGCACCCTGTCCACCTGGGGCCCCACTACTTCGCCAGGAACCATTTGGCCCTTCACAAGTTGGGGCATGGCAGACCAGGGAAACAGAGTTCTTCAGGAAATCTGTGTGTGTGTGTGTGTGTGTGTGTGTGCGCGCGCGTGCGCGCGCATGGGCACAGGCATGCTGTTCCATTGGACTGGGAAACTAGCAACAAGGATACTGAGAGAGAAGACTGGAAGAGACAAGAAGTAACTCCTTGGGGAGGTCCTTGAGTTACTGTTCTCTACGTCCTACCCCTTACTCCTCAGCACCTCTTACTGTGACTTCTTATGCCACACTTCCTTGTCTTTACAGTCAGCCTGCTTTACATGCATTATGGTTTGAATGCGAGGTGCCCCCAAAAGCTCACATGTGAGACAATGCAAGAAAGTTCAGAGGAGAAATGATTGGGCTGTGAGAGTCTTAACCCAGTGAATTACTCCCCTGACAGTGATTAACTGAGTGGTAAATGAAGTGGTGGGGTGTGGCTGGAGGAGGAGGGAATTGGGCGGTGGCTTTGGGGTATATACTTGTATCTGGCCAGTGGTAACCTCTCTGCTTCCTGATCATCATGTTAGCTGCTTCCCTGTGCCACACTCTTCCACCATGATGGAGCTGGCTTTTCATGGACTGAGACTTCTGAAACTGTGAGCGCATAAGTCAACTTTTCCTTCTCTACAGTTGTGCTGACTGGGTCATTTAGTGACCTAGCCAAAAAGCTGACTGAAACAACACGTGCTGCTGGATGGGAGTTCTCTGAAGGGCTGGGATGTGAAGCAGCCTGTCCCACCTTCCTTGGTTGGAAGAGGGCAGGACGAGAATCCAAGCTTACTTTTCAGGTTGTGTTTATTTTTTGAAACAAAATGCAAGTGGTTTTATGGCTCCTTGCAACTTTCAGAAAGGAGCAAGACAGCGCTACTCCTCAGGCCTTCGCTTTGTAGTCACATCCAGAATCTCGGCTTCCCTCCTATTCCTGTGCTTCTCCCAGTTGCCCAATCGTCTCCTTCCCAAGATTGTGGTTTTGTGAACAAGGAACAAAAACAATAGTAAGGCACTTTGATAAAATAAGAGCTAATAGATCCAGATAGAATTATTATAATCAGAGCCATAAACACCCCCCACTAGCCAGGAAAGGACAAATCTGTAAAATAAAGACACTCACATTCTCCTCTTTTTCTCTCCACTTTCTAAAATTCTAGTTTGTACCATGTGTTTTCAGCCTTAATGATGTTTAAAATCTTGCCAGAGGCAGGGACACAGAGGGAAAGGGTTCTTGCCCATAAACAAAGGGATCATTCCAGGGGAAGGGCTTAGAATTTTAAGGCTTATTGGAATTTTAAACATATTGGAATTGTTCAGCAGGAAAATATAACACTCTGGAACTAACAATTCTAACATAGGTCACTGGGGCAGTTCAGCCTTCCTGCAATGCCTTAAAAATGTTTCTTCAGCCTCTTTTCTCCTCAACTTGAAGCTTCAAGAACAACTGTTCCCTCCTCCATCAATATTCAGTGGACCATTACTGTTGACAGGGAACTTGAAGAGACACAAGTGACAGCACAGGTCCCCTGACCTCCCGCTGGTCACGGGGCAGGAGGAACTAGGGGCCAATGTAGATGATGACCAACGACCTGCCCAGGCTCTTCATCAGCCTCTGCTGAGCCACCCTTGGCTGGGGGTCCACGCTGCCCCTCCATCCACCTTCACACCTGCACCTCAGTTCATCCTGCCTGAGCACTTAGATATTGTGGGCATGTGAAACCTGGCTTGGATTTCCTGCCGTCTGGGTTATGGAGGAAGGAGGAGTAGGTGCAATAGGCAGAGAATTCACCCTGATAAGTGGTGGGCTAAGAACTGAAGAGAACTTCCTGGATCTAGACAAGCTTCTCATTCATTCCTTCCCAGCCATGTCCACGAAGCCCCAGCAAGCATCCTCTTCCTCACTTTTCCCTGATGGGGGTGTGGTATGTGTCCCCAACTCAAAGCCAGGGCAAGACATCTGACAACAAGCCACCCCCCCCTTTTTTAATATTTATTTTCTAGTTGTAGTTGGACACAATACCTTTATTTTATTTATTTATTTTTATGTGGCACTGAGGATCGAACCCATGGCCTCAAATGTGCTAGGCGAGCGCCCTACCACTGAGCCACAACCCCAACCCCCAAGCCACCTCATTTTTGGCATGTCTCCTTCCTTCCATCTCTTTAGCAACATTTGCTCTTGTACAGATGAGGGAACTGGGACCCAGAGTGATTGACTTACACAAAGAGCTGGTTTCCAGGACAGCCCAGGCTCGGGAGGGCAAGGTCTTCCAAGTCATAATTTCTGGGAACTTCTCAATCTAAAATGCTGCCTCCTTCTCATCCCAGCCTGTATCTCCACCACCTCCCCAATTCTCTTTACCTTCACTTTATTTTGACACAGGATTATGAGGCCCTGAGTAAAAGTAAGAATGATTAAAGCAGTCACTTTAATCCAGCAATTCTACTTCTAGATCTTTATCTTAGAGAGAAAAGCTGTGGCCTCAAGAAGAGTTAGGTGTCAGTTTTTTTTTTTTTTTCATCTTGACTGATAATAATCAAACACTGAAAACAGCCTGATGCATTGTAACAGAGGAATACACAAATTGGGAGGTCCTTGCAATGGCTGACCGCTCATCAATAAAAAGGCATAAACTACTGATACGTGTATTAGCGTGGGTGAATCTTCCAAACACTGTGCCAAGTGAGGGAAGCCAGAGACCAGAGCACTCGTTATGAATCTGTTGCATGTTTCACAACATGGGCGGGGGGGGGGGGAGTAGAAATCAGTTTAGTGTTTGCTTGCAGGGCTAGAAGGATAGGGAAACAGAAGAGGTATAGGAAGATGTGGGGGGCTAATTGGAAGGGGCATGAGGGAACTTTTTGAAGCTCTATATTGTGAAAATATTCCTTTCTTTTCTTTTTAAATTAATTAATGTTTTAATTAGGCATATATGACAGCCGAATGCATTTTGATTTGTTGGGCAGAATTGCAGCACAACTTTACATGATGTAGTGTCACACCATATGTGCAGTCATACATGAACCTAGGGTAATGATGTCCATCTCATTCCACAATCTTTCCTGCCCCCATGCACCCTCTCTACCCTCCCTCAATATTCCTTTCTTGATGGGAGTGGGGGTTACATGGATGGATGCCTATTTTAGAACTGATCAAACTAGCTGAGCAGGGTGGCACATGCCTGTAATCCCAGAAGCTTAGGAGGTTGAGGCAGGAGGATCGAGAGTTCAAAGCTAGCCTTAGCAATTTAGCTAGGCCCTAAGCAACTCAGCGAGGCCCTAAGCAACTCAGCGAGACCCTATCTTTAAATAAAATACAATGCTGGATATGTGGCTCAGTGGTTAAGCACCCCTGGGTTCAATCCTCAGTACAAAAAACACAAAAACAAAAACAAACAAACAAAAAAACTGATCAAACTGTACACTTAAGATCTGTGCACTTCAATTTAGTTATGTCTAAATTTCAAAGATAAAAATAAAAATAGTACATGATTTGATAAATTATAAGAAATAAAGAAATAAGCAACATTTATTACTTTCCTGTATCCAAATTTCACATTGGAGTTAATCCTCATTTAATTCCATAATCTTCTGGAGACCCTTTCTAGGTAGATATGGATGACTTCCGCTCAGAACTTTCCTGAACATTGTGCTGTTACCTGCTCTGTGGCGGCACATAGTGCTAAAGGAAGGCGTTTTTGTGCCACGAGGCATGAGATTAAAAACAGCCATTTCTGAGTCTCAATAGTTTCCTGCTCTTTTGTTAATTATTAATTGTTTTTCCATGTTGGAGCACTTCGGATGATTTTGTGGGTGCCACTCATGGGTAAAGAATGTTTTGGTGACATCATATTTTCCTCACTGCTCTACTTTTAAGACAGTCCCCACTCCCACCTTATCTAGATTCCCATCCCCTCTTCCCTGAATCTCTTTTCCTGACCCCTCGGGTGGTGCTCATTAAATTCCACCTGCCTCTTCTTCACTTCCACTGTGCAAACTTGGGTATGGGGGACGCGCTGATCCCTCAGAGGCTAGGTCAGTGTACCCCAAGAACGAGGACCCCTCCTGAAGGCCTGAACACCCATTGACATTCCTCCTTTTGAAATCTATGGAACAGGAAAGTACATGGAAAAGAAAAACGGCTTTTAAATTTAAGTGCAGTGTCTGAAAACAAACTTGCATTTTATTAACTACAACAGTTCTGCATATATTAAAATATTATTAAAATAATAACAGCAGCTACTATTTATTGCGTACTTACTTATGTGCTGGTATTTTGCTAAGTGCTCTCTAACCCTTATCTACACAACACCACAGAGAGGATTCCATTTTTATGCATACTGTATAGATGAGGAAACTGAGGCACAGAGAAGTTAAGCCACTTGCCCAAGCTCACACTGATCAGCGGCGGAGGCTCGAGAATTCAGTCTGACAGGCAGGAAGGCCTTAAGGCCTCTCAAACTTGCCTGTTTTCTTTACATTGTGAACAATGCCTGGCACACCTATGAGTTCTCCAGCCCCTGGCTTAAACTCAAGGTCCTCCTGGGAATCTGGGAACACTGGGAGGAGCCACAGGCTCTTTGGGGAGCACAGCTTAGAGTTGGGCCTCAACCCGTTGCCACAGGACCCTACTCAATTCGGCAGTTCTTTGCGAGTCTGGCTGGTGCCCCCATGCACCCTCTCAGGGTGGTGCATGCTTTGCCTCTGCCCAGTTGACTTGTCAAGTACTCCCGGAGGCTGGAGGGGTTAACGGTTGAGAACCTGTTTGCAGACCATTAGAAACAATGATCACCTGGCCAGTAACCTGATCTACCTCCAAAGAAAGGTCTGGATTTGAGCAAACAGTTTAAGTGGCCTCTGTGTTCAGTGCAGGGGTGGAGTGGGCTGCCTAACTGCCTAACTTGCATTTCTTCTGGAACAGTTGGAATTCGAGTGGTGACCAAGCCAGGCCCACGGGCCAATTCCTGGGCCTGGGAGAGCTCACAACCTTCTGGCTTCTTCTGCCCCTGGAATTCTGGAGACGACTCCTGTAGGTAGTGGCTGCTGCTTTTCTGTCCCGGCTGGGGAGCCAGTGAGTATCGTTTGTTTTCCACTTGACCAAGTGCCTTCAAGGGAGCTTCACGATGTGCTCAGGCTCCGGCTGGGCTTGGATCCTCAGCACGCAGCAGTATGGCTATCGTGCTTCCATTTCACAGATGAGCAAAAGGAGACTCTGAGGCAGCAGAGCCAGTTGTTAAACTTGCAGGGTGGCAACCTGAGGGGAGGAGAAGGACCCACATTTTCTTGGAGCCCTGACATGAACTTATCCTTTTGATGATGATATTTTAAATATCATATGGAATTATAATTCAAATCTTCTAGAGGTTTTCCCTCTTCTACCACTTTGTGGATCATTTTAAATATGAAGAAGCCAAGGGGGCTCCCTCTTCTGTGATTTGCAGGTACAGTCCTGATCCTTGGTCATTAGGTTTGCTTTGGGGTTGACTGACCCAGGTGCTCTCACCTTTGAAATTGTCTCCATGCATTGTACTGTTCCCTGTATCAGTCACAGGAGTTCTGTGTGTGTGTATGTTGTGTGTGTGTGGGGGGACGTGGGACAATGTACCTCCAAAAATGGAATTTTCTCTCTCTGTCTCTGCTTCACTTAGTGTTGAACAAGCCAGCATCCGATGACCTTCTGCTAGTATCATGTCTGGGGCTGTGATCCTGACTGCACAGGACCTGTGAAGAACTGTAACTCACCTTAATAGGAATCTTCTGAAAACGTTGGAGGAAAGGAATGTAAACTGGTCTTATTGCCCTTGGTAACCATAATAGAAGTATTTGACCCCAACAGGTATTTCCCCCCCAGGTGTGGAAGGCTTTTTGTTTTCTCATTTCACAGGTAGGACCAAATATAGCTGTAGCAGGGAGAGTCCCAGATATAGTTGTCTGTATGTGTGAGGAGAGAAGTTGCTGGTGTCACTCAGGGAAGTCAGAAAAGATTGTTTTCCTTTCCACAGACAAACTTTCTTCTTAAGAGGTACTCAAAGGCTTCTCATTTGCAAAAAAAAAAAGTCTTTCTGAAGCAACAAGCTTGTGAGCTTATGTGCTTCTTAGCTCACGACAAGGATCAGTAACATCGTGGGAGACTGTGCAGCCCAATATGGGAACCACCAGCCACATGAGCATATGTGCATTTAAAGTCAGGGACCACATAATGATGTTTGGTTAGTTAAGATGAACTGCATATATGATGGTGGTCCCGTGAGATTTTATCATCTACTGATGTCATAGCTGTCTCAGTTTGTGTAAATACACTGTATGATTTCACACAATGATGAAATTGCCTAACTACGCATTTCTCATAGCATATCTCCATCATGAAGCAACGCGTTACTTATAATTAAAATGAAATCAAATTAAATCTTCAGTTCCTCAGTTGCTTTGGTTATATTTCAAGGGCTCAATAGCATACATGAATAGTGGCTACCATGCTGGACAGAGCAGCTACAGGACATTTCCATCATTCCAGAACATTCTATTGGATGGTATTACTCTAAGACAAACCTCATAACAGAAGTTGCCTAATTGGTCCCAGACAGTGGGGAGCTGCTCCATGGCCTGAGGGCCCTGGGTAAGGTTAGAGTGAGGATATAGTCCTATAAATCTGTACAGATGCACAGGTAAAGTCACTGGAGTGAAAGCTTAATTCATTAAGTCCCAAGTTTTCAATGCTATTATAAGATGACATATGATGACACTTTAATAAATATTTATTTCTTAAATATTCCACTTGGTTCAATGTCACTTGAGCAAAATCTAGACACCCTGGTACTGTGGAAGATACAAATTATACCCCTTTGGAATTCCTAATCTCTAAATTGAGGCAGGAAATGAATAAGAATAAGCTATAAAAAGCTAAAAAGTGGACATTTGCCAAGGGGCAATAAATTATTTGGGGAGGAGATCAGTGAAGATTCTCAAAGAAAGATATATAAGCAAAGATTTGAAGGGCGACTAGAAGGGTGACTAGATTTAGAGGGGATTACAAAAAGCTTTGGAAAACGGAAGGGTGTTTGGTGAGGAGGAATATGAAGTGGGAGGTTGAGGGTCGCAGGACTGGCAACTATATTTGTGGGACATCTTAGTCTGCTTTGTGACCACAAACTGAGCGATTTATAAAGAAAACCATGATTCTTCATAGTCCTGGTGGCTGAGAAGTCCAGTATGCAGGGGTTGGTGTCTGGTGAGGGTCTTCTGGCTGTGTCACCCTGTGGTAGGAGGCAGAGTTTGAGCTCGCAGCCTTGAGCCCTTCTATAGCCAGCATGATTCCGTTCATGAGGGAAGAGCACTCACGGCCTCATTGGGTCTCAAAGGTGCCACCTCTTAACACTGTTGAATTGGAGATGAAGTTTATAGCACAGGCTTCCAGGGGAATGCATGCAAACCATAGGCAAATCTGGTGTAAAATTAAAATGCAGGGACTTTGGTCCAAAATTATTCAGAATTTCAAGCTGGCAGCAGGTAGGCATTAAAGCCAGCAGGTGCCCAGGTTGTGTGTCCACAAAGCAAGCCATCCCAGTGGCAGGAGAAATTAAAGAGAAAATAGGACCATATTATCAATGCTTTCTAGTGACAGTTTGGAGCTTGAAATTTTTAAGCTGAGATGAGGCAAGATGAGGCTGCATGAACAAAGGCCACAGTGGAGCCATGTCCCCAGCTGAAGGAAGTCTGGTGAGCCACATCCACTGAGCCACACCACCACTGAAGGAAGTCTGGTGAAGAGTGTCCGAGTGGTCTAGAGGAAGCTGGTGGGGGAAGAGCTCAGCAGTGGGCGGCGAGGAACTGGGGCCTTAAAAGCTCTGGAGGTGGGGAACTTGATGAGGGGACCCTGATGGCGCAGCACGTGGCCGGGTCACCCTCCACGGATATCTCTTGTGCCTCCCTCTTTGCGGGTTCTGGAGTCTTTGGGCTTCCGTTATCTCACCCACAGCAAAAGGCTGAGGGTGGAGGTAAAGTCATGGACCTGCCATGTGCCCCTGGCCAAGAACTCTTTTGGGAATTCCCTTACTCTGTTTTCTACAGAGGCAGCTGTTTTCTCTGACCCAAATCTAGAGGGAGCCCAATAAATCCCCCACTTCATCCTACCTAGCAATACAGTATTCATCTATTTTTTTTTTTTTTTTTAGTATTAGGAATTGAACTGAGGGGCACTCAACCACTGAGCCACATCCCCAGCCCTATTTTGTATTTTATTTAGAGACAGGATCTCACTGAGTTGCTTAGCACCTCACTTTTGCTGAGGCTGGCTTTGAACTGGTGATCCTCCTGCCTCAGTCTCCCGAGCTGCTGGGATTACAGGCGTGCGCCACCGCACCGGGCCCACAATACAGCATTTGGAGGCAGCAAAATCATCCTTGGTTTCATGACAATCCCCTTCAGATTTGCATTTCCTGACTTGGGGACTTGTGATGTTCCATGAGCCATATCAGAGGGCTGAATGAGGATGTGCCCTTCTGGGGGGCATTGATGGCTGTGGAGCCAGTAAGTGACAAGACAGTCACCAAGGGCCCAGGACAATTCTACATATAGCAGGAAAGAATAGAAAAGAATCACACCGTGTGGTGCCTCCAGTAGCAGCCAGCGGTGCTCAGTGCCAGGGCCCCTCCCATTGATAGAAATCTCTGATCCTCACCTCAACACCTCAATGACTAGCCTTTTACACACAAGTAAGCTGAGGCTCACCTGTCAAGAGGGACCTTCCCACTGTCACCTGTTGGTGGGATGTGTGTTAGAACTTGTCTTTACATCCAGGGTGGTCCCCCCCCCCCTGACTTTCCCTCCCAGTAAATTCTGATGCTCTTGTATCTAATGATAGGGGAGATTTTTAAAACCCTTCCCTGAGCAGATATTTCCAAATAGCTTATTCATAAAAAGGTGGGGGGGAAGCATCAGTTCTGCAGAAAGAGAGGCATATTTGAAGGGAAATGAAAACACAAGTCACAGAGTGAGGTAGGTACAAGTCATGGCTTGGCCATATGGAGCTAGGTTGCTCCAAACATTTAGCTATTTTCTTATGGTATATCAGACTCCAGGCCACTAATTCTGTTTTTTTTTTTTTTTTTTTTTTAAATAGCAACACATGAACATTCTTGTTTGGTAAGGGAGACTTGTTGAGGTAACTCTGAACTTTCTAGAAATTAGGAGATGTGATGGGGGCAGGTGGGAGGATAATAGTGAGGATGAACTTGGGTGTCCACTGATTGAGCCCATCTTTGGGGTGGCCACTTTGCCCTTCTGAACATCCCTTGCTCTGTGCTCTAACAAGCAGGAGTATGTCTGGTTGCTTTAGGGATAGGTGAGGAGGAAGAGGGAGGAAGAAGACCAGGAGGTGATGTCACCAACACACAGGTACAGGGGACAGTTGCACTCAGATGCAAAGGCTGCCTCCTCAGGTTGATCGCTCTTTAAACTGGGATATTAACTTTACAAGTAGGAAAGACTCTCCTAGATATAGAAATTTTGCTGATAGGAAAAAAAAAAAAAAAAAAGCAAACAGACCCACAGCCCGTGGGCTCTGGATGAAAGACACTGGGCCTCTGGGGGCATCTTCCGGGCTGCAAAAAGGGCTAGGCTGCTCGAAAGGTACTTGAGACCAATAAAACAGTGACTCTAAAACGCACCCATATGTCACATTCTTACAGGAAAATACCGTCTATAATTAGTTACAAGCTTTAGAGAATAAAATCCAATTTACCTGTCAAAGAGAAAGGCTGAATTGCCCCCACCCCAGACGGCGGGGAGAATGTGGCTCGCAGGTCCCTTACTTTCTCCCCAGCCCCTACCTTTCTCCTCCCATCCTCTTTATTGGACAAGACTGAAAAAAAAAGTATAAAAGTTGGAAAGATCTTCTAAAGACACACAGTGTTCCAAGCACAATCAGGCCACTAATTACTGTTAAGCTTGAGTCCTTTTTGTGTTCTGAGGGGGAGACTTCAGTGTGTAGCGACCACTTGGGTCTTTTCATGAGTCGGGGCTAACCCCTGAATAGCAGATTTTTTCTTTCCCCCTTTCAACATTTGGTTGCCACAGCCTTTCTTCTCCTTCATCTTTGTCTTCACTTTCTCCTTCTTTTCTTTCTTTCTTCTTTTCTCTCTCTGTGTGTATATGTGTCCCCCCCACACCACTAATTTTTTTTCTGGGTGCTTTTTACTTCTCTTCTGGTGTTGTGTTTTAAGTCTCTAAATGAAACTTGACTGCCCCCATGGCCGGTTGGAGAAGCACAAAGGCCTCCCATTCCACTGGCTACAGTAACGCCATTGTGTGTCCTAACAATGCACTAATTGGCGGTGACAATTGTGGAGTTGGGGAGGAAGAAGGGGGCCCGCTCTTTTCCAATCAGGGAGCCATGGAAATAAAAGGAGAGGAGGAGGAGGAGGAGGAGGTGGAGGACAGGAGGCCCAGGTTCCTGATGGAGGGGGGTGTGGAGGCACAGAGGGGGCCCAGCACTCTGGTTTGTGCTGGGCTTTCTAAATTAATAATGAAATCCAAGGAGAAAAGAATTATTTTTGGAAAAATATAGACTGTGCTGCAGTTGGTTTCAGGTCCCTGGTGGTGGTGGGATGGGAAGTGGGTGAAGGCGAGGTGTGGGTGATGGCCCTTCTTGGGGAAGGGAAACAGGTAGAGCCCATTTCCCTGACCAGGACTCCAAGACTCCTGGGTTTCTGCCACCAAATGGAACGATGGAAGAGGCTGGTGAGAAAAGGCTCAGAGAAAAACTCTCCACAGAACAGGGAACTAAAAGCCGAGTGTTGAGACTGGTCTGTGGTCGTGTCTCTATTTCAACCACATTTCTGGGCTGTGAGAGCCAGAAAGAGGAGAGGTTTAGCTATTTCTTATGGTATATAGACTCCAGGGACGTCCAGGACATGATATGGAAGGCTATGCTGACCTCTATCCTGTACAATTGTGTATGTGTGTTGGGGAGGGGGTTACTGGGGGTTGAATCCATGGCCTTATGCATGCTAGGTAAGCACTCTATTGCTGACCTACATCCCTACCCCTTCGCTGACCTATAAAATGATCCTAAAGAGGAGTTGGGCACGATGGCAGACAAGAACAAAATCAAAGCCAAATGAATGCTTCCAGGGCTCTCGGGCCTGCTGGATAATGCCCCAGAAATCCACGAAGGTCACCTGGAGTCCAGTGCCACCTTGTTCCAGCCCACACCCTTCCTTTATACACAATGACTCACCGTCCTAGACCAACCCCAACCGTGCCTTCCTGGGGAGCTTTCTCTGCTCAGGAAGGCTAGACACACACCCTCTTTCATAGTCTCCCTGCACCCTGAAATAGTAGACCCTGACCTCGATTCCTCCATTCCTGTGCACCCAGCCACTGCTAAGTGTCTTGTATGCATTATTTTACTTAAACCTCACGACAATCCCATAATGTGACTACTTCTACTACCCTCACAGAAAAGACATATAAGGAAATGGGGCTTCTTAGTCACTCACAGAGGTTATGTAACTTGACCAAATTCACCCAGCATGAAAGCCAGGAATCTAAGGGCTGGACTGAGAGCTTGTCTTTCCCACCTTCATGAGAGCTGATCTCCCAGCAGCAGTTTACTCTGTACTTCTGAAGGGCAGGCTGTGTCTCTGTGTCTTTGAATCCCCAGCATCTCACAGTGAGTTGGCATACAGGAGGCTCCATAAAGATCTGCTCCCTAAATGAGGGCAGAGAGGGCCAAATTATTGGTAAAGCTCCCCTAGCACACAGGAGGTCTCAGATTTAGTATGCAGTACAATCCCCTGTTTGTGTGTGTGTGTGTGTGTGTGTGTGTGTGTGTGTGTGTAAGATGATGAAAACACAGATCCCTGAGCCCCACACTGAGTGTCTTGGATAGTAGCTCTAGGTGAGGCCTGAGAACGTGCATTTCCAACACATTCCTACAACACTCATACTGCTGTTTCGTGGACCAAAGTTTGAGAATGGTCATTTTGGCTGTGGCCCAAACTCCATCTCTTCCATTATCTATGTCTTTTTGTGGCCCGAGATCAACAAAAGGGGAAATTAAAGTTGAAAAATTTGGACCATAATGAAAATTGTTCGTGGGCTCCTCCTGCCTACTTTAGATAACAATCTTAATCAAACAGTTATTTATAGTGATGGACAAAAACGACTGTGTACCTAAACATGGTGCAAACAGTAACATTTATAGAAAATATCTGGACAGCTTATTTTATTTGGGAGGATCTACTAGGCAAATCCTCTCTCATAGAATTTTGAGCCTTTTAATTTTATTTCACAAATATTTAATACTCACCCAGGACAAGAACTGAATAAGGGTGTTTGAATCCTAACATCCTTGGGTCTGGGTGACACTGGAGACAGGTCAGGAACGGAGTAATGCTCTTGCTCAGGAGGACAAGGTTGTTGGTTCAGAATGCCTTGGTTCTCAACACGGTGCTAGGGACTAGACAAGAACTCTTGCTTGCTGGTTTCTTTGTCCACTCAACTCTGTAGGATCTCACCCTATTTCTTGAGCAGGTTGTTTCAATGAGTCAGTTATTTAACACTCTCTTTAACATCTTCTTTAGAAGCTGCCTTCCTATATGCACACCCAGCTTCTCACAAAATTTAAATTCCTGCTGCCAAGATTCGTGTAAGGTCTTACCCTGAAGGAAGGGACTTGAATGGACAGGCAGGACTACCTGAATGAGAAGAGAAGGGATAGTGCCCTCAGAGGAAGAGTGGGGGTGCTTTATCTTTCTTAAGGGGGAAGAGATGCTATGGTGGTATCCCACTCTTTCATATTATCAAGGTTTCAGGAGGAGTACTTTGAATTCTTGTTTCTATTTTTCAAAAAAGATCAGCTATTCAAACAAAACAAGAAAATATGTTCTGAAACAATTAGATACATTTTATTTGGAATTGAGATGATACCAAGGAATGTCCATCGATTTGGCTAGGTTTGGAATGGCCACTTGGCTTTTATTTTGAGACTCTGTCTCAAATCAAAAGGGCTGGGACGTGGCTCAGTGTTAGAGTACTTGCCTAGCATGCGTGAGGCCTTGGGTTTGATTTCCCTTGATCTTGGCATGGGCTTGAATGTGTTTGAGCAGGAGCTACTTCTGACGTCTCGGTAGCATCTCCCCCAGGCATGGTAACTGCCACCAGCTACTTTCTAGGCTGCCTCACTCCTGGGCAGCAGTAAGAAAGCCATCTTGGGTGTGTGTGTGTGTGTGGGGGGGGGGGGGTGATACAGTTTAGAATTCAAATTCACTCCCTGCCTGTGCAGTTAGAATTTATTTCTTCTGCAAAAGACTTGAATCTCAGAGCAAAATACCTCTAGCTGGGCTTGGGTGTGTGTTGGATGATCCTAATGGAGAAAAACTCCGTTTTATTTTCGTAACAGCATGCACCTTGTGATATCCTGAGCCTGACATTATTAAGAGTGTTACCACAATGCAGCATGGAATCCAAGGCAATTTGGATGTCCTTGGGCCCAGAATTAATATGTGCTTTGTATAGTCTTGTAATTTGGGAGGCAATTTTCCATAACACAGTGAGAGATGTTTCTTTATACATTTGAGATAATTTAGCTCAATGTTCATTTGGAAAAATTACAGTGCTAATAGCAGCTCTTCAGCCTCAGAACAACAGATCATATTGGGAGAGTCTGGACAAAAGCTGGAGGAATTTTCCCCAGACCAACAGCTGCCTGAGGTTGCATGGCAGAATCTGAAATATTGTATGAACTCATGAACTCTAGCTGATTTGCTTAAAACCAATAGCTCTTAATGGAGGAATATGAAATAAAAGTGGTGGAGTAATGAATTTCCCTATTGTCCAGGTAAATTGGATGTCAGTACACATAAATCAGAATTTCTATATGCTCAGCCATGGGAACCATTTGTTCTTCTGGCTAGACTTTTCTGCCCAAACTATAAGGGAATAGATGCAAATGAGGGAAGAACGAACTATATTTTTCTGTTGGCTGTGTTTTGCCTGCGCTTCCTGGGTATTGTGTACCAGAGACCTTTGTTATCCTGGGAGAAGAATCCTCTACCCTAATCAGATTCTAATGCAATTTTTTTTTTAAATCCAAAGTATTCCCGCCCCTCTCCCTGCCGCCCAATCAGGAATGTGGTTTCTAATGATGCTGCTTTGGAAGAAGTCCTAGGGAAGGCCCCGGTAGACTTAAGTTCATTCCTAAGTTGCATTCCGGCCCCTTCACACTTATTTCCTGCAGTAATTTAGTAGCAAGCTATTGCTGCTGTGGGTGTTCCTGAGTATTAAGCATTGGGGGCATGGAGCAGATGACACCTTTGGTAAGAGACTCTGGGCTCTTTGTTGAAGTGCTCCATCAGGGAGCAATACTTGCCTTTAGTTAAGATGCTGACTTCATAAAGAAGGACAAGAACTTCTAAGTTTCCATTCACCTGTTATCTGGCAGTTGAAACTGAAAATCATCATCAGTTCAACAGGTACCTGGATTTGGAATGATTCCGGTTTGTTTTATAGCCTAGTTCTTCTATAGAACCAAGGGGAATTGGAACTCTGGAAAGATTTCCTGAATTTCCTGAGCCTCTCTAGGCAAAAGGCATCTGGTAGTTTTTCATTTTAAACATTACCATTCAGAGTGATGAGGTGTGTGTACATTGGGATGGGCCCAGGCCTGAAGCATACTCTCACATGTATGCATCTGAAGAATGATCCCAGCCTTGCCAGCAGGAATAAAAAAAATGAAAGGGACACTACGAGGCTCTTTTGTGGGCCAGCTTAGTCACCTGCAGTCATGACACTTCTATTCACCAGGTTTTCTAGAGGCTTGTATATACTGAATTAATAGAAGCTATCTGTACCCTGACAGACAATAAAAGGGGTATAAAGGCAAGATTTTATGAAAACGTTAATAGTCTTTGAGCAGCAAGTTCCAAAGTACTATTTGTGTCTGTCGGGGAAAAAGGGAAGGCAACTAAAGCTCTAGAGTCCTTCCATAATCCCTGTGACGCTGTCCCTCTGCTGACTGCCATATGCCAAGCCAATGTTTATTTCAAGTCTACTTCATTTAGGATTGTGGTTCTTGACTTTCAGAATACATCAGAATCACCCAGGGAGTCCTTCTGTTCTTCCTTTCCTTCTTTTTGTGGTGTTGGGGATCAAACCCAAGGACTTGTGCGTGCTGGGCAAGTGCTCTGCCACTGAGCTCCATCCCAGCCCACACCTGGCACTTTATAAAAAATACAATACTCAGGCCCCATTCAGAGATACTGATTCAACTGTCTGTGAGGACACCTGACATTTTGCTCTTATTTTTGTATTTCTAATGTGGGAACCACTGCCTTAAGCCATCCTCTTGAGCTATCATCAAGAACAGAACAGGAAAACAAGGGAGATTCAAATCACTGTCTCCTGAGGGTGGGGGGAGATGAACTTTGACAGCATCTTTGCATATCTTCCTCTTTGGTGATGCCCAAACTATCTGGAGTTGCTCGGCCACACTAGTATACTCCAACTGGGGGAAGCTCACCTGTCCTGAGAAGTAGTGGAATCTGGGCTTGGACTACAATGTGTGTCTATTTTGGTGCAGTGAAACATTAACTTGTCTCTTTTTTATCATAGACTGTGGCAGGTTTTGTGTGAGGATGAAGTCCAGTTATTCCTTGGACAGAGTGGGCGTGAGACTTGATTGGTTTCCTGAGGGTGGGGTAGGAGAGGCTGGGCATGACCCAGTTTGGGTGTGTCTCAGGGAGTAGGGCTCAGGGTTCACCTTTGGTAAATGTTTACCAGAGGTGCCTGTTCTAGTCTCTTTTCAATGTCCTTCTTTGGGAAAGTGAGTTTAAATGGTGCTTTTGAAAAGTTCCAGGTGGATGATTGTTGTGCCCCATCGCCTTTTTGGTGGAAGGGTAAGGGCCAGCCCAGGCAGGAGGTAGCTGCACTCATTTTCAATCACTCCCAACTCCCAGAGGGCTGCTATCTGGAGCATAAACACCGACTCTTTATTTTTTACACTTTGCTATTTCACTCCAAAAACATGGAACCAGTTCCTTTGCCTGGCACATGTCCATTTAATTTGGAGAGTGCGGAAGAGGAAAGATGAAACCAGAGCACGAAGCCTTGGAAGAAGAAGCCTTGGGGAAGAGCTGGTTAGGGCATTCAATGCATGAGCTGGGGCAGTTTGTTTCATAACTAAAAGCAATCATGCTTCGATTCAGCAAATAAGGCTAACACGACATGTGTCTTTTTACAAGTGACAATTCATTTTTTATAAACATGCGAAGGATTAATGAGAATACTGTAGATTGATGAATTTAGGAAACAAAAAAACAAAGACCATCTGTAAGGCTACTGTTAAGAGATATTCTAAAGTCCTGGTAGCTCACTTCCAATAAACCTCAAATCTTGACTTTGAACTAATATCCAGGGCTTTCAACACCTCTCAAAAACAGTACTTTAGTGAAGCTGTTATGAGAAGAGAAAGTACTTTCTAAATTGTTTATTGAGCAAGATAATTCTATACATTAAGAACGGGTGCACTTAAATTATGTGACAGATGACTGTAAAAGCAATAGGTTCTTCTCAACAACACAACTTCAGTTTTATATTATTACAGTTACTGATATTTTTTTAAATTATGTAAACAAAAATATGGATAAGTTATGCCAAAACAAAAGGCAACATAATCCAGAAAAAAAGAACACATATGTACGTTAACACATTAGCTATGACAAATAGCTTAACAGAGAGCGATACAATAGCCCAAAGCCAAAATTTTAGTCAATTCTGTACTGCATGAGCAGAAATGAGGAAAACCCATGGATCTGATGCAGGAGCCTGAGAGCAAGTTGTGCAAAACTCTTCTGTAGCACCACATCACACTCTGCATTTGCAACCTAGACATTGTCTCTCCTTTTCCCATTTGCTAGGAATAGATTTTTTTTTCTTACTTCTTCGATGGTGGCTAACAGTTATTCACAGTCAAAGTCTGATAGGTGACCAAAGCCAGAACATAGGCCTCTAGTAGCACAAGCCTAATCTGATAGCTCAGTGGACTGCCCATGCCACACCAAGATGTTACCATCAAAATTTACCCACGAGGCTTCCACTTCCCATGTGGAAAACAGGTGGCAAAATAAAAAGAAAATCTTCATACAGTAAAGGAAAAGAAACTCCTTGTGTTTGTGTAATTTTTGAACCTGAAAATGATTAAGTTCATTGACTTTACTGATTCAATTCTGGATAGCTGGTTTTACTTCTCTCTCTATTGGCCTTGGTGACAAGATGACATCCCCTGAGTTTGGTTAATGAAAGCAAGCAAGCAAGCAATCAAAAAGAGTGACTAAGAAACAGTACGAAACAAAGTTAAAACCTTGATTGGTTGTGTCTCTTAGTAAAAGCGCCAATGGCACTAAGAAGCCAATGCTTGTACCACTGTAGCCATGTTTGCCATGTGAATCCCTTTATGCATGAGGTTAAGGCACCAGGTTAAGCAAAGGTGGAAGGTCTTTCGTGCATCTCGGGGTATGTGGGCTGCAGGTGCACTTGTGTGAGGAGCAGCCAGCCAGGAAGAGGTGAAGGGATCCATATTTAGTTGAAGGGTCCTGCAGGCTTCAAGTGGGTCAGGTAGATAGACTAGAAGCACTAGACAGCACTATAAGGCACTCCTACAGGGAAGAGAAACAAGTGGAAAGGCCAAGATGGAGAAGGGGCCACAGGCCCAGTGGTCCACTGGATGGGTTATTAGCCGTGAGCCCTGAATCTGGGCTGGGATTCAGGACTAGGGACAAGGAAGAGCAAGTGAAGGAGAGAGGGGCTGGTTTGTAGTTCATGGCCAGTCAGAAGCAATCCTCACTGTGTGAGAGTTGCTGGAGGTGCCTGAATTTTCTACCCTGGGCAACAACTGGCTTCATTCAAGTGCTTTCCAACAAGATGAGCATCCCATGGGAGAAACCAAAGCAAAGCAGCAGTTATCTCATTTAACGGCCTTTCAGCACAGCAGAGGACCCATGTGAGCACAGGGCCATGTAACGTGGCCACTTGGAACCCATTGTAAGTAAAACCCCTGACAACTATGGCTATGCTTAGGAGGATATTCCACACTTACATTTATTTTGCTTTTACCTAAAGTTTAACAAATGACTTGGATTTGACTTCAGCCATGGACCTACAAAAACGTACTAGAGAAAAAACCCTCAGTCAGAGTTTTTGAACCCAATGAAATGAAAAGTCTGTTGATAAAAAGGCTGCTGGGTGTCAAGCCTTAACTGTCAAATACCGTCCCACACGATAGAAATCAACATCTGTCTGTCTGGATTAACTGAGCAGGACTTATTCACCCATCTCCGGACTTGACCTAGAGCAGCTGGTTGCACTAACTTGGGTCAGAAGAGTGGCACAAGGAGCAGGACATCTGAAGTCCCTGATGCCCATCACTGACAAGTACGACACCCAGAAAGGGAAAGCAGAGGGATTTGCCAATGACTCCCTTCATGCCAAAGAGAGCAGTGTTGTTTCTTTCAGTCGGGTCCCAAATTTTCTACTTTTTCACATTATTTCAAAGTATGGAAAAAAGTAGGTAGCTCAAGAAATAAAAAATGCAATAAAAAATTGTACTCAATCTACTGTGAGAAGTAATAAAATGAAATAACATCTGTATTGAAGCCAGGCAGTATTGGAATAGAGAATTGAAGATTTATTTCATAGTCTAGTTATTTCAAAAACAAAGTGCAGCAGATAATGGAGAATAATAATTCTGCACACACATATGAGCAGCAGCAGTGGCTTTACCCTGACTCCAGAGCGGAATGGACCTCAGATAATGCCTGACTCTGTAATAAGTGTTCAGTGTGAGTGGCATCATGCCAGCCTCACCCTGACAATTAATTTATATGTGGCCTTTTTTGGCCAATGGATACAGAACAAAGCCCCAGATTTGGAAGCCAAGCCTCTTTGAGGAGGTACGGAATGAAACTATCTGGTGTTAACAGCTGGGGTGAGCACTCAACATGCAGAGATGAGCATGGAGTCCAGACCTGGCCAGCACAGGCTGTGTTCAGTAACCAGAGTGATAGAGACACCTTGGTTCCCACTGTAGCTGAGGGGGAATCATGGCACAGTTCCTTTTCAGGAGCCTGAAGGGTACCACTGGGTCAGGCACCACAAATTCCAAGCACCAGCTATATTCTCTTTTGGGGGTAGGCAGAGTTGAAAAGAACTGAGAAGTGATTAACCTCAGCTCCTAACAAGATGACCCTTAGCACTATGACAAGAAAGTGACTGTGAGTCCTCTGAAAAGATAGTGAAGCAGAAGGGGATGTGGTTTTCCATGGTTTTCACGTAGAGACATTTCAACTTTGGGAAGGGGTGGCCCCGGACAGTACACCCACCCTAGTCGACCACTTCCTAAGTGCTCTGCAGCGGTGCAAACTGAAGTCTATTTTAGGAATTGGCTTCTTTACTGGGGGGTTGGATGCCAACATTTCACCAGGGTTGGACGGTCTCACACATGAGTTTCTGGCACTGGTAGGAGGGATTTCCTCAAGTTATACACCAGGGAATGGGCCTTTCAGTGAAAAGCAGTTCCCTGAACTTGGCCGCCAGCTCCAGAAGATTAATTGGCCATTTTCTCCTATGCTTTACGTGCAGTATATTTACCATGGGATGAAAAATGGAACACGAGGAAAATCAGGTATCAGTTTGGTCTTAAGAAGTTGGAAATCCACAGACTTGCCTTTTTTTTTTTTTTGACAGTTTCTAAGTAGTGGAACAATTACCTAACATTGCACCAAGGAATTTGCTAGGGCTGAAAACAGTAAGGGCGTTCATGCACTCTACGGCATTTGGGACTGAAAACAGCAATTTTGAATTTTCATGGCAGACCCGCTCCTAAGCTGGCTCCACTCTGTCCTATTAGATTTTGGTGGTGGTGGCAGAGTGTTGTTGTAGGCCTGTGGCTGGCACGAACAAGGCTGTCAGGGCTGTACAAAAAGGAGAGAAAACAGAAGCCGTGGGGACACAGTTCCAGTTCTGGGTAGCTGATGGTGATAGCACATTTATTTTTTTCCCTTTTGAAAATAAGCAGAATATGACGGGGGTGGAAAATTCTTAGTTGTTCCCAGGCACTGCTAATATTTAGCAGAGCCCTCTAAACGGGTACTGGTAAAAAAACAAAGGTGTTTAGAGCAGAGATTCAGAATGTCACCCTTAACTCTCGTCAGGGTTGACCCTGGGTGTCTGGGACAGGAAATTCTGTACATAGAGTGAAGATGTTGGGGAGGGGGCATCATACTTCCGGTCTCCAATCTCAGTGGGCTGGGAAGGCCTCGCTGACAGTTGGAATCACAGATACATTAATTACAGCGAAGGCAAAAGTAAGCTACAGCGACAGGGAGCTGGGGGCGGAGGGAGAAGGCACTTTGCCATGGGAGCACATCTGTTTTATAATAAGCAGGTCTATAATTCTCTTGTGAAAGATCATGTTCTGCTATCTTCTCTGAGGCTGGAAAATATAAATACTGTATTTCACAAAGGGGAGGAGGAAAGGAGATGATCAAATTTGCTTGCCTGGTTGCCAAGTGTCTGAGACTTTCCACCCTTTTTCTTTTGTGTGCAACATTCTCTATAACTACAGTGTGTGTGTGTTGGGGGGGAGTCAACCTACTTTTCTAAGAGTAAAAGGCACCATGAGGTGTCTTGTGAATAGGGCCCTGGCCTTTTAACAAGTTTCATGCCTTGGTTACAGCTACTGTATAAGCAGAACATAAATGCATGCCTGGTGCCGAACTATTAAGTTGAAATGTGTGGTCTGGGGCTGAAAGAACAGGCATAGGTTGGGAGGTGAAATGCTTATAGCTAACTGCATAAAAGTCAGTCTGAAATGCCTCTAAATGGACGGAAGTATCATGAGCGGGTCTCTGGATGGAGCAAGGTGTGGGGCTGGATGTACCATGGACCTTGGGAACCACTGACTCCCCAGATTGCAGTGATGAAATGACCAAACCAGAAAGGCATGGGTGACACCTGTCAGGGCGAAAGATACAGGATCTTCTCATAAGGAAGACTGAGAACTGTTCCATTAGAAGCATATTTTCTTGTTCAAGAAAGGGTCAAGATAGAAGGAATGGGAGCCGTTCAGTTTCCAGTGCTGTCCTACCTGCCGTGGGTCACAGAGGTTGCTATGCTGGCTCTTACCAGGGCTCTGCAGTGCGAGGCCACTATCCTGCCAAACAGCTAAGCGATTTGTTATGTTTCTTATTTCTATATGTTATTTATACTAGCACTTTTTGCTTTACTTTAAGGTGGCAATTATATATGTGTCTATCTACTTATTTAAACAATATTAGATTTAATTCATTAATTCTATTTATAAGTTTGAAATTTTCTTAATAGCTTAAAGTAGATGCTTTTCAAAATGATACTCGGATTTCTTAAATAATTAAAAAAATGTAGAAATCAAGAGTGGTTAAATCGACAAAGATCAAAATGAAAGTGCAGTGAACATTGAGAAATAAAGCATTTCAAAGGCCTGGGTAGAAACTGCCCACACAGGCAGGACTCTGAAAGGAAATCGAAGCTCGTCCCCTCCCAGACACGGACCATGTACTCCACCTACAAGTCTAGGCTCTGATGTCTTTAATGATGATCCTAGGACATTTTCTCCAGCCAGCACCATGAGAAAAATCATAACAATCACCCACAATACCCTTGGAAAACTGTTTTAAGAGAGTCACATTTACAACCTGGCAAAAATGGTGGAGAGTCGGCAGGCATTGGGACTTGTAGTGGCAAACAGATCAACATACAGTTATTGGTCACAGAGTTCTCCTCTTTTCTCAGGAAAAAACTTTCTGAGATTAACTTCAAAACGAGAACCAGCTTTCCTCCTGAGTTAGAGCTTCGCTCTCTGTCAGAGGAAGCACACTCTCCCAGCTTCCCACTGTGCGGCTCTGCTGGGATGATCCCCATCTCTGTCCAGGACACTGGTCCTGGAAGAATCCAGGAGCATTCCTGTGTTTTGGAGATTTCCTAATGAAACAGAGAACGATGGTGTCTGCCTCAATTCCCTTGGCTTCAGAGAAGGCTAAAAATAAATAACTCAGAAAAATACCCGAAGTTCTGTTGCTCTGCAGGAAATGCTTCTTCCCATGTCTTGTGTAACAAAATGGTCCTTAGAGCCAAAAAAGAAAAAGAAGAAAGAAATAAGAAGAACTTAAAAAAAAAAAAAAAAAAAAAAAGGTCAGAACTATACAGCCTTGTGTGTAAACCAGGTTTTGCTGGGAGCAAGCAGCTGAGATTCATGGCCAAGTGTAACTCAGCAATCGGTAGGTTTTTAGCCACAGCAGCTCTGTGGACCTGTTAAACAATGATTTACACAGGACCTACGCACAGGACATACAGTGTGTATATAAATAAATAAACATATATATCTACATCTAGCTGAAGAGGGTACTCTTCCTCACAGGGGTGTAGGTGTCCCCTCGGAAGCCTCTGGCCAGGTCATTACAGGGTGAGTGGCCTGGACGGCAGGTCAGGTGTTCTGGTAGGACAGCTCGAACATGGTGCACGCCTCCTCCAGGCTCTCGTCCACGTTCAGCCTCTGCCAGAAGGACTTCTGCTTCTTTTGCAGCTCTCTGCGGACGCACCTCGGGCAGGGGACAGACTTTTCTTTGCATTCAGAATGGAAGACGGCTCCACAGCTTTCACACCTGTGAAAGCCAACCAGGGATACGATGTGTGAGAGTGAAGAAGGTGACACGCCAAGGTGTGTGGACTCAGGGAGCAGATGGGCACACATCTACTATCCTGGACATCCCTGCCCACAGGAGGAGAAATGGCAGGGAATCAGCAGGTGTCCAGTGACCATGTTATTACAGCGACAAGGGGCAGCACTGGAAGATCCATGCACCTGTTTTCTCTCCACTGAGGAGGAGGGTGGGTAGTGACTCTAGGAAAAGTGACAGAAAATGAGAATTGCTTGGATAACCAGAAACACTCGCACCTCACAGCAGGCTGAGCACCACCTCTGTGAGAATATTGCTTTCTACTTCTGTTATAATGAGTTAAGTGGTCCTCTGTTAACTTGCTGCCTTGATTTGACAGTTTGAGGAGGTAAAATGACACATTTCCATTCTCTGAATGATGTCCTGGGGTCTATTACTCTTTGTCAATTTTTTTTTTTTTTTTTGAAAAATTAGGAAAAGCTTCCCACTTTCTAAAGCCTACCTTGACAACATAAGAGTGAACAAGGAAGCCCCAGAGAGTAGGAAAGAAAATGTGTTCTTTTCCCCAATGACAGGACAGATATTGTAATTTATGGAGGGAAGACATTCCAGGTGGATGACTAGTTTGTTGTTCAGTCTAGTGGAAGCCTGCACAGGAGTCTGAATAGCTTGTTTTTACTGCGAAGTTTTTAATAATGACTGACAAGCTCAACTATAGCTGCTCCAGTGAGTGGCTTGCTGATGTGGATCAAGTTCTCAGCTTTCCACACATGAGTGACAAGCAACTTTCACCTCATCCTAGGAGCCCATGGAATCGCCTGTATTATTCTGTTCAGTTAGCAGCAGCCAGTGGGGGGGTCCAGCACTGGACTGGGTTTAAAGAGGGATTGAGGAACCCTTCCTCCAGGCCCCATCCACCTCAGTCTTCTTTGTTTTTTTCCCACAGGACCTCTAGTTTCAGTCCTGAGCATCTGCTCAGGATCTTGGGGGTGTTATTTCCTAGTCTGCCACAACTTGTCCCTTGCACCATTCAGGATTCCTATCTAACCCCATGTCCTGGAAAGGAGGCAGTCACTTGGCAGGAGACATTAGGAAGGAGGTCTAACTGAGAAACAGCAGATAGGGGCTTCATAGCACCCTAAGGTCCTCATGCCCAAGCTCGGCTCTCCAAGCAAAGGGAAATGCAGTGGTGGGTAGGAGAGCAGGCAAGGATCTACAAATCACCTCCCACTGTTGGCCACTGATATGGATTGAAGTGTGTCCCACTGTATTCCATATGTGGAAGCTCAACCCCCCAGTGTAACTGCATTTGGAGACATTGTGTTTAGGCAGTATTAGTGCAAGGTTGGGGTTCTGATCCAACAGGCACAGAACCTTAGAAGAGACATCAGAAGGCTTGCTCTCAGTCTCTCTCTCTCCCTGTGCCTAAGAGGAAAGGCCACAGGAGGACAGGGCACCTACAAGCCAGGAAGAGTAGTCTCTCTAGAGGCCAATCCTGCCAGCACCAGATCTGAAATTTCCAGCCTCCAGATCTGTGAGAAACATACTTCTGTTGTTTAAGCTGCCCAGTCTGTGGTGTTTGGTATGGTAGTCTGAGCAGACTAAACAATGCCCTTGAGCAAGTTACTTCACCTTCCAGGCGCCGGTTTCTTCATTTACTAAATGGAGGTAATATCTGCATCTGCCTTGTTGGGTGCTGAGTGCCTAAAATGAGATCATGGGGAAGGTGCTTGGTATAATCACTGGTGCAGGGCACACTGGAACTGCCCCTTCCAATGCCCTTCAGGCTGCCTGCTGTCTTTCTGTGGGGTGTCACTGCAGACTTCACCTGTGTCATTGCAGGGACTATCTTCACCTATGTGACCAAGGACATCTCAATCAACCCCCTCATTTCACAGATTACAAAACAGATTCCAAAAGGGTTAGTCATTGTCTCCTGGGGACACAGTTGAAGACAGTTGTGGCTGGAACCCAAGGCTCCTGGCAGCCCAGCCATGTCTCCCACTGAGCACCAGGCTGCTTACTGGCCATCTGAGTAAGCGCATATGCCCTTGTGCAGGGAAATATAGGGCTCCGAGTCAGAAGACCTGTGTTGAATCACAGATCTTTCTTTGTAGCTGAGTGGTAAGTTATTACTTTCTTGGTCTTTATAACATGCTGCTCATGGTGACCTCCTTCCTACTCACTGGGTTGCTGTGAGGCTAAAATGAGCAAATATGTAGAAGGCCACACAAATGGTGTGTGACATCACCCTTCACAGGTGACTCCAGTATCCACCTCCTTGACACTGGTAGAATACTGGATATGGCAGGGTCACCTCTAGTCTCTCCCTCTCCCCTGCCTCTTCCCTACTGTCTGTGGGGATGAAGGTCAGACCCAGGTCTCTTTTCTTGACAAGCCCTTCCTCAAAGGCAGTGGCTTTCCCTGCCCATCACACCTTTGTAATCACCTATCACTAAAGTGACACTAATGGTAGCTTTATCAAATAAATTTCCTCCTTTATGCCCCTTTTGTCCTGCTGGGTAATTTGGGGATTTATACATCCAGGGATGTGGCCCTAGGGCAGTGATTGATGAAGAAAAAGGGTCCCTTCAGTGCCACTCCCTTATCTCTGCTGATACCAGGCCCAAGTAAGTGAAGAGATTGAGTGTTATCGGATATTTCTGGTGCAAAAACACCCATAGGGTTATGGAGGGATCGAATGCACCTGCTCTTTCTAGCCAAAGGTCAGTAACTGAAAAAAAGTATGAGATAAAAAATTAATGATTTCAAAATAGAACCAAGTCCAATTTTCTAACAATTTGTAACCCAGCAGGCATCTTTTCAACTGTAGTATGGATAGATTGATTAATGACCTTCCCCAATTCAGACAATCTATAGTTAATCCTCCCCCACCCTGATTTTCTTTTCAAAGGAAAAGAAAAAGGACAGGAAAAGGAAGGAGAAAGAAATTGCTTTATGACATAAAATTTTTGGAGCTCCATATACACAGAAAAAAGTAACATGCTGGAAAAATAAAGCATTTACATTAAAAATGCAATTTATAGGTGTGCTCCTCTTTGAGAACAGGACTTTATTTAAAGGGACTTTTTTCACTTGAAAAAGATTCATTGGCATCAAGGGGCTGCACACACACCTGTAATCCCAGTGAATTGGATGGCTTAGACAGACGTGTTGCAAGTTCAAGACCAGCCTTAGCAACTTATGAGGCCCTCAGCAACTTGGTGAGACCCTGTCTCAAAATAAAAATATAAAGGCCCGGGGATGTGGTAAAGTGCCTTGGGTTCAATCCCAAGAACTGGGGTGAGGGGTAAGATTTGCTGGCTTCTGAGTATTTACTGTTTCCTGACTGTATTTATTTATGATTTAACACGCACAACTTTTCAGGAACATGTTTTTCATATAAGGCCAATCTACCAATGTAATCATCTCTGCTGAAAATTGCAACAGGTAATGAAAGAGAAATGGCTTTTGGTGTTTCTGCAGATACAACCAATGAAAGCCACATCTTCATGTCAAAGTCATTATCCCAGCAGTAGGCAGCTTCCTTGCTCTGTGGCTGCTGCTGTCCACCACAGAGAACAAAGCCCTTAAGTCCTCCCCTCCCAGGGTCATAGAGGGTGCAAGTGCAGGGAGACATGTTTGCTATTGACCAAAGTCAGCCATGGGGTTTTCCACTTTTTCTTGAGCATATCCATTGCTTCCACTTAATCAAGGACATCAACCTCAGCATTATTAACCTTTTTAATCAGATAGTTCTTGGATGTGAGGGGCTGGCCCGGGTATCATGAAATGTTAAACAGCATCCCTGGCCTTGACCCTGCAGATGCAAGGAGCAGCATCTCCCATTCCAAGTTGTGACAACCAGCAAAGTCTCTAGACACCACTAAATGCCCCTGGGGAACAAAATCATCCCTATTGAGAGCCACTGGCCTAATCTATCTGAAAAAGGCATCACCAGGGGGTGCCCAAGGGGTGCTTAAACAGAATCCTCCCTCCCTCTCAATTTTACAAATATTACCTACTAACTTATACTTTTATCAAGCAAAAAGATCCAGTGTAGTACACTCATTCAATAACTTTTACAAATATCTATTTTAAACACATCATTTGATTAAAATACCTGAAATTCACTAGCATTAACTATTTTGTGGCTTCTAAAATTTAGAACATCTTTTAAGAAGTCAATAATATCTACAACACAAGGCTGTGCATTGCTCAGTAACTCCTTAACTTTCTACCAACTTACTTGGACCTTTCAATTCTACCTAAAGGCCTCTCTATGGTTGGCCCTCAGTGATATTTAGTTGCTCTTTGGCCAAGACTCTCTGGGCTATTTCTCTGCAGCGTTTTCTGCATCTTCATGCCCTTCTCAGACCATCTGGCAAATCTAAGTGAAAAACTTTTGCATTTGCTTCATAAAATAGATTGCTCCTGTGCAACTGTGAGACAGTTGGTTTCAGTAATTCCTGTAATGAAAAAGAGCCTGGTAGAACATTCACTAGGCTGCTCGCTGCACAGGGCAGAGCTCCACTGGAGTGAGGAGTCCAAGGCCATGGCCCAGGTTGGCTCTGGTGTCACAGGGACCTCAGGTGAATTACTTCATCTTTAAGCCTCAGTCTCTACAGGAGTAAACAAGATTGGGTTATATAATATGTAAGGTTCCTTCCAACTTGCAGGTTTTTTTTTTTTTTTTTTTTTTTTAAGAGAGAGAGAGAGAGAGAGAGAGAGAGAGAGAATTTTAATATTTATTTTTTAGTTTTCGGCGGACACACATCTTTGTCTGTATGTGGTGCTGATGATCAAACCCGGGCCGCACGCATGCCAGGCGAGCGCGCTACCTACCTCTTGAGCCACATCCCCAGCCCCCAACTTGCAGGTTTTGGGTATTAAAAAAACCAACTCTCAGTAACACCTCCTTCTCTCCAAATTTTCTTGCTCTAAGGTCTGTGGATGAATTAATGTGAATGTGGCTTTCCGGCCTCCTCCTTAGAAAGTCTCAAATTGAGAAGCTGGGACAAAATGAGATGGGGCTTTAAGGTATTATGCATTATTTTTATTTATTTGCTTTAATCAAACTATAAAATGGCATATATAAATTAGTATATATAACTGTTACTATCAGAAGTGTGGACAAAAGGAGCTGACTCTGTCCCTTTCTCAAAAAATTCCAGACAAACATTGAAAATTCCTTTAAGGCTTCTTCCAGCCCAACCATAGTGTAGACTCACTTTACCCAAGAAAAAAAAATAGGATTGTTAAACATGAGCTTGTGTGAGTTTGTGTATGTATGAGAGAGAAAGAGAAAGAGAAAGAGAGAGAGAGAGAGAGAGAGAGAGAGAGAGAGAGAGAGAGAGAGAAGGGGGGAGGGAAGGGGAGGGGAGGGGAGGAGAGGAGAGGAGAGGGGAGGGGAGGGGAGGGGAGGAGAGGAGAGGAGAGGGGAGGGGAGGGGAGGAGAGGAGAGGAGAGAGAACACAGTAAATGCTGGCTGGAGACAACACCAGCTTAGCACCCCATATGAAGTGTTTGTTTAATTACTGGGGTGGCTGCAGTGGAGGGAACTGGGTGCATGTTAGGCTTGGAGACACCACGACAAATGGTACTAGGACAGAGAGACTGGAGTTCTGCTTCCATGGAAGCTGCAGGGGACCACACTACTAATTATCTGTGTGTGCCCTGGCAAATTGGTCCCCTTTCTTGGGATAAGTTCAGGGGAGCATCTCCATCATTTCAGGGAAACACAAATCTCACTTTGCATCTTAGCAAGTACATCATGGAAGGAGACTGTACATTTTATGAACAGTCTTTGACCTAAAAATTAACTTACTGACCCATGGTAAGTAAGGCAGAGGTTCACAATCTAGAAACCAAGAGACTGAACAGACACAATGTTCTTATTATGGTATCAAATTCAGGAAAACAGTCCTGCTACAAACTATAGAACTAAATACGTTCAGGGGGGAAAGGTTTGTATCTCAAATATGGCAAAGAAGCAAGAATTCCTGGCTGCAGACAGTTTCCTGTTCTGGAATGCTGATGATGTGAGGCCAATTAGAGACAGGCTCGATGGCTTTGTCTGCACCCTTCCAGATTCTGGATGCACTCAGGGAGGTCACAGGAAACTGCTAAAGGCCTCTGCCCTTAGCTGAGGTCACTGAAATGCTTCTGCTCTGTTCATGTTGGGTTCTCTTCCTGCTGTGTTTTTATTTTTGGCTCAGGCAATGGCTTCAGATTTTTCACTTGGATTGAAATTTAGGCTTCAGTTTGGTTAGATCTCTGATGAGCAAAAGGCCTGCAGAGCAGGGCTGAGCTTTGGCTGATTTCCACTTTGCAGAGCCCACACGAATAGGGTGGGGTGCAGAAATAAGTGCATGCTATCAGGCATGCGAGTGCGGTTTGTGTAGAGCTACTATGGAAGGTGCCCATATGGCCACTAGCTATTATTGGCTTTTCCAAGAAACCAAGATGATTACTTAAATGTCTTAGTTAAGGAAAGTAGTTATTGGGGCCTGGCTATTTTAATGTATTGGGTTGGTGCTTTTTGCTGTTATTGTGTAAGTAAATGAACATAAGCAAACAGTTTGTAATTTCCCTAGATAGGAAATCAGCTAGTGTCATGTATAGCTTAAGCCTGTGTGTTACATATGTGCTATGTACATACTTACATACACTTCGGAAAAATACACAGAACATTTTACTAAACATTCTCAGGAAAAAAAAATTAAAATGATTTAAACAAATGTTAAGATTTAATACAATTTAATAGAGCTATTCTCCTTGGAGGAATATGAAGATTAAAATAATGAAAGATTAACATAAATGTCAGAAAGAACTGATTGTGGCTGGGTGCTGAGGACCTAGGAGGAAAGTGCAAGGCCTCAGAGCGGCTTCCTGGGGTGCCATCTCCAAGAAAGGTCTGCCCTAAGCTGACCAGGAATCTGGACTCTCCAAATACCTCCTCTGTTTTGCTTGGCAATGCAAGAGACTTAGGGAAAATAGTCAGGATGGGGAGGACATGAACAAGAGGTCTAGAAATCTTGGATTACAAACAATGGAGCCACGCAGAGGGGAAAACAGACTACATTTATCACATTTGGGATCGTTCATGGTATATGCCTCCCAACTTTGGCTTAGGGCAGAAGGTGGGGGGTGGTAGGATTAAAAATATATCTATATGGTTTGACTGGAATTGTATGAGACTGGAAAAGATCCAGTTCCTTTGGCTAAGTCTGGCAAATTTAGGTGCCTATGTGCTAGTTTGAAAAGCTATTCCATGGCTGGGGCTGTAACTCAGTGGCAGAGTGCTTGCCTTGCACATATGAGGCACTGAGTTCGGTCCTTAACACTATATAAAAATAAACAAATAAAATAAAGACATGCTGTCTATCTACAACTACAAAAAAAATTAAAAAAAAAAAAAGAAAAGAAAAGCTATTCCATTAGTTCTGAATGGCAAATGCAAATACAGTAAGAACAAAATTAAAAATTTAAACTAGGCAACATCTGCCTGGCCATTTGTCTATGTTTTTACGTAAATTATTATCTTTTTAATCCCCACAACAGCTTTCTGAGTAAGGTATTATTTGTTTTCCCATTTTTAACAGGTCTGTCTGCAAATAATTAGATACGATATCAAACAATAACCAGAATGAATACCTGAGTGAAAACTTTGGACTTGATTCCAGTCTTTGATTTGAAATCTGGCCTTCCTTCTCCTGGTATTAGCTACATGGATGGTCCTTTAAGTTATTCAACACATACCTAAATACCTGCTAAGCCTCAAATCTGGGAAGGACAATTGGTATGTCCTGCAATGATCTTTTTATCTGCCCTTTAAGCCTGAGGCAATTAAGGAGGGGTTTTTCCTGATTGCAGCCCACAAAGCATTTGGCTTTCACAGGTCTTGGACTTTGAGTTTGTAAACCAAGCTCAGCTAATACCTTTGACAAAAGCTTTACTTAAAATCTGGCTTCAAAATAGAAGGCAAACAAGGGTTAATTAATTCATTTGTTAATTTGCTATCCCACTGGGGTCATTAACTGTCATCTTTTGTGCAAATGCTTAAAAAATGCTTCCTGCTAATCTATGGGTGGTGACAGGACTTCTCAGTCAGACATATATGTCACACATTATATGTGTACAAAATCATAATAGATTTGAACTCAATGTACTAGGTTTTTTTGGGATTTAGAAACCACTGATGTTTCTGTAACTGCTAAGTTTTTATTTTAAGGTTCACCTGGAAGTTCCTATCATTTTCAAATAACAAATGCCCACCTTTTCTTGTGATGACTTCAGGAAAATCTGTTTACTATTACAGATTATTACTATTACTGGAGTGGCTGCAGTGGAGGGAACTGGGTACATGTTAGGCATGGAAACACCATGACAAAAGTAAAGGAACTACAGGAAGATTTTTATATTTTCTACCATTGCTGGAAAAGCTAGAATTTATTATAATTATAGCCACAGAAAACTATAAATAAGAGCAATGGTTTGCTGTAAAAATTCCTAAAGTTGTTCAAAATTCCTTAGAGCCCATGGGATGTTTAGAAATGTCTTGCTACATCTAAGACAAAGGCAACTGTATATGAGACTATTGTTAGGCAAATGCAGATTAAAACAAATAATCTTAGTTTATACATTTACTTCTGTTGTATCACCTTTTAAAATGCAAAACTGAGAAATTTAACTGTCATATTTTGAAGTATGCCTTTTAAAAGAAACAATAATTTATAATACTTATAATAACAAACTCTAAGACACTGAATGGGAGTCACTGTTATTTACATATTACATTTACTGAATGGGAGTCACTGTTATTTACATATTACATTTGAGTTTCAAAGTACAAGGCATCTAGTAGAGCCAAAATAAAAGCAATTTTCAAGCATGGGTACATTAGAAAATGCAAAAGTCCAGAAAATAAGACCAATTTTATGAGCAGCATAATTAATTGCTTAGGAATAAGTTATTGGTCATTAATGCAAATTTTAGGAGAAAGGCAGTTAAATAAAAGGCCTGAAGTATTTTGTCATTTTTTAGGTTATTCCCTTATTTGTCTCCTGTCACCAACATGACTCCCTCCCTTTTCCAGTGGTGATGGGAATGGAACCCAGGGCCTCACCTATGTCAGGCAAGTGCTCTACCCTGGAGCTGCTTCTTCAGCCCAAGACAGTTTCTTAACAAGATGACATTACAGAGTTTTCTAACACTCAATGTGTTCTAGGTTAGTGGTGCTAAGAAAAAGAATCTCAAAAAGAACAACACAGTCCCTCATGGGGGAAGCCTTTAGCTTAGGCTGCAGGGACAAGCTGTGCTAACCAATACCTTGGCTCTTTATCTTTCATTGTCTCTGGGTGGTGGGTGGCCTGAGCAAAAGCTGCAAATCCCTCTGTGAGAAAAAGTGAGGTGAGACACCTTCAGGTGCACAGAAGTGTTAAAATCACCCTTAGGTGCCTTCCAAGGCTAGACCCTGACTAAATTTCTTGCGTTTAAACAGACCATCTTAAATATGCTCTCAAGAAAGCTGAGGAAGGGAAAAGTCCCCTTTCTGGCTGAAGCTTGGACATGCATGCCTCAGACCTTTCCAAATTCCCCCACCCCCCACAGCTGTGCTTGCTCACCAGAGGCTGAACACCTTGCTTGCTCACGAGAGGCTGCTCAGCCTTGCTCCCGACCCCACCCTCTCCTCACTCCAGACACTGTGTCTTCCCTGCTGCCAAGAAAAATTCACTTGTCTCTTCATTCTAGATTTGGAGGATTTTCTTTCCAATTACAGATATAAGCTGCCTTCCCGCCAAGTCTTTTAATTTCATAAATGTCCTTTTCCTCTACCATCAAAGATTTCCTTTCTAGAGAACAAGGGCATGTAAATTCGTTTTTTTGAAGAAAGGCTTTATCATACTTCACCTTCCCAACTCTCAAGGCCAAACTAGATCTTTAGTTTAAGTAAAATCTGTTCAAGTTAATGGTTTCCAATGTTTCTAAGACAGGCTTTAGGCAAATCTCAGGGTCATTATTAGCAAGTTTTTCTATTATGTTATTGGTTCTAAAATAAGAAAATTCCCACATTTCTGTGTTTTACATGAATTACTTATTTTAATATTATCTTTTTAAATTTCTTTTTTAAATATTCTTTTATTGTTGATGGACCTTTATTTTATTTATTTTATGAGGTTCTGAGAATCCAACCCGGTGCCTCACACATGCTAGGCAAGCACTCTACCACTGAGCTACAACCCCAACCCCTTTCTTTTCCAATTTCTAATCAAGAGGCTGAACATTCTTTCTGTTAATTGTTTTGGTGAGTTCTAACAACTATGCCAAAAATAAGTGGGGCTCCACAAAAGGTAGAGTCTTTTGTCCTTTGGATGGTTTGTGAGACCCTCAAATTTCAGAGCTAGTGCTGTGGCAACAGGCTAAGGCAGAAAAGACACTGCATGGAGATTCAGAGGGAATCTTAGTAGCTACAGTTGTGATGTCAGAGGGGCTTCTAGCCTCAATGGAGGTGGGAGTCATGGGAAGATGATTGCTAGGCTCCCTCTAGCTCTTCAGAGGTTCTATGCTCCAGTGTGATTCAATCCAAATAGCAACTTTTATACAGAGTGTGAACATTTATGAACTGTACCTTTATCTCTATAATAAGTATTCTGAAAGCATCAGGAACTGAATGAGTGGTAATAATGATAATTATTATTTTTTGTAGTACTGGGGATTAAACCAAGGGGTGCTCTACCACTAAGCTACATCCCCAGTGCCCACTCCTCTTTTTTTGAGACAGTGTCTTGCTAAGTTGCCCAGGCTAGCCTAGCACCTCTTGCCTCAGCTTCCCAAATAGCTAGAATTACAAGTTATGCACCACTGTGCCTGGCCTGAGTGACAGTTATTAATGATAGCTGTAGATCTCATGTGCAGATGCTTCCTGCTGTAACACTGCTGGGTGGTTTAATATTAAGAATACTGAAGGTGCCTAATAAAGAGATGATAATAGAATTAGATGTTGACATTAAGACAAAAAAAATTTTTTTAGTACATATATATTTTTAGTTGTAGATGTACACAATACCTTTACTTTATTTATTTATTTGTATGTGGTGCCAGAGATCGAACCCAGTGCCTCATGAATGCGAGGCAAGCTCTCTACCACTGAGCTACAACCCCGGCCTGAAAACAAAACAAAAAAAATTTAAGTAATTTTAATGACATAATACTATTAGGCTCCTAAAATTAATTGTATAGAAAAAGTCTCAAAATATCATAAACATATACTGACAAAACAAAGATACTACTTTACCTTTTCTAATCCTAAAGCATAAAACAGTTCATTTTAAAACATATTGCTCAATCTGAAAAGTCAACATTTTTGTATGGAAAGGTAAATACTTCTTCTTTTCCCTATTGTATATTCAGGTTACTTATTTACAATCTCACGGGCAAAAAAGTATACACTAAAAAGTGACCCAAAAGATGTCTGTAAATTAAATTATCTAAGTAGCTTAGCAAAGCTCAATTTTTTATTTTTAAATATTTTTAATTGTAGATGAACCTTTATTTTATTTATTTATATGTGGTGCTGAGAATTGAACCCAGTGCCTTACACATGCTAGGCAAGTGCTCTGCCACTGAGCTACAATCCCAGCCCAAAGCTTAAATTTTTGACATGGTCTCTCTCCTGACAAAGTTTCTACTGGCCCAGTAAAACACATCTGCTCCTGACATATGATAGATTGTTAGCCATCACTCAATAAATTACTCATATCTTGGTAATGTCTACTTACATAAAAATTTTCCTGAAATCAGTTTGAAAGTTATTTGAACAAATTATGTTAACAACTACAGATTTGCAAAATTAAAATAAAGCAATTAAAAGAATTTTTGTTTTGATACCAGGGATTGAGCCCAAGAGTACTTAACCACTGAACCACATCCCAGCTCTTTTTATTTTTTGTTTTGGAAAAGGGTTTCACTAAGTTGCTTAGGGCCTCTCAAAATTGCTGAGACTGGTTTTGAATTTGTCATCCTCTTGCCTCAGCCTCCAGAGCTACTGGGATTATGGGCATGTGCTACCACATCTGGCAAAAACATATATTTCTTCATGGAGCTTACAGTCTTTCAAAATGGTGGCCTGAATGACAATCAGAATTTGTATTGTAATCTCTTTGGGTTAACAGTATTAAAATCAGTCAATTTCACTGAAAGCATCATGACAAACTATCAGACAAATAAAAAATGCCTAGCTATGGAGTTGAAGCAAAGCTCTTATATCTTTTGTCAATGAGAATTTTTAAAAATGCAATATGTTTGGTATGTAGGCACACAGGGGTGATGGCTTGTCAAAGATCACATGGCAAGTTAGTGGTAGAGTTAGGAATGACATTTAGACCTCTTTATCTCTTTTCCAATGATCTTTCCATGTACTAGTTTGTCTCCATATATTATAAATCTTAATGATTTTAGAGCCAATTACAATTTTTTTCCTAAAAAGTACCCATTAATAAAAACTTGTAGATTAAATATGATTATTTTCCTGGGTCAAATATATTGTGATAAAAAATTAGATCTAAAATTATATATTAACTATCATTTCAATTTCATATATGTATGTATATAGGTAGAAAAAGAATAAGTCATGGAGAATTTCTTCATATTTTTGTGTACTTTTCAAATTTTTATAGTGACCATCAATTAATTCTATAGTTAGACAGTTAAAATATGAGTCAAATAACGAAGAACACTTCTCTCTTTACGCAATAAAAATTAGGTTTTTGGAATGCTTAAAGATAAGATGATTAACATAATATTAACCAAACATCTAACTGGAAGCTTGGTAAGAAACACTTCTAGGTGGAGATGACAGCTGCTTACTAAAATAACCAAGTGGCCTCTGAACACAGAGGTGGCCTCACCAGCTAGTACTGTGTTTATAAATGCACCATATTTATCAATATCTTAATGGCATAAAGGGTCAGGTCAGCCCTAAGAGTTTCCCAAATGTCTGGTCTATGTTAGCAGACATTCTGAAACATTTTGACATGTGAATATTGGAGCCACCAGGCCAAGGTGAAATGTTATTTACCAAGTTACTCTTTGACCAAAGTTAAAAACCAGCATTGTGCTGAAGAGTTTTCAAAGAAAACCTTCACTGATATAACAAAGACATTAAAGAATGGGCAGTCATATGGCCTAAGAGGAGTGGAATCCCATCTTGGTTGTCATGGCCCTGTTTCTGCCATATGGTTTTCTGGGCTTTGGTTTTGCCCTTCCCAAAATGTCTAGATGTTTCCATAGTCCCTTCCACCTTGAATGTGGATAATTCTAAATCACAGGCAGGAGGCTATCCTCCACCGTTGGTGCTAGAAGACCATTGAGAAAGTTCCTCAAAACCCTCTTCTTTAATTTGAGAGAGAAAGAGAGAGAGAGAGAGAGAGAGAGAGAGAGAGAAAGAGCAATAAGCAGATGGAAGTTAGTGCTTCCCCAGAAAAAGTACCTATGAAGAGGAGTCCAAATGTCCTTTAGCTGTTTCTAAGATCCCACACCTCATTACAATACGCACTGAGTGGCTGCTTCCCAAGAAAAGCCACAGAAAGGAAATATCATTAAACGAGTATATACATTGGGAGAAGCTCTTCCCTTCAGTAAGCCTGACCGCTCAAAGCTGTTGTCCTCAATTGTTGAACAGGATGTAACAAGACTGCCAAGCACAGCCCACAAACCTGCTAATTAGGTGCACTGACAGTGTTTGTTTTGGAACCATTTACCAACAAAGGAATGTGTCAGGCTGATTAGTGAGAAAGGGTATGTAATGCATGTGTAGCTCAGTCCAGATGGGGGGCATAATCCAGGTATTCAGTCTGTTTGTCCAAGGTCTCACAAAATTGAAGGCTGAACAAATAGGAACCCCAGGGGGAAAACTATCTTCTGGGTAGCGCTTCCCTCTCCTTCTCTGCTGAAGTTTTGTTCCACCTGCACCCCTTCCTCCCCAAAAGTTTATGCCTGAACACTTATCATGAAACACTCGGGCTCAAGCGGTAGCGCGCTCGCCTAGCATGCGCGGGCCGCTGGGTTCAATCCTCAGCACCACATACAAATACAAATAAAATAAAGATGTTGTGTCCACCGAAAACTAAAAAATAAATATTAAAAAAAAAAAAACCACTCTTCAAGAAAACGGCATATTACAATTGGCTCCCCGGAAAAATGGATGAGTCTTTGTAAGGTTGCTGGCAAATCTGGGGTTTAATGTTGTTTTAGGAACATAAGTAAGTGACAACTTTAGGCAAAGCCATCTCCATATTCAGCCCCCATGGAGCCGTCTCCATGCACTGTGCTAACATGGACAAATCAAAGGCAAACAGAGCCACAGAAACATAGTTCTTAATGAGCTATTCTAGTTATGCTGAGAAAAATCATGTATCTCAGTGTCTTCTATGGGAAGAAGTGATTCAACACTTTATATAATAAAGCAGGCTCATTCTTTTTATTTTATTTTTAAATTTATTTTGTAGTTTTTTAGGTGGACACAACATCTTTATTTTATTTGTATGTGGTTCTGAGGATTGAACCCAGTGCCTCACGTGTGCTAGGCGAGCACTCTACCACTTAAGGCACAACCCCAGCCCATAGGCTCTTTCTTTTTAAACATCCTTTATAAGGTTTCACCACAATCAGGTATTTGAGAATTCATGTGTACATGAAGCTTAAAGAAGGACAGAAAGTGCCAATGCAAAGAACAATGTTCATGCCCCAACAAGCCTAGGTCCTCAGAGGTGGGTGGTATGGATCTGATGAAATGAAAAATGACAAAGACCAATTCAAAAGGTCAAGGTTGGTGGGAGAAGTCTCTATGTTCTTCAGTGCAAATTGGACAGTTCTGGAGTTTGGCCAGATGGATGAAAGCAATTGGGGCCTAGATGAAGTTCCTTAGGAGCCCTTCTTTTTCTGTAAGCTACCTTGATAAAATAGATTTTAAACATGAAAAAGAAGATAAACTCTGTTAGAAACTCACCTGCTATGGTCTTTTCTATGAGGCCAACTGATATGGGAAATGTTCGTTAAATGTGTGCAGACTGGAAGTGGTCACACAGTATGTTAACTCAACTGGTAAGAGTCTGGCGTTAATAAGTGCAAGGTTCTGCATGCCATCCTTATTTCTCAAAGGAGGAGAGGGAATGACCAACTGTTGTACAGAAAGGAAAACTGACAAGCAATGCTCATTCTGCATCTTTGAACTCTGATGTTTTAAAAAACAACAAACCTTTTTATAAGAGTAACCACTGAACTGCAGATGCCCCTCTAACACACAGGAAGAACCCCACCTCTAATGCCATTCCAAGGGTAAGCGAATATTGCTAGTCTGACTAGGGGAGGCCGATATTCCTGCCAGAGAAATATCTTAAGTGGTAAGTCAGTTGTTCCAACCTTATATGTTAAGCTGCAATGTTACTTCAGGCTTTTGCTATGCTTCTCTGTCTTTAGGAATATTTGAAATTCCCTTAGTTAATTAGTTTATTTAAAATGATGAATTTAGATATACTTGAATGAGCTGAACCACATTATAAATGGTTATGGAATGCTTACTATACAGAAGACACCAAGCTCAATGTTAAGCAAAATTTTATAGGAAACCTCCATTTGAATACAGTCCCAAAGGTTATAGGGTCATAAGCCTTAAAGAGCAATGTTTTCCGAACTGTGGACGACTTGTATGTCATATGAAGAAATCAACAAAGCCAAATGGATCAGGACAGAAAGAATCGAATTGATTTATGATGGCTGCTGATCTTGCAAGTCCCATGTTAAGATGCATGCTGAGTGTTTTAAGCTGAAGGGTTTATGTACTTGAAGCATTTCAAGATTCACGGATGGCACCTTCATAGAAATACTGAAAGCAGGATGGACTCCTTAGCAACATCAGGAAGGTGTTCTTAATAACAAGAGAAGATTACTGATATACAGAGATGTTGCAAAGAAAGCTGTGGAGGAGGCAATTTAAGGACTTAAAGCCTAAATCCTGGGTCACTTTGTGGATTTATGTGACTTCTTTGCTTGCATTTCATTGTTTTCTTTTATAACTTAAGGCAGTATCAGTCTGTTCTTATGATTTTAATTCATAAAAGTTAGAGCCCTTATTTCTTATTCTCAAGGAGGGCATGTGCTGCTTTTCCTATTTCTTTAGGATGTGGGATTTAGTTGTTGTAACGAAATGTTTATCTCTCCTATCCCTGTGTTTTCCTTGTCCTTCTTTAGAGGGTAAAAGCTGGATTAGGATTAAGTGAAACAGTCTTGCAATTCAGGATCTTCCTATTGTATTTAAAATCTTGCAATTTGGATTTGAGATTTTTTTTTTTATTTAGGCTAAACAGAGGTAATTATTTGTGTTTGAGAAGAAAGATATCACAAGGTAAAACTGCTAGCATTATCTTCTAGGGGAGGCTGGTGTGGAGCAACAAATAGGGTTACAGTCAGGGATCCTCAGCTTCCATAGCCAACTGGGCTTCCTAGGGATGTGCAGGAGGTGAGAGCTCGGCCATCCTCTCTGTCACAAAAGTCCTTCCTCCATTTAACAAAAGAAAGGCGTTTCTTTTCCCATCCCAATCTAAGGGCTGGTTAGAGTCTACAAAAAGTTCCAAGGGAGCAAACGAAGGGACAGTTCAAATGAGCACTTTTATTGGAGGCTACTTTCAAGACAGAGGCACATAATTTTTTCAAATTAATTTTAGCGGGTGTGCTGCAAAAAGGTTTGGAGGCCACAAGTAGAATGGAAGCAATGACATATAATGGAAAAAGCACAGATTTCAGAGTCAGATGTATTTGGGATCATGTTTTGGCCTTATATCTTGGGGTAGTACTTATATCAGTGTTTTAGACCTCAACTAAAGCTCCTTAAATTTGTTTGAAATTCTGGAACCTGTTCTTTCTTACCTATGATGCATTTCACTCATGGACAATGAGCCCTTCTTAGAGCTGCAGGCCCACTTCCCTCTGTGCTCCAGCCACACTTTCACAGAACTGCTGATGGCTCATCTGTCCCTCCCTAGACTGCAAACTATTTGTGAGCAAGGAGTGTGCATGCCCACTGTGTCTCCAGCACCTGGATCAATGCTCACACATAATACGCTTGATAAATCATTTATTAAAAGAACGCATAGTTCTAATACTTGTGAAATGCTTTTTACCCAGATGTAATTATGCTATTCAAATGATATTTGGATCTAAAAGGATATTAAGAATATTTCTGAGGCCATGGAGGTATTGAATTTAGCATATGGTCAAGGATATATGGTAACAAATTCATTACCTCATTCCTAAGATTTTTACATACAGATTTAAAAACATGCTTTAATAGGGAAAAATTCAAATATGTTAAAAAATAGAATAGCATGGTAAATTCCTGTGTACATATCATCTAGCTTTAACAATTACAGATTTATGGCAACCTCTTTCAGCTACATTCATCCCCGCCTTACCCATCATCAGATTATTCTGAGTCAAACCTCAGACATTCTATTACTTCATTCATAAAATTTTCAGTTTTACACAAATTTTAAAATTTACCCCACTATTCAATTTTATTTATCACAATAATTTAGTCGCTATATCTTTATGGACTTATTTTTTAATCAGCAACTTGGTGTTTTTATAAAGGTTTCCTTTAGTAAATCTTTTTATTAATATTTCCTTTTGCTTTTTCCCATAGACTTATATAAACTTCTCCTAGCATTTAACTGGAAACTGAATACCAAGAGGAAGCTTGGTATTACCAAACTGGAATTCTAGGGAAGCTGGTCAGAGCTACTTCTGACTCAGATATTTTTTGCAAGCTTAAGGAACTGTGATGGCCAAGAGAGAAGCAGGATTTAAAATTCATACATATTCTCTCCCACTGGGTAAAGATCCCTATGAGCCCAGAGGCATGATAATCTGGTTATTTTGGTGAGAATCCAGTACCTCTAACTACAGCCACAGCTAACTTTGAAAAGTGATTCTTTCTTCTGGTGGTGACTTATAATCACATAAAGTCTTTGAAAATACATATTCTGGAATTTAAACAAACAAAGACTTACAGGAGATAGTCAGAGAGTAGCACCTCTGCCCCAGTCAAGGGACAAGTTTTGGGACTGAGGAGTTTAAAAATGTGTGTGAAATCCCATGCTCAGATCTTCAGTTTCTACAGTCATTCTCCAATAAAAGGAACCAGGTCTCCTTAGATAGTTGGCTGCATTTTGGACCAGGGCAAGAAACACAAGAGATGAGCATGAGCCTGGAACAGGGTACTGCCAGAAAATAAGAAAATTCCACATAAAAACAACAAAAGAAACCTCAAATAAACAAAAAATGCATTCTAAACAAAAACCCCATAATGAATGTGTCAAGGAGACACAGGAGCCAACTTAGAGTATGAATGGCCAAAGCTGGTGGAATAGTCTGAGCAATAAAGAATTATTGAATAATCTAAATTAAAGAAAAAAACTGTGCTTGAGTCTATACTGATAAGAATAAACAATTTAAAAATAAATGAGAAAGAAGAGACAAATTTCCCGTGCATAAGAATTCCAAATAATTTTGTATCTGCTCTGATCCCAAGAGCATGGAAAATAATTCCCCACTAAAGTGCAGACTGTACACAGTGACTTCCTTCCAAAGAGTACAGTATGGAGAAAAGGGGAAGGGAAAGAACTTCACAGTGGAGAAACCTGGAGCAAATACTGCAGGGATCAGTCATGTTGATAGTATGAACCACTGACATGATGTCATGAAAATGGCACTTTATCTCTGGGGTTTTCCTTTCCAAACCTATAAAACCCAATCTAACTTTAAGAAAAATATCAGACATACGCCAACAGAGGGATTCTATAAAATACTTAACTAGTATCCTCAAAATTATCAAGGACATCAAAAACAAGTAAAACCTGAGAAATTATCATAGCCAATAGGAAAGTAAGTAGATGTGACAACTAAATGTAGTATCCTGAAACAGAAAAAGAATATTAGGTAAAAACTAAGGAAGTCTTAAAAAAAAAAAAAAAAAAAAACTATGACTTTAGCTATTAATATAAAAATATTGGTTCGTTAATTGTAACATGTGTCCACAATAGTGTAAGATGTTATTAATAGGGGAAACTGTGTATGTGGTATAGGAAAACTCTCTGTGCTCTTTTTGCAAATCTAAAATTGTTCCAGTGAAGTTTTATTTAAAACTGTCTGCTCAGCTTTGATCTTACAGTAAAAAAATCATATGGACATATTTTCAAAAATTTTAATAGAAAAGTTTAGATTCACATATTTTACAGATACAGTTTTGCCACATTATATACCCCACCTGCCTTCCCCTCATTATTAACATCTTCCATTTCTATGGTAGTGTGGTAAAATTGTTACAATTAATGCACCAATATGATATATCATTATTAACTAAATTCCACAGTGTAAATAAAGGTTCACTCTGTGTTGTACAGTTCTTTGGGTTCTGACAAAATATAAGGCCATGTATGTACCACTATAGTATCATATAAAGTAGTTTCACTGCCCTAAAAATATGTTTCACCTAGTTACCCCTCCTCAGCCCCATGAAGATTTAAAAAAGGCATCTAAACTCTAGACTATGAACTAGAGTATTGGAGGCTGAACTCTGTATTAAGTATTGGAGGCTGAACTCTGTGTGTCTGTGTAAGTGTGTGAGTATGTGTGTGTGTATACATGTATGTTCCTATGTGTTTATGTGTCTATCTTTCCGTGTGGGGTAACCCAAGTTCCTGAATGTTTACAAATAGTCTTTGGGTTTAAAAAGGAAGCCAAAAGGGCTGAATCAACTCTTACCATCTTAGCTCTACTCTACATGCTTCAGCTTTCCCTGGCTGCCTGCCTCTCCTTCTGTTCTGAACCACAATGTAAGTGAGCCTTGCAGGGTGGGAAATGAGCCATGACATTCATGGCCAAAGAAGCCAGTGCACACACACAAACAGTGTGTATTTCTATTATGCTTTGGGAATGAAAGGAAAAGTGATATGTATCATTTTGTGATTCAGGAAAAGCAGTAATAAAAACCCTGACCTCTAGTTAGTGGAGGAAAAAAAATCATCCATCAATCAATGGATGTGCTGATGCCCCAGTATTACTTTGGTTAGAAAAATAATCCCACAAAACTCCCACTTTTCTCTCCTTTGGGTCCTAAAACTTTCATCACCACACTGCAGTGCATCTGTGGAGAAAAGCATGTGGTGAGCAGGCATGTTCACCAGGGTCCTCAGTGGTTGTATCTGTAACAGTTGATCCAGTTTTGGTCTTCCTCTGTGAGGGAAACTTCCACCCTGAAAAGGTGGAGAGGATTCTCCATGCCCAGTCTTCATTCTATATCTGAATCTGAATACTCTTCATTATATAATAAAGACAGACTTAGGTGATGTTTCTTTGCAACTCTGTGATCTTATTCTGGATTAAGGTAGCCAAGACAGGGTTGGAAATAAATACAGAAAACCAAATGGTGAAAAACTTTCTCTAAGAACAAGGGAAACCTGATCCCGGATAAGAGGCAGAGATGTAGTACTTGACTAAAAGTTAGCTGGATCTGACCAAATAAAACAGCAAAACATAGTAAGGGGTGTTTTATAAGATATTTCATACCTGCTTGTAGAAATATCCTCGAAAGGGTAGAGGATCTCTCCATTGTTACAGATTTCGCAGATGAACCCTTTCTGGCTACAAAGACTGCAGCTGTACACGTGTGAGGTGGCAAATTTAATGACCTTGCCCAAGAACGGAGCCAGCTTTCCCTCTATCACCTGCAGAAAGAGAAATGGAACAGGGAAGCAAATTGTTGAGAACAGAAGGCTTACAGACACAGGAAAGGGATTCCTTTCCTTTACACAACAGGAAAACCTCTAATTATAATTTCTCAGCATCTTTGAGGAAGAAAAGACAAAGTATTTTTGCTCCAAAAGAACTTGGGTTTAAACCACTGGAGGCTGGAAAATGAAGATGCTGAAGTTTCTTTTGTATTTCTCTTTTTTTATGTGTGGTTGTAGGGGATTGAGGACCAACAGATGGGAACTCCACTTGAATAGATCAACCTCACAGTTATGGTATTGGTATAAGAGCAGTGTGGTAGGTTTCCTAAAATAGATGGGAAACATATAGGAAAAAGGTGAATGTAGAAGTTTATATGGTACATTTAGTAATACTTTTTCTCTGATAAATCAATGAGGTAGTTTTATCATCATCTCCCCCTCAAACACAAAGCAAATGTGGAAAGACAGGTTTCCTTAGCTGCTGGTGAGTACAATAATAAAAAGAGGCTGCAATGTGGCAGTTTGAGGGCCATTTTCAGCCTGTAAAAACAAAACAAAACAAAAACTGTGGTGTTTAAAAATAATGAGCCAATTTGGAGCTGGATGAGGTGGCATATGCCAGTAATCCCACTGACTTGGGAGGCTGAGGCAGGAGGACCACAAATTTAAGGCTTCCTGAGCTACTTAGCAAAAACAAAAAGAAAAAGGGCTAAGGATGTAGCTCAGTGGTAGTTGCCTAGCAGGTGGGAAGCCCTGGATTCAGTCCCCAGCACTAAAGGAAAAAAAAAAAAAGTCAATTTAAAAATTGGGAGATTACTCATAAAAAACACAGATTTTTAACCTTCTTTTGAAAAACTACAAGATCTAGCAAAACTACTCTAAATTCTGACCTGATTCTGAGCAGGGGTTGCCTGCTCCCCTAGGCCCCACCAGGCCCTGGTGTCTTGCATATGCTGCTCTTCCACTGTCACCTCATCTGCAAACACCTGTGAGTTTGGAACCCATGGTCAATCAGATCCCTCATCACTGAATTACTTGATGGGCTTCAAAGACTTCAGCACGTCACACACCAACAAGATAAAATCTGCCTTTACTCTTCTCTCATTAATGCATAACATGTGGATTTTGATATAAGAAAAAAAAATGAAGATTAGATTTAATTTAGAAATAGCCGGATGCCTTCTTTCAACTGAATACATAGTTAAAATTATAATTTTACATAGAACATCTGAGGGAAATGTCCACCAAGAAATCATAATGTCAAGGTGACTAAGTAGTAGTGACAGGGAATAAAAAATAAAAAACAGAGAAGGTAATCATGCCCTTTACAAAACAATGAAGCTCTACTGCAGCTAGAAACTGAGATAGTTTTTAAACATCAGGATGATGCCACAGTGTTCTCAAATAACCAAAACAATGATAAACTCTGGGCAGCAGAACAAATCAGAGAAGCAATGTGTTACTTTGTATAAAGTTGTCTTTGCATTTTTTTTTTTTGAGAGAGAGAGAGAGAGAGAGAGAGAGAGAATTTTTTAATATTTATTTTTTAGTTTTTGGTGAACACAACATCTTTATTTTATTTTTATGTGGTGCTGAGGATTGGACCCAGGGCCCCAGGCATGCCAGGCGAGCGTGCTACGGCTTGAGCAACATCCCCAGCCCATGTTTTTGCATTTTTAAAAACAATTAATTAACAACATTATTTTTGCACTAAAATGCAGAAAATGAACAGAAAAAATCAAGTTTACAGCTTTTTAAGAGTGGAATTATTTTCCTTAACAAGTAGAGTAGAAAATATCTTAGCTGATTTTTGAGTCAGGCAAATGTTTTCCACCATTACTCAACTTATTCTCGCCTCCATAACCTTTAGGAAGCTGAGGATAGACCTCCTTTCATTTCTCTTCTTTGTGGATCAATGACTCTGATAAACTCCAGTTTTAGGCATGCTCCTTATGACACATGACACATGCTTTCTAAGAAATAACCACAACAAATCATATGCCTAACCACCATTAAACACTTCCCAATGTGTGATGGAGTAATTTCTAAATTGTGGTAATGATACTTCAGTTGAATTTAGTTTTCTTATTTTACTCCATCTAAACAACCAAGGTTAATGACTCATTTAAAGAGAGACACCAAAATTTTGAACAGTATGGAAACCAAGTGAGTAAAGAGGAGGAGAGAAGCTGGGTGCAATGGGGCATGCCTGTAATCCTGGTGGCTCGGAAGGCTGAGGCAGAAGGATCACAAATTCAAGGTCAGCCTCAGTGAAAGTGGATGCTAAGCAACTCAGTGAAACCCTGTTTCTAAATAAAATACAAAATAGCACTAGGGATGTGGCTTAGTGGTTGAGTGCCCCTGAGTTCAATTCTTGGTACTCTACCCAACCCCCCACCCTCCCAAATAAAAAGAGGATAAGAGAAGACCTTGAGGAAGACATGAGAATTTTCATGTGGATATAAAGGAGAAGACTGAGCATCTTGTCATGAAGCTTTTTCTCTACCCAGAAAGAAGGTTTCACTGGGGCAAAGTGTATGAATATTTTGAAGGCTCTTGTAATATTTCACCAACTGTACACTGCCATTTCTTATCTAAGGACTTTAATGAGCTTTTTGAAAATTAACTTGAGGATTTCTATCTTTAGTCTATCAGAGAACCTGCTACATGTCTATATTTTATTAAAACTTCATTTATTATTACTTAATAAAAACCAGTTTTGTTCCTCGCATACCATTCCCATGTATTATGTAGGTTCTTTCAAGGTTAACCTTTTGAATAATATTTTTATTTGCTTTTGCTGGGATACTAGAACATCTTGACTTTTGTGTTCATCTTATACATGACCATATTACTGCATTTTCATCAACGGTAATCATTTTTAGGTGATTTTCTTAGGTATTATGAAAACAAAAAATGGATTCCTCCCTTTTTAATACTATGCCTCTTGCTTAAGCTTTATGTCATATTGCATGATTTATGGCTTCTAAAACAATATTAAGTAACAATAATAGTGATAGTGGTTGCTCTTGTTATTTCATTGAGAGTCAAATTTAAAGTATGACGTCTACTGTGAATGACTCATTTTCTCTACCAAATATCATGTCATTTACCATGTTATTGATTCCTTCTCCCTCTTTTAAGTAACAGCTTTATAGACAGATAATTCATATACCATACAATTCAACTATTTAAAATCTACAATTCCAGGGCTGGGGATGTAGCTCAAGGTAGAACACTTGTCTAACATGTTTGAGGCCTTGGGGTTGATCCCCAGCACTGTAAAACAAACAAACAAAACACTCCCCAAAACAGAAAACAAAAAATCTCTCTAAACCCTACAACTTGATTGCCTTAGTTTATTCATAGCTGTATCACTAGAATCAGTTTAGACATTTCACCAACTTTCTTCTAAACCCCCACACCCATTAGTAATTACTCCCCATCTTTCCCTGCCCTTTCTTTTTTCTATAAATTTGCCTAGTTAATATAAATAGAATCATACAACATGGGTATTTTTGTGGTTGAGTTTCTTTTCATTTCATAAAATTTTACTGAGTTACAATGTCTCAAACACCTGATACAAGGATAAATGGCACAAAACTGGGATTTATGTTTTGCTTAGTGTGCAAAAGTCTCTGTAAGTTGACTCTACACTATTGATCCCAACTTATTTTCCATTTCTCAAAAACTCATCTTGTGTTGTAAGCAAAATTTCCCTGCAACAGAGTATGCTTTCTCTTGCTCCTGAGCCCTTATTCATGTCATCTCCTCTATCGACAGTTTTACTTCTTAAAACTCATTTAAATTTTACATAGGCTTCATGGCTTAAGTCTATTCTGGTTTGATCTGAAAAGCTATCTTTGACTATTTCAGCTATCTTTGACTATTTATGCTTATCCTTATTTACTTTTACATCAAAATATTTAACAGAACTGGATGCTATTTTGTGCTCTGTTCTATTATTTAATATGTGAGTGATTTGCTTATCCAATCATATTGACCATACAAAAAGAATGATTTTTGAGCATTTGTACCTATAAACCTGGAAAATTTCATGGGGCAACCTAAAGGAAAGTAAATTGCCTGAAGGGAAAGAGTCCTTCCCTGTCAGTTCTCGTTGACTAACCCAGAACGCATTTCTGTCCCTTCCCTTAGCTGTTGGCAGTCATATTTTGAGGTTATCTTTGTGTCACAGCATTTTCAGTCACTGTGTTGTATGGTTAGGAGAGAAGCATAAACAGTGCCTGGACCAGGTGGCAGATCACTTATTTAGGAATCTTTTTGCTTCTTCATACTTGATTAATTGCTTTTCTTATTTGTCAGCTTAAGTTGGTGGCCAGGTTCCACATGGCTAAAGCTGCTGGAATATTTTCTTTCTCCAGAAAACTGAGGTAATATTCTTAAATTTATTTTAGAAATTACAAACATTGCTTTAATATTATAGAAAGGAAAATGTTACAATTTTCCAGGGATAATTATATTTAAAAGGCTTAAATCTTGTCTCTGAATATGACTATTGGAGGCATTAGGAATAGAATCCAGTTATTTTGGTTTCTGGTCTAGAAGTTTCATCATTATGAAAAGTGGGTTCAGGTATGTTATTTCCTAGGTTTTGTTTTTAAATAAGGTATATCTTTATTTTGGTTGAATCCTCAAAAATAAATCAATTGTCATTTCTTCCACAGCTTCCCCTCCACTGCTAATAACCTTGTACTATTCATGCCAACTTCCTAACCTTAAGGTTAAGTGATGATGAAGAGCCACCCCTAGCAAGAGAGCAGCTTCAAATAAGACCAAAGCTCAAGGAGACTAATACTGTCAGGTTCCAACTGAGAATGAAGAATAGAAAAGAGCTTCCAGTATGCCATTGGATCTGGAAATTGACAATGGGTGGGGCAAAGTTCAACAGGATCTCCTGGCCAAGAACACAGCTATGAGAAAGGTCAGAAGGTGGACACAGCTCTGTCCACCCTAAGCTGGTATGCCTCACCAGAGTGACAGCAGTCCACTATAGCCAGTATGGTGGTGGGGGGATCCTTCTGATTAGGTATCCATGCTAGGTTTGACCCCGGGGATTCTAATATCACTGAGAACAAGCCAGGACTGAGCAGGGCAAAATAAACCATCTCCTTAATAAAACTGGCCAAAACCTGTTTTCTTTTTCTTTCTTTCTTTCTTTTTTTTTTTTTTTTAAAGGTATAGATATAATCATAGGTCAGTTTATGCTTCTCAACAACTTAGGTGTATTTTCCAGTGCATGATAGTTTGACTCATTAAAGTCTCCTAAAGAGGCTGACATTAAAGGTCTTTCAATACCCCATCAGAACTTGGTTGTCTCTGGGAAGCAATGGAGGCAAGTGGAATAAGCAAGCTGACTTCAGTACAAATTATAATTCATCAATTTTCCAGCTGTGAGACTTAGGGAAGTTATTTAACCTCTTTGGGCCTCAGTTTTGTCAACTGAAAAACTAGGATAATATCCACCTTGCAGGGGCAAGGGAAGGATCAGATTCAATGTACTGAAAACACCAAGCACAGTGTCTGTCTGACTTAGAGCAAGTGGTCAATAAATAATGGCTTATTACTAACAATCCAAATAGAAAATTTCTATGACTCATTCATTTCACCTTGCAGACACTTGAGATTTATAGTGAATAAGCAAACAAAGTATGAACTTCGTCTGTCATAATTTTAAAGGCATCAAGTTGTTATACAGTTTGGATGACATCTGTAGAAATTAAGGTAAAGCCATCTAATCCATTTCCCTTGTATTGCTGTAAATAAGAGAACTGAGTTTGGACAAGAATGCTTTGGCCAAGGCCAAAATGCTGGAGGGATACACTTAGCACATCTCAAACCTGACTGGAATCACTAGTGTAAGATAACATTTTAGCAACACCTGGAAATTGTCCTTCTTATTCCTTTCCTGTTTGTAATCAAATTAGTTACAGGTTAATATAACTTTATAACAACCCATCAAATGATGGAAGAATACTTCATCTTTAGCATTAGAAGGCTGGTAGTTTTAGTTAACCAGCTTGCTTAACTGGATTGGTCATGAGTGATGGAGAAATAGACCTCTGAGATGATGTTATTTCTCCATTTATTTTTCCCAAAGTACATGACTATACAAACAAAATCACAACAAAGAAATTAGCAGAAAACACATGTAGTCCCCACCCCATCTCCTCTGCCCTCTGCTCTCAACCTCCTCCACTTTTCCCACATACCAAACTGTCTATCTCCTTGAGCAAAGGTAAATGTCCAAACTGGAGTAAAAGGGTTTGTTTCTGTTTTCCATTAACTTAACTTCTTATCCTAAAGAAGGTACCAGTTTGATTCATTTACTTGGGGAATGTGCATATAGGACTCTTTCAGAGATGTCATACTGACTGGGTGTTTAAAGAATATTCGTTCCATTTGTAATTTAAAATTATATCATCACAATTGTGGGACAAGGACAAAATGAGCATCAAGCTGATATCTTCTTCCATCATTTCAGGTACTTCCAAAACTCGAGGGACTGTCAAATATCACCTTCCACAATCCAGTCATCTGATATACCAAATATGCTTATTCTTCCTGTGTAAAGGCAGCCCATGAAAGCTGCCTGGTTGAACTTCCAGCTTGGGGATACACATTTTTCCCCCTTTTCTATTCTGGTCAAGATGGTCAGCATTGGAATTTGAGGCCTATGGCTTTCTTGCAGACTAAGACAACAGACTTTATTTGATTTACTTTCTTGCACACCAATCAAAAATTACAATTAAGTTAAAAAATAACCTATTGCTGCCTTCTCCAAACCACAGTTTCAGAAACAGCTGCTTATTACTCATGTGTGGCACCAGGAAATTGCAGTGTCATGTTCGAGGTCTGCAGCCAATAGAGCTTTGTGGGCTCGGGAAAAGGGCACAAATGATTCTTTTATGTTGGTTTACCTTCACTCCCTTGGCACCACCACAAAATTCAAAATCTACTGGGGAAAGGAAACAGAGCACTAGTAACTTGGACCAGAAAAAAGAACAGAAAAGGCTCTTTCTCATCACATTTCTTTATGCATTGGCTAAATCCCTTCCTCTGATTTGTCAAGTTACCTTCCATTTCAAAATGAGTCATTGTGTAACATCTAGATTTTGGACAACTGGGGAGAATACTCAGATGAAGAAGCTGCTGCACTTGACAAATGGCTCCTTCTCTAAAAGTCTAACCAAAAGACTTAATTTATGTTGAACAAAGCCACCTGGCACTCACTAGGAACATATCAGCTTGATGAAATGGCAGAACCAATATTGCCACACACTGTGAAATAATTTCCAGTATAATCACATTTTCTTACCTAGACAACCATGAAAGCTTGCAGTTTGTCTCTGTGTGCCATTTCTCAGCATAATTAGGTAGACAGAGTAATGTCTAGTGACTAAAGCCAGGTGAGTTCATGGGAAGTTGGGAAAAATGAGCCCATGGATTCTGCTCAAGTGTGAAAACCCTCACACACACTACATCCTCTGTGTGTACCCTCATTCAATTCTAAAATATAATCCTTCCATTCACAAATTGTTAAAAAAGGCATACCACCAAAAGTTTATGAGATACTTCTAATTTTTAAAAAAATATTTTGTTAGTTGTCAATGGATTTTATTTTATTTATTTATATGCAGTACTGAGAATCGAACCCAGGTGCCTCACACATGCTAGGCAAGTGCTCTATCACTGAGCCACAACCCCAGCCCGTCTATTTTAATAAGTTGATTCAAACTCCATTTTCTCATAATTTTTCTTTGAGCTTCTTATCATAGCTCAATGTTGGGAATGTTTGTACATAAATATAAACTATGACTTCTCTAATTAGCTTCTCTCCATTTCTCCCTATCCATTTTGGGTCAGCTGAATAGGACTTAGATTTTGGTTACTCAAGCTCTGTGCTGAGGACTGTGATGTCAGCAATGAGCTCTTACCCTGATCTTGTAGAGGTGACAACTTCTACTAAGGCTTTGGAAGCTGTGTGATAAGCTAATGTGGTTTAATATAACAGGGTAGACCTGTGAGTGGCCATGACCATTCCTGTCATATTATGTTTTGTTTCCTACTGGAAACTATCTGAAAGGATAAAAGTTTAAGGAATTTCAATTTCAATTTTTTAAGTGGTTAGAATGGCAAAGATGGAGCCAGTGTGTGAAGTTCTTGTTCAGAAAAAATACATGGAATGGTACTTATTTCAGTTTTTCTGCACTTAAGTGCCTCAAGGGGTGTGGCTCAGGTAAGCTATAACTCCACAGAACTTTAACGAAGCATCTACAAAGACTAAGGACAATAATGTGGTTCACATATTCATATGGTCGGATGCAGGTGCATATGTATTATATATGGGGAAACAGATTTAAATGATTCAAATTGAGACAGTTCCACAAAATTCCCAAGGATGATCAGTATTTTGCTTCTCTGTTGGGTTAATTAGTATGTATTTGAAAGAAATTGAATTTGTCTTTATTATTCATTTTGGCTCTAGTTATGGCATTACTGATTCATTGATTAGTAAATGAGAAAAAGCCCCAAGTATGTGTGTGTGTGTTTGTGTGCGTGCGGGTGTGCAGGCGTGTGTGAGTGTGTTTCTTAACTCAATTTCCTTTTTGATGTGTGAAAACACTGAGGCCCAGAGAGGTGATGGAGCTGCCTCAGATTGCCCAGCAAGTCGGTGATAGACCCTCACTTTCCCTTTTAAGAACCCCTCACTAGTAGGAAGGACCTATTCCAAGAGCATCTGGGGTCAGTGTGCAGCCCAGTTTGAGATCAATTCAGGAATTCTGAGGTCACTGTGTGCCTACTGACTTACCATGTAAAGATGGAGAATTTCTAAGACTGTCTCTGTTACAGGGTGGGCAACCCAGGCAGGCCTATGTGTATCCCCACAGGTTTGATCTGAATTGGATACGCCATTGGCTTACAGAATCTAATGTATGAAATATGATGTCAACAGCTTTGTAATGTTTTGAACAACCAATAATAAAAAAACAGAATTCTCTGAAATGGTCACATCTTGTGCATTTTTTTTGACTACAGTGATGATCTTAGGCAGTATCTTAGTGGTTGAATTACTTGGGAGGTGCATAAAGCAACCCCAAATTTGTGACAAAAATAGACTTACTATCAACTTAAATCCTATTGTATTTATCAAAACTGGAGAAGGAACTTTATTAAAAAGAGATACAACTATTTGGAAAAAACAAGGCAAAAGAAAGCAACTCCGCATACACATGAATATGGGAGAAACTGAAGAAAGATAGCTTCTCAGACAGGACTTTAGTGGTGGCCAAGGTGAGACATCTTAACAGAACCTGCTTTTAAAGAGATAGAGAATAGAAGAAAAACAAAAGCAACACTGATCCTATAAGGGAATGAACCATAAGAGTTAGGAAACATGAAGACCAAAAGCAAAGAAGGGAAGAAGCTGTAGGGAAAGAAGTTATGAAGACCAGAGAAAGAATATACAGATGCTCCTGAAGAGAGAGAAAAAAGGATGCAGCCAACTGAGATTTGAAATGGGAGTTAGAAATCTTGGTTTCTGATGGGTGCAGTGGCACATGCCTGTAATTTCATTGATTCTGGAGGCTGAGGGAGGGGGACTGCAAATTTGAGGCTAGCCTCATCAATTTGTAAGACCCTGTTTCAAAATAAAAAATGAAAAGGGGCTATAGCTCAGTGATAAAGCATCCCTGAGTCAAATCCCTAGTACAAAAAAAAAAAAAAAAAAAAGGAGACAGAGAGAAAGAAATCTTGGTTTCTATTCTCAGTCATGTCCTGAGTAAAGCTGTATGACCCTTTCTTTTTTCTTTTCTTTTTTTTTTTTTTTTAATATGACCTTTCTTATAGGTCACATAACTTCTCCATGCCTCAGTTTCCTCATTTACAAAATAAAGTGATTGTGCTAAGTCATTCAAAACTAACTGATCAATAAGGATCCCTTTCAGTTTGAACATTTTATGATTTTATGATTAATGAACAGAGAAAACATCAAAAGAAGTTGTTGAATAGCCCTAGGAATGTAGAAAGGGAATATCTGGGGAGACAGATAAAAGGTGAGTTTAACCAGACTAATTAGAAGATACCCCAGGAAATTTTTAACAGAAGTGAAATAATGTCACCAGCTTTTTATTCCCCTGCTTGCTGAGTGCCATTCAAAGAGGGAAGTAAGGCCTTTTAGGTATCATCCCCTCACAGGTGTGCAACCAGATATCAGTTTTCCTCTGAAAATCTCTTCCTCTCATCAATGCATTTAATTAGTCAATGTTTAGATAGCACTTTGGGGATGAAAAGTACAATATAAGCACTCAACATTATTAGTACTTAACAGCTTTTATGGGGACAGCATTGACTGAGATTAAGTGAGAAGCTAAAGTGAATTCCAGGCTAGAAGGCTATAGTCTGAGAAACTGCCAGGTCACTGATGAAGAAAAGCAAACCCTGCGCATAAACTGAAATAGGTGCTCTTATTAGCTTGCATTCCATTGCCTAAGACTGTTGGTCATCTTTATTCTTTGCCTGAAGGTGTTAACAAGTCGTAAACACCACTCACAACATTTAGCGCTGGTTATGATTCCACAATCTTGTTTTTCTAGACTAGTATCTGGAGTGCTATGGGTGTTCCTATATCTGGGCATGTGTATAACCCAGGATATAGATTCAAATATGTACGAATTTTGTGTACAATAAAGTGGGTACAGACACATTATTTAATAAATGTTATTGGGGCAACTGGTTACCCATCAGGGGAAAACTAAAGCTGAATTCTTTATTTGTGTCATAAAAATTGTAATTCCTAATTAACTGAAGATTTCTTTACAAATAGAAAGTCATATAGGTATTTTTAAATTAAAAAGTAGATAAAATATTAGAAAAACATTTATGAGAAATAGACATTTTATAATATTAGAAGCTACATGAGTGATAAATGTGAATATGAAATAAAAATTAGTAAAGACAAAATACCACTTACAACATACAATGATAAAAATGCCTATTTTTCCTATTTATATGAAGTGCTAATTTCATTAATATACAGAGCGCTCTTTCAAATTAATAAGAAAAAGACCAACAATATAATTTTAAAACAGGCTACACAGGTAATTCACAACAATTACAAATCTGATAGCAATATAAAAAAGATTTGATAGTGGTATGTGCAATGCAAATTATATATTTCTACAATCATGCTTTGTAGAGCTGTCATTGTGTATTTTACAATTTGAACACTTATAAAAGTGACAATTGATATTTGTTATTTAAAAATTAAATACAGAAGTGTTTGTGTGTGTGTGTGTGTGTGTGTGTGTGTGTGTGGTGTGTATGTTTGTGGTACTTCACATATACTAGGCGAGCACTCTACCACTGAGCTACAACCCCAACCCCAGAATTTCATATTTTTCCAAGAATTATATTTTTAAAATCTGTTCTGTCTCCTGCATCTCATTCTACAGAAGTATTTTTTTAACCCACTTACTATGGAAAAATTGAAATTAAAACAACCATATTAAGTTATTTTTATTAAATAGGCTAAAATTAAAAATATTAATATATAAAATTAATATAAGTACAGGAAAAGATACTGTTCAAGATACTCAGGGGAGGTACAAAACTAGTTCCACCTTTTTAGAAAGAAACTGGCAGTGTCTATCAAACTGCAAAGCAAGCATATCCTTTGACCTTGCAGTCTTAGTTTAATGAATTAACACTAGACACAGTCACATAGCACACAGGGAGATGTAGAGGTATTCACAGTGGTATAGCTCCTAACAAAGGCACTAGGTAAACCTGCAAGAGGTTAAAATGAACCCAGAGGTTTAAGTTATCAAACTTAACTTATCCAACTAAACCTAAGTCACCTTACATATAAATTAACTCTATACTATACAGCTGATAAAAAGAATGAGGTAAATTTTTCTGTGTACTGAATGTGTATATATGCCAAATATCCACAGTATATTGTTAAGTAGAAAGGTCAAGTCAGAGAAGGTAGCAAAGTTTAATTCCACCAAAAACCAGTATTTGTAAATGTTAAGAACTGTCTGGAGAGACATAAAATGGCTACAAAAAAACTACCTCTGTAGAATGAGATGTAGGAGAGAGAACAGACTATAAAAATATAATTCTGGAAAAATATGTAATTCTGGGGTTGGGGTTGTAGCTCAGTGGTAGAGTGCTTGCCTAGCATGTGTGAAGTACCACAAACACATACACACACACACACACACACGCACGCACGCACGCACATATACACTCTTCTGTATTTAATTTTTAAATAACAAATATCAATTGTCACTTTTATAATAAGAAGTGTTCAAATTGTAAAATACACAATGACAGCTCTACAAAGCATGATTGTAGAAATATATAATTTGCGTTGCATATATGTAAACATTATAAAAATGTTAAAAAAAAACCTTCATTTTTGTTCTCTTATAACCTATGTTTTCACTTTTTCCTAATAACATATTTATTTTCACAAAATTTTCTTTCAGCAAATCTGTCATGATTACATCAGTCCTGATGTTTGTATCTAAGGAGACCTGCCTGCCTTATCAGTTTTTTTACTTATGAGTTTTTCAAGTTTGGAAGGTAACATTGCCTATTCAATTAGAATGACATATAAGAAATGCAAAGCATCAACAGCCATATCTAATACCAGGCAATTTAAAGTTGGATTTGTTTACATAATTATCACTGAATTCTAGACATTTAATCTTATCTTTCTAAATACTAGACTGGGAGTTAGTAAGTAAGCAATCGGCTGGGATAAATATTGTATTTTCTAATAATTCACTTAAATATTTAAAAAATGTCTTCTACCAGCTAAGATCCAGCTCTGCTGGGCCAGTATTTTTTCCTTCTTGCCTTAGTCAGAGATGACCTACTCTCAGTGGCTCCATGGCCTCAAGCACATTACTTGCTCTAGATCACCTGGTTGGTCTGATAAGTTGTACCAGTTTCAAACTATGTTTTTTAATGAACAGTAAAAGGAGGAGAAACCGTATTGGTATCAGATTTTGAAATTCATTTCCCCTCCATTGAGAGGTTACAATATTTCTGTGCAAGGGAAGTACGTTACCTGATTCCAAACTAAGTTTTACCACTTAGTCTGATGTTAATCCAAGAATAAGTCAATGTACAGACTGGCTTGCACTAGACTTCGCCTGAAGAAAGAAATGAAAACCTTGGTTTTACAACAGGAGGACATGCAAAGATAAGATAAGGTTTAAAGTGAAAAGCATTTTGAATATCATTCCCACCTGGGACATGTTCAGAGGTTTGGTAAAATCTAAATAGAAAAGGGTCCTATTTAGGAAGGAAGCCAGTGGGTAGCTAATTAGGGGTGGACAGTCTGTGACTCAGTCTAGCACCTAATGTCCTTAGACAGTTCCAAGTGTGTGTCTGTTACCCCTTGAGCACCTCTGCACAGGGCCAGGAGAGATGGTTGTCATTCAGATTCATTGGCTACTGTTTGTAGCTCTAGCAAAGGGTAATCTCTCAATCAGGACAGCATTTTGTATGAGTTGTAGAGGTTTCAGTGTTCCTTGTGTTCCCTGTCCCCTTTCAATGTGGGTAACTGAAGAAAGATTTTACTAAGTCCCTCACAGTTCATTTTCTTTAGTGAAGAGCTTAGCTAACTGAAACCCCAAGCAGTTAGTTGTGGACTAGCTTATGTAGACGAGGAGAAAACATTCATTGGTTACTTCTTTTTTAAGTTAAAGTGCACATTTTCCTCCTTCACCCCTACCACCTTTCAGTGATTGGGTTTAAACACAGGCCTCACATATGCTAGGCAAGTGCTCTACCACTGAGCTATACCCGCAGCCCAAGTGCACGAATCTTAAGGATACATCTCAATGAATTAATTATAAGATGTGCATGTAAAACTTTTCTATCTGTTCCCTTGGTCTCTAGTTTCAATCACTCCAACCCATTCTCTATGCTGTTACCAGAAAAATCTTAATAAAATATAGATTTGATCACACAGTAAAAGGAGGAGGAGGAATAATAATAATAATAATAATATCAGCAACGCCACCATCCCCATAGCAGTAATAGATTATTGAATAGGTGCCAATCACTATCCTAAACTTTTAATTCATTATCCACTTTAAGATAAAATGTACAAAGTGCTTAGAACATTAGCAGCATTAAGTGAGCATTAAATAAATAATAAAAATTATTACTATCATTCATAAAATTCCTAAAATGTCAGTGTCTATCATTACCAATGTGTAGATAAATGTGAAGCTTAGCAGGGTTACATTATATATCCAAGGTCACTGAGCTTGGAAGTGTACAGTAGGGAACTGTACCCCACAGAGGCCAAACCCTAATTACTATGCTTTAGTGTCTTGAGCTGGCATTTTTAAAATGAAAAATCCCTTAAGTCTTCTACCCCTATAGGATGAGGTGCCAACTTCTTCACATGCCTTATGTCCTCGGTACAGCTATTTTTCAATCTTTATCTACCATGCTTCCATTTTCTGTTCTCATGATGCCTGATTATTCCCTAGAAAAGATATGATTGTAACAACTATCATTTATTTCTATTATCATATATGAGCTCTCAGTGCTTTCTGTAGTTTTTTTCCCCAAACTCTTACTGTAACTTTCCACAATAAGTACAATTATACTAGTATTATGGATAAGTAAACTGAGATATAGAACAATTAGGGTCATATGTTTTTCTCTCATTTGTGGAAGCTAGAGAGAAAAAAGGCAAAAAAGGAATTTCATGAAAATTGGAGACTAGTGGAGTAGAGAATGAGCATCAGAGGAAGGGAGGAGAGGAGAGAAAAGGAAAGTGCAGGGGAATTAAATAGATCAATTTATGTTATGTGCATGTATGAATATATCACAACAAATCCCACTGTCATATAAAATTATAATGTACAAATTAAAAAAAAAGGAAAGATTAGGGATTTTATGGTCAGAGGGTCAATATGCATCCTAACTGGAGTTGGACAGGCCCATCTGATCTCAGTGCTTGACTCTTCCCATTCAACCACAATTCCTCTCACACCTGGCTGAAATGTCTCTTCATTCCCAAGGCATATTTGACATTGGTCCTCAGTTTGCCTACTCTTGCTCAGCCACCATCCACAAGTCTAAACAGATTACTTGTTAAGGAGAAATGGCTTTTGTCACATTTCTATTTTAGGTCTAAATACATTCAACCTTTGTCTTAAAATAGCTAAAACTCGATGGGTGCAGTGGCACATGCCTGTAATCCCAGCTACTTGGGTGGCTGAGGCAGGCAGATCACAAGTTCAAGGCCGGCCTGGACAATTTAGCAAGACTCTGTCTCAAAATAAAAAAAGAAAAAGAAAGTGCTGGGAAGTAGCTCAGTGGCAGAGAGCTTGTCTGGCATGGGCAAGGACCTGGGTTCAATCCCCAGAACCACAAAAAACAAAACAAATACAACAATATTCCTGAAACATTCCTACTGCAAGCCCTGGATCCAAACATTTAAATTGCAACATTGTCCAAACAAAATGGACAGTCTTTGACCAGATGGGGTTACGGTCTAAGGGTAAGAACACAGAGGGCAAATGGGGAAGTGGCTGCCAGTCAAGCACCGCAAGTAAGTGCTTTAGGAGGACGTGCAGGGCATGTGTGATTCATGAGCTCCTGGGACATGTGTAATTCCTGGGAGACGAGCAGTCAGCTCTCTAAACATGAGGACAACAGAGGGTAAATTCTGTGGGTAGCCAGAAAGGCCATAATGGGTAATTTTTGAATTGATCTGGAAAAGCATTTTCTCACTGGAATAGCTAACATTCTTGTTAATAATGAGCATAAAAATACATGAATATTGAACATTTGATACATGTTCAGCTCCTTCTGTGCATCAAAAGTGGATATTAATGTACAATCTATAAATCTCACAACTTGGCAGAAAGTGGTTGGGTCTGCAACTGCTTCTTAACAAGTCTTGGCAACATTTGGTTTTGATCATTCAATCTTATTTAGGATTATAAAATAAGTTAATTCTTTAACTTACTTCTCTTACAAAAATATAACTACATGTGTGTTTCTTTTAAGTCCCAAACTAAAAATTCCCATTATTTATGAAACAGTACAAAACTTCAACTCAGAGTAAGCATGATAGTTAAAATGATTCCCACATTGATCTGGAATAAGAAGTTAGACAATTTTTAAAAACAAGAATGTGAGGATGTATTTGTGGTACTAGTCCAACAAAATATAAAATTCAAATAATAATAATACTACACTGAAATTGCTATTGAGGAAATATTAGGGATTGCTCAGAAATAGATCCCAAAACACACATCTAATTAGATTACGATAAATATGACATGATTCATCAAAAGTCAACATGAAAGGGGTGGGTTATTTAAAAATGAAACTGAAATGACTTACACATTGGGAAAAAAAAACAAGACATAGCCCCAGCCACTGGGATTACAGGCATGTGCCACCGCACCAGCTTTTATGGGCATCTTATTGACACATTTTTATAGATGAGGACCTAGGACTCAAACTCAGGTCTCCCAAGGACTGGAGTCTGAACCTCTTTGCCATGCTGTCTGCAGGACTGTTTTTTCTTTAGCAACTGTCCAGTCTTCCCGAATTCTCGGATTGGCATACTTTTATAATCAGGAAAAAAGCCACAACTCTATTTATAAAGTGAATTTGGGCAAAACTAAAGCCCTTTGAAGTTCTGTATTCTGTCCGGCAACAACCCGAGGTACAGGAGAAGTACCATCACCACGGAGTCTTCTTATTCTTTCCTTTAGCTCTGGTTCCCTTTGTTCAATTTCCCTTCCCTTTCTCCCATTATTGCCAGTGTAAACCATGGAGCCTGCTCAGTCTAAGGAGGGAGAGAGGAAAGGGCCTTGGTGCGTGGCAGCACCATCCTGGGGCCAGTCTAGCTTACTCATTTTCTTTCCTTGGCTTCCTCTTTTGCTTCCCTCTTACCCACCCTTAGATACATCCTGGAAATAAGTCTGGTTCCAATCCTGGTTTAACAAAACAACACAGGGCATCCTGGGGTTAACTCTGGGCTTGGCCTTTCACAGCTCTTTGATTAAATTGCATTTTTCAGTGGTTGTGCCTTTAAACTCAAACCCCTTTAAAAAGAAATTTAAGGAGAGCAAAACATAGGAAACATTGCCAAATGCCAATAACATATTTTAGTCGTTTGGGGAATGGGCAGCTTTAGAAACCACAAATTCCCACTTATGCAAGGGCTACTTGAGCTTTTTTCTTTATTGCTTGGTGACAGAAGCCTGGCTCTCAGACCATGGTCAGAGTTGCTCTCTCTCGTTTTCTTTCTCTCCCGGCAACAGTTTAAAAGACCTTGGCTAATCCTATGGTTCTAAATCAAATAACAAAAATCATTTTTCCACTGATGATATAGTTCGTTCAGACTAAAAGGCAGTTTTAACTCTGCGTCTTGGTATGTGTTAGACTGGTGTGGCAAACTCAGTCACAGTGAACCATACATTCTGAACTTATGAGGCTCCACACCTGTGCCTTTACCACCAGTGGACAAGCCAGGGTACTATGTACTAGGCTGGGTGCTCTGCCTCCTTTCTCCTAAAGAAAGCAACTGAAAGGGAGAAAATAAGGGGCCACTCTTATTTTGTTTCTAAAACCATGACTGGCAAAAATGTGAAATGGAAAGAATTCCAGAAAGCTCTTTTCTGTGGTCTTAGATCTGTTTTGACTATAAGGGACTAAGCATCAAAGCATCTGTAGTTCAATGGTGAGGTTCTTCTAAGGCCCCTACTATTAGAGCTAGATTAAAGTGTGGTCCAGAACACAAACTCTGCTAATTTATCACCAAAGAAAGCAGAAATAAGGTGTTAGAGATCTCAGGCTTCCACAGTCATTCCTTAAGTTACTGGCAATATGAACCAGTCCCACATGAGGATAGAAAACCGTAAAATTTTCAAAAATATCTTTATTTAGTGAGCATTTTGATACAAGTTCAGAATGTATGGTTCACTATGACTGATTTTGCCACACCAGTCTAACACATGTGTAAAATATATCGAGCAACTGAAGTAGCTGACAGTCATCTGAGTTAGCAGTCAACTAACAGGGTGCAATTAATTGATTTAAATACTCAAAAGTTAAAATAGAGTGATTTGGTAAAAATCACTAATAACAACAAAAGCAACAAAAAGTTATAGAAAATAACTACAGAAAAGTTTGAAATACATCCTCAACTCAAAATATAAGCAAACTGAATCCAGCAACATATCAAAAAAATTATACATTAAGCCAGCACCCCCCCCCACACACACACAAAGAATTATACACTAAGATCTATGGGAATTATCCCAAGAATGCAAGGTTAGTTTAACATCTAAAAATCAAACTATAGAATAGACTATATGAATAGACTAAAGAATATAAACCATATGATCATTTCAATAGATGCAGAAAAAATATTTCACAAAACCCAATGCTTTTCTATGATAAAAACACTCAATAAACTAGGAATAGAAGGAACCTTCCTCAAACCTGATATAGGCATCTGTGAAAAACTCACAGTTAATATCACACTGAATGGTTGAAAGGCCAAATGTTTTTATCCTAAGATCAAGAACCAGACAAGGATGTCTGCTGTCATCACATCTGTACTGGAAGTTCTAGCCAGGGCAATCAGGCAAGAAAAAGAAATAACAAACTCCAGATTGAAAGGGAAAAAGTAAAACTATCTCTAGTCTCAAATGACAGGATCTGGTGTATAGAAAATTTAGAAAGCTTTTGCTGACATGAAAGTCAGAAAAAATAACTCAAATCTATTTTGAACAAGACTTTGTAACTATATCCATGTTTGCTGCTTGTACTCCTGGAGAGACTAAATGACTACACTATCCAGCTCAGAGTTATGGAAAAATGTATTGAAATCCCTCTCCAAATAAGTTAAAAGGGTAGTGTTATTGTCAGAGCATGAAATACACCCCTCTTTTCTTTTCCCCTTACTTCCCAATACATTGATTATTATTTAAATACATATTGAAAATATGTTTAAAGAGTATCGATGCATAAGATAACAAATTAGTAGCCTGCCTAGGTGCTCACATAGTTCAGTCTGGCCCCACCCCCTGCATGTACTCTGGGGCATGTTTACTCCCAAAAGAACAGATGACAGTAATCCGATAGGCCTGTTCCAGGTCCTCTTGTCCTGGATCATGAAAAATCCCAGATAGATAAGGGGACTAGAGTCAGAACAGAAATGAGCCATCACCATGTGTGCTGAAACTGAGGTCCTTGTGTAGATGACAATGGGAACCTTCACATTTCTCTTTGAAGATTCTTTAAGGCACAAGGAGAGGCATGGAAGTAAGGACAAGGGCCACCCAGATGCCTTGGAGTTATTGAAATAAAAGCTCCACACCATCCAATAATATCCCAAGTCCACTATGCGATCCAGGGGCTTGGAAATGTCTTGGTCTAAGAGATCTCCAGTGAGTTCCTACTCTTTTCCTTACAGCGAGGATCCTGTTGCTTTGGGTTAGCTGATGCATGATGGTCTTATGCTTGCCAAATCTTCCCTGGTTAAATCAGACTGCTACAAATCCTTACAAGTTGGCTTCAGTCTTGCTGAAGCAAGTTTTAAACTTAACTTCATGTTTGGGATTCAGCCAAAGGCATTGACAGGGGCACTTCTCTCCCTTTTGCAAATCTATCAGCATCTCCAGCCTCCTTCTAGACTAGCTCTGAAATCCCATGCAAAATTACATGTTTATCAAAGTAAAAAATGAGGAAGCAGAGATGAAGAAATAATACAGATTTTTAAAAATCTGTACAAGGTTTTTAGCTTCCCTGTTCTCCTGAGTCCCAGAAGCAGTAGCATTAAAAACAAAAACAAAACAAAACAAAACAAAAACCCAAAATGATCATTTAGCTATTTCTTAAGTGTGCTCTGAACTTTCTATTTTGAAACTAAATATGAAATAAACATATCTTAGCTAGTGTAGCCAATCATACTTGTAGGCTCCACATCTGTAGATTCAACCAATTGTATATAGAAAATATTTGAAAAAGAAATTGTATCTGTGTTGAACACTTATAGACTTTTCTTCTCATCATTCCCTAAATAATACAGTACAAATATCTACATAGCATTTACAATGTATTAGGAATTCTAAGTAATCTCGACATGATTTAAAGTAGATTTAAATAAAGATTTTGATTTATTATATGGAAGCACCATACCATTTTATATCAGAGAATTGAGTATCTGGATTTTGGTATCTGTGGTGGGTGCTGGGACCAATTCCCTGTGGATACTGAAGAACAATTGTATAATTATTCCAATGGATTGATTACTTACAATAATTAGCTATTACCTCATCTTTAAAAGATTATATTATTAAAATTGCTTTATTAGTAATTATTTATTTGTTATCCTGACAGAAAAACTATAAATCTAGGGACTGGGTATAAGAGAGTTTCACTAGCAGGAGTTCTTCAATAATTTCCCTGAAGAAAGTTCTTGAATGCACTTTAGAAAGAAAGCTTGGCATGAGTCCATACCGCCTTTCCTGTAGTACTCAAGACTGCTAGGCAACCAGGAAGAACTATTCCACAGGTGGAGAGCAGATGAGTGGCACTCAGATTTTGTGTTTTCAGAATAAGCATGATTTTTTGGTCAAGTTTCCAATTTTTAATTTTGCAAGTAAAGATTCTAAAAACAAAACAAAAGCTATCATCTACTATCACCATCACTTCACAAAATGAAAGGGGATTTTAAGACCGAGAATGTCGGAACCGTAAGAGTTCAGAAAAAAATAAATATTCTGAAATGGATATATGTATGTGACATTATTAAAATTTGGTAAAAATTGCATCCCAGATGAGTCTCAAACCCACAGAGGGAATTTGGAATTTTTGTGATAAAAGGATAGGGGATCCCAACAAGGATAAAGAGAGAAATAATTTATAGATTAAAAGTCATTAAAAGCCAAAGTCATTGCTTTAGAGCGAAGCATAGTATGGAAGAATTGCAGCAGTGTTTCTCATACTTCAAACATGTGAAAAGATCTTTGCAATATTGTCCTAGCTGCATTCCACCTATGTCATTATTTATTTGATGCTTTATTTGCATTGAATCATTTGTGTACTTAATAGTTTATTTAAAATGAAAGGCTTATATGAATACCATAAATGGAAAACCAGTATCCTCTGCCATAAACTATCACAAACACTGGAAGGCCCTGGTCCCCTGACTACTTACTGGCAGCACTACTGATTGCAACACTGTTGAAAAGGGAGATTAGTAGGTGTTAAGGGTTCAAGTCATACCAGCACCAGAATGAAAGTTTCTGTTTGATTTAACCTGAAGAATAGAGGAAACTAAAGGGAATAATTTCTCATTATGTAATTCCATGTCTTTTTAAGCCATGCCCATGTACTGCCTAAAATCATTCTCTGTTATCAGCTCACATCATCTTGGTAGATGCTTCAGGAATCAGAGGCATCCTTGCATAGTAATTAAGAGCACTATCTAAAATAGCCCTCCTCAGCTAGCTGGTGACCTTGAATAAGCTACCTACCTTCTCTGCCTAAGGTTTCACCTATGATATGGGGATGCCAATAATGCCTACTTTGTAGGTTGGTTATGAGGATTGAATAAATGGATATATGAAGCACTCTTAGAACAGTAATCGAAATATAATAAAAGCTAAAAATGTCAGTTATTATTCTTATTATCCTACATCTTGAGAAACACCATATTAGGATATTGGTCCAGGCCTATATTAGACGATACCAGGAATACAGCAATATCATAACACATTTCTGAAAAGAATATATAGCTAGAAAATAAGAATGGCAATTATTTTGCTAAGTTCAGTTAAAATGAACCTATCTGGGCGCAATGATCCACATCTATAGTTTCAGCAACTCTGGAGGTTGAGGTGGAAGGATTGTCAAGTTTTAGGCCAGCCTCAACAACTTCGAGAGACCCTCTGCTAAATAAAATACAAAATATGGCTGGGGATGTGGCTCAGTGTCAAGTGCCCCTGAGTTCAGTCTCCAGTACCCACCTCTCACTGCCCACACACATACACAAAAAAACTGGTGATGTAGTTCAGTGGTAAAGCACCCAGGTTCAATCTTCAGTACCAGAAAAAATAATAATAAAAATACATATGTATCTAAGGCAATTTGTTCTTCATTTTGCTTAAGCTTCCTTCCATGCCTTATTTACCTGGTCAACAACAAATCCGAATGATATATTTTTGCTTTTAAGGCATAGTAAGTAGTCAGTCCATTTGACACAAAAATGTCACATCACAGAGAAAAGCTTTCAGGATCTTAACTGTAAGTCACTACTTAAACAAAGCTGTCCAAGTATATTAGCTTTTTAATTATGAAATCAGTGTCTCATTTGTTTAGGGTAAACAACAGAATCAACGTAGGATTTAATCCTCAGAGTGACTACACATATTATACTTTAATTCATATTATGAAATACAGTAAGGGAGAACTTACTCATCAATAAATCATCAAATAAAATGCTAACATCAAAAAGCAGTAATTCTAGGGGGCTTCTAAGATGGATTAGTTGGTCTGAACAAGAAAGACATATATTAACATATCCAAAGCTGCTGCCTTTCATGTGTCTCATCCCTTTTGTCCCTGGAACTATATTTAGTACAGACAGAACAACAGCACTGCCAGGGCAGTCAAGTAGAAAGAGAGAGAGGGTATTAATTTAGTAGGCCTTGGTCAAGGTTAGGGCAGGAGATAATGGGCAAGCACATATTTGGCTTATTAAACTACAAGATAAGTTCACATTGGAAATTTATGGCAATCTCTAGACCCTATATTGGGCCTACCTTGACTGTGGTCCCATTCAGAAAGATCTGAATTATAAAAATATTTGTCTTCCTCAGTCACAGTTTCTCTCCCATCTCTACCACATGCTTCTTGGTAACATCTTTCTCACCTCCCCTCTTCTCTGCACAACTTCAGCTTACTCAATCTTTCTTTCTGTTATTTTTCTTTTCTTTTGGTTTTTGGTATTGGGGGTTGAACCCAGGGTACTTAACCACTGAACTATATCCCCAGCCATTTTTATTTTTTATTTTGAGACAGGGTCTCACTAAGGTGCTTAGGGCTTCACTAAGTTGCTGAGTCTGGCCTTGAACTTTGGATCCTCCTGCCTCAGACTCCTGAGTGGCCAGAGTTATAGGCATGTGCCTTCGCACACAGCTAACTGGTTAATTCTTCCTCCAGCTTCTCAATCTGAGTACTGACTTCATCTTTTCCTTTTTACTGTTATGAGCCACCATCTGAAGCTTGGCTCTTTTTTATTCACTGACCTCTTTATTGCTAGGCTTCTCTGAGTAAATGAAATTATCATCCTTGCTTGCTCTGCTCTTTCAGGCAGGTTCCTCAACTTTTTTATTGAATTGTATATCAAACATTAACTCTTCTTTCCTTCTTCCCTCCCTCCCTCCCTTCCTTCTTTCATACTGGGGATTGGACCCAGGGGCGCTAAACCACTGAGCCACACCCTGGGCACCTTTTTATATTTTGTTTAGAGACAGGGTCTCTCAGAGTTGCTTAGGGCCTTGCTAAGTTGCTGTGGCTGGCTTTGAACTAGCAATCTTCCTACCTCAGCCTCCAGAGCTGCTGGCATTAGAGGCATGCACCACTGTGCCTGACCATTCTTTATAAATGTTATCTGTTTTTTCCTAACTCTCTTCTTCCTTTGGTACTATCAGAGGTATATTTTTTTCTTATAATTTCTTCACTCTACTCATACTTGTCTATAAGCAATAAAATGTTCCAGATCCTGAAGTAAATTACATTCTATTCCCTTTACCTTAGAGGCCACATCTCTTCATTTTCTTTTGCATAGTTTTCCTAGGACTTGGTTCTTTGAGATGGCTTGATGTAAGTACTTCAGGATACCAAAAAAAAAGAGCAGAATAAGCTCAGATACAGTGCAGTACACTCCTTTCCCCATCCATTACTATGCTTGCACCTGGTCTAGGTTCCTAAGCAAAAAGATTGCCCTGGATTGGAACTCCCTACACTTAACTATTAGCAGTGGCTCTACCTTTGGTGAGTTCCACACTCTATAACCCCTATGTTCTCGGATGAATTAATTTTTTGAGATCTATCTAATTCCTTTATAATGACCTGACTGGGTCATTTATGAAAGTAAAAGTATCCTAGAAATGTCACTTTGCTATTAAAATTAGACAAATCTCCACATACACTCATGAGAAGCTTTCAGTATGCCAAGGACTATTCCAAGTGCTGGGGATTTGGTGAACAACCCATAAGGCCCTGTTGTCACAGAGTCATGACTTCTTATTTAAATGCCTGCAGTCAACACCCGTCAAGGAAACCAGGTTACAACCACCCTTCTAAAGGTAGGGGTGACCAATTTGTGGGTGTTAACAAAAGCTCCACCTCCTTGAACTAGGATATGCACTTAAGAGTGGGCAGGAGGTTCTTTTTACACACACACACACACACACACTCCTAACCCAACCCCAAACATAATGGGAATCATCTGTTCTGTTCTCATGTGCAAACCTATAATTTATGGAAAGATGGGAAAAAGAAAGTCCCTTAGGAGGCCTAGCCAAGTTCTGTGGTGAAAATTCAACGGTACTCAGAGCTCAGACTGGAAGAGGTGGGGGTGGAACGAAGCAAGAAGCCACAGGAAAAATAACATGTCTTGAGGCAGTTGGTTCTCTCTTCTCCCTGTTCGGAAGCCTTTCCCCAGCAGAACTGCCTTCCTCCAGCCACCCCCAGTCCTGCCCCATTCACAGGTTATTATTTTTTCTTCTTTATTTCTCACTCATTTTAAAAAATAATTTTTCATTTGTTTTAATTAGTTATTCATGACAGTAGAATGCATTTATGCACTTTGACATACATAGATAGGATATAATTTCTCATTTTTCTGAGTGTACATGTTGCAGAATCATATATATATACATATAGTAATAATGTCTTTTCATTATACTATCTTCTTATTCATTTTTTAAGAATTGCAAATTTTCTATAGTCCTTATAATTTAACACAAGGTGATAGAATTAATACAAGCAATATTAATTACACAGCATCCCCATGCCTCACAAGATTGCAGTTACAATCAGCTGAGGATGTGTGTTAAAAAATAAACTGGAGTTACCAAGAATTTTCAAATTTTGGAAAGAAGACAATTTCCTTAAATATATGACAATGCATGTATATTTACATATATATATTCACATGTGCATAGAATGTCATTTATTACTAAAGAGCATACTGTAAGCCCTGGCAATAGAAAAGGCCATCATTTAAGAATGCAATGTTGCTAGGGCTTTTACCTCACCCACCTCTATTCTCATTTTCAGCTTTGTAACATGATGGTTTCATACTGTCTTTTTTTTTTTTTTTTTCTATTGGGCCATAATCACTTAGCTTGCTAATATTGCTGTAAAGGGTATGAGGACCAAAGCAAATCTACTATTAGTTTCATGATACTTTTTAAAATGTCAGCCAGCACTGGTGATTTCTGCTGGGTCATTTGAAAAAGCATTTTTATTACACTTAATTACTTACTAACAACCTTCAATAAAATCTCAATATTTATTTTATTAGCTTCCTTATCAGTCATGTGAGGTAAATTATTATCCATGTCAGAGATATAGAAATTGAGGTAACCTAAATTAGAAAAGATTGGTAGTAGCAGTAGAACTAAGATATGAAATTGTCCACACAGGGAATCCCCTTTATAATATTTCAGACAGTTTCTAATGTCAGTTAAGGTGTTCTTGTTATTCATGGATAGCTTTAGCTACTGATCAGAATAAAAACCACAGGGAAAGAAAGAGTCTTGGTCATGGGGGCATGCTAAAACCTTGTGACAGTTTTATTAGTTGGATGAATCTTGTTACTACTACAGAGAGGGGCTTTCTCTAACAGCACATAAGAGCATGCATCTGTGCTAAGAATTCTTCTAAGCACTTCACAAATTTATACTTCATCTAAACTTACAACCTTGTAAGGTAAGATTGTCAGTTATCCTTACTCCATAGAGAAGGAAACTGAGGCATAATATATTCAAGTCACTTGCTCAGCCAGAAGTAAGGGGACACAACTGAGATTCATCCCAGGTCAGCTGGCTCCAGATTCTATGCCTTCAACTATTATGCCAAACTGCCATTCAGACAGCAAGCAGAAGCTACCCCATATGCCAGAATTATTCAAAGATTTACTTGAAAGCCAACTGTTTACTTGAACTCAGGACCAAGTCAGCCTAAAGAAAAAGCAAATGATAAATGTTAGTGAGGTCTCTGGTTCACAAATATTCACTTATACCATATTTGGTTCACAAATATTCACTTATACCATAATGTGGCTGGAAGGAATGAACCCCTGATGAGTTCATTCTCCCCATCTTCCTCTTTCTATAACTGACTAGTTCATCCATTCCTTGTTTTCTGGGCACTTCCTCTCACCCAGGTATTGTTCTTAGTAACAGGCATTGTTCTTTTCCAGGATGGAAAAGATAAAGACTTGCATCCAAGATAGAATCTTCTCAATTATAGACTATTTTGAAAGGCTCTTGCAAGCCTTTTAAGAACCAAGTAACTCAAAAGACATTTTATTTTGGGAGGGTAAAACAGAGACTTGGCAAGAATCAAACAGTCTCACCTCCATGTGTTCTCAACTGGGACCTGAGGACACCCTGCTGGGTGGGTCCCTCTTGATTCTGGCTATGAAGGGCTGATGGTTTCCTCCTAAATGTGTTTCTCTCTTCTCACTCCAGAGGATTTTTGCAGCACACAACCACCTAGCACGTGTGCCTGTCTTACACATATTTTGAACTCACTGCATCATTGTGCATAGTTAATGAACACTTCACCAATTCTCAGGTTGTAAAAAAGGTTGTAAAAAGAGTCCATGGGTCAAGGATTACTGGGACTTTCCTGAGGTGCTCATAACCATTTATTTTAAAGGGGATGGTATTTCTGTTTATATAGAGGAAAATATACCCAACATAATTCACCATTTTAACCCTTTATATATATATATATATATATCATAGCCATTTTTCGTTTGTTATGCTGCACTGATTACTTTTCTAAATACTATAGCTTCTCCTCCACTGCTAACCATTTCATGGATAATAGAATTTCAGTTTCGACTGTAAGCTGGTTCTTCTAACTATTGAGTCCTCACAAGGACTTAGCTTCTCTCCTAGACCGAGATGACTTCAGCCCCATGTCCCCCTTCCCTCCATGGATTCAGAAGACAGCTCCAAGGACTGAGGCACTTTTGCCTCCCTCATCCTAAGCAGCTGAATCAACTTCTCTCTCCACCCCTTCATTATCCCATTCCATCCAACCATTGCCATCAGTGGGGTGGAGGCTCAGCACTTAAAGTGTGCTGAAGAAAAACCCAGAAGCAAGAAACGAGAATAACTTGCTCCTGCTAACAAAACAAACCAGAAAATACAGTAGGGGCCAAGACCTCACAGTCGCTGAGTTCCAAATCCTTCCTTATCCCAAGGAGACAGACTGCCTGCCTCTCTATTCTAAGCTCAGGCAATGTGGCTTAAGCAAACTCATAGAAGGAATTCAAACCTCAAGATCCATTTTCAGCTTCCCTCAGCTACCCCTATGCCTTTTCATTCTTATTCCATTTTGCCCAGGCATATGTGAAAGCCTATGTAAAGACCATTCCATGTATCACTTGGAACTTGAATGCTCCTATGGATTAACTCCTAGCTGAAATCTTTGACCCCTTGGAGACAGAGAGAGCAGCAGCAGCGAGTTGGGAAAAAAAAAAAAAAAAAAAGAGTTGTTATCTCTATATGAAATTAAACTCGGATTTGCTCAATATCCTGGCCAACTTATGCCACAACTATTTTGGCCCTTTTTGCCACCCCAAAGCCTTTTTGTGGCCAAAATGTACCATTGTGCTGCTGTTTGACTCTGTGTATTAGGGGCCTCTGGGCCAAAGCCAAGTAACACCCTTCCTTCTTTGGGTTTTGGGGTAGCAGGGGAGGGTTGCTAATTCCTTTTGTGACCACTGAATAAGAGCTGAGTGGTCAACAATTTGCTAAATTATATACACACCTAAAACATCAGCTGCATCAGAAATTTTACTCACTCTCTTTCCAGAATGGAACCTTGAGGCTGACAGCAATTCTAGAAGAGTTGGGTGTTCTAACCACATTCTGCGGGAGGGATGCTAGCAAAACTCCAGACATATGGAATCCTAAGTAGCAGAATCATCTTTGATAAGTATATATGCTGACTCTAACCAATGGAAGGGGAAAGGATTAAAATTAATCACAGTTATGAATGTACATGGGCGGTGGGGGTGGAGGACATTGATACAAGTCAGTTATAGTTATAAATACAGAATGCACCAACCTCTCAAATTTTTTTTTTTTTTTTTTGTGGTGCTGGGGATTGAACTCAGGTCCTTTTGCATGCAAGGCAAACACTCTCAACTGAGCTATATCCCCCAATTTTTAAAAAACATTCTTTTAGATGGGTTGATGAACCTTTATTTTATTCATGTATTTATATGTGGTGCTGAGAATTGAACCCAGTGCCTCACACATGCTATGCAAGTGCTCTACCACTGAGCCACAACCCCAGCTCTCAACCCCCAGTTTTTGAAAAACAAAACCAAAAAGCAAATTAGTAGAATTATAAATCTACATGTAATTAGCCTGCTTTCCCTTTTGAACTAAAGTATATTATATGAACTATCCCTTTTCTTTATTCTAGAATCTTGCTGTTTTTGATGACTACAGGTCATTGATATGGACACAATGGAAATATTTTGACCAAAATGGCACTGGTTAAAATGATAGGTAAGTAATTTTAGTAGTTGTGGCTATTAAGAGGGAACCTGGCAGGAAACTGGGACTGACTGTTAAGATCACAGTGTCTACACTGGGTCTCTCTGGGCACTGAGTTATCTGCCATGCATAGTGCTGGCATTCTGTGGCTAGTGATGGGTGCATTTGCCTATGTCTCTTCCCTTTTTTTGCCCTATTATTCCCTCCTTTCACCCAGGGAAAGGCTTGGTGGAGCTTTGGCTTGGTGAGGGCTTGGCTTTGCTGCTAGCAGTTGTTGGTAGCAGTTTGCCTCTACAAAGAGAGAACATTAGTGCTGAAAGGAAGCAGTCCCATGAGCAACTGCTCATTTCTCCAGTGAGGGGACTTCAACTGCCAAGGCAATCATGCAGCTAGTAGTATTTGTTCTTCTTCATATTTTGATAAGCCTGAAACACTTCACACAAAATTGACAACAAACAAATCAACAGACCAAAAAAACCCCAAACAAGGTGTGTACTAGAACAGGACAGAGTGGGTTTAACTCCCAGCTCCTCCATTTTGGGCAGTGTGATTTTGGGCAAGTTAATCTCATTGGTAAAATGTAGATAATAATAGTCCATATCTTGAAGGGCTATTGTGAGGGTTAAGTGGATTTAGAACAGGTCTGGCCTAGAGTCAGTACTCAATAATAAAAGTATGTAACATTTCTTGGACACATAATAATGGGGAGCAATTATTAATCCAATTACTTAAAACAACCTTCTCACTTTACAGACAAAGATTTTAAGCACCAGAGATATTATGTGACTTGGTAAAGAACACACTGTTTTCTCCCTGGGTCCTGGGTTTTCCGAATGTTCCTCCTTCTCCCCTCTTGGCTAACTGCTGTAAAAGGAGAGTGGAATGAGTAGGTCCCTTGTCTTCAGTGTGCCTGTGCCTTTACGACTCAGGGATAGAATAAATAGGCTAGGATCATGGTTTTTCTAGCTCCTCCTAGAAAGGAGGAGAAAGACTGATCTGTCTTCCACATGATCAGTCCCTGTCCCCAGCAGGCAGTAAGCAAAGAAGAGAGAAAAAGATGAAACTCAAATCAGTAGTTTTATTACCCATGACTGCCTCGCCTACTTTCTCTCTGCACCCTTGACCTCTACTCCAGCCAGGAATTCTTCCTCCATCTCCTTCCCCTGAAACACAAATTTTACTCTAAACTTTCTCTTACAAAGCCTCATTGCCTCAATGTGCCTGAAATCACAAGTTCCTAAACAGTTCCACCTCTTGCATGCCGACTGTACTGGGTTCTCTGCTGTTAGAAGAACACTAACCTGACTGGGTCTACTTGTTTCTGAAGGAAATAGCATGTTATCTGCCATTTTAAAATTTTTATTAGCTAACTTTTGTGGGCTAGATATTAGTTTAATTGCTACTGAACTGTGAAGTACGAAGAAGCCAATTTGTCTTTAAGGAATAGGTAAAATCAATAAGTCAGGTACCACACGGATATTTCAGTCATCAACAGGGCACATATATGACAGTGGTCTCATAAGATTATACCTCCTAGTGCTAAGCTATCCAGCCTGGTTTGCATGATGACAAAATGGTATACTAGCACATTTCACAAAACAATGTTGTTAAATGATGCAAGACTATATATATAGCATGTATAATATATTATGTACAGTTTACAATATTTGATAATGATAGTAAGCAACTATATTACTGGTTTGTGTATTTATTATACTGTCTATATTTTTTATCATTAGCGTTTACTTGTTTAACTTTTATAAAAGGTTTACAGTAAAACAGCCTGCCATGTTAAATTGGCAGCAGTCTTACACATTTTGGGTTTACCCTATCTCTTGATTGTAGCTAGAGGCCATGTCAAGTGATTGACCCGTATCATCTAGGTTTGTGTAAGTACATAGTATGTTCATAAAATGACATAATTGCTTAACAATGCATTTCTTAGAATCTGTTCTCATAATCAAGCAATGCTTGTATATTTAACTTGTTTTTGTAAGCTCTCCTTCAGATCATATTTGTGAAAATGCTTAAAACTTCTACTTAATGACAAGAAGTTAGAAGAGCTGACCTTTGTCAAATAGAAATCTTTCTGTTTGTCGCTTAGAACTGAAGGTACTGAGCCCATATTTAGAGATACAGCTGATTCCAGGTTTCTGGCTGCACCTGGCTGCGCTAAGCATACTGGCTTGGAAGCCCCAGGAAGTAGAGACACACGGAGCTGCTTCTGCATTTTAATTGCTTCTCATGGATCATAGAATCATGGAACCAGGGCCCTAAAGCTGGAAGGGGCTGTAAAGATTGCTTAATCCAATATTTTGACTTCATACAAGAGGAATAGGATCTTAGAGGTAAAGTAAGACAGTTTCCATCTATATTATGCCTGTGGTCCTTTTCTGAGGAACAGATATCCTACAAAGCCAAAGTCAGAGGAAAAACGTGGTTCAAATGGGATGTACTATATGATGTTGTCATGTGAAGATGCCATATATCTTTAACAGGGGTTACCATGGTTCAAAATAATCCCTTTTAAGATTAAGTTAAAAATCCATTAGAGATTGAGAGATGAGAGAGGGAGAGAGAGAAGGAGGGAGGGAGGGAGAAAGTGAGGGAGGGAGAGAGAGAGAAAGGGAGAAGAAAAAGAAACTTAGTTTCAACAAAGTGATGAGAATTGATACAGATGGGGATATATTCTGAGATAAGCCACTTCTAAGACTTAATGGAACACATCCATTCAGGGAGATGCATGGAATTTAAACACAATTCAACATGGGTTAATTCTAAGAGTAAAGGCCCTTCAGTCCAGCTCCCTCCACCTCAATGTTAAAGGAAGCTGGAAAGCCAATTACATTCACAGCAGGGCCTCTCCCCTACTGCAAGAGAAGAATGTACTGCAAATTCTGCGTGTGCTTTACAAGCTAGTAAAACTATGATTGCAGGTGGGAAGAAACAGGGCTTCTTTTTGTTTCTGCCAACATTTCAGTCTAGTAAGCCTCTCCTATAGCTGCAGAAACAGTATGGGCACAGTGGTTTCCTTAAGCACAAAAATGTGTACTCTTATGATTCTACAAAATTTATAGGAAGACTGCTTTTTGTTAATACTGAAGAGAACTATGCATAACCCACTCAAAGGGCATGAATTCTTCCTAGAAAAAGATGTGGGAGGCGCTCACCTTTCTTGGTAAGCTGAAATTCACCTTCAGGTACATGGTCTGAAGACCGGGCAATAGCAAAGAAAGGTGAGAAGCCCAGGGGACTGTCTGACTTACTCTGTTGGGAGAGGGCATCACCTTGAGGGTGAGGGCCCTCCAGGTGCAGTCCCCCTGTAGGATGACATTGCCTGTAGGAAGGAACCCACCCAGCATTTTTCTGCTGCTCCATAAGGTGACTGTGAAACTGCAGCTACAGAAGGTTCCTGTTGCCTAGATTCCCCTGCAGAATCTGATAGGCAAGGCTGGGATACAGCAAGTATGATATCTGTGGTGATGGCTACAATCTAATGTCTACAGATGTAATGGCTCTGTGACTCTGAAGAAGGCTCCAGGGAGCTACTGAAGAAAAACCCACATTTCCCAGCAACACTAATACCAGTACTGTACCACTAGTAAAGTCCCATCTTCTAGGCAGAGTTCTAAGTGCTTCACCTGTACTAAGCCTCACAATACCCTCTGGGGGCAGGTACTGTTATCCCCACTTTAGAGATGAAGTACTTCATGCTTGAAGAATGAAGGGAAGGGACTTGCTCAAAGTTGCCTGTCAGGCACCGAACGTGGAAAGGCAGGCTCCACAGCTCCATGCATCACTACTGCAGTAGCTATGCCCTCTGTGATGCCCAGTGTCAGATATCATCACCCCTTTGAAGACCTTTGCTCCAGGGAGAAACTTCATCCCATGTTGGCCTCACACTGGCGTGTTGGTCTCCTAAAGCTCCTGACAGCCATCTTAATTTTGATTTCTATTTAATTTTCCAGCTCACAAAGCAATGCCAGGGAGAGGGAGGCCGCTGATACCTTTCGAATATGATTTATTAACCAACAGCTCAAGGCACTGTAGGGCTCCCTTGCTGCCACCTGACCTTCGTCTTCAGCCTTTCTAATGTTTGCATTGCTGCCCTGACCTTGCAAAGTGACCTGGAATAGCTTGCCTGTTTCCTTGTGTGTGTCCACTTCGAGAGCCCAGATGTCAGCCTGTGCAAGTCTGTCAATTAGTATCTTAAGGGTGTGGGATGGGGTCTGCAGCCTATTGAGGAACACAATCTAACACTAACCTCCAAATTCCTTCTCGCAATTGAGCATTCATTAGTTTGACGGAACAAAAGCAGGCATTCTCTATTATAAAGCAGAGGTCAAAACTGGTGGCTGTGTTTTGTTTGGCCTGCAGAGTGTTTAAATATTGAGAAATTTCACATAAAAATACGGATTTCCGGCTTCTCTTGGAAAATGGATAGAGCTGACGACTCGGGGGCTACTAAGGAATAGCTGCCCCTCTGGTCATCATCACAATCTGAAGTCTCACCCCATGCCTGCTGTGGGCACTGATGCCACTCGCCTGGTCTCTGCAGGAATCCCAATCAACAGAGCTCTGCTCTGAAGCTGCATTTCTCTCCTTTAAAATGGGGAATGGATTAGCTAGGCTGCCTCCGCTATCATTTGCTGCTCCCTCAGAAGAAAGTCAGGAGAGAATGTGCTCCAAGAGGGCAGTTTTCTATCCTGCCCCTGGCACCTGTTACAGTAAGTGCCTGATATGTAATAGGTGTTTGTTACTTTCTTCTTATATGGATGAATATGTAAAAGACTAACTCCCAAAGAGAGTATGAAAAAATCTATCTGCTCACTGGCTAGGAAGCCTGGGCTTGTTATGCTTTGGAAGCTTTTTGAGTGACCAGTACTGCTCCCTATACATTTTCTTTATTTGAAATTCCAGGGGCATATGTGTTGATGGTTCTCTAGGATTTTAATGGAAATTAAGATAAAACCCAAACAGCAATAAGGAGAAGCTGCCCCTGATGGCTTTCAAGTTTTCCCTCAGAAAGGCGGGGTGATATTATTGAAAAGCTGCAAGTTCCATGGGTAGAAGAAATGGGTAGAGTGGCTCTTCTCACAGGCAGACAATGGTGTCTTCTAGGACACCTGTGATGATGCTGTCTTATGGAGCTGCCATACTTTCTGGTTCCATCTTGGAGCATTGTGAAGTGAGTGTATCTACGCTAGAAGTGCTCAGCCCTCAACACCTGACTAGATATGGCCTTCTTATTATTCCTCTGGCCCTTTGAAGACCAAGTGCAAATGTGGTAGGATGGTTGGCATAAGGACCAGGGGATAAAATCCCACTGAACATCACCAGGCTGAACAGAGTCATGGGAAGCCTCTACAGGAAGTCCTTGGCACATAGTAGAATGCAAGAGTTTGGTCATAATCATTAGATATCATCAGTCCTTTTCTGAGAAATGAGCTCTCTCAATATCAAGGCTAGAATAGCTGCTGGTATATAGTACACACTTGATAAATATTTGCTAAATGAAGGCCCAGCAGGGGTTTGGTGACACAGATTGGGCTCACATTTGAGGTACACAAGTGGAATGGAAAGATTTTAAAACTCTATTCTCTTCAGCTCTAGGTACATTGTATAATCTTTCATTTCTAAGGAAAATGAAGCAATACCATTATACTTATCCCATGAATGTTTTGTTAAGACATTTATCAAAATAATGCTGAAGCTTGCAGGTAGAATATTCTTTAGAAATGTCAAAGTCAGTGTTATGGTTTGGTTGTGAGGTATCCCCCAAAACCTCACATGTGAGACAATGCAAAAAGGTTCAGAGAATAAATGATTGGGTTACTACAGCCTTAACCCAATCAGTGAATTTTGAGTGGTAACTGAAGGGGTGTGGTAGGAGGAGGTAGGGCATTGGGGACGTGGCTTTGGGGTATATATTTCTATCTGGTAAGTGGAGACCTCTCTGCTTTCTGATCATCATGTGAGCTGCTTCCCTCCACCACACTCATCCACCATGATGTTCAGCCTAATCTCGAGCCCTGAGGAATGGAACTGGCTGTTTATGAACAGAGACCTCTGAAACCATGAGCCCCCAAATAAACTCTTTCTCCTCTACAGTTGTTCTGGTCGGGTCCTTTAGTCACAGCAGTGAAAAAGCTGACTAAAATAGTCAGAAATTAAAATTTTCTCCTGCTGGCCTCCATGACAGAAATACTGTGGATTAGGTCATTGAGGGGTTTGAGACCACCAAACCCCTAAAATTCCTCTTCCCATTTCCATTGCCTGGCTCATGTCTATAGGCTCCACATCTAACTTATAATCACAGCTTCTAGATAGCCCACTCTGACAGCCAAATTACTGGGTGTTCCAATTACTATTGCTACAAAACAAATTACCCCAAATCTAGTGGTAGAAAACAATAATTTTCTTATACTCACAGATACTATAGGTCAGGAGTTCAGACAGTGGAGGTGGCTTGTCTCTGCTCCAAAATATCCGTAGACTAATTTGTAGCCTTGATTAAGACTTGAAGGTGAGGATCTTGTGTAATTCAGAGTCCCATGTCTCACATGTCTGCTTGTGGGTGATGGCTGCTTTGGCTCAGCTGGGCTGTCAGCTACCATGACCATAAATGGCCTGTCCATGGGCTACTTTGGATTTCCTTGTGAGACAGAGCCTAGGTTCCAAGAGTGGGCATCCTCCAAACACTAGGTTAAAGTTGTATTGCCTTTCATGACTTGGCTTTCTATCATATAGCAACACTTCCATAGTCATAGGCCCAACCAAATTCAGGGAAAGGGAACAAAGACCCCACTTTCAATGGCAGGTGTTAAAGTCATAGTGTATGCATGAGTGTGGGATGAGAGATACTGTTATGGCCAACATTGCAAATGCAATTTGCTGTGATGGGTTAGATGGGTTTCCCAATTACCTTGTATTCAACTCCACTGACTTAAAAAAAGAAAAAGGAAGCTTGTCTGCCTCTCTCATTTGACAGTAACTTCAGTGAGGGAAGGAACTGAATTATTCACCTTTGTCTCTTCTGTTTCTAGCACAGTGCTGGCACACAGTGGGCATTCGACATATATTTGCTGAACTGAATTGAATAGCAAGGAAGAATCAGGGATTCCTGGAGCCCCCTCTCATGCTGGCTATGGTAGCATAAGGGAATTCTGATCAGGATAACAAAAAGTGAGGGGAAAGTGCCAAAACACTTTGCTGGGGCCCAAGGCCATTCCCTGTGACTGTATCCTGTATGACAGGTGACCCGATGCTTTCTGATGCCTCCCAGGCTATGTACAGGAAGTAACTACAGGAATCATGACAGACTTCATATTTCCTTTTCTTGGTGTTTTTTGCAAACATTATTTTATCCATTCCCCTTATATCTTTGTGCCATAAACATGGCAAGTACAAGAACATAAGTGGAGATCTGTTTTTTTATGTACATACACCCATCTGGTAGAGCAGAGAGGACCCTGGACAAAGAGTAAGAAAGCATGGCTGTCAGTCAGAGCTCATTCACTGAGTAGAAGCTATGCAGTTTTGGCAAGCCAGCTCATTTTCCCAAGCCTTGGTATTTTTGCCTATCATGTGGGTATTTTAAAAAGGCAGGCCTGTCTATCTCACAAAGTTGTTTTTGGAATAACACTATTTAAAGTGTAAACCAATATGCAGATATGAGATGCTATTATTATAGTAGTTTTTAAATATATTCATATGCTCTTTAAAATGCCTCCATTTGAGGGCTGGGGTTGTAGTTCAGTGGTGGAGTGCTTGCCTCGCATGTGTGAGGCACTGGGTTTGATCCTCAGCACCACATAAAAATAAATAAAATAAAAGTATTGTGTTCATCTACAACCAAAAGTATTTTTTTAAAAATGCCTCCATTTGAAATGCGGAACTTAATTCTCAGGTCCTTAAACGTGGATCAGACTTAGTGATCCGTTTCTGCTGTCTATGCACCGTGTACTAATCAACTGCACCCCTGGAGCAGCTTCAGGGATTCATTTCTAGTGAACTGACTGGGGCAGAAATGATGCGATCTTGGCTTCCAAGGCAGGGTCACAGAAAGGATAGCTTCATTCTCTCACAACATTCAAAAGTCAGCTATCATGTCATGAGGACACTTAAGTAGCCCGTGGAGAGGACCATGTGGATGGAAACAGAAGGCCTCCCACCAACCACCAGCACCAGCTTGCCAGGCTTGGGAATCACCTACCTTGGGAAGGGGCCTCTTGGTCTCAGCTGGTAACTACAGGCCCAACCAACATCTCAACTGCAACCTCAGTATAGACCCCAGACTACTTCCCAATTAAATTGTTCCTGAACTCCTAGCCCTTAGAAACTGGGAAAGACAAGTACTGTTCACTCTTGTTTTAAGTTACTAAGTTTCATGGTAATCAGTTACATAGCAACAGATAACTAAAACATAGAAATATGCTTTACCAACCAAATGATAGTTTCTCTGATCATGTAATGGAGTGGTTTTGACCCAAGCCCTTTTTACCTGTTCCTGGTGACTAATAACATTTCTGTTAGCCTGAGCAGATAGACAGGAGATAGTTTAATTCTGCAATTTCCTTTGAAAACAAGCCTTTACTTAGCCAGTACTAGATTGTTTTTTGATAAATGGGAAATAACAACAATAAACAAAACCCAATAGTAACAATACCCAAATGGCTAGAAGCCAAAGGAAAAGTGGGAGTCAGCAGTCTGGGATCCCAAGAAATTGATTTTAGTGCTGACTGAACACCCTCCAATTCTGGGCTTCATTCTCATCTACTATGATAGTGTTACCCCTGAGGGGCTCTGCGTTGGCATCTGGAGCCTCAACCCAGTTCTTTCTTTCCTGTACAATGGGGCCCTCCATCCAACACTCTCACATAGGGTCATCTTTTCAAAAAGGGCAGTAACTTTGCATTTAGCCATCACATTTTCTGCCACAGGCTCTGCCCTCCTCCCCCCAACCCTTTAATACATCTGCGAACCAGGTTGTAGTTGTGTGTGGTGCCTAGGAAAGTGTTCTCAAGGCAATGGCTAACCAGCTTATCTAAAGAACAGTCTGCACTGTCACCTCCTGTTGAGAGCCACAGCTGAAGGGGCCCCAGCAAACTTTCAGACTACCAGCTGATGATTGGCTCACAGCGGCCCCAGCAACATTTAGCTGATTGGCTCCTCTGCGGTGATGCTCATTGGACTGTTTCCCTGCCCTTTCAGGCCACGGAGCTGCTCACTGGGGAACTTTTTTGGCTCTGCCCAGGCGACCCAGCCAATCGGCCTCAAGAGCAGGAGGATTGTGGGAGGTGGAGAGGCTGGTGGTTGGGGGAGTGGCTTGTGGGAAGCCGGTGGTGGCAGTTGGGCTCTGAGGGTTTTTCCTGAGGAGCTGTTTTATTTGGCGTGTGTGGTTCTAAAAATAAAGTTAGTTTCTTTTGACAAGTGGCTCCTGAATTGTGCCCAGCCAGACTGCGGCAACCTCCTTAACCACATGCATTAACTCCCTTGGCTACCTGGTCCCATCACCAAAACACCAGAAAGCCAGTAGTTATGATAAGCAAGTGGTCCAGATGCTAAAGTCTGAGGATCTCTGGTCTGGTACTAATCCTGGTCCTTGGCAGGGCTTGTCACTCTGCCCTTTCTCCTCTCCACATAATCTGAAACATCCTGGGAGTCTGAGCATGAGGCATGAACTGTTCAGCACCTACTTAGAGACACCTGCTCGCCTGAGAAGCAGCAACTTTCCATCTGCTCTGCTGCCAACTGTTAGTGAAGCCTTCAAAGAATAACATTTGATCCCTTCTCTCTGCCCAGGAAAGATTTTTTGAGGAAAACACACACATTCATTTTGTAAAAATTCGCTTATTTAAAAGGCATGACTTGTCCCCCAAATAACTTATGGTCTTCTTTCCTAGTTCATTAATTGGTTGGACTAACCCTGGAAAAAGTAGCTAACAGATTGGCTGATGTTTTAATGGAGCCTCATTCCAGTCTTGCCCCAGATTGCATTCAGGGGTTTGTGAAGGCAGTGCGGCCACTGCAGACACAGGCGCTGGCGACAGAACAACACAGGCGAGCTGTCACACTTTGTTTTTCTGCTTGTTAAATCCGAATGCTCCTAATTAGTTATCCTGCCTGCTAACGCCTGGGTGGACAATGGCACAGGGCTCAGAGCTGTGGCTATGAATACAAGTTCCTTGGGCTCCTGAAGCTTGGGGACTGGTGACTGGGTTGTGGGCACTGAGGCGCTGTTCCTGTGGGCTCTGGACTCAAAGATGTTGGCCCCAGTATGAATAAAGGTCATCCCCTGTTACTTCTTTGGTGAAAGGGCAGCTGTGCTGAGTGCCCACTTAGGCCCGGCCTTTGTCCACTGACTCTGAAGAGTGCCTACAGAGAACAACATTCTCTGATGATGTGTTTATTTGGTGGGACAGGGCCATGCAAAATAATTGATATAACATCCTTAAAGAATTCAGCAAAGTATGTTTTCAAAAAGTGGCCTTGACATGCCTTGGGCATCGACTCTTGGTGACCCTACTCACTAACTAGAACACACTGTGAAGCTGCTAAGGTGGGACTGCTGTTTGTAGTATTTCTGTTTTGACAAATGATTAGGTCACACAGGTGACAATTTACAGCTCTCTGGGTATGGAGACTAGCAAAAAACTTAATGAAGAGTTAGTTCAAGGATGTTTTAGTGGGTGTTTATAAAGTTTGCAACTTTAAAAACTCACTATTATTCTGACATATAAACAGCAGAGATTCATAGAAATAGAAAAAGCAATCATGAAATTCATCTGTAAAAATAAGAGACCCAGAATAGTTAAAGCAATCCTTAGCAGGAAGAGTGAAGCAGGTGGCATCACTATAGCAGACCTTAAACTATACTACAGAGCAACAGTAACAAAAACAACATGGTATTGGCACAAAAACAGAGTGGTAGACCAATGGTACAGAATAGAGGACACAGAGACTAACCCATAAAATTACAGTTATCTCAAATTAGACAAAGGTGCCAAAAACATACATGAGAGAAAAGATAGCCTCTTCAACAAATGGTGCTGGGAAAACTGGAAATCCATATGCAACAAAATGAAATTAAACCTTTATCTCTCACCATGCACAAAACTCAACTCAAAGTGGATCAAGGACCTAGGAATTAAACCAGAGACTCCGCGTCCAATAGAAGAAAAAGTAGGCCCTAATCTTCATCATGTGGGATTAGGCCCCAACTTCCTTAATAAGACTCCTATAGCACAAGAATTAAAAGCAAGAATCAATACATGGGATGGATTCAAACTAAAAAGTTTCTTCTCAGCAAAAGAAACAATCTGTGGGGCTGGGGATATGACTTAAGCGGTAGCGTGCTCGCCTGGTATGCACGTGGCCCGGGTTCGATCCTCAGCATCACATACAAACAAAGATGTTGTGTCCGCCGAAAACTAAAATATAAATATTAAAAAAAATTCTCTCTCTCTCTCTCTCTCCCTCTTAAAAAAGAAAAAAGAAAAAAGAAAAGAAACAATCTGTGAGGTAAATAGAGAGCCTACATCTTGGGAGCAAATTTTTACCCCTCACACATCAGACAGAGCACTAATCTCTAGGGTATATAAAGAACTCAAAAAGCTATACACCAAAAAAACAAATAACCCAATCAATAAATGGGCCAAGGACCTAAACAAACACTTCTCAGGGGAGGATATACAATCAATCAACAAATATATGAAAAAATGTTCATCATCTCTAGCAATCAGAGAAATGCAAATCAAAACTACTCTAAGATATCATCTCACTCTTGTCAGAATGGCAGCTATTATGAAGACAAACAACAATAAGTGTTGGCAAGGACGTGGGGAAAAAAGTACACTCATACATTGCTGGTGGGACTGCCAGTTGGTGCAGCCAATATGGAAAGCAGTATGGAGATTCCTTGGAAATCTTGGAATGGAACCACCATTTGACCCAGCTATCCCTCTTCTTGGTCTATACTCAAAGGACTTAAAAACAGCATACTACAGGGACACAGCCACATCAATGTTTATAGCAGAACAATTCACAATAGCTAAACTATGGAATCAACCTAGATGTCCTTCAATAGACGAATGGATTTAAAAATGTGGCATATATACGCAATGGAATATTACTCAGCAATAAAAGAGAATAGAATCATGGCATTTGCAGGTAAATGGATGGAGTTGGAGAAGATAATGTTAAGTGAAGTTAGCCAATCCCAAAAAACAAATGCCGAATGTTTTCTCTGATATAAGGTGACTGACTCATAGTGGAGTAAGAAGGGGGAGCATGAGAGGAATAAACGAACTCTAGATAGGGCAGAGGGGTGGGGGGGAAGGGAGGGGACAGGGGGTTAGCAATGATGATGGACTGTGATGGACATCATTATCCAAAGTACAGGTATGAAGACATGAATTGGTGTGAACATACTTCATATACCACCAGAGGTATGAAAAATGTGCCCTATATGTGTAATGTGAATTGTAATGCATTCTGTTGTCATTTATTTAAAAAAATCAATAAAAAATAAAAAAAGCAGAGATTCACTACCAAATTGTGCTGTGTCCATATATGAAAATGATAAAATGAACCCCATTTATATATAAAATCACAATGCACTAATTAAAATAGTAATAATAGAAGGGAGATCAGTAGAATAGAGCAAATGGACCAGGGAGAGGGATCAGAGGAGAAAGTGAAGGTTCTAGGTAGTGAGATTGATTAAGCTATATTATGTGTATGCATAAATATGGCATAATGAATCTCACTATTATGTATCTTTCAATGCCCCAATAAAAAACTTTTAAAAAGCAATTTTTCATTTGATATTACTCAGATGAACATTTGTAATATTGTTTTATTTAGGTGCTAATGTTAAATTAAGTTCCACTTAGAGGGATAGCTAGTGATCTCAGGATAGTGTATGCAAATATATATGTATGCATGCATTCATCTACCCATCTACCCACCCAGCCTCCTAGTGATTCACTGAACATTTACATCTTGCATGAATTATGTCAGTTGTTTTGTGTAAGTGTTCATTGCTTTAGAATAAAACAAACAGCTGGGACCTAGGCAACTCTAAAAAGGTAGTGTGCATTTGGTTACTTCTCTTTTCTTGGCTCTCAGGTGCTGTAGATCTTTCCCTTTGGCATCCTTCCCACTTTGCAACCCTTTATTCCAAATTCTAGACTTTTTCTTCCTTTCCCGTCATTAAGACTTATCTGTTGAAATATTTTCTCCTGAAATATCATGTTATGTTTTCAATTTATTAACAAGACAAATGAATCTGTGCCAAAGTAACAATTTATTTTCTTGGGCAATATATATCATGTTAAGTAGAATCTAAACTTCTTAACTTTAAGGAAGGGCCTACTTTGGAAATTCAGGACTCTGAGAAGGTGAATAATGGGAAAATCAGCCCGCTAGATTGTCTCACAGAGGTGTGTGGGTGTGTGTGTGTGTGTGTGTGTAGCTGAGGTGGTGGGCAGTGGAGGGAGTAGGTGGAGAGGGGCTACTCTAACCAACTGCCTCCCACAAGGGACCATCCAGTATCCTTTCTCTTGAATCATGTACAAATAGAATCATTCAATACTTAACTTACAAATGCCCCAAAGGTGAGTAACACCAGAAGAGTTAATCATTAATATGCATTTTAGGTTTTGTTGCAAGAGCACAGGTAGACAGAATTTAGAAGTCAATTTGACCTTTTCTTTTAGTAAGTAGAAAGAACTCTAGAAGAATACTCCTATCATTTACACAGTCCAAGGAATGACATATTAAACCAAGGTTTTGATTTGTACCATAAGAACAACTAGAACTCTTGAATAGTAACTTACATATACTGGTAAAATTTGGAACCTCTTTATCAGTGGTAAGAGAGCCAAAGGGACATGAGTAAGGGATGGTTTGTTATACACTCACTGTGGAAAGGGGAAAGCTAAGGCACTAAGGGTATGTTCCCACTGCCTCACTTGAGCATATCTTTTTATAGAATTCCTGACCTAAACTTTCCCACTGATTTGTGATAAATGGTGGAAAGACTGAAAATAACCAAACATAAATTCTATTCTATTTCCCCTTCTCAAAGCATCAAACCAAGGAAAAGCTCTCAAAAGAAGTTTCCCCATTAAAAATATGCACCAATACATGACCATTTGTTCACATATGGTTAGTGATTTCCTTTATAAGAAACTGCTTTGTCATTTCAAAAACCCACTATGCATTCACACTTCCTGAATGTTTCGGTTCATAAGATTTTATTTTACCAAAAAAAGGGATTTTATTTTACAATTTAACCTACCTCAGGCAGAAAATGTAAATGTTAATTTTATATTCAAAGTGCACAGATTGAATATATTCTTCTAATATTATCTACTTTGTAGAACAGAAATTTATCTGGAATTCTAAACTTAAGAAATGAGTGAATCAAGCTGGTATTCTCAGGAACTTCTCAGATTTGGAGACCCTCCACCTCTCTATGCTGCTTTCTTGGCCCTGCCACTAGGCCAGAGGGGTTCTTGTCTCTATTTCACATGTGATGGCTAAATGCTGCCAATTGATCACAGTAGATAATGACAATGTACTGTCGAGCTACTACCATTTCGATGTGTATGCTAGTAATACACGGAGAGCAATTTAGTTACTTAACATCCAAATAAATTTTGCCAATAACTGATGCTCAGTGAGCAGTAGCCAGGTGACTGTGGCTCCCAGAACAAATGGAAAGAATCTCCTTTATTAGGCAATCATCAACCCTTGCTATTTATTTCCTCCTATCCAAGTGTATAACAGTAAGAAAGAATACATGCAAAGAGGGCAATAAATTCAAATAATGAAAAGTGGGGGGAAATTGTCTTGACTGTAAAAATAGATGCATAAAAATAGCTTGAAATCTTCAGCCAAATTGAGAACTAAATCTATTTTCTTTAGAGACTATTATTTATAAATATGAATCTGGAGAAAGACAAGAGGTGGCAAATTTTTTGGCACCACAATCCTTTTAGCACCTTTATGTATTATTAGTGCTTTGCATACTATAATACTTTTAAGTTCTCTACAAATCACGTATCTCTCTACCATATTCATTAAAGGTTTACCTTTTTTTTCTTTTTAAAGAAAAACGTTTGTCTTTGAAATAAAAAGTAATGGAAAAATGTACTCAAATGTACTCAAGAGAAACTTGTAGAAAGGAATCTGTGCATTTAGGAAGAATATTTGTATTGTCATTTTCTATGATTCTTCAAGCACTTGGTTTAATTTATCTTCTTTTTCCCTTCAAAATCTGTACATGAAAATTCCCTTTTCTACAGTTATTTTTACAAGATAGAAAAATCTGCTCTTATAGAAACCTTTGGGAGTGAGGAATGAAATCAAACAGGGGAAAATAATTTATTCTTAAATTCCTGAAGCTGAAACAGGATGACAAAGCAGCTAGGGAGATGTGAAAACGGCCCAGGGCCTCGAGGAGCTGGTGGTTGGGTCAGGAAGGTAGGGTTTCTTGCTACCATTGACTAGCTCTTTCACAAAGCAGAAGTATTTTTTTTTTTCTCTCCCTCTCCTTATGTTCTTACTCTTATGTGTTTTCAAGATCAGTTCAAACCTAGAAAACATGCTTGTCATTTACCCAGAAACTGAAAGAAGATGGGGTAGGGGGTGCCCTTCAGTGCAGATAGTCAAAATGCAGACAGATCAAAAGCTAAATCCAATTTAACCCACCTCAGGCAGAAAATGTAATTGAATTAAACTTCCTCTAAATATGATAAGTTTGGGGCTCTTAAGCCAGGCACAAAGACCTGGGTTAGAGTGAGCTGCTCAGTAAATGGATGCATTGAGCTCTAGCTGCCCCACCCACGGGGAGTTTGATAAGCTGTTGATTGCCTCTATCACTTTACTACCAGGCTGAAAACTGATTAAGCTGCTTATGGGGCTCCGGGGGCTAATGGCCTGGCCACCAAGAACACCACCAGCACTGATTTAAGCAAGCTGCTTGGCACGTATGGTTTGATTATTATAAGGGGAAAAAAGAAAAGAAGAAGAAAAAGACAGCAGGGTACAGGAAAGCTTAAAAAGCAGGTTTTATTATTCCAAACGGGCACACACTACTTTGATACCCTAAAATGAATATGGAATTACTCTGATTCTTTCTCTTCATCTAATATCAAAACTCGTTTCTGAAAGGCTTCCTCAAAGAGTATTCACTTTGGAGCCACCCATTCTATTTTAAACCACCTTTACAAGAATGTTTGGTGCCTTTAAACCCACTTCTCAAGTGATAGAGTCTGGGTCCTCATACTATGATCAGACGGACTGCTAGAAAGTAACAGGAAATGCACATTGAGTGTTTCAGCTGATTATTATTCTTGGAACACCACAGCATAATTGTAATTAAAAATATACCCCTATCCAGTGCAGCCAGTGCAGTAAAGCTTGCTTGTGCAGTAAAGAATACGCAGGACTGAAGGAGTTGGAGCAAACTGATATGTTCCAGTAGATTTGAATCTGATACATGAGTGGAAATTAAAGCCCCAGGCTTCTCTCAGACCTCTTCAACTAAATGTTCTAAAATTATTTCTGTTATTTAAAATAACTTTCTTGGGCTGGGGCCGTAGATCAGTGACAGAGCACTTGCCTAGCACGTGTGAGGCACTGGGTTCAATCCTCAGCACCACACAAAAATAAACAAATAAAATAAAGATATGCTGTCCATTTGCAACTCCAAAAAAATTTTTTTTTAAATAATAAAACAAAATAACTTTCTTACCTGCAGAGGGACAAAGAACACAAAAGTCTTCAGTTTTTTTTAATGACACCCCCCCCTCCACAAAACACCTTAAAAAAGAACTTCAAGTTTGAAGAACACCCAAAGGATATGAACACAGTTTTAAGTAGATCTCATTCCTTCTGGGTGAAACAACCAGAGAGGAAAACAACAGAAGATCAGAATCACAGTAGTTTGAGATATTCTGAAAGTTGTCACAATTGCTTTTTAACTGACTCTTGAAAGAATCAGTACATATATAGAAGGAAAGTAATGTTTTTATTTAGTGTCTGACAGCTTCTTAGGGAGTAAGATGTTGATTTAAATGATTAACCAAAACTTAATATACTCAGAACTTAGGGATGGACACACAAAACCTTAGTTTCTTCCTGGCTGCAAACCTGGTCAACCATTAAAAGGACATGTACTAACAAAAGTATAAAAAATGATTTGACTCTTAAATGTTCTGTTGTGTTTTATTAAACTTTAAAAGTCATTCATCTGTTTGGCTTGAGCACAATCATTGGCTTAACACATGCAATCATTAAGTTTTTCATCTTTTTTCTTCACATTAAAAAAAACTGAAATAAAGTCACATGCCAGAAAATTCACTCTTCTAACGTAAACAACTCACTGATTTTTAGTATCCATGATTGTGCAACCACCATCACTTATTCCAGAACCCTTTTATCACCCTCCAAAGAAATCCCACATCCACTAGCAGTCTCTGTTTATCCCTCTAGCTCCCCAGATCGTAGCCAACACTATTTTCTGTCACTATGAATTTGCCTATTCTGAATATTTCATTTAAATAGAATCATAAAATACAAATGATTTCTTATCTGGCTTCTCTCACTTCACATGATGTTTTCAAGGTTTGTCCATGTCATAGCATGTATCAGCTCTTCATTCCTTTGTATGGATGGATAATATTCTATTGAATGGATAGACACATTTTGTTCATCCATTCATTAGCTGATGAAGTTTTGGTCTCTTCCAGTTTTTTTGCTGTTATGAATAATGCTGCACAAAATAGTTTTGTGCGATTTTTTAATGTGAATTTATGTTTTCAAGTCATGTGGGTATATACTATGGGGAGGAATCACTGGGTCATATGGTAAATCTATGTTTAACTTTTTGAAGAACTGCCAACTGTTTTCCAGAGTGGCTATACTACTCACATTCCTACTAACAATGCATGAGAGCTCCAGTTTTTCCACTTTCTTGCCAATAATTGTTATTGTCCTATAGTATCTTTTTATACTGTTTTTTTCCCTCCCATTTTGAACAGAAATTAAGTATAAGGTATTGTGATGAACATGACCCCAGTGATGGCAGGACTCGGTGCCAAGACCATAATCAACAGACAATTCCCTAGAAGAAAATAAAAAATGCAATGGCCCCTCAGCACTTACCTGCTGCAGGTCAGCCAGGGAATACAGGTGGATCTGTTGAAGGAGGTATTCTCTGGGGAAAATTCTGAAAAAAGAGTAGATACATAAGTGAATTGTGTTGCTGCAAGACACCTTTTCTCATAAGTTTCAAAGTCTTATTCAAGAATTCTTATTCTCTGACTTCTTGCCTTTCTACCCCTACTCTCCAAAATCTTTTTCCCCCAAATCTATTAAGAAACTCACAATAATTTCTTTTCCTCAAATATTTTTCTAACATAGATCCTAGAATGAAAAGAAATGGCAGTATGAGTTTCATTGTCATTGTTGTCTCCCTCTCCCTCTTCTCCTTCTCCTTCTCCTCCTTTTTTCTTCTGGTCCTGGGAATAGAACTCAGGACCTCACACATGCCAGGCAAGCACTGTACCACTGAGCTCCATCTCTAGACCTGGTCTTTCATTTTTACTGTAAATACTACAAGTACTGTGAAATGGTCTAGACCTGAGGACCAGGGCATTAGTTTTCCCATACCAGCTATGTCCCTAAAAAGCTGTATGAATTAGGGCAAGTTCCCAAGTCCCAGAAACTTCAGCTTCTGCACTATATAATAAGGGTGACTGAAACTGAAATCTCTCCAAATATATTTCTAGCTGTAATACTGCATACCTAAATTAATTTCAGAGTTTAGGAACATTGGATTAATAACCCACATGTATGTCAGAACCTTCTATGGTTTTCATTGATAGGGAACTGTGGTACTGATATCACATTAATGAACTATCCTTTAAATGTATAGTGATGGTAATTTTAAAACCTAAGTGCAGATGAGAATAATGAGTGTTACTGTTTGGATTTGGAATGTCCCCCACAGGCTCATGTATTGAAGGTTTGGTCCCCAAAGCATCAGTGTTCAGAGGTAAGGCTGGGAAGTGATGAGAGCTGTATCATCAATGGATTAGTCCATTGAAAGGTTCAGAATTGAAAGGACTGTTGAGTGATGGTGGAAACTAGAGAAGGTGGGGCCTATTTTGGGGAAGTAGATTCCTAGGGGCACACACTGGAAGAGTATATCTTGTCCCTGGTCCTTTCCTTGTTTTCTCCCTTTGCTTCACAATCAGCATGAAGGGGGCAGCTCTGCTGCACCATGCTCTTGGTCATGATGCTCTGCCTCACACAGGCCCAGAAACATGGAGCTGAATGACTGAATCAAACCTCCCAAACCATGAACCAAAATAAGTCTTTTATCCATCAATTTGTGTTTTTCAAGATTTTGTCATAGTGACTAAAAGCTGATTAACACAATTAAAAATATATATATTAAAAAGGGGCTCTTGAACAAAGTTCATATCTTTGCTATTGTCAATTCACTGCATCTGGAGAGATGACAGTGTGAACAGGAAAAAAAATTGATCTGGGCATAACGGTATACATCTATAATTCCAGTTTCTTGGAAGGTTGAGGCAGGAGGATTACAAATTCAAGGCCAGTTTTGGCAACTTAGTGAGTTCCTGTCTCAAAACAAAAAATAAATACTTGGGTTCAATCCCAAGTACCTATCATGTATTAGGCTCTGGGCCCTGGGTTCAATCCTAAGTACTGCAATAAATAAATAAATAAATAAATTTTAAAGAAATGGATAATGAGCAAGCAAAAAGGTACCAAAGTATAGATAGTTGGAAAATACCACACATACTTGAAACTCATGGTGATGGTATTTTCTTGTCTAACATGTTACTATGCAATTATCTTATTATTAAATGAAAAAAAGCCAACTCATTCAGTTAACGTTTATGACTGTTCATTACATGTCAAACACTATGCCAGTCATTAGGGGGACATCTGTGAATAAGATCTGAGTTCAAGAATCAGGAAGCCGAGTGAGGGGAAGGCATAACATGGATATAGAAGATGGTAAGAGTTGTGCATGGAGTACATACTTCTGGACTGATATAACATGTAGATTATAACCCCGGCTGTCTATTAGAATCACTCAGGGAGCTTTTGAAAATGACAGGGCTTATATATGTGTAGAGCCCAGAAATCAGTACTAAATAATAGAACAAAACAATCTCCATTTGCAATAACACATGACAAAGATGATCAAGAGACCTATTCCTATGGTACCTTATAGTGCTAAGCACTAAGAACAGTAAGAGAAGCCCACTTTGGGCTTGGCACTCAACACACATCATTTCATTCAGTCTTGACAATAGTCCTGAACATTAAGTACAAGTTCTGTCTCACATATGAGGAAATGGGCTCACAGGCATAGAGTGATTTGCCCAGGGTCACAAGCTGGGATTCAAGGCCAGGATTTCTGAGTCCATAGGTCTCCTTCCAGTTTCCTGGGGTTGCGGGTGGAAGAAGGAGGGAGGGAGGTATGAGTTAACCATCCTATTTAGCTATAGCATGCATACCTCTTCCAGATAGATATTTGTTACTGTTTAGGCCAGTAGAAGTATAGTCAAATGATTTTTTTGAAGCAGTCAAAATGCACTTTATTGTGCCCTCTGAATTCAGTAGAGGGATGGAGAGACTGTAGGCAGTTATACCCGACAAGGTCTTACATGTTTTTAATGACAAGTAGTGAAAGAAGTGGGGGATTGGTAGACACAAGAGGTTTTTGGAAGAAGAATTAACAATGTTTAGAATGGGTGAGGAGAAAGGAGTTGAAGGTGACTGAAGTAGGCTGGTGTGGGTGATAGAATGGTGGTGCCATTGGCCAATGGAGGGCAGATTGTCAAGGAAGAGGACAACCAAGTAGAGTTTTATACATGCTGAATATTGAGTGCTTGTGTAGGGGACAACAAGTATGGATGAGTGTGTGAGGGATGCAGAAGAGACAGGGCACTACTGGCATCAGCATACAGGGACAGCAAAAGTAGTGGGGATGGATGAAACAGACCAAGAGAGAGTTAACAGGAAGGGGACTGAGCACGGACAAGGGTCATCTGTTTTTAATTTGTTTACTTTACAATATCCAGAACTATCTAAAAGTATACTTTAGTGGTCTTCAACTTTTCTCATGCTTGAGAAATACATTTTGCAAAGAATCAGGACTGGATATGTACTTTAGTGTCTAAATTTCCTCTTTATGTGTAACATGTTCACATCTTTATACCCTTTATCCAGCTTCACTCAAATGTTTACATCTTATATAACCATGGAACACTGGTCAAAACTCAGATATTAACTATTATGTTTATTATATTTACACTTTATTCAGATTTCATCAGTTGTTTCACTAATGCCCTATCTCTGTTTCAGGATTCAGTCTGGAATATAACGGAACATTTAGATATTATTGTTTTATTGCTGTTGTTGTTGAATGTATTAAAGCATTTGCAAGGCAACTTGAGACTCAAACTTATGTGCAGAAAAGGAAACCGAGGACAGTCTTTCAGAGGGACTCTGAGGGTAGCAGTATACGATGTTCAAGTATGGGGGACAGGGTGATTGGGAGTACATGAATGTGAGGAATAATCTTTTTGAAAGGTAATTGATAATAAAAATCCTTAGGTAGAGTAAAATGAAAGTGATGTGGTAGCATACTAAGAAACACCAACATTGTGATTCAAATAAGTGGCTGAACTGTCATTCAAGATTAGCTCCTACCTCTTCTTTTGGTTTTCAGGAAGACAAGTCAGCTGGACAGAGTCAGAAGGAAGATGACTGAAATAATCTATAGCAAGGACAAATGGAGGGCAGCATATCTGTTAGGTTTTGCTACTTAAAATTTTCTCTACTCTAAAATCTCTACAAATTTCTAAAATGTCTATATCTTGTATGTAGAATACAAGAATTATTTGCAAATTTACAAACCAAATCCTACAGGCATGCCCTTTTTGCTCTAGATAACTAGGGTACTAAGTTATCCAATCAAACAAATACTTACTGGGTGCCTAAATAAGCCAGGCCTGTGTCAGGCACTAGAGATGGATTCTTCAATGCACATAACTAATGAGCAAAAAAGAGACTTTCCAGTTTCTCCTTTCTGGGTCCTTCTTACTTCCAAACATTGTTCATTATTGTTTTCACAATAACTAACTCACTTTGAACATGGCCATCTCTAATACTCCTTCAACACTATTTGTACAGGTGAAGTTAGCTATATATTTATTTAATGTTGCTAAGTGTGTAACTATATCTCATATATGTTTATTTTCCCTCTCCCTTTCCAAGAGCTTCTAAGTCTCTCCAAGAACACTTTGTCTACTGTCTCCCTTTATCACTCTTCAATGTCTAGTACCATAATTTATATGAGGTTGATCATGATAAACACAAAGAATTGGAAAATGTAATATGTGCAGAGAAGATAAAGGAACCAAGCTTATTTTGTCTGGAGAAGATGTTGTGTCCAAAAGATTTAGTGACAACCATTAAAAAACAGACTTTTAAGACAGATAATGCCAATCAGCTCTTCTCCCTGGAGGAAGGAAGTTGTGGCATAAAAGCACTGAAGTCAAATGGAAGAATAAATTTCCTGAGAGGGACAACTGGGAGGTATTAAACTGTGTCTCTTGTAGTGATGCTTTTTAATGTAAATAAAAGAATAAAAGAGTTTTCTTTTTTTATTGGTTGTTCAAAACATCACAAAGCTCTTGACATATCATATTTCATACATTAGATTCAAGTGGGTTATGAACTCCCATTAAAAGAGTTTTCTGTACCTATTTAGAGGTAGGGTCATGCTCTTCTGTCAGAGGAGGTTACAGTTTCTAAGGCAGAGCCAAATAAGGGCTCACTGCCCCTTGTTCCTCTTGTCCCTGAGGCAGACTGAATTTGTAATATATTCTCTGAATATCTTCTTCAGGCAGGCCAACCACAGGGGTAGGCAGGGCAAATAGGGACATAAAAATCAGATTCAGGAAAAGGTTGACCATGGAACTTCCCTTTTTGGTGACCCAGGGCTCTTCCCTGCTGTGAATTAAGTTCTACAAGTTGGCCCATCAGACAGGAACCCTTGGTGAAATGGACTAAACAAGCTGGGATTCCCTAGGGCCTCTTCTTCAGAACTCTGATTAGCAGAAGGGGTTGTGAGAAACCTGAAGGCTCAGGCCTGTTCAGGTAGAATTAAGCTGCTGGAGGCAGATCTGACAAGATAAATATGGGGCTCCCAAGGGACATAGTCACTTCAGGGACCCTGCTGGGGAGCAACCATTCATGTCTGGGATGCAAAGCTTGGTGTCCTCTTAAGATAGTCATGTCTGCAATATGATTGATGTATGTACATTCCATGTATGTATTATATATCAAAATGCATTCTACTGTCATGTATGACTCAAAAAATAAATAAAAATTAAAAAAAGATAGTCACATCTGCATTAAATTTACTATTAGTGTATTCAGTAAAGAATGGGTGATTACTTTTATTCTCAGAAAACACTTGTGATCAGTTTATCTTCCATGAATTTAATGCAATATCTGTGACTTCTCACTGTGGTCAAGAATTTAAAATAAGAACCTAAAACCAGCACATATTTCATTGCAATAAATAGATGCTGCATTCATGGCATGTGCCAGGCAGTGTGCTGGGCCCTCACAGACTTAGGAAAGACATAGTTTTAACATACAGACATCTATGCAGCATGAGGGAAGCTGGCGGGACACCTGATTGGGAAAGGTCTCTGAGAACTAAGAAGCTGAAGGTGATGGGAATAAGTAGGATACATTCTAGGTGGAGGGAGCAGCAGGGATAGGAGCTCAGAGGCCAGGATGAGTACAATGCTTGGGACTTGTGTCCTAGGGACAAGAAAGAGCTATATGTGTGCGCCTATTTGAGAAGGCACACTGCAGGAGGTGAGCTTAGAAAATTAGGTTGTAGCAAGCCATGAGGGGTCTCCAATGCCATGCACCAAGATTCTACCCCCCAAAAGATGAGGTACACCCAAGTGTCTCAAGCAGGAGAATGTGTAGTTAGCTTGTGACTAGAAGGATAGAGGGTACAGAAGAAGATAGTGAATAGAAGATCTCTTGGTTGGAGGGATACATGAGAAATGATAAAGGCCTGAACAGAATTAAAATAGTTGCCCCAGGGTTGGAGAGACAGGCCTACCATCAGAGAGATTTCCATAGCTGAATCTGCAGATCATGTTGACTAATAGAAAGTAAAATCCAGGAAGAAGCCTGGGGTATTCACAGTGGTCTAGGTAGGTAAAGTGTGAAAAGGCCATTTTATATGCTAGCATAGGAATAGCGAAGAGGAGCCATCTTGTTGGGAAAAGGGTAGCTCAGTTGTTGGGAGAGTAGACTGGAATTGTCTGTAAAATGTCCAAGTGGAGTCACCTGAGTTCAGGGAGGAGATCTGTGTGCCCCTAGCCTAGAAGTTCTAGGTGAAGCCAAGAGACTAAGGGAGAGGCCAGGATGGCACACTGGGAAATGAGAAGACTGGACCCTGGCCAAATGGCACCATTTAAAAAGTGATGGAGGAAGAAGACTGGAAAGTGTAGGTTGACAGTAAAAAGAAAAAGCAGAAGAGTTGCATCATGGAAGCCATGGAAGAAGAGAATTTCAAGAAGGAAGGGGGTCAATGGCATTCAAGGCAACGGGGAGGTCAAATAACACAAGGAAAGCTCTCATGACGCCTGGAAAGTGCTGCAAGATTTGGAAAGGAGGAATTCATCAATAATCTCAGACAGCAATTTCAGAGCAGGAGGAGAGAAGCCAGACTGCAGAGGGGTAGGAATTGTGGATCATTCTTTTAAGAAGTCAGCTTTAAAGGAAAGGAGAGAAATTGGGCCATCACTAAAGAAAGATGTAGGATTAAGAAAATGTTTCTTTTTTTAAAGATGGGAGAGACTTGGGCATATTTATATTCCAGAATAAAGAAGCTAGCACAGAAGTGAACCTGAAGACAGAGGTAGGAGAAACTGACAGAGGCTGGCCCTGGAAAGGCCTACAGGAAATGGAATGCAGACCCAGCTGGAAGCTCCTTCAAATACATGTTTGCAAACGTGTGTGCACACGCACACATACACACATAGTATTTTCTTAATTGAAATGCTTCAAATTTTGGTAAAATGTTGTATAAAAGGTAATTACTAATTTCTCCAAAGTAACCTCCAAACTTCAACATATTAGGACCCAAAAGCTGCAAACTCACTGAAGGTTATCTGACTTAGCCATCCTTTGGTAAATAGGATCCTTGCTGCAAAAGGTCACTGTCTTTTGTTTTCTGATGAGGCTGCTGTGTTTAGAGTTTTCTATGCATTAAGTGACCTTGCTGAACCACAATCCTATTAATCATCAGATCTGGCAGCATTTCTATAGCGGACCAACCATGTACACAGCCCTGCTCATGCCGGTGCAAGTTCGTCTGGGCAGCCCTGACACCCAAGCCAAAGGACAAAAGAGATAAGGAGGGGTCAACTCCACACTTCTCTCATCCATCAAAGGAGATCACATCACTGGCAGGTGGCATTATCAAGTCTCCTGGTACCAAAGAACACTGAAGAAACTGCTACAGGATCATGAAAATCAACTAGCAAAATCATTTTCAATGCCTACATTTTCTATTTTTATCATGTTTAGAATTGCCTGACATACTGGGAAAGTAACTTAGGCCTTGTTTATAGATTGGTCTAATGAGAAAGATGAATAAAGATGAAAATTAAAAAGGAAAAGGGTCACATATGATTCAGAGTCCTATAGTAGCTAGTACTTGGGGTTAAACATTCAGAGATAATTGCCTATGAAATAAAAGGCAGTAGTCTTAACAAAAAAGGTAAAGGGATCTATGTATTAAGTCAAATAAATCAAGACTCATTTAATGTGACCACTTTCTGAAGACTTTGACCCCATTCCCACCAGCCCCTGATGGTCATGAGAAAAAAGGGATGGGGTCAGGCTCTGAAGAATGTAGATTATTTGCAAGATTCTGTTAGTTTTAATAATACACATCACTGTTTTCCTGAAGCTCAGTTCTTTCAGATGTAAAACTGGTACTTAAAGACCCAATGATAAAGTGGAAAAAAAAAGTTTGTAATGAAAATATTTCAGCTTAGACAGGCTTTAAAGAACAGGCTCACAAAACACACACACACACACACACACACACACACAAAATCAAACAATAAATAACATAATACCCAATGCAAACCTCCAGGATTTGATTCTAAATGATAAGGGTCTAAAACAAGAATATGGATATACAGATAGAGGTGCATAAGGAATAATTTTAAAAAGAAAACCATTTATTCACATAGTATTACTGTGTTTTTTAAAGACTATGTGCTCCAGGGCAGGTAATTTGTATGGAATTGAGAGTGTCACAGTCTCTCTCCTTTCAAGGGCACACATACCCCCACCAAAATCAGCAAAAAGCACTATGGAGCATCCCCAGGGAGATGCAATTTTGTGTTCTTGATAGGAGCTGCAAACTCCCTGAAATAGTTACATTAGGCTGGATGTGGATAGGACTCATATGTCCAGCCATGCTCTGAGCTAATGGAAAACAATTTTAAATCAAAGGCAGATATTTCGATAGCAACTCACGTGGAAGCTTCAATCATTTCTCTAGATACCGCATTTTGCTAATCTCATTGGTTAGAAAAGTGGTGAGATTGCACCAGATATTATATCTTGGCAGTAGTTATAGGAAATAAGGGTCTCTTACCTGCTTATTCAGAAATTGTGCTTAAGTTTCTTAGCAATAATATAAAGCCTAGAGTAGAAATACTTGGGAAGTAATTTTGGTAATGATAATTCTGGAGTCTGATTATAAAAATGCAACTTATATCCTAGCTGTCATATATCCTAGCTCAAATTCTTAAATATTTTTTTAACAATAGCAGGAACCTAATACTTTTCCCATGATGAGATTTTTTCTTGTCTCAGAAAATGAGTTTAAATAATTTATGTGTATTTCTTTTAATCTTGGAATAAGACAAAACCACTTCCTAAGTTTTTTGAAGAATTTCACAGTAAAAAGCTTTTTATGTATATAGCTTAGTAAAATTAACATACATAATCTCTTCAGATTTCCTTTTTCAGAGTTTATTAATCTGTTTAGCACTGAATGGCACTCTTTTATGAACAGCCAGTAGCTCCCTGCATGTGTATGTATGTGTGTGTATGTGTGTGTAACACTGGCCAAACAAGACCTCTGAAGAAAGTGAAGGAAGGGGAGGAGCTGTCAGGAGATGAGGAAGATAGATGATCTGAAAACCATGCTGCTAGAGGTCATTCCAGAGAAAATAAATTTTTGAAGTAGAATGAGAAGAACAGTTACTTTAGAAAACATAAAAAATTACATCCTATATTTTAGTAGTTTCTGAGTCCTGATAGATTCATGCAGTTGATTTGGTAAGGCTCCTGCCCCAACTATAGCTAATGACTTTTCAAATTGACTAACTTGAAAACTAGTCATAGAAGCCTGGTTAACCTTAAATCTCCCAGAGAACATAAAGAGTTGTATTCATTTTCTGAGCTTAGAGGTGTTATGCATACACTTAAAGTGTTAATCATTACTAGTCTTTAATGAAAATAATTCAGCAAAAAAAGAAAAAATGATTGCCAAAATGGTTTTTTTTTTTTCTAAAATTCAATATTAAGCCGACTTTGAACATTTTGATTTCAGATTTTGGTTATAAGATATTCCGTATATGTGGTTCAGAGACATAAAAAGTCTAATCTATGTAGATTTTGTTTTAAGAATTACCACCCTAAATTGGGCATGGTGGTGCATATCTATAATCCCAGCAATTTGGGAGGCCGAGGCAGGAGGATTGCAAATTCAAGGCAGCCTCAGTTACTTAGCAAGTCCCTAGGCAACTTTTTTCAAAATAAAAAATAAAAAGGACTGGGGGGCCAGGGTTGTGGCTCAGTGGTAGAGCGCTTGCCTAGCATGCGTGAGGCACTGGGTTCAATCCCCGGCACCACATAAAAATAAAAACAAATAAAATAAAGGTATTGTGCCCACCTACAACTAAAAAATATATATATTAAAAAAAATGACTGGGATGTAGCTCAGTAGTAACATGCCTCTGGGTTCAATCGTCAGTACAAAAAAAAAAAAATTACTGCCAAGTTCTTCATAAATTAGTCTACTAAATTAAGCATATTTGGTTCACAACAGCATGCAATATTTTCTATCAGATAATTCTTCCACCTAATGTATCTAACTTTTGGGGGGCAGTGAAAGGAGGAGATGTTAACATGAAAAAATTCTGCCAGCTCATTTATTATTATATCACTCATGTAATCTTTTGTTGAGTATGCTGAATAAAAAGCTTCATTTACTCCAAAGATCTGTGATAGGTAGGTATGCTCACACATCAAAACACCATTTTCACTTGGTGATTCATGATGCTGTAGACAAATATTTACTGATATAAAAAGATGTTCACAGTATACTAAATAAAATGATTAGTTTCAAAATTGTAGGTACAGTGTGAAACCATTTTAATGGGTAGAAAGCATCTGCAGAGAAAAAGGTCTGGAAGATGTACCAGAGTGAAAGGATAATGGATAGCTATCTTATTTGTATTTTCTATGATGAACAGTATCTTCTGCAATAAGAAAACAAAAATCAGTTTCACCAAATTGTGTGGGCAGAACCTTGATAACAGTATTTCGTTTATTTGATCAATTTATTTGACAGATATTTATTAGTCCCCACTCCATGTCAGGTGCTGCTCTCGGCCCTGGGGACACAGCAGTGAGTAACACAGAAAAAGAGCCATGACCTGTGTGACTCACATCGAGTGGGGAGAGCAAACCAAAGCATCCACATCCATACACGATGGCCAAGAAAGGGAAACAGGCAAAATGAAATACTATGTTATATGGTGATAAGCAAGGAAACCAGACAGGTGCAGGGAACAATTTAAAATAGAGTGGTCAAGGATGCTTCTTTCAAGTGATAGTTGCCTAAAGATCTAAAGGAGTTAAGGAAGCAAACTCTGCAGTTTTCTGAAGAAAGAAAAACAAGTATAGAAACCCAAGCAGGAGCCTTTTTGGTTGTGCCCAGGACCAACAAAAAAAGGCTGGTGTGACTGGGACAGAAGGAATAAAGGGGAAGTTGTGGGAGGTGAGGCAAAGAAGTAAAGGGGAATGAGGCTCTGTATGGCCTTAGCTTTCAAGTGGAGTGAGAGGTGAAGCTATCAGAGAGTTTGGACCAGAAGTGACAACATCTAATTTACACATGAACTCTAGCTGTAGACTTAAGAACAGATGGAGGGGGTGGGGCAGGGATACCAGTTGCTACAATAATCCAAGAGAAAAATGATGGTGGCTTAGATCCAAGTGTTAGTAAGTGGAAGTAGTAACGAGGTTTTGTATCTAAAACTCACAGGGTTCCTGGCAAGGAAGGTGTTTAGCCTGAATAAGTAAATCAATAGAAGTGCCATTAGGTGAGATGGGAAAGGCTACAGAGGCAGGACAGTTTGGGAGTGGATCAGGGATATTATGAGGAGCTCAGTTTTGGACTATTAAGATGTTATTACACATCCAAAGAACATTTTAACCTTTGGACCTAGCCTCACCTCCAGTGAAGTCACTAGAAAGATAGTCTTTCTGGGGTAAAAAGGGAAGGAATAGGAAAAGAGTCCTGGTAAATTGAATGACTTTTATGGGGACTGGTCTAACAGCTGAGCAAGTTGCTAAACTTTGCTTGAAGAAAGAAGAAGCAACAAGAATTTGATAGGACACAAACATACACAACATACACACACTTTTTTTTCCCCCTGGCATTCGTCATAATAAAGTTAATTAAAAATGGTGGTCTTTTTGATAGAAATTGCTCATTGCTTGGTGAAACTAATAATTTGGTGGGAACTCAGGCAGGATATAATCATAGTTTGAAAGAAAATGTGAGACAGGAAAAGGTGGGTTAGGAGGTAGAAGAGTCACTTTTAGTATTTGTTATGGTTTGGATGTGAAGAGTCCCCCAAAAGCTAAGATGTGAGACAATGCAAGAAGGCTTAGAAGAGAAATGATTGGGTTATGAGTTTTAACCCCAATCAGTGAATTAATCCCCTGATGGATTAACTGAATGGTAACTGAAGGCAGGCAAGGTATGGCTGGAGAAGATGGTCATTGGGGGGTGTGGCTTTGGGTATATATTTTATATCCGGTGAGTGGAGTGTGTGTGTGTGTGTGTGTGTGTGTGTGTGTGTGTGTGTGTATGTGTCTCTCTCTCTGCTTTCTGATCATCATGTGAGCCACTTCCCTCCACCACACTCTTCCACCATCATGTTCAGCCTCACCTTGAGCCCCAAGGCATGGAGCCAGCTGTCTACAGACTAAGACCTCTAAAACCATGAGCTCCCAAATAAAATTCTTCCTCTACAATTGTTCTGGTCAGATATTTTAATCACAGAAGCAAAAAAGCTAACTAAACAGTATTCCCTTGAGATTCCCAAGTCAAACTGTTAAGTTGCTTCAAAATGATCTAAGCCAAAGATGAAACTTGACAAACATGTAGAACCAAACATTCCCTAAAACTGGCACAATTCTGCTCTAAGAAACTGGGAAAATAAGCTTCATAGTGCCTATTGCCCACAATTAGGGTTGGAGAGTTCTATTTTTAAATTTATGTCATAATGGAAACTTTGGATTTACCAGCCACTTCGAGTCTCCAAATCATACTTTTGTTGATAAGGAATGGGAAGTACTCAAGCATCACATAAATTTCCCTGCACTGGATTGTTTCAGTACTTAGAAGAGAAAAATATGACTTAAAATGAGGTTTCTGAAAACCTAGTCCAAACAGCTGGTGTCAGTCTAAGTAATGTTTTTAGCAAGCAGTCCAAGTGAAAATGAGGGGGAAAAAATCAATTATTTTCCAATCTATTTGTTTTTAAAAAGCTGTTTGATTTCTTAGGCTGTTTGTTTATTTTTTCTTGTTTCTTATTTCATATATAAAATCATGGTGAGAAATAGATACTATTTGTTTTTATGTTTGTTTTCGCTATAGACATATATATATATACCGCCACCCTATAGATTTTTTGTTTTAAGTTTCAGGTCTGGAAAATGAAAAGGCCTGGCAAACATGACCTACAGAAAATGCACCAGCTGGCACTAAGCCCACTGTCGTGCCCCCCTCTCTGTGGCTGAGCAGGCCTGCCAGTGAGCACGGAGCACCTTGGCAATCCCAGCTTCCTCTCCCTGTCAGCCACCTTCCTGCCATCTTCACACTCTGCTAAATGACCTCAATCAAGGCTTCAGGAGGATAAAAAGTAGTTCTCTTAAGAGTGTGGAGACCTTTGGACATCCTGTCACCAGTAGCAATTCACTGGGGAAACAGCAAACTAAGCCTCAGAAAACCAGGTTCTAGCTGGATTCTGCTGCTCACCAATGTTATCATGTTGGGAAAGTCACACAGCATTTCAGAGTCATGGTTCTCTCTTTTCTTTCTAAATACTCTCTATCTACCTAAAAGGGCTGCTATAAAGAACAAACAGTGGCACATGTAATCCCAGTAACTTGGGAGGCTGAGGCAGGAGAATTGCAAGTTCAAGGCTAGCCTCAGCTATTTTGCGAGGCCCTAAGCAACTTAGTGAGACCTTGTCTCAAAATAAAAAAAATCAAAAAGGGATGGGAATGTAGCTCAGAGGCAAAGTGGCCCTGGTTTCAATCCCCACTACCAAAACAAACAACACTCCCCCCCTACACACACACAAAAAAAAAAAAAAAAAAAAAAAATTCTGGGAAAATCCCTTTTAATTGATAAAAATCACAATTATCTTACATATAGTAAGCAATTTTACAAACATGAGATGATAAAATTATTAATAAGCCTTCATTTCACAGCTAGCATGTAGAGTCTTCTATTTTTAGGCTATAAGGAAGAATAGGACAATCTTAGTCTTTAAGAACCATCCAGTCCAGTCAGCAAGAAAGAATAAACACACAAGTTACTCAGGCACTTAGGTATCAAATGAATGGTCCAGAGGATGGTCACTGGAAGAGATCAGAGAAGGTATTAGCTTCTGAGATCAGGTGGAAAGAGGCAACACTGGAGCTGGCCTAAAGTAAGAGTGGCCTAGTCAAGTAGAGAGGAGAGGCATGTGCTATGTTAGGAAAAATGTGTCCGTCACTTTGGCTAGGGTAGGTGGCTATAATCCATGTGGAGACCAGGTAAGAGAAGAAGTTGTGTATGTAGGTCAGATAAGATATCCTACATTCTGCAGGTAGCTCAACTACCCACTGTCCAATGAGACCACTTGATGATAGTGTGTATATTAGATGGACTGCAGAGGGGAGTCACGGGAGGTAGGATTCCCAGTTTGGAAATTTTAGCAGGAAGATGCTGAGGATAAGGGCAAAGGGGATGCCAATGGGAAAGAAAAGTAAAGGAAGGACATGACTAGATAGCTCCTAGGGAACCATAAAGCAAAGCTTAGGATAATGTCAAAGTTGAAACTATGAAAAACTAAGAGAATGACGCCATGGTTAACTGAAATGGACCTGACTACAGTAGACATACTTTTCAGAGTAAAACAATGACTTCCCTTTGAAACTTCAGTGGAGACGTCCATTAGGCAGCCAGCAAGCGATAACAAGGTAGTGGTAAGTTCCCTCTTTTCATTGTAGATTTATAGAGAGATCCTGACATTCACCCTAAAGATGAATGCAAAGTGTCCAGAGGAAGTGCAGCTTCTTCTGACCCTCATGAAGTGGCCACATTGGCTCATGTAGGGGCTGCAGGAGCATGTAGAAAGGCACTGAGGCACTGGCCATTCCTAGTTGTAGGGAGCAGGAGCAAGACATGAAAGCAGTAAGGGCACAGAGAAGGGGGAGGTGCAGAAAGGCTGGAGGACAAAGAAGGGCAGGAAGAAGAGAGGTCTACGAGGAAGGTGGCCAACAGTGGCCAGAAGGTCAAGGAAAAGAGAGCCTGAGAAAGCCGCAGTGGAAGCAAAGTGTGATCACCATCAGGCTATAAAGGATCTAGTGAGAAGTGAGTGGGCAAAGAGAAAATGGAGACATCTGAGAGCTTTGGCAAAGGAATGCCCAAAGATATAAGCTTAGATGGCAGTATGAGCAGAAGATGGTGGTTTTTCTAAAGCAGTAGTGTAGGTGAAGAAAACTGGAGAGCAAGCCATTAATTAAATGTGCTAGAAGGAGGGGCCCAGTATCTGAAGGACCTTCTTGTATCACCACTGGAGAATCAGAGTCCACATCTAATGACTCCTGTGAATGCTGCATGCTCTGCACAGAAAGTCATGGCAAAGCCCTGAATTCCAGGTTCTTTGATGCTTCTAGACTCACTTCTTTTTGCTTCTTCCTACCTGCTTACTTACCTCTTGTTTCCTTTGAATTTTGATATGTTTATAATAAAAATCACAGCAGCTGGGCTGGGGTTGTGGCTCAGTGATAGAGAGCTTGCCAAGGCACTGGGTTTGATTCTCAGCACCACACATTAATTAATTAATTATGGTCCATCAATAACTAAAATATATATATATATAAATCACAGCAGCTAATATTTGCTAAGTATGTACTCTATCCTGGGCACTAACTCTCTTAATCCTCAGGCTTTCCCTATGAGGTGGAATATTATTGCCATCTATAGGCAAGACAACTGGCTCTGAAGGTTATAAGAGATAGAGGAGAGCCCTAAGCTAAGGGACAAGTCTAACTTCAGGGCCTACAATACCAACTACGTCCGTTTGTGCCCCCATTTTATTCTTTTTCTCAGTCTGTCCTACATGAACCTGGTAATCTTTAGCTCTGTGGTGACAAGGAATTGCTGTAGGATGTTGCTTCAATTGCCAGTCCCTCAAGTCACTATCCTGCAAATGCAAATGCAAATGCCTCTGGAGCATGTTATAACAGCCCAACCAAGCACTAGGACATCCCAGCCCATATCTAATGCAATTTAAAGATGACCCGTGTTATTTCTTCAAATCCTAAAAATTTCTTCATGTTTGTTTTGTGAAAGAACCACATGTAAGACTTTTGCCCCCCTTTAGATGGACCTCCCATAAGAGCCACGGAACTAATAACTGAAATACCCGTAAACTCTGTTACTCTTACTATTTAATGACATGTATCCAGGGTCAAAACCTCAAATGCCTATGGGCCCAGGCACAGCACCCACCAAGCTTTGAGATGAATTAAGTGCACTGGGTTTAAGAAAAAAAGGGCAACAATGTATTTGCTACACAAGAACAAGGGAAGCCCTGTGGCATCAGAGCTTCAGATTTCCCAAGAGGAACCAGAAAGCTTCATTTTGTATGTCCTAAAAACTCCTGATTGTTTAAATGTTGGCAACTATTTTGTCATCTCAAAGCTTGGTGGGTGCTGTTCCTGTAAAGCCTAACAAAACACAGCTGAGGTGCCTATTTGTGACCTCTGATTTACACATATCCTACTGCTCCTGTGCTCAGCTGAGGACCCTGCAGCTTTCTCAGTGTCCCTCCTAAAGACTTTCCTAATGGCTGCTGCTCCAGATGTGTCTTGACATTGCCAAGCAAGCCACAGTTTTCCAGAGTTCCTCATGCACCTTCGCGTGTGGACATGGTAAATAATTCTTCTCATGAGAAGTTAACTAGGCCTTGAACTAATTCAGCAGGGTCGCCATCTGGGAGTCGTCAGACACAGTGAACTGTCAGCACTGTAAACATTTTAGGCTTCAAGGAGGACACTGACTTTTGCAAAACTAATCACCCCTGCCAGTCAAGACTTGCGGTATGAGTTTAAGAACAAGGCGTCCATTTAACAACAATAACAAAAACAGTGAGGATGAAAACGGACAGTCATAATAATGAAAGGCCTAAAAGCAAACTGTGACTTCCCTAATAAGGCGACGGCCAAAGTTGGCTCCCTGGCTGTTGAACACCAATACGATTAATCAGTCTGTTTTCGGTTTTCTCACGACAGCAATATTAACAGTTTGCTTTATGCTGTTTATATGGTGCTGACAGGTCTTCGGCATGTTGGGCCTACTTGCTAGAGATTAATGGCCACTCTTATACTGAGGTAAAATCCAGTCAGGGAGAGAATGCCTTTTACAACTAGATAACAACTGTATTCTCTTCCTCCTTGCTCCTAACCCCCAGTGCCCCAGCAACTCTTCCCTCTCCCAATCTCTATCAGGGATATAAAAGTCATGTCTACAAGGTTCCCCTCATTGTTTTAACCATCCCCACTTTAGATGTTGTATCCTCAGGTGAAACAAAGGGAACCTTAAATATTGACTGGATAAGTCTGTCATCTTTAAAGGTTATGATTGGCTCATTTTGTTTTTGAAAATTCCATTCCATATATAAGTGAAAGAAATAGGTATGAGGTGTCCTCCAGCAACAGGATTTTAGCATATTACCTCTTCTAATTTACAGCTATTTTTATGGACAAAGGCAGAGTTGATATTAAGTGGAGGCTGCTGCAAGAAGCACGGACACCTCAGAGAACCTCTTAGAGATTATTCCACTAGTCATATTTCAACATGAGTCAAAAAGATTTGAAATAAGACAAGACCAGCCTCCCACAAATCCCTCCCCTGCAAAGGCTGTAACAAATATTATTGATGCCCAGCATACTTCTCTCTGTCCTCAGTTGCAAAGAAATGGTACCCCAAACATTATTCTAACAGCATCTGAATGGTGGGAATCTAAAAAAAATGAAAAATTTAAGAACTAAAGTGTGCCTCCTCTAAGTTTCTAGAGGAATAAACATCTCATTGTTTTCCTCTTAGGGAGACTCTGTTAATGAAACAACCACATGGCTAAAGTATGCACTGACTCTTCAGAAACTGCAGTCTTGGGCGCAGCTAGCCTTCCATCCCACTTCCCTTGAAACATTCTATTTTATTAAAGATTTTTGTAAGCCAGATATAAGCACAGTTTAAGGAAAGAAAGCAGTATTAATAACAATAATAGTATTTCCTGAGTAATTGCTATGTACAAGAACTACTTTAAACACTTCAATTGTACAAATCCATTTAATTCCCACAACCGAATGCAATGTGGCTAATAATTAAATTTTTCTTTAAGTGAAGGATATTTGAGAGAAAATAATAATATACTAGGCTAGATTTGGGCAGATTTTTAATTCCATGCCTGTACTTTAATAATTTATCTAATGCAAAGACTGGATTGGAGCAAGAAAAACTGATAGACTAGTGAGAAAGATACTGCAATAGTCCTGAGAGCATACAAATTTGAGAGATATCTCAGAAACAAAACTAATTTTTTTATTGATCTGATCTGTTTTTTTTATTTCATTTGTTCAATCACTCAACAAGTATTTTTGAGGGTTTTGGATGTGTTGGATGCTCTACTAAGTGACAAATAGAGGAGTAAGAAAAAGAATCTAAAGATATTTCCTCCCCCCAAATTGTACTATTAGCGATTGCTCAGTGGTCTAAAGTGACACTTAATATTCACTCCTCTCTCCTTCTTCACTGCGTCTCTCCCTCTTGCCATTCAATACCTTGAGCCAGGCATTGCTTCATATAATGGTCATGAACAAGTCCAGGAAAGAACTTGAAGGGAAAGGAAAAAAGGACTGCTGTCTTCATTCTTACAGCTTTGGGACTGCCTTCTTTCTAGAACTTTCATTTCTTTCCTGGTGGTCTGGCCATAAGGCACAGTACATGGTGGTAAACCACCAGACTGCAGGAATAGAGTGGGGATTCTTAGTCATCCATGAGAGGAGACGACCTCCTATTTAATTTCTAAATGTGTGCTGTGCTTTGGCATATTTTAACCAAAGCAAAACATAGCAGAAAGGTACCTAACATGATTCCCACATGTAGATTTTCATATAACCTACAAACATATTGGCACAAGAAAAGCTTTGAGCAAAGCCAAAAGCTACAGAAAATAACAGAACAAACACACATTGAACACTAAAGATCCTGTACCTATTTTAGTTGGTAAATTAACTTGAGACATATACTTCTATTGCCTTTTAGAAAAAGCCCTGATCTTTTAAAATTAAGATTTGCCTAAATGTTTTAAGAATAAATCCCAACCACTTTCTGGCACATGCTGAAAAACAACTAGGTAAAAGAATGACTACCACTGAGAAGTATTTTGCTTGATGGCAGCTGCCTTTTCATTATTATTTTATGAGAGTTCGTCTACATATTATGTATCCTTCACTATTAACATTTAGTTCTTTTTGAAATATCTTCTTCAGATGCCTAGAGTTATGCCAACTTCTTTAGATCTAATCAGATCTCAAATTGCAAACTCTAGCATTTTAATTCTTTCCAAAAGTTCTTGTGTGGGTAGGCTTACTTCCATTTAATGTGACTGATGTATGCTGCTGGTCATTTCTATTAAAACTGAAAAATCAAAACATATTTTAGGGACTTATGAACATCATCACAATTATTTCAAGTATAAGCTAGTTTGTATATACTGAGGGTGAGAATTTAAATGCTCATAAAATCTATCTGTAAAAGGAGGAATTTTATGAGAGCAAGCACATTTTAACTTCAATTTTATTTTAAGGATGTGAGCCTGGTTGGGACTTGTGTGTGCCATGAGCTAACTTAGTTATGGAAAAGCAGCCTGCACCATTGGTCAGAAAAGATGAATGATGAAAAAAATGAATCCTGGGCCTGTGTACTTTAATTCCAGCTCTCCTGCCTGCATCAGTTATGAAGCTGTATTTGTGTGGAAAATAAGTTTTGAACAACCACCCACTTATTTCCCATTGAAAATGATGTTTAGTTTTTAAATATTTTAAATATGCTTGTTTACTGGTGAAAAATAGCAATTGAAATTGTGAAAAGCAACCCCTCCCCCCAAAAAATCAAAAAACAAAGAAAAAAACACTACATAAAGAACCAGTGAAGACACTTTTTTGTGATTATTATCTCAAATTAACATACTGGTAAGAGAAGGCTTCAACATCCTGGGCACTAGATCATGGGTTCAAAGCCTTCAGTTATGATGAGAGGTGATTTCCATTTTGCTTGACAAACAGAGGACCTCAGAGAAAGTCAAAGACCAGCCCAGAGGGAGACTCACAGAATTTCAGTAGGTCCACATTGGAAAGGTCCTTGAAGACCTTCTAATCATCCTCCCTGGGCAGGGAGGAAAAGCAACCTGGACCATCAAACATTTATGACTCTTACCTGCGACGCAGATCCTCCGCCACCGCTGCCCGGCAGCTGAACAAATAGGCTCGGAGCGATTTCAGCCGCTGCCGCAGCCGCACCACGGTGGCCAGTGGCTCGGCGTGGAGATACAGCATGGGGTTCTCCTGCTGGATGTCGATCAGGGGCTCTTCGTACACATACTCCAGGAATTCTTTGGCCTGCTTAGACACCTACAAAACAAGCTCGGGCAGTCAGTTCTGGCCAATCATCAGCTTTCCACACCAGCTCAAACTAGGAACCAATGCTTAAATACCAAAGTAACATTATTTTCTGAACACAGCTTTTAAAAAGCCCATACTTAAACAAAATACAAACTTTGGCTTCCCATTTTCTCTTCTGGAAACTCCACTGGTAAAACTTGGAAAAAGTTCATTAACTTTGTATCTTGATTATAGTAGTGATTATAAGAATCTACACATGTGGGCTGGGATTGTGGCTCAGCGGTAGGATGCTTGCCTAGCTGGGGTGGCACCTGGGTTCGATTCTCAGCACCACATAAAAAATAAAGACATTGTGTTGTGTCCATCTTAAAAAAAAAAAAAAAAAGATTCTCTCTCTCTCTTTTTAAAAAAAGAACCTACACGTGATAAAATGACACCAAACTATGGAGACCCATCATACTAATGTTAATTTCCTAGTTTGTTTTTTATATCTTTTGGTAGTTATCTAATTAATATGTAACCAAAGGAGGAAACTGAGGGAAAGATACACAGTATTTCTGTACTGGTTATGCAATTTCCTATGGATCTGTGATTATTTCAAAATGGAAAGTAAGGGAAAAAAAGAATTAGGATCCTCTTAAAATCAACACTGATTTTAAAAAATTTACATATATGTATTTTTAGTCCATGACTCTTTAAATAAGTAGACACTTTAAAAAAAAAGTAAACCACACACATATTACAAAATTAAAAGGAATAAAAGGATATTCTCAAAGGAAAAAGAAAAAGAAAAAAAAATATTACATGCAGAATAATTTGACTGAATAGAAAACAGGCTTGAACACAATACTTCAATGCCCAGAAAGAAGTTGTTCTGACTAGAACACCTTTGACTTTGCGCTGACTCTGACCAACATATCCATCCAACTCTATATCTTTTTCTGGTAGTAAATAAGATTATGAAAATTGATTTTTAAATATCATTGTCATCAGTAGAAATAAATAGTGTATTGGAAATACAATTAACCAGAGACACAGAGGAAGTAGCTTAAATAATGCATAATATTTGGATAATTTTTTGGAATCTCTAAATGCCAATTCACTGATTATTAAGATGTAAATTGGCTAGTGATACATTGAGTAGGCTCATTTTCTATTTATGGAAGGTAAAACCTCTCCAAAAAGTTTCTCTCACCTCTCTAGGAGTAATGCTGGAATTCAGCATTAAGACAAACAAATAACTGTGCTCATTAAAAAGAAAATTGAAAATTCATTATGTTTCACACTCTAGACCAGAAGCATACTAATGAAGATAAATAGGATACAGTTTTCACCCTCAAGGGGCTCCTTGTTTAGTATAAAAGACAAATATTTATAACAAAAACTACACATACCCTGTCCTCTGCTACAGAGGTATGGATGAGGCCCCTTGCTAGCTTAAAGAAGGAAGAAATTACATCTCCTGGTTAGAGGGCCAGGAGCCAGGGTGGCCTGGAAAAACAGAAGACAATGGTTTTGGGTCCAGAAAGATGAATAGAAAGAAATTCACTTGGCGGTCAGGGTGGGACCAAAGAACTCTCAGGCAGACACAATCATAAACCCCCTCAATATATATATGTGATCATTAGATATATGGCTATTGTGCGTTTATTAAAAACATACATTTAGATACACATATATAAAATTCAACATTATTATTTTTTATATTGTTAAATTCATAACACAGTTTATGTTATTTATGGGAAGGCAAAAACATGCATCATTTTAAAAAAAATAATTTTTTCCCTGAAACAATTATTTTTGAGATAACTATTTGTTGTTTGATTCTATGGCATCCTGCAGAGGTACAGAGTTAAAGGAGTTTATAGTCTTTGCAAATCCAGGTCACAAAGGGTACCTGGAATTAGCCAAAACCTTTGAATATTTAACCAGATTGGAAATAACAAGGTGACTGAATGAAATAATCCTCACTCTTATTTTTAAATCATATAGACACAGGTACATGCCAGACACCATAGCAGGCAGGTCTTCGCTGGAGGTTAAAACAGGCATGACCTGGTCCTCAGGTGGTTTGCAATTCAGTAAGGAAAGATGGAAATGGATCAAATCTTTTATTTATCATGTTTAAATATTTGCTGTATCTAAATGTCTTCAATGAGGAAAAAACTGACAGTGTTCTAGGAAATAAAGTACAACCACTTGAAACTGTTGCTAAAAAATGATGTATTGTACAATTCAATTAGTCTTTCTGGCTCTACTGAACAGTGTTTATACTGAGTCGGGGCCCTGCTGAATTAGGTTAACAATGCTACCTTTTAGTAGGTGAACAGAAGGACAAAGGGCACTGGCCAGTCTCCCAGGCCTTAAAAGGCTTCTCTCTTCAGGTGGTACTTAAGCCCAAGAGCAAAAAGAGAGAGAGAGAGAAAAAAAATCTTTTACAGAGACAGTAAAAGCAGTGAGACAAATGGGACAGCAGCTACTGACAGCAGTATTCATAAACTGAGATGACAGAAAACAAAAGCTGAGCTAGTCCCACAAACTCAAAGGCACTGCCTTCACAAGTGATTAGGCAGCCTTGAGTACATTGAGAACGCCCTTGATGCCATGGCTCGGGCATGTGAACAAATCCACCACAGCAGCCACCTGGGGCAACAAGGCTGAGCACATGTTCTCCGTGCTGAGACTCGACCCCTAAGACTAGTGAGGATATTTTTTAGAAATCTCAAAATTTGGCATGGAATGTTAATTTTGCAAAATAGAGCACTGTATCTCTGCTGACTTCTTAAGTTCTAAACAACCCCTCATACTGGCATAAGAATTCCACTCTCAAACTCAATTACAAATGAAAAGGATTTTTAAAAAGAAAATTTAAAAAATTACTTAGGGAAAGAAGCCAATGATATTCTTAGGTGATAAAGTTTACATGAGAGAAAGTTTCTTTCTTGTTAAGATAAATATTACTTGAGTTATATGTGAACACCAAATATGTTCCAATAAGAGCTAAGAGCTACTGTCCTACTCTTGCCAAGTGAATTATGAAAAACATGAACTGCTTGATGGTGCTTCTGGTGTAAATAACAACTCAGCTCATGAATCAGGTGCAGATGGATGAGCCCTTTATTTTTTAAAATAAATGGTTTTAGCTGGCACTATTTTCTATGATCTCACTTCGTTCACATCAGAATCCATTTTACAGGGTCAGTGGTTCATTTTTTAAAACCTTTTAGCCTATTAGTATTACCAAATAATATTTAACATTTAGTAGCAATAATCCCATTATGCACATAAATGAATCTCTTCACATTGCTGTTTTAGCTTGTAAGTAGCTACTGACAGCAGCTACTGACAGCAGTATTCATAAACTTATGGTTCAAGCCATAAGAACTCAGGGCCACGACTGTGATTGTCCTGCAGTTTATGAACCCACTCAAAGGCCTGCATCTGCATGATTCGAGCGGCAAGAAGGAGAAAATCTGGGTGGAAACAGGCCCCTCCACCTGACATACAGGAGTTGAAGACAGCAGCACAATCACATTATAATTACCCTAAATTTGTTATTTACACATATATTTATTTAAAAAGCACATATCTCACTTGATTGGAACACTAATTGCAGTTGTTCCAGATTCTAGTATAATCCATGTTTTGTTATGCTGGTGACAATGACCACTTAAAAACAAAGTTCTCAGATTCAGTTTAGGTTTGAGCAATCCTGAAGGAGAGGTTATGGAATGGTGTGCTGGTATGTTCCTCCACAAAACAGCCCTGGATTAAAAAAAAAAAAAAAAAAAAAAAGTAATGAAGCCAAGGGAATGGCTAACCATAGATAACAGTGTGGAGATGGTGCGGTGTTAGTGGTGAGGACTTAATTTTTACTAAAGAGGGAGAAGTTATTAGAATAAACCAGATGAGAACACAATCTTGGAATAACAAGGACAGGTAAAGACAATCTTGTTCAATTTTTCTTTTCACGTTCCAAGGAATACTAGTCCCACAAAAAAAAGATGTTCTAAATTCCAAAAAAGAAATATGCCACACAGTACTTTCTTTTATTGGTGATTCAAAGTGCAGTTTTTTGGCACATTAAAACCTGGGGACATGTCACACTGAAAAATCCTACTTAATCTAGCCACTTCCAGATTTATTTGACTACAGACAGGGCAGCTCTTTAGTGTTATGAGGGGCTTAAAGGGGGTAGGGGAGTGGGAGGTAAGATCCTGCCTGAGCCCAGATTACCAATGAGAGGAGGGGGTATCTTACTTTCACTCTACTCCATCCTCTTTGCCAAGCTGTGAGCTTGATGAACTGTGCTGTGTTGGGGAGCAGGGGGACTCCTTTGCCAAGCCTCATAGAGCTGGCCTGATGGCCTTCCCATGGAGTTCTCTTTTTCAATAATATTTATTAACACATACAAAACTTTGAAATATACCAAATGAATCTATTATCCATAATTAATAGAAGAGAAAATTGAGTCTAGAGTTTAAGTGACTTATTTATGGTCATTTTGTGGCAGAACTAAAGCTGGAACTCAGATCTCTGGACACCCTGCTCTGTGCTGTGCAGCTTGTTTATGGTCATGGTTCTTTTTATTTTTCATTACTCTCCCAGAACCTGTCAGCTTATGGTTTTATAGTAGAGATGATCCCTGCCCCTTCTCTGTTCTTCCTCCCTGCCAAAGAGAAAGCAAGTAGGCTGTAAATGGAGACAGACCCTCAAGGTATATTGGTATAGGCTTCCATTGGATTTTAACTCTAAAGTAAAAGCTAAAGTTCAATAACACTTATTTTATGCAAATGTCACTTATTTGTATACTTGTTTACTGTCTTTCTCCCTTCTCTGGAATAAAAGGTTTGATTCATAGGTGCAGGAATTGCTTAGGATGATAACAAACAACTGATTAATCTACAACCCTCTAGCCATGACTTCGAACCACACACTCCTACTTTTAGATACAATTCTAACAACTTGGTTGTTTCTAAGTTCATAACATATTTTGAGTCAATAAAGAAGACAGGAAAAGAGCAGTTACAGGAAGAAAAGCAACAACAGAAGTGACAGTACATCCTGGTACTAAAGGAAGAAAGGTACCTGCAAGGACACAGAAGGTAAAAACTGAACTGAACAACCCTGAATCTAGGCAAGTTGGCAAAATCCACCAAACTCACAAATGTACATTTCTATATCAAGGAAATTATCTACATATAGTCTCATTCATGAATCAGAGAACTTATATTCAAAATGATGAACAAGGTTATTCATTGAATTACTGTTCTCAGTAAAAGACTGAAAAAAATTTAAATTTTCATTAAAAAATGATTGGTTAGACGTGTGTGTGTGATTCAGTAGACCAAAGAAATGACCATCAAAAGGTCCAAGGAAGGGTTGCAGCTGTAGCTCAGTGGTAGAACACTTGCCTAGCATGTGTGAGAGGCACTGGGTTTGATCCTCAGCACCACATAAAACTAAAATAAAGGTATTGTGTCCATTGAGTATTGTCATTTTTATATGAAAAGGCACATGTATGTAAAATATCCTGAAGGATACATGGGAAAGGAATAAATTGGTTGCTTGAGGAAGGTGGATGGGTGGGAGGGGCGGAAATTATCTATATATGCATGCTCTTTTTACTTTCTGAATCTTGAAATTTGTGAAAGAATATTATATTCAAACAATAAAGAATAAGAATACAGTTGTGTAAGTATAAACAGTGCAAGATCTAGAGGGAAAAACCACATCAAATTCTGAAGTTCTCAATCACAGGACAGAAGGATCGCTTGTATTTATGATTATAATTCTGAGGCATTAAAAAGGCTTATTTCTAATATATATTTTTCTTAAATAGAATGGATAAGGGATCATTAAAATTTACAAAATTAAAAATGTAACATAATCACATTACTGAAAATTTGGAGAATAAGAATCAGGAAAGAAAAAACTATCCACAATCTTGCCACAGTAAAATAACCTCTTTTGCTTTGGTATAACATTTCCTCCCAGTATTTATTTCCATCTCCATTGTGAAATATCATAGCTGGAGTCATAACAAAATCAATCCCAACCACAACACTTCTTGTTCCTATCAAAACTGGGACTGTCAGCTAACTGAGGAGGAATCAGAAGACCTTAAGTTTAATTACAATTTGTTCTCAAACTCTCTAAATGGCTCCGATCAAGTGCTTTTTCCCATCATCAAGCTGTTCTCCAACTCTGCAAGGGCCATAGAGCTTGCCTTACTGCCTCTTCAAATGTAGAGATAGAAATGGTTTATGCAACACAGAAAACCCCTAGCTAAGTGGAATGTGAATATTCGGGCTGGTACACACTCATAGAAACAATTCTGAAAGTGCACAGCTATGGGGAAAGGTTTGAGAAGAGCTGAACTAAATACATTGCCTACCACCTCTTTGTCATGCCTGATATTTTTAAACTGCAGGCAGGTTACCATTAAAGAGAATTTCATTAGAAAATGGCCATAGAATTTGAGGGTAGGGTTTAGCAGCTTCTTAATCTTGAAGCTCAATTCAATATGCAGGATATATACCAGAAAATAGATGAAATCTTGCTTTAAAAATAATTAGGATTATTAATACTCCAGAGGACAGACAAGGAAATGCTTAAGATGACAGATTTTACTCCGTTCTGAAAAGCCATTTTTTTTTTTTTTTTTTTTGCTCTTTTAAATGGATGTTTAAGTCAGTCACGTACTTGCTATTAAGGAAGCAAGCAGATCCAACAGAACGATGTCTGGTTTTAGAAACTGATAGGTCCAAATTGATCCTCACAATTAGGAGCATTAAGTTAAATCCTGGTGTCTGAGCAAAGAGACAGACACTGGTAAATGGAATACAGTTATTTCATGCCAGTAAGAGCTGATCCAGATAAAATCAGCCAGCTATGTTCCTGCTTTAAAATCTTCCCTGGTCCACTGAGAACGTGGGAAGGAATGGTCTGACGAAGGAGATTTTCATCATAGGCAGCATGGATGAAGTGAGTATACCTAGCAGATATCTTCAATTAGCTACCTATCCTCTCAAAATCAAATCTAGTTACTTGAATGACTGCCACAATACGACAGCCTGCTTTATAGACAGAGTACAAGTGTCAGTGACACCTCTATGTTGATTGTTTCCATGGTCTCCAAATCACACTCCAAACACACCTGGATCTGCTCTTCCATGCCATGCCTTTGGAAATCATCTCTGACTTTTTCATTTTCTCAGCTAGTGCCACCTCTCTCTGCTTTTGCTCCACTAATTGATGTGGATTCTGCTGCCAGGTGCTACCAGTGCTACCAGCCCAAGCTCTCAGCAGATCACAGGGCTGGGACTGACTCACATGCTTGCTCTCTATACTGTCAAAGCCCTGCTCGAACATATTAATCTAAACCAAACTTAACCAGCCTTCTTTCCCTCTCGCTATGTTTTTATCTAATACACATGTGGACAATATATTTATAGCCTATATTCAGTGTCAAGTATAAGGTACAGAGGAGAGCATGATAGCTCTTTCTGGTGAAGGGAAGGAAAGAATTAGGAAAGGAAATGAGGTTTAAGATGGCTTTTAGGATTTGCTGGGCTGGGTGAGGACAAAAGGAAGCCAAGAGGTGTGAGACAGCCTGGCTTGATGAGGAACAGGAAAAAAGGATGTGATCTTAATGAAGAGACCAATGGAGGTCGGGGTGATGAAATTCTAGAAAGGCAGGCAGGGACAGGAGTGCAGCAACATCTTGTACATCAGCTAAGGGAATGGTATTTCTCTTGCAATTATGGTAAACACTGTCCCAAATGAGCACTTACTATGGGCCAGACACTGTACTAGGTGCTGTGACTCATTTATTTAAACAAACAGCAACCTTATGGAATAGGGACTTTTATTATCTCCACTGTAATGGTGAAGAAACTGAGACTAGGAGAGTATAAGGCACTGACCCCGGGTAAGATTAGGACCAGAAGAGGTGAGGCTCAGAAGCACCATTAGAAGGCTATTAACTTCCTTCCTGTGAATGATGTTGAGCTCTGAGCTAATGATTCTGGCTGCTTAGGAAGGGCAGGTGTGGCTGAAGGAGGAGGCCAGAATATCTCCCAGATCTGGCAGTGGTGACTATGGGGCCACTCACCAAGGCAGACAATGTATACCTGGGGAGACATTTGGTGAGCAATGTGATCATGTTGAGTTTGACATGTCAGGGGACAGGCTTCATTCTTCCATTCACTCAGTATACATCCATGCCTATCTACTGTGTGCCAGGAACTGTGCTAAGATACTCTCCCTATGCCCAAGGAGCTTGCTTTCGTTATAGAGAAAAAAAAAGACAAGCAACTGGCTGTTGAATAGACGTGGTGACAATGAAAAGAACTTCCATTCATTAAATGCTTACCACAGTCATTTGATAAGTGCCTTCCTTCTATTATCTCGATTCACACAACTCTTTTAAGTAAATTATGAATTACAAGAAGAACAAATGCTTCTTTGACATATACTAGTGATGCTAGGCACTGTTCTAAGAGCATATGCTTGAACCCACTGAACAGTAGTAACCCTGTGAGGTATTATTACCCTCCTTCACAGATGAGGAAACTGAAAGACAGAGAGACTTGTCCAGGTCAAATAACTTGTCCAGGTCACATAGCTAATAAGCAATAAAAACAAGACTTGAACCCAGACAGTTTGTGCTCATTTTATAAATTAGGAAACTGAGACTCAATCCCATTTGAGTTATTTTTTCCCAAAAAAGTAAGCACTTAATAAGAGGCAGAGGTATGCCTTGGACAAATCCCTGTTTAACTCTAAGCCTCTGCTATTAAACCCCTAAGTAAGCACAATTTTTGAGACCCATGCTTGACGTGATAATGACATAGAAGAGACAGCCACTGATGCAGCAAATGAGGAGGGATGAGGAGCAACAGCGATTTCACCAGAAGATGTGCTCTTACTCACTCTGAAGCATGAACAGGGATCCACTAGCTGGATAAAAACATCTGGAGCACACATGGAAGGATGATCACTGAATGTGAGAAAGTGCTGTTCTTTTTCCCAGCTTAGGAGAGAAAGTAGGAAGGACAAATACAAATATAGATAGATTCATAGATATTCCCATTAATATCTCATAACCTCCATTTTTCCTTGCAGTAGAAGGCAAGGTCAGATGCCAGGAAGGATTGGGATGAGGAATCTTAAGGACAGTGAAAATTTGGCTACTGGATAGAACAGGAGACAGAGCTGCCCAGGGACATAGAAAAGGTTATAAGTCAATTGGCTGCTCACAATTTTCATGTTCATTTTAGGCTTCAAAGACTCCACCTACTTGCTCCAGATGACAAAGTTACAATAAAAATAAGTAAGTGTCTTGCACGCAAGGTCACTGTTCTGTGGGCAAGATACAGGACCATAACAGAATTCTTTTTTTTTTGTTATTGTTACAGGGATTAAACCCAGGGGTACTTTACTATTAAGCTATATTACCAGACCTTTTTATTTATTTATTTATTTTTTATTTTGAGACAGGGTCTTACTAAGTTACTTTAGAGCTTCACTAGGTTGCTGAGGCTGGTCTTGAACTTGCCATCCTCCTGCCTCAGTCTCCCAATGCCACAGTCTGGCTGGGCACAAAATCACGAGCCACTCAAGCAGGAACAAACTTTATTTTTTGAAACTGCCGCCAATGCCCCGTACACGCCCCAGGAAGATTGCCGATTGACACACGCGGTGTTCTCCTGGATCCTCAAGAGGAAGTTCCTCCTCCTGAATTCCCTCCTACCGCACTTCCCCTACCAATGGAAACTCTCCAGGAGTCCCGTAGCAGGCCAAGGTGGACAGCAGGAGTCCAATATCCATATGAATGCAAATCTTAACATAATCATATCATCTCAATGGCTAGCTGGTGGCACCTTTCAACCAAAAATGCCATGCATCATATTACTTGGCTGTGGCTCTTAGCATCCCAAGTCATTGGGATTACTCAGTATGCATCACTACACCCAACCAATAACAGAATTCTAAATTTAGAGTACCATTCCAGTAGGGAGTTAGATTGCTGGATCTGCCATCTACAATGCTGAACAATACAGCTAGTTAACTCATATATATCAAAGACTACTAGATTGAAAACTAAGGCTAAGATGTCTATTGGGCAATTAAAGCCACAGTCTTCAATTTCAGTAGCAAAGTAGAATTGGAGTTAAAAGTAGGATCATCAGCATATGAATCCTAGTAGTTAAAGCAGAATAGAATCCCAGAGGCTAAGAGAGGAGGATCCTGAGTTCAAAGCCTGCCTTAGCAACAGCGAGGCACTACGCAACTCACTAAGACCCTGTCTCTAAATAAAATACAAAATAGGGCTGGGGATGTGGCTCAGTGATTGAGTACCCCTGAACTCAATCCCCAGTACCCCCTCCCCCCCCAAAAAAAACACAACACAACAAAACAAACAGAATAGAGGGAGATAATCCAGTAGAATATAAAGTGAGAAAAGGAAACCAAAGAATGAGTTTCAAGGAATGCCAATAACAAGGAACCAAGGGAGGTAACTGAGAAAGAAGTTAGAAAGGAGGAAGAGAACCAAGTGTGTGTTATCAAAGGCAAGGTGGGAGAATTCCAGGAGAGTATGGTCCACCTGCTCAAGTACTATATACCAGACAAGTCCAGCAGAATAGGAAATGGTCACAGGTCAACTCAACTGGTCAAAACTGTGTCGGAGAAGAGAGGAGTTAAGGCCATGATCAGAAGCAGAGTAATGGACCTTCTCTAAGAGTGGTCCTCTGTGGTTGGAAGGAGAGCAAAGAGGATGTGTGTAGATGAAGACAAGTTTTTTGGTGAATTGATGGAATTATTACCCAATCATGTAATTTTCCCTATGAAGTAGAAGGTAAAGGCAATTCTCAGAGTAACTGGATCTGGGTCCTTAGTTTCTTTTGATGATGAAATGAAACAAATTGGTGGAAAATACTAGTGCAGATAGAAGGGCTTCTATAAGCTCCAAATATCACATCTACCTACCCATTCACCCACATGCATAGATTGCCATTTTTATCATTCCATGCTCTAAGTGATGGTCAAACCCTCCTGTCTACAATGAATCTACCCTTACTGACTCAACCATATCATTCTAGCAATTCTCCCCTCTCACCTGGATAGTCTGAATCAGCAGAGAAAATGTGCTATTATTTTTTTCCACTAAAACAAAAACAATCAAACCTAACTTGACTCACTTCTCTTTGAATTTCTCCCCATCTCTCCTTTCCTTTCTTCTCAAAAGAATTGTCTTTTGTCCCTTCCTTGTCTATGTGGAACCCACTGCTCTTACCACTCCATTCAACTGCTCTCATTAAAGTCACTAAGTACCTCCACATTACTAAAGCTGATGGTCAGTTCTCACTGCTCATCTTATTTGACCTATCAGCATCTGTCACGATTCATCTGGGAACACTTTCTTCACATGGCTTGTCAGATAGCCTGGGCTTCTTCTACTTCATTGCTTACCCTTCGTGGCCTCTTGGCCTTCTTTGTTGGTCCTCCTCTTTTCTCTACCTCTTTGAGTTGGAGTGCCCCCAGACCTGAGTGGTCGACTTGCAGTTTTATAGCTAAACAACCTACCACCTGTACTTCTTGGGCAGCCTCCTTGGCTCTTCTCTGCAAAGCTTCACACTTGCTCCCCTTATCAAATAAGCAACAGTCCACACGAAGGCCTGAGGACGCCTCTGAAAAGTGTTCCTTCAGTAGGCCACCACCTAGAAGACCTCATAACTTCTCTCATGGCTCCAGCTCCAGGGGCTGAATGTGTTTGAAGACAGACCTTTATATGAGGAGGACAGCCACTCCACCATGAGAAGTATCTGGGATTATATAAGCCTTCTCCAAAGATCACTAGATGCTCATGCTCATACATTATTTTCCCATTTTATCATCCCATAACCTTGTGATGTTGGAGATAAGATTAAAAAAAAAAAAGACCAGGGGTAGCCCAGTGATAGAGTCTTGTCTAGCATGAGCAAGGCCATAGGTTCCATCCCCAGCACTGAAGGAAGAAGGAGGAGGAGGAGGAGAAAAAGAGAGAGAGTAGCCTATCAGCACATCACAGAAGAATACAAATGATCAACAAATACATGAAAAAATGTCCAACAGCTCTAGCAGTTAGAGAAATGTAAGTCAAAACTACACTGAGATTCCATCTCACTCTAGTCAGAAGAGCAATTATCAAAAATACAAGTAATAATAAATGTTGGCAAGGATGTGGGGAAAAGGTACACTCATACATTACTGGTGGGACTGCAAATTGGTGCAACCACTCTGGAAAGCAGTATGAAGAGTCCTCAGAAAACTTGGAATGGAACCACCATTTGACCCAGTTATTCCACTCCTCGGCATATACTCAAAGGACTTAAAATCAGCATACTACAATGATGTAGCCACATCAATGTTTATAGCAGCTCAATTCACAAGAGCTAAGTTATGGAACCAACCAAGTTTGCCCTTCAACAGATGAATGGATAAAGAAAAGGTGGTATATGTACACAATAGAATATTACTCAGCTATAAAGAAGAATGAAATTATGGCATTTGCTGGTAAATGGATGAAACTGGAGACTATAATGCTAAATAAAGTAAGTCAATCCCACGAATTCCAAATATTCTCTCTGTGTGGATGCTAACACACAGTAAGGGGCAGGGGAAGAACAGAAGTTCATTGGATTAAAGGGAATGAAGGGAAGTAGGGATGGGAATAAGAAAGATAATAGAATAAATCAGACATAATTGTCCTATGTTCATATATAAATAAATATATGACCAGTGAAACTGTGAATCATGTACAACCACAAGAATGGGATCCTCTTTAGAATAAGTTATACTGCCTATATGTATAATATGTCAAAATACACTCTACTGTCATGTAAATCTAAAAAGAAAAAATTTAAAAAAAAGAATGGCCTATCAGAATTCTCTTTTAACCTCTATCATTAATTTTCAAGGCCAAAAAGTCTAAGTTGCTATGTATCTTTTAAAATTAGAAAATTATTGAGTCATAGTTAAGAAGCCTTTAATCTGAGAGATATGTAAGAATATTAAATAAAATCTGGCAGCTCTTGTGAGACTACCTAATCAAATTTGCTTCAAATTATTTTGTTATCTTTTATTATAATCTACCTGCAACAAGTGGACACCTGAATTACTACTAAGTCAGTTTTTGGACTTACCTTATATTTTGAAGTATCCCAGTTGTGGACTATGCGTGCTGGGATGAGAAAACTGTCGTCCACGTGGCAACTGCTGCAGTAATACCAGCCACTGTAATTGCACACCTTGGCTTTCCCGTTGGAAAGACCAATGGGTCGCTGGCAGCCTGTTCAAGGCAGAAGAAAGTCTATGACTGTTGTGCTTTGATACCAGAGGACAAGGCTACACAAATTAAATGAAAGTCTGCAACAGGGTACAGATGAGTTCCCTTCTTCCTGGTCTGACCATCTCCACCCTCTCTCACTACATGGGGGGCTACTGTGTCACCTAACTACTCTCCTGTCTCTGATCTCTTCTGATTCTATTCTATTTCTTCTTCATTCAGCTGCTAGAGAGCAGTTTCTCTATAAACACACCATTATCTCCTGGCTTCTCAGAGCAGAAACTTGATTTGTACCAGGCAGTTTGCAAAGAGCTTCTCATACAGGCTCTGGCCTAAACAACACAACATTTGTATGAAGAAGATATCATCAGCTCTAATTTACCTATGTAAAAAAGAAGATTTTTTGCTAGGTTACACATATTGTTTGAGGTCATCAAGCCAATAAATGGTGGAGTTTAGATTTGGCTCTAGGTTTCTCTGATGCTAAAATGATTCTAAAATCTGATATGTAGCCTTGCTTTGCTTACAAAATCAATGTAAGGAATTTGGCCGCTGACTAGCCCTATCTCACCTTTCCAGCTTTCCCTCTCACTACTCTCCAATGGGAATACAACCTCTTATTCCAGTCAGATAACTCTCCACATCGCTCCCCAAACAAACACAATGTGCTCATTCTACCCTTCACTTAGTAGCTCACATTATTTCTCCTTATACAACACCTTCTCTGCTCTCTACGCCAACAAATCCTGCCCGTTATTCAAGAGCACTGGCTGCTGGCAAGTGACTGCTAACACCCGTTTCATATTTCAGAAAGTTTGTGATTCTGTAAGCATTGTCCAGCTATTGCCAGGGGCCCTGGTAATAATCATGGCCCTGTCACAAAGTAGCCATTATTTTTCTTTGGAAGCGAAGTTCTACCTCCTACATAATGAGAATGGAAATCCTGTTATGATCATCCCAAAGGACAAAATCCTAGCAGCCCCAGAACGGTGATCAAGAATACATAAACAGTATGACTATTCTGACATTTCCGATCTGCAGATTCCATTTCAGAAATCCTTCCACTATGGTACTTCTCACGGTTGGGTGCCAAAAACTATGTTGATCTAAGAGATCTGACACTATTTCATGATGCAGAAAACTGAATTACTGTTTCAATAACAAGAATAATCATGTAATGATCTGTGTTGCACTCCGTTTCCATACAAGGAGCTCAAACGCATTTATTTAACAAACTGCCAACCTAAAAAGGTACTGATTCACATGAGCTCCTAAAACAAAAGTATCAGAACACTCAATGGAACTTCCATCACAAATAAAATGACATTCATAATCAAGTAGCTTCACGGTGCATCTTCCAGAAAGAGAATTAGATCCTACTCTTGGTAAACACACGAGGTACTGAAAAATAGTAAGTAAATATGTAAGTGTTATGCTTCAAAAACTTGATCCTCCAGTGGATTTCATTACTACTGAGCAGCAACAAAATCATTACCAGTTCCTGTTTGTCAGGCTGGCTGAGGAAGGAGAAAGAATGCATGAAAGATAATGAAGAACCAAACAAGTTCCTGCTCTACAGAGGAGATGCCGCGCAAGCCAAGGCTATGGATGTTGGATTGCTTTTTGCTGCACTCACTGTCTGCGTTACTCACTTGGCATTTAGCACATGCCTCCTTAAATGGTCTTGCCTTTCTATGGGCTTCTCCAGCCAGCCACATTAAATTTCTCAAATATATATTTTTTTATCCACAGCATTTAACACAGAGATTTACACATACTGGACCATCAATAAATGTTTATGTTGAAGGAATGATAAACTAAGTATTATCTGGCACATGTACACTCATATACACATAAAGAGAATTTAATTTCCCATAGCTATTCCAAAAGTAATCCTTTTAATCTGACCACTTGTCTCTTGCAACAGTCCACTTTCATTACATCCCTGTTAAAATATGTTGCCCATTCTATGAACTGTATATGAAATGTGTTCACATATAAACTATGGGACAAAAGTCAGTGGAGCCTAACATATCCTAGACACTAGAATATTGCTGTTTCCAAATATTAGAAATAGCCAAACTAAATCGACACTGAAGCGACAGAAAATAGAATTCAATCTTTCCTAATGATTTAGAAGGTGAATCCTGCAGAAATTCAGGATCATTATAGTTAAAATTGTCACAATAGAACACTAAAAAAAAAATCATTTTAGCTTTTTGGTTGTTTGAATTTTGGATATAGTAAACATCAGTAAGCATTTCCTAAATGTTTATATATTCTTTAGTAGGTACTGCTAGGCTTCAGCCTATGATTTTAATGACTTTATTATAATTTTCTGGATGCAACAAGGCAATATTAAAATATGCATTTGAAGAAAACACATAGCCTAAAAATGTTTAAATCAGTTGGGCACATAGGCCCAAAGCTGGGGGTTCAACTATTGAGCAAATAAGCCAAACATTCTCACAATTTTGCAGAGAGGTCTCTGGGCTCATAAAAGCTAAAAAGTTGAGAGCATATGGCTAGGGTTCATTCAGGGTTTAGTTTAGACAAGAGGAGCAGCACCTAAACTCCTATCCCTAGTCCCTAGGTATCTTCACCTTCATACCCTATTTAGTCGTGCCATCCTTCTCTCAGTGCTGAAATCACCCTATTGACCCAGAAGTCAGCTTGAACTTGTCCATTTGCCTGGGGACAGCTTTGCGCACACTGTGTATAGACTAGAGTCAGGAGACCTGGGTCTCCTCTTACCTAGGGCTCAGGGTGAACCTGATTCATCAAACTCTCAAGGCCTGCTTCCTTGCCACAAAATAAAGGGGGTAACCTAAATTACACTGTCAAATTCAACACCAGAATGTTCTGGAGATGGTGGTAAAATACTTGGACCCCTTCCTCTAAATGAATTCTATTGTGTAGATTTGGAGTAGGGATCAGGAATCTGCATTTCTAATGATCATCCTTCCCTGTCTCTACCAGGGACTCAGATGGATAAAAGCTAAGGTCTGCTCCCTGATTTCTAGGTTTCCTCCAAGGTCCCTCCAAGCTATTAAGACTTTCTGTTCAACCAAAGTGCAGAGGGCACACAGACTGCTGAGTGTAAATCTCATTATTTGTCACATAGTCTACTTTCTAGGCTTTCAAAATCAGCATTTCTGGTTCTTAGTCAATTTCTAAACATTGGCAGTATAGATGTAAGCTAAGTTCATTTTACATATATTTTCCAGAGCATTCTTATCTCCACTAGGAAGTACTCCATTCAACTTGGAAAGACATAAAAATTTTCACCCCCAAATCCAATGTATTTGTCTTTGAAAGAGCATAGGATGGTTGGGAAAAAAGATTAGAGGCTAGTTACTGGCCTGATGTAGACTCATTTTCTAAAAAACAACACATACCATCTATTTCAACAAAGAAACACTGGGTCTTTCAATTAACTGCAAGATTTCCTTTAATATCATACTAGCAAATCATGGACTAAAAATGTCTGAAACAATTCTCCATAAAGATACACAATCTTGGATTTTACTTTATCATTGTAAGGTTTCAACAGGGGGAAAAATGTGTTTTCTTAATAATGAGTGTTAAAAAACACATTTTTTGGAGAGTGCCAAAGCTGGATTCTGAAAAGCAACATTATGGGGGAGAAAAATAGAGCTGCAAAGTAGGGACAAAAAATAATTAATTGAAATAACTAATTAGAGCTTATTTACATATATTTTTATGTACTTTCCAACAGATTTTTCAACAATGTTTCTAAATTAAAGGGCATTTTGTAGAAGGGAACACTCTACATGTTAGATCAAAGCAAATACATTCTTCCCAGTCTCTTTTTGAAACTTTTCAGTGTATTCAATTCATAGGAACAAAAAACTATCTCACAAGAGAACCCATTGGCCTTTTTTTTTTTTTTTTTTTTTTTTTGCTTCCCACCCCACTTCAAATCTTTAATGAACACATGCTCTGAAGAGCTTAGCTTCCCCTCTGATACACTTTTGGAAACAAATGTCACCATTTAACTGAAATCCTATTTGCTGCATGTACAGTCCATTTCCCAAATGGCCTTTCACTAAGACACCCAAAAGAATCTGTTGCTGGGGGTTGAAGCAGAAATTTTGGCATGAACTTCCACAAAGCACAGTCTTTCTTCTATCAAGAATACCTAGTGAGCTCAGCTGGCTGCAGTGTGGTGTTACTGAAGTTGAGATCTTGAGCAGGAGCCAAACACCTTCTTTCTACTTCATAGCTACCAACTTCAGTCTGCCTTCCTGGCCAGGAGTTGAGAACCCACAGGTCTCTAAGGGAAGTAACATCAGCTGTGCTGGGCCCAGGTGAATCTCCCTCATGGAGGAGAGCATGAATGCTTTTAAGCACAGAATGCTTTTAAGCTTGGTCAGTTACCCCACCCCCTTCCTGTCCCTTAAAGTAAGCTTTTACCTAATTTTAAGGTAAAGCCAGTTCTTTGTATCTGGAGGTAGAAACGCTCTAAGAAAAGAATAAAGGCAAATAAAAGAAAGAGAAGGTGCCTTTGTAAAAGGGAGGAAAAGAGATAAACAAAGTGAGAAGACAAATTTTCATCTGTTGTGTAAAAAGAGAAAAAACCTGGTGTCACACACTCTTTAACCATTTGCACAGGGTAGAACAAGATGTCCACGGAAGTGATGAAGGGACTTCCCTCTCCTTCCCTTCTTTTCTTCCAGGGTCTTGGCAGAGATCAGTGAGCTGGGGTAAGTGTGACATAAAATGTTGCTGACCTGGGATTTGATCATAGGCTCTCGAGACCAGATTTTCCAAAATGAAGGAAACCAGAAATTGAGGTTCAATGACTTGCTGTTTTACAAGAATTAGTGGGGAAAGTCATGAAGAATTTAGTTTTCCTAGATTACAGTCTATAACCATTGGCTCATTAAGTAGTTAAGTGTTGAACTTATACTTTTTAAAAGAAAGTGTTAAAGTTGGTATAAATTGAAAGTTCTGTTTATTCAACCTGGTATTAGCACAAAGCTGGGCAACATTTAAACATAGGTCTGCCTGACACAGCACAAGCAATTTTTTCAGTGTAACCTTAGTGTTGATTAAAGGAAGTGGAAAACAAACTTAAGCCCTAGACTTGCATCCTCCACAGTCAGAAGGGACAGACCTGAGATGTAAGAGACACTGAACACACATGTGATTTCAGTTAGCACAGTGAAACTGAGAATATGGAATTCTACACAATTGTAGAATGAAAAGGGGCAAAGGGTGAGAGACACTGAAAAATAATTACTTGGAAACCAGTGATACAAAACTTTTCCTGTTTCAAGCATCCAAGTTTCTCTGGGCCCAGGTGGTGACCCATAGAGTAAAAGGCATTTACTTAGGATAACTTTTAAAAAATCAATGTGTACCACCTGTAATTGCTAATAATGAATATGATGGACTGGTTGTTGGAATTATGGATCCACTATAGACTGCAACACTTCAAAATTATTTTCTCTATGAGGTTTTAAGTCCCTAGTAATGAATTATCTTCCCAGGGGATTAAAACTTTGTGGGTAGGAGGAAATATACATGATAAAACAATCCTCAAATATACTCACTGGTTATTTCCAATGCTACATACTGAAATTCTCTTCTGTTCATCAGAACAGGACATTTTTCTGATGGATTTCATATTTTGCACATCTACAAATTTTATAGGAACAAGAGATTATCCATGGGAAATTGTCACTCCTCGTTGGCTGAAACTTTGACTCATAAAGTTCTTCTGTATAGTCAGAGGACTGACACATGTTCAAAAGCATAAATCATACTTGAAAGGAAATTGTTCCTACTGTGACTGAGACACATTTAGGTCAACTTAAGCTGGCAACTGTAGAATGGACTACAGCTGTTGCTAGCGAGCTATGTCCTTAAGAATATAGCAGGAATAAATAACTCTTCTGAAATAAAATGGAGGCACCTAAAGCATCTTCCTTTTAACACAGCAATATGGTAAATGTTATCCTTGGAAAGTATTAGCACTGGGCATAGATGCAGCAAGAGTTGATGCATCTGATGCATACTGATGCATTACATCTAGAGAGACAGAGCAACAGATGAGACCAAGACAGATCCAAAGATATCAACTGTCAAGACAGAGGTCATCTGTGAAGCAGAATCATGTATTACTTGATTAATCTGCAGAACTGTAGCAATGAAAGAAGACGACCAATCTGAATACTAATTGGCTTAAAATTTAAAGTATCCTGTAAGCTATTTGGTGAGATTTTGCTTTTGTTTTGCACTGAATATTTACATAGCTAAGACAGCTTTGACTTGTAGGCCCAGGTTGTATAAACAGTGCTAAAAGTAATATATTTAAATAAGAAGTGAAGGGAATATCATGTGTAGGTAATTACTGCTGATTGAAAATATAAACTTGCTAAACTCTACAATATTTGTCTAATCTCATGGAATGTTGTTATTAAGATTAAAAATTGTGTGAAATAAATTAATAAATACCAAGTAGATTCCAACTCACATTGAGAAATGTCAAGATTTATTGGCCTTTCAGGTAAACAATGATTGAGAACCTAAAGTCAATATTTAGTCAAAATTTATCTTGAAAGGCAATAAATCTTGATTTTTGCTAAGGTGACTAAGTAAACATGTGCACTGTTCTAGAGAATCTGCTTTTCTATCTACTAGATATCTGCCTTGAGTTGTAAATAAAATAATCTGTAACAGATTCTTACTTCCAAAAGGTATGATTTAAGTTGTTGAGTTATTTATTTATTTATTTTCTGGCAGTAAACTGTAGTTGAATCCAGAAGTATTCTACCACTAAGCTACATCTCAGTCATTTGTTTAATTTCATTTCGAGACAGAGTCTCACTAAGTTGCCCAGGCTGGTCTTGGACTTTTAATCCTTCTGCCTCAGGCTCCCAAGTAGCTGGAATTACAGGTGTGTGTCACTGTGCCTGGCATGTTGGTAAGTTACTTTAATTTTTCTTGCAAGATACATCAATAATAGTGTTTCCATTAGTGTAAAATACGTTAATAATGCAATGTTATAAATTCAGCTTCTAGAATGTTTAAGTCAATCTAAATTTAATATTTTTTCCATCTTGTTTTCCTCTTAATGGTCAATGACTATATTTTCTCATTTACTTCTGTGTTTGTCCTTTCCCCAGATATTTTCAAGAGAATGATGAAAAATTTAAAAATCAAAATAATTGTAATAGGTAAATGGATAAACAAATATATGGTGCTTCATAGGCATCTTCCATAATATACACTTGCGCATGTGCACATGAGAATGTAGTCATTTAATCTTCATATCAATTCTACGAGGTAGGTATTATCCCCATTTTACAAATTAAAAAACTGACACAAAATCTGTCCACAGTTGTACAGATGGTGAAAAGTCTGAGTCCAACAGAAGTGGCTGAAGTGGCCCTTGATGAGCAACGTCAAGCAACTATAAAAATGAATTTTCGCACAGGTATTTTTTGGAAGATATAAAAATCGTCTCCTTGTGGATGACAAAATGACAAGGACAAAAAATTAATTAATTTATACAAAAGAACATGGTTCAGTTCATTAATGAATTTGGTCTAGGGCCTTACCAGCATTAGCGTCCCCTCTGAACACATTTGGTGAGATGGGGAGCAAGAATGCAAATCTACAAGGGACAAAGGAGGAAGCAATCACAACTAACTAGGGAGATCAATAAGGTGGTGTAGGCATGTGGGCAATTGAGATGGACCTTGAAGAAAAAGATTTTGAAAAAATGATATCAATAAAGGCTGAAATCAGAAAAATACGAGTATGTTTGGAAAACATGAGGGTCATAAGTAGACGGATGTTGGGAGAAGAGCTTGGGGTGATAAAGTGAAACTAAAACATAAGAATGTCAAATGCTCGGGGTGAGGGGTCCTTACTAATCAATAAGATAAAGGAACAGCTGAGTTGTCTCGAGAAGGAGTTTTGAGAGGATTAATTAGTAAGAAAATACTGGGAGGGGAGAGAACCAGTTAATAAGTTATTGTACCAGTTTGTGCTTGATAAGGTGGGAGGCTTGGGAACAGCAAGGGAGAAAGAGATGTTACAGAACAAAATGCAAACAATTTGGCAACTACCTGATGTCAGGGGTCTGGAAAAGGGACCAACAAAGATGCCAATAATGTTTTGAGCTGTGACCATTACATGAGCTCTATCAGAGGGGCAGGAGGATGGAGGTGGGGGCAATGCTATTTGGCGTATTCGTTCCAAAAAAAACAAAGTTTAAAAATTTGAGCTACCAGGTCAACTGATGTCAAGGGCTCAGTTTTTTGAGAATGATTACCCTTTATTGTACAAAACAAATTAAATTGGATATTCTCTTGTTATTGAAAGCATCAGATATATTTGATATAGAATGTTAGTTGGTGAGGGTTCTATTTCTATAACCTACTATTTTTAATTAAATCAACCCATGAAAATGCAGAGGTCTTAGATTATAAAATGATAATTGGTCTGAATCAACATGTATTTCAGCAAAAGACATTTATTATTTTAAAAAGAGTGAGAAAAAGCTGAATGAGGAAAATTGGACATAGTTGACAATCCTGGTTTCTTGACAGCCCAGTGGTTCTCAGCCAGGGGAGTTATCTGTCCCAACAGACATTTTTGATTGTTATAAAAGGGGAGTGACAGAGTTACTGATATCTAGTGTTTGGAGGCCAGGGATACTGCTAAACATCCTACAATGCACAGAACAGCCCTGCACAACAAAAAATTCCTCAGCCCCACATGCCAATAGTGTCACTGTTGATAAGCCCAGTGATAGTACCAAGACAAGAGGGTCAAGTAAGATTTCCATATACTGACTCTACTTTGTCACTTTTCTCTGCCCGTGATGGGTATGCCATCTATCACAGAGGAGGAAGAGTTTTTTTCCCCAGTTCTGCTTTCTTATAGTAAGAAAATAGATTCTTGCTGCTCAATTAGTTTGAAGAAGTATCATGAAAGACAGACTTTGTCCACATGGTATCACTAGGTGACCATGAGTGATGATCAGAGCCAGGCTTGGGGCTCTTCTCTTCGCATACTAATCCTTTTGGTAAAACACTTGCCAACCAAGAACTCTTACTTGAAAAATAAGTGCAAAACCAGAAAAGTTCAGCTATGCTGTTTCAGACCTGAAAGTTGCTGCTGGTGGGACTGACACTCCTTTGTCCCAGTTTATCTCTTTCTGTCAGTTGAATCTTAAACATGGGGATACTAGGATTCCTTGTGTGTTCTCCTACAATCCCAGACAGGGAAGACAGATCAACTTCACTGTCCTTGTGAAAAGACAAATGCAAGGATGGGTTTTGTGGAACTTATGCACTAAGAACTTTGGGGGAAGATATCTTATTAAATAAACTGTCTTACTTGAACGTTCCTCCAAACCAGTGCTGAGTTAGATTAGACTGAAGCAAAAGGAAAAACAGTAATAATGACATTGTCTCTTAACTTTTTATATTTTGCTCATCATGGACTGTTGAGAATTAATTTTAATTTTTAATAATATTAAAATATTATTTATCTTGTTTGCCAAGGTTTTGGGACACCCCTTAAATTCTAAAGCAAAAGATTAAAGCAAAGACATCACTCACCTTACTCTAGTCCCAATTCTGCTCTGTCCATTTTGTTTCAGAGAATCCAATGTATGCTCCAATTATGTTCTTTCGACAATGATTTCCCTAGGTATTTAACATGTTATCAACCTCTACTAACTAGGATGCTTGGAAAGGCCAACAACTCTTATTGGCTTAGAAGTTCAGATTATTTTGTGGGGGAAGCAACCCGTCTTTCCTGACTCTGTTTCTGAAACTTGGTTTTCCCTCAGCTTGGATTTAGAAGTCACATCTTGCATTAATCTCATCAGGTTTGCAGTTTGATCACATGCAGTGCCTCTACAGCATCCCCCTGACTTCTCTTTCACGTCATTCCCCATTCTTAACACCTGCTTCTCTTATATTTTACAAGCATCTCATCTCTTTGAACTTTACAGTATCTTTAAACACAATCTTTCCTCTTCTTTGCTAAAACCTTTGAAAAAACCCCGACAGCATCTCTTAGAGTAATGTCTACTTGCGCTATTTTGGTAATGACAACAATTTGATAAAATTAAAGTCATGAGAGTGGATCTGAGTAGTACTAGGAACAGTCTCAAAGTGAAAAAGATTACTTTCATCAGCTTCTCATAAATCCATGCTTGGATTTCTTCATTTTCACCCCAAACCAAATTCTTTGTGTTCTATGGGGTTTAGAGAATGCCTTTGGTTTGCTTTTCCTCTTTATTCTTTTACCTTACACCTTCTAATTTCTGTCTCTCTAAACATGTGACCATCTCCAAAGCTAATCTTTTAATTAAATGTTTAGTATTTGAAGATACGCTGCTTATAATCGATTATTTAGACTTGGGAGGCAAGACACAGAAAAATGCCACAAGTGGAAACTTCTATTCTCTGGTCCTCAGGTTGCCATTTGAAAGGCATTTCTTAGAGTAACATACCCTGCTTCTCTCCCTTATCCAACCCTTATGGGTGGAGAAATAAGGCATCTGACTGGTAAGTTTAGAAGAAGTGCCTGGCTTTAGAGATTCCAGCTACCACACCATGTGTGTCTACTATTTTGTCTGACTCTGGTGTGTGTCTAATTTAGGGATCTATTACATAATAATAAAAGTGATCTCTAAGCAGTACATGTGATATTTTGATCTCCAACTTCCTGACCTCTTTATTTATTAGCCTGGTAAATTCCTTAAGGATGATGGCTCAGACAGCATCCAACAGCGGGAATAGGGAGGAAAGGCAAATGTGATGGTAACAACACACAAGACACTGGGTAAAGATGAAGAGATGGGGATGATTTGCATTATCAAGCACCTTTTGCTCAAGCTAAAATTCTTTATCTTATTGATGAAAAACATCATTTTCCCAAAGGCCATGGGTAGGCCACAGAAAGACTTCTCTTAAAGGGGTCACTTGAAGGACCTCCCCATATTTTCTGGGCAAAATTGCAGTGATACTGTACATTAATTTTGGTTCAGCAAATATTTTAAAACATTTGAATTGTTCCTAGCCAAGGAAGTTTAATCTTCCCTCAACATGGTGTACTATAGATGCTGACCCACAGGACTGGTAAGGTAGGCTCCAAGTTATTTAACACACCAGTAGCACAGCTACAAAGGGAAGACCAAGTTCTCATCCTCCTAATTTATTACTTAGTCTACTGGATCTGGATGCCTCCTAACCATCACATCAAGTGTATCTAAAATTTTGTCTAGTGTCTAACAGTCTGGGGCTTGAGAAGATCATCTTTATTGATGGAGATGGAGAAAGAGACCAAGACTTTCAAAGTCTGTTCCTCTGTGTCAGAAGCACAGGTATGGTGATTTGAAAGGGTAGTGATTTTCAGGAAAGCTTTTGGTTCGGCTCTACATGATTTACTTATTTTACTGAAAAAAATATGAGGAAGACAAAACCCTTGGTACCTGGTTATAATGTGATTTTCAATATTATAAGAAATTGAAATGAGCTCACGTCTTAAGTTTTAGAATCTTAGTTTCCTTCTAGAAATGGTATATAGCATAAGTTAAATTTTTTCACTTAAAGGTAAATAAATTTAATTTTAGTAGTGACTTTTATATCTATTAAAAAGGAAACATTCTCTATATTAAACCAAGATCTGAGTGCAGTATCTGGGTTAGAGAGTGGGGACCACAAAATCTCTGGACATCATCCCACCACCCTGAGTTGGGACTCAGGGAGGCTACAGCAGGCTGGGCAGCCAGGAGTTGGTCAATTTCTTATCTGTCTCTGAAGTTGCTTGGTTCTAGAAGCACACAGGAAGACACCACCAGAAACTTCCTTTGCCCAGGTAGATGCAATAAGGGCAGAAAGCCACATCACAGTAGTTGATTAGAAATGAGGGGGCAGGGCAAATTAAATGAGGCTTTCTCATTTTCTGAGGGGCAACCACATACAATGTTCATCCTTCTTTCATCCATGTGCCATTTTTGTTATGGAAATAACCCATTCAGTGTCCTTTGCCACTGTGTAATAAATAATTGTCTAGTGTTTGACCCTGGTTTCTGACAGAGTGCTTCTAAAACTTTGGAATCTCCCTACATGATACAAGTGTCCGCTATTTATGAGCCCCTCAGATAAAACACCTGAGTTTATGCTAATAGGTGAACCACTAAACAGCTTTAGGATTAGGTTTGATCAACCTATGTGATAAGAGGATTGGATTTTTGAGCCAGTTTAACCTCTAGGGAGGAGAAGGGAGTTGGAGGATGAATTCCATCACATGGCAATTGATTCAATTATACCTACAAAAATGAAATTCCACAAAAAAGTCCGGGCACTGAACTCAGGGGAACTTTCTTATTGAACTCACTGATTGATGGGAAGGTAATCTACCCTGGTTCCATAAGGAGAGAAAACAGAACTATGTTTTGGGGGCCCTCCTAGACATTGGCTTCTGAGTCTTTTCATTTGGTTGTTCCTAATTTGTATTCTTTACAATAAAACTGTAATTGTTAAATATAGCATTTTCCTGAATTCTGTGTTTTTGGTGTTTTTTTTTTTTTTCCCTAGCAAGTTGTGAAACCTGAGTACATTGAGGAAATGTCTGAACTTGTATCCAGTCAGAGTGGAGGTGGCCCAAACCCTAAACCTGTGGCTGGCATCTAAAGGGGGAGCAATCTTGTGGAGAACTGAACCCCTAACTTGTGCGGTCTGGGCTAACAGTGCTAGAATTGAACTGCAAAATGTTGATTGCACAACTATATCAAATATGTCAACTAAACTCTAACAATACAGTTCCCAGAGCAGGGGGTTTGCAACCTCGTTGAGGAATCCTAGTTCCACTAAGAGGGGGTATTATTGTTAAGTAAGTTTGGAAATGTTCCATATTTATCCCTCACTTTGGTATAATAAAGGCTCTGAGAGGACCTGTAGTCAAAATGTTTTTAAAAGTCCCTGGAAACTTGCAAAATCTTAATCAGTTTGCCCAACGGTAAATGCTGGTACCATCATTTATAAGTAATTTTTAACAACCAAGATGATCGAGTAGAGAACACGTTGATTTTATCTACAGATGATATAGGTTTCATAGAAAAGATGGTGAAAGCAGAAAACCCAATGATGGGAATAGATAGCAAGAGTCCAAAACAGAAGATGATCAGAAATATTTACTATGTACTTGTTACTGTGTGCCAGATGCAAAATCAGGGAGTTGGCAATGGATAGGACCAATGCAGAGCCAGGTACAGTTGTGCATACCTATAGTCCTAGCTATTTGGGAGACTGAGGCGGGAGGACTGCCTGAGCCACAAGCTCAAAGCTAGCCATGGCAACATAAAAAACAGCTCAACAACAACAACAAAAGATGAAACAATACCAACACAGCCCTTGCCATCATAGCATTTGCACCAAGTGGAGGAAACAGACATTAAATAAATAACACAAATGACATTATAATCTCAGTTATGACCAGCACTAGAGTTAGGGGGCACTAAATCAGCATTAGAGAGGAGGGAAACTAATAATCAGTGTGAGAGATTGGAGGAGGTGTTCTTGAGGAAGTAGCATCTAAGTTGGGGGTAGTGGTGGGGATGAGGGAGAGGCACCTACACGCCCGCAGGTTCTGAGGTAGTGGGAAGGAGCTGGTGCACTTGAGAAACAGAGGGAAGCAGTGTGGCTGGACTTAGTGTGTGGGGGGGGTGGGATTGCAAAGGTAAGCTGCAATCAAGAGGGGCAGGTCATGAAATGTTGCTGGTGCTCAGAGAGAAAGAACTGGGAAGGCATGGAATAGCCATAGGGAGAGGATGACTAGGGTCAGTCTGAATTATAACAAATCGCACTTGTTGAAGGTGAGACGAGATCTGGGAAAGGTCAGAATGAAAGGAGGAAAGGAAAGGACTTTTATGCTCTTTGTTTTTTATTCATGTGATTTAATTAAAGTATTTTCAGTGTTGGCATATTTCAAAGCATACACGTGTATTTCCTACTACAAAATTAAGTTAGGTAGTCCCATACCTCAATTTCTGGGACTATTTGTGGCCCATATTTGTTAAATAAATGAATAATTTGATGAAAATATTAAGGCAAGAAATAACTTGGTATTGTTAATTTATCAGATTTTCTTATCTAGAGATGTATTTTAAAATGACAATTTTTTTCACTCCAGGTAGTATAACAGATTTTAGAAAACTTTCAAACAATTCTTTCAACGGGTCCATGAAAAGCTTAGGTTTTGCAAGGAACTAGTAGAAATTAAGGAATATCTTGACCTACCCCAGTCTATCCTAAAACCATACCTAGACCAACTTCTCTTCCAGTGTAAGGTCAGTAAATAGAAACTTTTAACTCAATGTGGAGTCCAATGGTACATTAACACTTTCTTTAGAAGTTTAGCCAGAAATGAGCATGTGATGAGAACAATGTTAACCAAAAAGGAAGCTACAAAAAGGGACAAGAACTTTCCAGACCAAAGTATAGCAACAAAGACTGGGAGAAATGAACGGCTTAAAAAAAAAAAAAAAAAAAGAGCACAGCTATGGCCTATGAAGTTCAGGAAGGTCTATCAAAAGATCCATATCTTCTGAAATTCAAAATGATTTTATTCTTCTGAAACATATCAAAGAGGAACATGTGACTTCTATGATGAGAATACCAGGAATAAATCAAAAAAGCAAATTTATATCCTATAAAATCAAAAGGCCTACTTATATAAAGTGATCAAATCTCTTTGAATTTCAGGATGTGAAACAGTTTAAAATACAAATTATATAACACTTTCTTCTTTCATAGACTCACATTACTATTTTAGCATGTTTTCACATTCTTATTCTCCATTTATTTTTATTTTAAATTATTTCTTGGACCTAGAAACTTAGGTTGTAAAAAGTAAAGTAATTCCTCCAACGATAGACATCAGAGCCAGGAAAAGGATTCCCATCTCCTATTCTCTCAGTCATTGATATTTCGACTGGTTTCACTTTTTCCCCAAAGGAATAAAGTATTACTTATTAAATGAGACTTAACTGGAGAACATTAATCTCATTTTCTCTAATCTTCTATAGACATTCAAAGAATCACAGAATGAGAAATAGGAGAGACTGCATAGAGCAAGGGCATTCCCTCTAAAATATGCCAGACAGAGCTAGAAGAGTTGGAAGGAGAGTCAAAGACCTTGTAGTTCAACTGTGTGTCACAACTGCTTATTTATGTCTGCCTTCTAATTCTTCCTATTCTGTGAGGATGGTTAATGGTATTGTCTTATTTTCTTTATAGCATAGTGCAGTACTTAGTAGGGTTTCAATAAACATTTGTAGAAGGGCTGAATGAATAAATCTCTTTATCTTGCAGATGAGAAAATTCTAAATCAGACAAGTTAAGCACCTTGTCTTGAGGTCAGGATTTCCAGGTTTTGCAATCTCCTTGGTCAGGATGTTGCATTTTTCACCTATGACCATGGTAAATCCAGTCTATTCTGAGTTACCTTCATCCTATGAAATAGATAAAACAGAGTGTGCCTATTTTCTCTCTAAATGGCAGCTTTCAAACATGCAGAGGGAAAACTATGTCATCCCTATCCTAGGTTATATTTCAGTGCTATGGTTTTTAGTCCCTTCACTATCTTATCACACATTTGTTCTCAAAAAGCAGAGTCCAGGCAGGCACTATGCTCACCACTATGATCCCAGTGACTTAAGAGGCTGAGACCAGAAGATCACAAATTCAAGACCAGGCTGGGCAACTTGAGACTATGACTCAAATTAAAAAAAAAAAAAAAAGGCTGGGGATATAGCTCAGTGGTAGAACATTTGCCTAGCATGTGTGAGGGCTTGAGTTCAATCCCCAGTAACAGGAAGAAGAAGGAAAAAAAAGCAGCATCCATAACAAATTTCCGGATGAGGTCTTGCTGGGAATATTATCTCTTTTTCCTGGACCTAATTTGTCCAGCCATAGAAGCACAAATGCTCACTTCCCAGTTGCCTCATTTGCATGACCTCTGCAAGGTCAAGTTTCCTCTACTTTGTATCTATGCAGTTGATCTTCTGAGTGTAAGGACAGGACTATCTGGACTATAAACTTCATCTCAGTTGTTTTGATCCATTCCTCTGGCTTGCATTTTAGGATCTCAACTCTGTCATTTTTACATATTAGTTGTCCAACCAAGTTTTGTAATGGCTACAATTTTAGTAAATATACCTATGATATCTTTATCCTGGTAATTATTACCATAGGTGGTCCAATACTAATAACCATTTTGTAGTATTTACAGTAAATGCTAGATAGTATTCTAAGCCCTTTAACTCAATTTATTTGCACTACAAACTAATAAAGTACATGTGATTATTTCTCACATCTGGGATGAAAAAAAGGAGGTCCACGGTGGTTAAGTAATTTATCCAGGGTCACATAGCCAGTGAGCAGCAGATTTGGAAACTCAGGCAAAAAGACTCCAGTCTTTGCTCTTAATTACTCAACTATGCTGCTTATTATCATGTATCTTTACCAACAACCTTTTAGGCTGAAAGGGACCTATCAGTCAACAGTCCTTGGGTAAAACTGCCAATCATTCACAAAACAGCATAACTATAATCTCTTGATAACCCAAGCTTCTCTGTCTTGGGATTTTGCCAAATGCTTTCCTAAACACTAAGCACTGTACAGCATAGACCTGGCCTAGTTGCCTAGTAGTCCCCATTTTCCTCTGTGGCTCCTCAACCTCAGAGTAGAGATCTGGGGGCTACATATCATAATTGTACTGTAACTATCTCTCATAGTACCTACTATATAATGGGCACTCAATAGAAATTCAAATTTTATTTTTGACAGACTATTTTAAAAGCCAAGAAGATTTCCCCTGAGTTAAATTCTGTGGAAAATAAAAGGACACATTTAAAATGGGTTATGGGGTTATGAGCTTTCAAATTCTCTATAACAGGGATTCCTTGGCATAAGCAGAGTCAGGGATATAATAGTCTCCATGATGGTTTGCCCCCTGATCACCAGTCCCATACTCTTGCTCACCTACTTCAAGTCCTCACCATCTTTTGGGAGGGAAGATTCTGTGAGTCTTTGAAGAGGACAGTCTGCACCTCATTCCTATTTGCATATTCCCAAGGTGCCTGACAGAATACGCGTCACACATAAGGGGATGAATACATGCTTGTTGAAATGAACTCTCCACTAAAACTCCACTTAAAGATTTTGCTACCAGCAACCCCTCCATGGTCATATTTAAAGTGGGGGAAATAAAATTTAGCCTGTTAGTGCAATACCCCTAGGGATTTCTCCTCTGAGAGACAACAATTGAAAACAATAACAAATTAACTTGGACAATACAATATGAGAAGGCAACAACAGATTACACCATTCTCACTTATCCAAGCTGTTCATACGCTGTAGGGGGCATATCTAAGTTTTTCTTCATTGTCTTTTCTTCATTGTCTATTTAGGGAATAGGTTATCTGCCTATTCCCTAAATCGAATAAATCTTCAACTTATTGCTATTCCTACTAAGTGGGAGACAAATTTCAAAATAGCAATAAAGATAAGAATTGAAAAAATCAAGACGGGGCTGGGGATGTGGCTCAAGCAGCAGCGCGCTTGCCTGGCATGCGTGCAGCCCGGGTTCAATCCTCAGCACCACATACAAACAGAGATGTTGTGTCCACCAATAACTAAAAAATAAATATTAAAATTAAAAAAAAAGAAAATATCAAGAAAAATCTAGTTCTTTTTGTTTCCATCTTCATTTCCTTCCTTAGATCTGGAATTTTGATCAATAAAGGAACCCCTAATTTTTCACATGGGATTGCAAACAAATTCTGGCTACCCTAAACCTCTTTTTTATTTTTTCCAAGAGCGTAATACACGACTGCCCTTCTTGGCACTTAGAAACCAACAGATCTGCAATTTCACATGCATAATCAGCTCCCAGATTCAATTTCTCTTTTTCTTAACAATTGCTATTCTGCATGGTTTACCCCAAGACCAATAAGTAACTAACTAGGCCCAACACAGAAATATTGCTTACTTCCAGTCTGGCAGCTATTTAATGAATAATTAACCACCTCATACTTTCTATCAGGGATGCTTGTATTGCTAGGGTAAAGGTGTCCTTTATGTCTAAAGGATGTCATAAAACAGGCCTTTGCCAGAAATACGCCCTCATTTATCACATGAAATGCCATGTGGTATTAACAAGGTCGATACTGTTTGTTTAATATATTTTGCTTTCCTAGGGGCTTGAAATGATTTGTTTTTGCAGCTGTAACAGAGCTAAATTAGGGATTTATCTTCAGCTTAGCTAGTTGAGCATATACAACCAGGAGCTATTAATTATCTGCCTGGAGGCTTTTGGTCACCTTCCCACAACTTACAGCATCCTTGGGGTACACTGAGTTACACCATAAGCAGCCAGATTTGATCCTCAAATAATCAATCCTGGCTTCTTGAGGACTGAGGGGAGACACAAAACTTCTGGTCTTTGTTTCTTACTCTACAACAACCCCTTCCCCCTCCATGTATATGCTTTTAATGTGTGAGTTTTTTGTTGTTGTTGTTGTTTGTTTGTTTTGTTTTGTTTGTTTTTTAAACTGAGCAAAGAATTGAAGAGAAAGTCCTAGTGCAAAAACTAGTTTCAGATATCCATTCTTACACATGAAAAACTAACCCACCACTTTTCTGGCCTTAAAGTGCCAGGGATCTGACAAATTAGTACCAGAAAGTAGCACCTTCTCCCTTTCTCACACTGTTGTTCTGCCTTACTCTGGGAGCAGGGGGACAGCAATCCAGGAAGTTGGTTCCAAGTATGAAGCTGTCAAAAGCTGTGCTATAGTTTGAATTCCCCTCTACCTGTCTGAATCTCTGTGTGTGTGGGGGGGGAGGGTAAGGGAAAGACAAGGCAAAGGAGAGAAAAGGGGAAAAAACTAGAGTGCAATTCAAACAAAAATGAAACACACACACACACACACACACACACACACAAAGTGGGGGGATGCTCCCCTCCATCCCAGGTCCTAACAACACACTTCTTTATCAGAGGTTCATTGTCAATCAATTAGCCAAGGCAGCAGGGGTCTGTGAGGTAGGGGGCATCTAGGGAAACAATGGGCCGCCCTGTTGTATTGCTATTTAATCACTTTTGCTAAATAAATAGAGCAGCCCCGAGGTGCTGTCACGTCAAGGGAATTTATAACAAAAAAAAAAAAAAAAAAAACCTTCATTTTTCATTGGTCATTACTTTTTTTCCCTTCAGGACAAGAGAGGGTTATTACTGTAGCCTTAAGTTCCATCTTTGTGTTTCTTGCCTTTGATTCCCACTCGGACCCTGCCACTTTCTGGCACTAATTTGTCAGGCTGAACAAAGAGGGGATTTGTACCTCCTGTAAGGTCTCAATTAGGAATGGCTTCTGCTGTATTATGTGCCATTCAGAGAAGACACAATGCCGGTAATTACAGGAATTTGCACTAAATGGCTGAAGAATTCACAGCAAAACTTTTCCCCCCCTTGGGTTTACCCCTCCCAAGGGTTGGAGGCAAGAAAAAGGAAAGCAAAAAGCTCTTAATGCCAGAGAGATGTAATTATCAACAGCAGTCCCAAGAGGTTAAACAGCAGCCAAAGGAGTAAAACCATAAAAACTAACATTGTGAAAATGGTGTAGGAGATCCCTGAGACTCACTGTTTTCTTCCCTTAACATGTTCAACTTCAGTTCAGAATCAGGAACATTGCCCCACAGTGGGTCATCCAGTTTTAGCTCCAGATTACAAAACAGTCACACAGGAATGCTTTCAAAGGTGAGCTCTGCTACTCTTGTCACACCTATAAACAAGTCCCCGGGCTCTTTGATTGTAGTACTCAATTGTTAGGTTTCTTGATTGCTGAGAAATTATAGGAAAAACATCTGTGTGTGCTACTGCCAAGAAAACCATGTCTCTATTGAGTGTAAACAGGTATGTACACATGTCAACTTCCTAAAGAAAACACAGTTGCTGCCTTATAATCCAATCTCTACAGCATTTAGGAATAGTCTTATAACCACTTACTATGTACATCCTTCCTAAATATTTTAAAAGACTAAATAATTATTTGTTTTAGCATTACTATTAAAACATCACAGATGCCCTATTGCCAACTATAATTTTGAATTCTAACCAGCAATTTTACTGAAAACACATTCCTCATTTTCTGCTACAGAGGTGTTCCTGAAAAGTTGGACTAAAGCACTTCCAAATTAACAATTCTTCAATATCATTTCTGGTATGCACTTCACTTCTCTATACAAAAATCTTCTGTGACTTCAAGGTGAAACATTAAGTTCAACTTTATCAACTGCCTGTTTTTTTTTTTTTTTTAAATGGGCTAAAGCTGATTGGAGGTCTATGATTTAATTTAGTTCTACCTCACACCACCTCTGACAGTTCTCTGATATGTGGGCCCCACTTAGAAGGCTCTTGTCATAGCTACCTTTTTGGCAGACACTGATGGAATTATTTGATAAACAACTTGTGTTTCCTAGCAGACTGCAAGTTTCCTGAGGACAAGGACTTTTATCTTCTTTCCTGCAATACCAATTTGTATGTCTGGGTGCACCCAAGATTCTGGGCAAACAATAAATGACAGAATAAATGGAAGAATTTAATTTTCAAATTTCAGGAAGTAGGGCTAGCAAGTGAAAAGGCCCTGGATGCAGGCAGGACCCCTGTAAGTTTAGGAACAGCAAGACCACAGTGGTTGGGCTTCCCAAGCACAGGCAGCCATGGAGCTGGAAAGGAAGTTATGGAGTAATCACACACAATCAAATATAACTATCAAAAGTCCAAGCACATGCAAAGAAAGATAGTTACAATCAGCATATAGTTTCAAAACCATAACCTCAGACATTTTTGGATGGTCGTGGTCCATTTTCTCTGCAGGGGCTCTTTAAATTTTAAAGAAGGATATAGAAAAGTCTCCACTTATAGAAAGAATTTAGTGAACTATGGCCAACAGTACTGTTTTATAGACTTAAAAGCCAGTGCTTGTGGCTCCCCTGAATAGCAACTCAATGACATAATAAGGAGTTACTCAGTGTAATCTTCCACATTTAAAGTTTATTCATCCAAACTATTTAAAGGAAGAAGAACTTCATATGCATATATACATATATGAACTTATAGTTTAAAGAGACACACTAAAGCCATGTAATACTGTGAATTAACTTCTCCTTAAACTAGTATATAAGGCCCAAACTCACTACAACCAATATATTGAACTTTTGGGTGCTTTAGAAGGTAAACATGCTATGTAACTTTTTACTAAATGTGTCTTTTTATGAGGATGCTAAGTTAGACAATAAAGGTACAAAAGGCAGATGCAGCTGGTTTAAATTAAGTGTGTTTCTGAGAAATACAGGTCAATTTTTACTGTTCCATCTGCTATAATAATCTTTGATATAATGAGCAGCCTCCCAAGTAATTTAAAAAACATCCAGAGCTCTGCTTAACAAGTTTTTTTTTTTTTTTTTTTTTTTTTTTGCCTTTTTCTTTTGAGACTCTGCCCCCTACAGGAGATAATGTGCTCCTGCCTGTGTCTGGAAACCAATATTCCATATGCCAGCATCAATAATGAAAAGCAGGCGAGTAAGTCACATGTATCACAAAGCAACTGAATATAGTACTCTCTGATAGAAAAGGTGACATTTAAATGAAATACATCCATTTTTGCTTTGGAATGTGCCCTACTATATAAATCAGCATTATCCTCACCCCCAAATTAGAAACCTACCCGTACCCCCATTAGTTCCAAACCAAAGCATGAAGGTAAAAGCAGAGTAAATGAACTGCAGGCTTGTCATCCTACCCGCTTGAGTCCCTTCCCCTACCCTTTCCCACTGTCCTCCAATCAGTCAAATTTATTGAGCACCAAGTTTAGAAAGCAAAGGGAAGTATCCTATCACACAGAACCCAAAGGAGCTACCAGAAAGATCCACTCCTGCTCATTCTATAATACTTTCTTCTTTAATCCTTGCTTCCCTTTCCTGTCTCTTCTCATTTCTCTTTTATCTTTTTCCTGTTTTCATTTCTCCTACTGCTGGATGCAGTGGGCTCTCTGGCTCTCTCTGTCTGACATTTCTCTTCCCTCTGATGGCTAAGAACACTATATTGCCATACAGAACAGGGGCGGCAATGCACACTCCATCAGGATACAAATTTCTGAGAGGAAGGTGAATAAATGACAGCTAGGTGACAACCTTTGTGTAACACCTGAGACTTTTCTTCACTCTTTTACTATATGGATTTGTGATTCAGATACGCCAGTCTCTACCTTGGAAACTAAGCTGGACTGTTCTCCCTTATTCCATTAAGACAACAGATTTGTGGACTCTCAGTAATATAATGCCACAGAAGTGTATCATAACTCCAGGATGTCCAGAGTAAGCACAATAAATTACCGTCAAATGCCTGAACTTTGAAATATACTATATATACCAGAATAAGAAGACACTGAAATGTCAATAATTTCTTAAAAACTGTATTAAAACTGGTGTCTCCTATTTCAAAACTGATTTCAAAGCTGGGTGTGGTGGCACACACTGTATTCCAGGAGGCTGAAGCAGTAGGACCCAAGTTCGAGGCCAGACTGGGTAAACTTCGCAAGACCCTATCTCAAAATAAAAACTAAAAAGGGCTGGGAATGTAGCTCAGTAGTAGAGTGTTCCTGGGTGCAATTCCCCATACCAGAAAAAAAGAAAATTCCAAGAAGCTGTCTGACTTAACAAAAGGTCTGTCACACCTGCAAATACATGCACATACCTGGTATGGCTTCTTAACTGGCTTGGAACTTTTCATCTCTCCAATCCCACCCTGCATGTTTCTGCTCCACAATCACTAAAGACCTTGGGGCAAAGCAAGGATTATTCACTTACTCCCTCCCTTTAAGTAAAACTATTCTTCAGTAGAAAAGACCATCATCACAACTAACTATATTTAAAATGTGGATTTTGAGACTGGGGCTGTAGTTCAGTGACAAAGTGCTTGCCTAGCACATGTGAGGCACTGGGTTCAATCCTTAGCACCACATAAAAATAAACAAAGGCATGCTGTTCATCTACAACTAATATGTGTGTATATATATATATATATATATATATATATATATATGTATATATATATTCAATGTGGATTTTCATTTTGTTATAATTTGGCTTTTTTTCAAAGCAGGAGCAAGAATAAAATTTTAAATGTAGTCTCAGCTTGAGGTAAGTTTCTTGCTCGTTTTTAAACAGCATTATTAAATCTAATAGACTTGAGTTAAAACCTTCCCCAACAGACTTCCGATTAAAGTTGTCTTCACAGTAAATTTATTATCAAATATTGTGGGGTTAGTAAAAAGGAAATAATTTTGATTTCATTTTTAATACCCCCCCCCATTTTAGGTTTGGGGGAAGTAGGAAGAATAGGGAGTAGAGGAGAGAAGCAGTATTGAGGTTTTCAGACATAACAGAGTATTGGTCTTGAACTCCACTTTGTGTCTCACCCTTACACAGCAGTTCCAAAAACCTAGGCTTCCTCATGGTGAGGCACAGATCCATTGTGACTCAGGAGTCATCTGCTGAATAATCATCTACCCTGCTTTTAGCTATTTCCACATTTTCTGTCAAGGCTGACTTTCCAGATTCCACTTTAACAGGATTTGACAAGGTCATGATCAATGACAGTTACTAACTATGGACATTTGCTTTGCCTAAGGAGTGTGAGTACTTAGCTTTGGACTGAATGTCTCTCATGAGAAAATCTGTGACAGCCATAGTCACCATGACTTTATGCAAGTAGGCAGAGGAAATGGAATCACATCCTACTTAGGAAGCCTAAATTCCAGTCTGGTTAGGCTTCAGCCAAGTAATTTTGATTCAGTGGGGTATATCATAGCTGTTTCTATTAATCAATGTACTAGGAGGGTGGACAGGTTTTTTTTTTTTTTTTTTTTTTTTAAACATAGTAAACTCCTTGGAGGAGAAATGCTTTTTGTAAACAGGCAATATCTATGACTGTCTAAATAGGAGATATCTATGACTGTTTAAAAAATAAATTCCAATTACAGGACTCAAGATTGCTCTTTAATGAGCTTTAAGCTGAAAATTTGCTCTGTACCTGCACATTTGAAACTCTGAGCAGTGAGTCCTCGTTCCAAAGACAAAGTTGTCAGAATGCTCAGGAAGCTGGTGGTCACGGACTGACGTTTGTTCTTCCTGAGTTCATGCCCACCCAGCTGATCCTTGGGTTTGCTCCTCAGTGTGACTTGCAGGTTTTGCTCTGAACTCCTCGCTGCATTGGCAGCTGTCTTCAGAGCCTCCATCCATTCCTGAGCCCTCTGCCGGGTCTCAGCTCGGAGGCGGAGGACATCTTGAGGGAAAATGACTTGAAAGCAAGAGTCACAGCCATCCAGGTTGTCTACCTGGACAGCCAGACACACATCCACATTGTAGCTCAGCAGGGGATCCTCATCTAGCTTGCCTGGCTGAAAAGCCATAAGGTAGGCCTTGCTCAGCACAAATGTAAATGCCTTCCAGTTGTTTTGGACAGTTAGTCTGTAGAGCGTCCCTGATTTGAGGATGTTTTGGTACTGTTTGGAGCTATCCAAGACAGGAGACGGTGGTAGCAGCCCGTTGGATTTCTCATGTAAACAATGATTCTGTGTATAGTCAACATGATGGCCAAGCCCTGGTGAGTTTGCCAGCTCATCCTGCCGTCCCATGTAACCGGGCACTGCAGCATGCACAACTTCCCAAAGCTTCTGTCCCCAGTCCAAAGCTTCCCACGGTGACTCTGCCTTTAACTGTAGCTGAGTGTTGTCATAGAGAACGGTGTCTACCATCCTGGCCTCAAGATTGCCCAAAACAGAGATGCTCTGGAAGTGGGAAAGTTGGTACGTGGCATAGGGGTTTTGATTCCCACTGCTGTCGAGGCTATAGAAGTATAAGTTGTAAGGTGACAGTTCTGCGTAACAGCTTTGCCAGTAACTGTCATGGTCCTTTCTAATTTCCAGGTAACCCTTCTTCAGAATGTTTGGGAATGTCTGCTTGTGCTCTAGAAAGAAAAAAAAGGAGGCATAAACGTATCGATTAGTTATAAGAAGGTGGGTGCAAGAGACCAAACAGATCAAAGGTTGATATCTTCCTGATTCAAATTAAACCAAGTATAAATGGTAAAATTCCAGGGTAGTATCTAATTGGCAAAATGTAGCTAGGGAAAAATCTCTTATCTAAAAACTGAACTACCTTGGTGAGAGAGTATAAAAGTAAGTAATGCGGTGTATGATATGAATGTGACATGACAAAGTCTGTGCAGAAAACTGCAATACTAGAAAAAGTGTGATTTAATACACACTGTAGGCCTAGGACCTTTTTTGGGATTCCTTGTTTTCTAGGTAACAGTCTACAGAGTATTAAATACATGAGAGAAAACCTGCCATGTGAATGAATTCCTGCTGATTCTCTTATCCTTCCTTAAGCTCATGATGCCAGGAAGGGTCAATGAAAAAAAGCAGTGAAATGTACTGCTCACAAATTCCCATTTCTCAGAGTACCCACTAGTCCCCAAGACCAGTTCATGGGCCTCTCTCTGGTAAGCCCCCTACAGTTCATTTTTTAGGCTTCTGCTTACATGCAGTTTTCTCTTAGAGCCTCAATGTGCTTATGCTGCTCCCTTAGCTTGCAATGCTCCTTTCCTCTGCCTCAACCAGGGACCACATATTTACCTTCCTTCAGAAAAAGAGTCTGTTCAGTTCTCAGCCCCTCCCCCACCTCATGTGAACACACTTCTCCCTGGGTCAGTTATGTTCCTCTTTCATAGGCTTTTAACAGGCTGCATTATAATAGTTTAATTACATATCCAAACAAAAAAAAAATACATTTTAAAGTTTGTTTTAAAAAAAGTCTGCCTTCCCTACTGCATAGTAAGCTCTCTTCATTTTTTTGGTGGGGAGGCAGGTTACCAGGGATTGAACTCAGGGACACTCGACCACTGAGCCACATCCCCAGCCCTATTTTGTATTTTATTTAGAGACAGGGTCTCACGGAGTTGCTAAGTGCCTCTCTTTTGCTGAGGCTGGCTTTGAACTCTAGATCCTCCTGCCTCAGCCTCTGGAGCCACTGGGATTACAGGTACGCACCACCACACCTGGCTCTCTTTTCATTTTTATGCGATAGCATGCAATACTATGCCTGGTACTTAGTGTTTCATAAGTACTTGTTGAATTATAAATCAAGCTTCTAGCACAATGTTCAGTGCACAGTATGTCTAGTTCCCTTGCCTTCCTCTTTTCTCCATTTCCATTTCATGTTTTTATCTAAATAAGCCACCTATAATCCCTGATAAGTGGCAATATATTCCAGTTTAATACTTTAGTAAAAGGGGACTGTCAATTGAGGAACCACATGAGACTTTAATCAGACATGACAATGACAGCCATGCAAAAGGAAGCACTCCTCCCTGGTCAAGGTTTTAATTTCTGAGATGTTTCTCAATCTGTGCCAACACACACTGGAGACAGTCAAAAACTAATTGAATCATTCCCTAAAGAACGCAAGTCATACACTCAGAGGATAAAATTTTTGCTTTTGACTATAGAAAGAAAGAGTAAGATCTTGATCTTAACATAGCAAACCAAAAGAGAAAGGAGAGAAATAAGGCAGAGAAAAGCCTATTTTATCTGCTTTACATCTCTGGTCCTGACATTCATTAGTAATTCTGTGGTAACTCAAAAGCCATTAATTTCTTGCAACCCACACTAATCCCTTTGTAGAAAGAGATAATGGATGCCTATTCTCAGGTTATCTTTCTCTTCTGACAATGCAATAAGGGAGGCAGTGCTGTTAGAGACACTGCTGCCGCCTCCCCGCTCTCATTTCCATCAGGCACTGATGACAGTTCAGCCTTCTCCATAATAAGACTTACAACTATGTGTCCCTCTATCCTCAATCCTCCTGTGACCCAGCGGCTTAGCCATGAGTTCCTGAGTAAAATAGAAACCACCTCTCTTGCTTTTAGCTAGAAATTGCCGTCTTCTCTTTTTACTTTCCTGAGAGCTTTTTATAACAGCTACCATGAATTAGAAGTTCAATTTTAATTGAGTCCCAAATCCAGCAGCAAATCTGACAAAAACCTCACTTCTTTCTGACTGCATAAGCATAGGGGTGGTAGATGACAGCTTGGGTTAAGGGAATAAGTCCTGCCAGGGAATCTCCAACATAGTAAGACTAAAGAATGTGGTGTGTTCCAACACTGCTTTCCCTCTCACTAGATACAGCAGGTCTTATCTCTGTTCCCTGATCTTAGCTTCAGTCCTTTGTAGATGGTGTGTTAAACTGAGACAGAAAATGACACGGCATTAATCATAGAAATGGTCTATTCTTACAGACTGCAGTTAAAAGTGGAATCTCTTGAAAAATAAGAATCAAGAAGGCAGCAAAGGTGATCAAGAAACTGCTTGCTGGGGTATCTCTTGGTCTTGTTATGTCATACCTTATTAATAGTTTGTATGTGATGTACTAATTATCTTTGACTACAGAGGGCTGGAAAACTATTGTTTCTCTCTAATCTCTACCAACTGCTACTTTCTATTGGATCTAGAGTTTATTTTTAATATTTTTGCTATTGATAAATCAGAAGCTACATAAATTTAAAATTTCATTAATTTTGCTATAGCTCAAAGTTTTGTTTTCCCAGACCTTGTCATTTAAACTGATTTAATTGGGGCTGGGGTTGTGGCTCAGTGGTAGAGTGCTCGCCTAGCATGCGTGAGGCACTGGGTTTGATCCTCAGCACCACATAAAAACAAAATAATGTGTCCACCTAAAACTAAAAAAATACATAAATAAATATTAAAAATAAATAAATAAACTCATTTAATTAACTCCTCAGATATTCTCTTTCTTTTTTTATTTTTATTTTTTTGGTGGTACTAGGGATTAAAGACAAATATTCTTTAAAGTGTTCAATTTCATAAATGAACAACATAATTCAATCTTAACTAATAAAAGTGATTTGTATCATTAACAATATTTTTCCCATTTCCCCAGTGAAAATAGAGACAGATGATCAAACCATTTTACCCATGAATTTTATAATGAAACTACAAGACAGAAATTACTCATGAAAAAACAAAACACCAGCCCAGAACTCTTCATTTCTCCACTGGTTTCCACTTCATTTAGTACAAAGACCTGGTTCAGTTCCTCCTCAGTGAAGATCCCTTCTCCCTTTCCTCCTTGTCCTTACAGTCCCCAGTATACTGGTTCCAGGACAATAACTGCTATTGACTAAAGAGGAAGAAGGGAATTTTCTGGTTCAGCATCTGTTTCACTTCTGTACTACCAAACCACCAGAGTACCTCTTTTGCAGTTATATCCTCTATAAGTTCTTTAAAAAGTTTCTATTCTCATAGCCACCACCTTCATCAAGGTCTGATCCTTCTCCTCCTGGTACTGTCATAGATTAAGCTTTTTAAGGTCTCATAGCCCTTCCCATGCCCTTCCTTAGGCCAAAACTCTTCACAGGTTCAGGGAGCCACAGAGAAAAGTTCACACTCTTTAGCGTGGCCTTTAACATTTCATTATGGAAAATGTCAAACACACGTAAAAGCATGTAGAAGAGTAAACATGAACACTAAGTACTTACCACTTAGTTTCAGAAACCTTCAAGTTTCTGACATTTTTAGTTTCTCCCACCCTTCTCCAACTCTTTTTTTTCCCATGTTTTCTAATTTTTTTCTGGAATGTTTGAAAGCAAATCCCAGACATTTTATCATTTTACCTGTAAATACTTTAGGGTATATGTCTAATCTATCAAATTCAAACTTCAAAATCTATATATGAGGCACAAGGAAGATTGTGGAGTCGAGGACAGCCTCATTCCAAGTTGTGCAGTGGCTTGGGACCAAAGCAGTAGGTGTACAGCTTCTCAGTGAGGTGGGTAAAATAGGGATTGAACTAAAATTCAATTTTGGACATTCAAAGTGGCTTACAGACTCAGGAATTTGAGTACAAAAAACAAAGAAGAAAGAATACATTGGAGCTGACCTGGTGGCTACCCCAGCATGGAAAAGTGGCGATGGCAGTACCGACTCACCACAGAGGGAAGGGAGAAGAGAGATTTGGTAAGGAAAAAGCTAAGATCAAAAGAAAGCTGCCAAGGGGCTGCGGTTTTAGCTCAGTGGTAGAGTGCTTGCCTAGCATGTGTGAGGTTCGATTCTATGTACCACGTAAAAATAGATAAAATAAAGGTACTGTGTCCATCTACAACTAAAAAAAAAAAAATTTAAAAATTTTTAAAAAGCTGCTTAAATTTAGCTAATCCAGAGACTGTACTGTACAGTGGTGCTTGAAAAGCACATTCCGTATCTCAACTGGTCAGAGAGAGCTGGGGTGGAGCCATTTTGAGACAATCTCACTGTAAGGACAGCTCCCTCCTGGAGGCAGGAGATCAGAGCAAATTCCGCCACAATATCCTGGCAGGCACCAAATGGGTGACCTAGGGTGTGCCTGGCTGAACATAGGAACAGTCTGTACCCAGTGGGATTCAAGTGCGTAGGGCGAAGGGGAGCCCGACTAGCTTCTCCTTTGTGGTAGTGGCTCACATGAGCAGCTGAAGAGAGCCAGGAGCCTAAGCTGGTGTGAGTGAATACACTTGGGGACTAAGCCCAGGAAGGCTGTGCTCATGGGCAGCAGTGAATGGATAATCAATATAGGGCTCCTGAGAATTGGACCCATATCAGAGATCAGCCACTTTCTAGCCTTGGGGGTGGATAGATCTAATCTCTCCAAAGAAGGCCCAACCCAACAAAGCCACTGAGGCCTGACTAGACCTGCTAGAATGCCTCCAAGAACTTTGCAGAAGCTGTACCCTGGGAGGGCACTGAACTGGTCTCAGTGGACAAAATGCCAACTAACAGTACTACCTAACCTCTCCCACTCACTCTGGTGAGAAGGGAAACTGAGTCTTACATGAAACAGCTTCAATCTTAGACTGCTCCAAATGGCAGCTCAGAGAGCAACACAAAAACAAAAAGAGGTTAACAACCTCTATCAGTACATAACTCAAGAAGTGCAAAGACGTTGGACAGAGACAGTGACCACTCAATCTGGTCAACTTTTTTGACTACCTCAGTGAGGAAGTTTCCTTCATTCTTCACCAAGAATTTTTTTTGTCTTTTCCCGTGTGTGTGTGTGTGTGTGTGTGTGAATTCATGCTGTGCTGATTAGTTCAGGGACCTGTATACATACACTTATTTGTTTCTTTTTCTCTCATTTTTAGCATTTTAAAAATGTAGTTTTTTTTCCTTGCTTTGTCTTTTGAAGGTTTGGGGTTTGGGGGTTATATATTTTGGTTTAGCTTTGTATTATTTTCATTTGTTTATTTCTTGTTTCTCTTTCTCTCTTCTCTTCTCCTTCTAATGGCCAGATTTTATTGTTCTCTCTCCCTCCCTTCCTACCACCCTTCCTCCCAATACTTTGCTTCTTCTGTTTTCCCCCTCCTTCTATATAAACATCACCAGCTACCTCTCTTCTGCATCCTCTCTGTTCATATTTGAAATTGTAATTCTTTTCTAATTCTAACACATTTATTTTCCTCTGTTTAACTGTATTTGTTCCTTCTTTCAGAACTAATTGACTAATGCTGATGCTAAATGACTAATGCTGACTGCTGTGGATAATATAGTTGACATTTGATGTTTGCTTTAAAGCTAGATCTAGTGCATAGTTACTGTTTTTATTGTTGACGATTACTGAACCCACCATTCCTGATTTTTGGTGGTATTTAATGTTGAAGATATCATAGTAGGAAGTGGGTTTCTACTTTAGTGCTGTGTATTGTTTGTGATGGTTGTCACTATTGTGTATTTTGCTTTATTCTCTGAAGTGCTGGGAACCTACAGGGACACGAAAAATTCACAGGTTAGAGATTCTGATGCTGAACCAAACTCAATCAAAAGGCAGCACACTTTGCTCCATACATAAATTAATGACACTCAATCTTCAGCCATACTTTAATGCAAAGAATAGAAGAGACAAAACCCAAAACTAATGATTAGACTGTGTAATTCTCACTCCATTCAAGTTGGAGTGATCAAAAATATACTAGACAACATAGTAGACACCTGCTGTTGAATTCCTGACCTAGTTAACATTTTGTAATTGGTAGTACTGTTGTTAAATGCTGACCCCATCATTCCTACATAGATAGCAAATAGTATTACAGAGTTCAAAGTAGACATTGGACATTTAACATAAAACTGTACTCTTGTTGTTGATGTTAATGCCACTTCTGGCTCCTCCTCCCTCTAAGAGGGGCCAGAAAGAGATTGGGACACTTCAAGATTACAGAGTAGATCCTGAGCTGTGAAATACATCTCAACTAAGCAACAAAAAATTTTACTTCACACATAATCTAATCCTATCTAAACCCTGACATTATTCCAAAACAAAGTTAAGTGAGGAGACAAAAGCCCCAAACCAACAAAAAGAACCAGCAGAAACAATCCAAGAGGGACCTCAGTTCCCACCCTTTGGCATCTACTCATATATCAAAAACAGAGTGAAGTTCCAGAATAAATAAGATAATCACAAACAAAGGACATGCCTAAAAAAGAGGAGAATCCACTTCAATTGATGCACAAGTCCAGGACCTCTGAAAACACAAGAAAACAGGCAAAAAGTCTCCCTGCAAAATCCACAATCTTCCAACAAAGGATCCTACTGTCAGTGAGGTAGACAAAATCCCAGAGAAAGTATAAAAACTGATTATTATAATGTTCAATGAACTAAAAGAAGATCTAAGGAAGGAATTAAGAGATCAATTACAGGAGATGAGAGACCACATTAATAAATTGAAATAGGGAGAAAAAAAAGCAGAACTACTAGAAATGAAAGACACGATCAATCAAATTAAAAATTCAATTAAAGACATTAATCAGATCAGATTGCATAGAAAACAGAACCTCAGCCCTTTAAGACAGAACTTCAGGCACTGAGCACAGGTTATATGATCTTGAGTACATAAAATGTAAGAAAGGGAAAAATTATAGAACATGATCAGAATATGTAAGAACTCTGGGATAACATAAAAAGACATAACCTGAGAATCACTGGGATAGAAGAGAACATGAAGATACAAACTGAAGGTATAAAGAACATTTTCAATGAGATAGTTACAGGAAACTCTTCCCATATCAGAAATGAGATAGACATGCACATATAGGAGGCTTACAGGATCCTAAATAGACACATTCAAATGAGAAGCTCACCAAGGCATATCATAATCAAAATGCCTAATGTTAAAAATAAGGAAAGAATATTAAAAGCCCCAAAAGAAACATAAGGTCACATTTAGAGGCAAACTAATAAGGATCACTTCTGATTTCTCAGTTTAGACCCTAAAATCAAGGAGGATCTGCAATGAGATATCCCCCAAGCTATAAAAAACAAAAACAAACAAATAAAAAAAAAAAAAACCTGCCAGCCAAGGTTACTATACTTAGCAAAGTTCAGTTTCAAATTTGAGGGGAAAATAAAAATTTTCCACAAGAATAAACTAAAAGAATTCATGAGCATCAATACAGCACCACAAAGAATACTCAGAGATAAACTGCCCACAGAGGAACTAAAAAACAATTCTCAAAATTCTCAAACAGAGGAAGTTCAATAGAAGAATAAACAGCTAAATGAGAATCAAAACAGGATAAAATACAGCAAAAAGCAAAATGGAAGAAAACCACAAATACATATTCATACTAACACTGAATGTTATTGGTTTCAACTTCCCAATTAAAAGATATAGATTAGCAGAATGGATCAAAAAACAAGAATAAACTATATGCTGTTTACAAGGGACTCATAGGCAAAAACATTTACAGACTAAAGGTAAAAGGATGGAAAAAAATATTCAATGCATACAAACCTTGAAAACAAGCAGAAGTAGCTATTCTCATATCTAACAGAGCAGATATCAAGTAAAAATTAATCAGAAAAGACAAAAAAGGCCATTACATCCAGGTAAAATCAACAATCTAACAAAAAGATATAACAAATAGTAAACATTTATGCTCCAAACGGCAACACATCCAATTCCATTTTTTTAAAAAAAAACCCTCCAGAATATTAAATCCCACATAGATTCCAATACAATAATACTGGGTAATTTCAATACACCCTTATTACCAATAGGTCATCAAAACATAAAATCAATAAATATATCTGCAACCTAAATAACACTATAAGTCAAATGGGTCTAATGGGCATCTACAGACTATTCTACCCTCAAACAGTTAAATTTACCTTTGTATCAGCTGTTCATGGAATTTTTTCCAAAACAGATCATATTCTAGGTTATGAAGCAAATCCAAAAAAAATCAATATAATCCCATGTATCAGATTAGATCATAATGGAACAAAACTAGAAATCAACAACAACAACAAAAAATAGAAACCACATAAACACATGAAAATTGAATAATACTCTCCTAAATGAAGAATGAACCAAAGAAGAAAAGAGAACAGATATCAAAAAATTCTTAGAAATGAACAAGAACAGAGATACAACATATCAAAATCTCTGTAACAGTATGAAAGCAGTTCTAAGAGGAAAATTTATAGTACTGAGTGCCTACATTAAAAAATTAGATATCCCAAATAAAAATGTTCCACCTCAAGGCCTTAGAAGAAGAAAAATACACTAACTCTAAAAGCAACAGATAGGAAATTAAGATCAGAGCTGAAATCAATGAAACTAAGAATAAGAAAACAATGAACAGAATCAATGCAATGAAGAGTTGGTTCTTTGAAAACATAAATAAGATTGGCAAACCCTTAGCCAAACAAACCAAAAGAAAGAATGTGAAGACTCAAATCAACAAGATCAGAGATTTTTTAAAAAGGAGATTTTACCATAGACCCTTCTGAAATCCAGATTCTTAGAAACTATTTTGAAAATATATACTCCAATAAACTGGAAAATCTGGAAGACATTGACAAATTTCTAGACATGTATGACCTGCCCAAATTGAATTACAAAGATATGGAAAACCTAAACAGACCAATATCAGATCAATGCTGAAACTGAAACAGCAATTAAAAGTCTTAAAAAAAAATAAAAAAAAATCCCAGGACTAGATGGATTCTCAGTTGAATACCAGACCTTTACAGAAGAACTAACACCAGTATTTCCATGAAATTGAGATGGAGGGAACACTCCTGAATACATTCTATGAAGCCAATATAACTCTGATACCAAAACCAGACAAAGATCCATCAAGGAAAAAAACTGTAGACTGATATCCCTGATGAACATAGATGCAAAAATTCTTAAAAAATATTTACAAACTACATTTAGAAATACATCAAAAAGATAATAAGCCATGATCAAGCAGATTTCATTCCAGAGGTGCAAGGTTGGATCAACATATGCAAATCAATAAATATAATGCACCATTGAAGCCAAATTAATTATAAAAATCACGTGATGTCTCAATAGATGCAGAAAAGACTTTTGATAAAATCCAGCACCCATTCATGTTAAAAATGCTGGAGAAGCTAGGGATTGAAGGAATTTACCTCAACATTGTAAGGCCATTTATGACAAACCCAAAGCTGACCACATACTATATGGAGAAAAACTAAAAGCATTTCCTCTAATATCAGAAACAACATAAGGCTGTCCACTCTCACTACTCCTATTTAATACAGTCCTTGATATATTAGCCAGAGCAATCAGGCAAGAAAAGGAAATAAAGGGATACAGGTAAGAAAATAAGAAAAACTGTTTGCCAACGATATGGTCCTGTATCTAGAAGACTCCCAAAACTTTTAGAAGTCAGGAAACTTCTAGAGCTTACAAATGAGTATAGCAAAGTAGCAGGATAAAGATCAACACCTATAAATCAATAGCTTTCCTATATTCCAACAGTGATTCAGCCAAGGAAGAATCAGGAAAACCATCCCATTTACAATAACTTCAAAAAAATTTTTAAATATCTTGGAATTACCAAGGTATAAAAGAACTGTACAATGTAAATTATAAAATACTGAAGAAAGAAACTGAAGAAGACCTTAGAAGATGGAAAGACTTCTCATGTTCTTAGGCAGAATCATATTGTCAAAATGGCCAAATTACCAAAAGCAATATACAGATTAAATGCAATCTACATCAAAATACCAATGATATTCTTCACAGAATTATAAAAAAATTAAATTCATTTGGAAGAATAAGAGACTCAGAATAGCCAAAGCAACACTAAGGAAGAAAATGGAAGAAGGGAATCATAATACCTGATCTGAAAATACTATAGAGCTGTAGTTAAAAAAAAAAAAAAAAAGTGCATAATAGACAGGAAGACCAATGGAACAGAATAGAAGACACAGAGAAAAATCTTCATACCTACAACCATCTGGTATTTGATAAAACTGCCCGAATTATATTTTGGATTAAAAACCAGCCTTTTTAACAAATGGTGCTGGGAAAATTGGAAAGCTATACATAGAAAAATGAAACTAGACCCCTACGTCTCACACTGTACAAAATTCAAAATGAAGTACATCAAAGATTTAGTAATTAGACCAGAAACTTTACAAATGCTAGAAGAAAACAGAGTCAACACTATCATATACGGGCTAATACTGACTTCCTTAACAAGACCCACAAAGTGCAAGAAATAAAACTGAGAATCAATAAGTGGGATGCCATCAAATTAAGAAGCATCTGCATAGCAAAAGAAATCATTAAGAGTATGAAGAGAGGGGCTGAGGTTGTGGCTCAGTGGTAGAGCACTTGCCTAGCATGTGTTAGTCACTGGGTTCGATTCTCAGCACCAAATACAAATAAATGAATAAAATAAAGGTCCATGCATCTAAAAAATATTAAAAAGAAAAGAGTATGAAGAGAGAGCCTATGGAATGAGAGAAAACCTTGGCCATCTACCCCTCTGATAGGGAATTAATATCCAGAATATACAGAGAACTCAAAAAACACCAAAAAAGCAAGCAAGCCAACTGAACAGAAACTTCTCAAAAGAAGAAACACAATGACTATCAAATATATGAAAAAAAAATGTTCAACGTCTCTAGCAATGAAGGAAATGAAAATCAAAACTACACTAAGATTTCATCTTACTCCAGTCAGAATGGCAATGATCAAGAATATAAACAAATGCTGATGAGGTTTGGGGAGAAAAGGCACACTTTATACATTGTTGGTGGGGCTACAAACTAGTACAGCCACTCTGGAAAGCAGTAAAGAGATTCCTCAAAAAACTAAGGATGGAACCACCATGTGACCTAGCTATCCCACCCTTAGTATTTTCCTAAAAGATCTAAAATTGGCATACTACAGCAATTTAGTCACCTCAATGTTTATAGCAGCACAATTTACAATAGCTAAATTATGGAATCAATCCAGATACCTGTCAATAGATAAATGAATTCAGAAACTGTGGGGTGTATAGAACACTAAAGTTCTACTTAGCCAATATAAAAGCATAAAATTATGGCATTTTCCAATAAATGGATGGAAATGGAAAATATATCCTGCTAAGTGAAATAAGTCAAACTTAGAAACTAAAAGGTCAAGTGTTTTCTCTCATATGTGAAAGCTTGAGACAAATAGGGAAGGAAAGATAAGATAACATAAAAATAAAGAGATAATCAATAATATAGAAGAAAGAGGTCAAGAGATAAGGGTGGAGGGATGAATAGGAGAAGGAAATGAAGAATGAATTCTTTAAAAAATCATGTTATGTGCAAACATAAATATATGACAAGGAACGTCACCTTTATGAATAAGTAGAAAGAACCAATCAAATATAAATTAATAGATTAGCAAAGGGAAGTCTAGTAGACAAAGCAGAAGGTGAGAGGGGAAAGAGGACAAGAGAGAAAAAGGAAAGGGAAAGGGCGATCATAAACTGAAATCAAATTCTATGCATGTATGAGTTTGTCTGGATGATCCCAATTACTTTATATAACTATAAAACTCTAAAAAAAATTATATATGATAACTATTTTCACAGCCCCTCAAATTCCTTATGTAATAATATCCAGTCTATGTCTAACTCGCCCAGGTTGTCTCAAAACATTTAATACAGCTGGTCTGTTCAAGTTGAGTTCATATACTGATTTGGTTGACATATTATTATAATATGTTCCCTCTTACTCCTTTTTTTATTCCACATATTATTTATTCATTTTAATTTTCTTTTTTGGTGCTTGAGATTGAACTCAGGGCCTATGCTTGCTAAGTAAATGCTCTTCCACTGAACTATACCTCAACTCTACCTGTGTGTTTATTGAAGAAATTGGTTTATTTGTCCTGTAAATTTTCTGCATTCTGGATTTGGTTGTCTATCTCCATAATATTGCTTAAATGTTCCTCCATTTCTCGTGGTTTCTGTCAAGTGCTACTTGGATCTCGAGGTTGAATCTGTATTCCACCTGATGATTGTTTCTATTGCTCACCTCTCTCAACCTTTCACGCATTTTCTCTCATGGGTCCCCTTCCTGGGTTCCCTTCATCTCTGCTCACCAAGTTCTCCTCATACTTAAAGGCTCTTATAACATCTTACCTATTTCTGAAGTCTTTCCAAACCCTCAGGATGAAAATAACCATCCTCCTCTGTACCCCCATGGCTCTACTATTTCACATTCATAAAATATTTGTCAAATTTTATAAAATTATTCCGAAAATCAGTAAGGAAGTAAAAAGCAACTGAGGAGCAGTTACAACCTCGAGCCAGTGACTCTAATTCCAGGGGCTCCTGGACCTCATTGCTTACAGACTGCCTGGCTTTTAGCTCCCCTAATCCTGGGCCTAAAGTAATGGTCCCTTCTAGCACTGTCTGAAGCAGAGACAGAAAGCATCTTCCATTAACTGATAATAACTGCCTGAAGCTCTGTATTGTGAAAGATGCTAAGACCACATCTAGACTCGGCAGAAAACAGTGCTGTGGTGTCACTGTGGTGGTAAAGATCTACATTATGCATTTGCTGTCTGGTTTATGGATCTTTATCAGCACCTCTCCTTACTTTGATTCCAGAGACCAAATCTCTCTTCACAATAGTAACATCCTAGACCTTTGAGAACACTTCATTACAAGGTACTTAACAATCTAACTTTGTTTACCTGTCATCTGAAACATTTTAAAACTCTCCTTCTACTAACCTCTTTTCCTCTATCTTCTAATATTCACTGTTTTTACTAAAAAAATATGAACATGATCATACTTTTCCAATGCAGAATCTAACTGTTCTTACAATGACTCTACTTCTTGTTGCTCATAATCGCCGGGCCTCTCACTATTGCTCTGACTTCTCACATCCCTTCTCTGATTCTCACCACATCCTCTCTTATGTTCCTTAAACAAGTCATGCACATTCTAGTTGCAAAGCCCTTGAAACTGCTGCACCCTCTGTCTGGAACACTTCCCCCAACTCCACTGCTTTATTTACATCTCTCAATTTTTTACCTCACTGGTGCTGTTCTCAGTGGAGCCATCCCTTGCACTCAAGTTAAAGAGCCCTTCAGTCTGTCTCTGTCATACCACCTTGCTTTATTTCCTTCAAAGTGCCCTCTCCTTCTCCTGAAGGCAGATATCTTGATAACTCTCACCCCTATATATCAATGGATGGCTCCATAAATATTTGATGAATGTAAGCTGGGCATACTGGTGCATACATATAATCCCAGTGACTCAGGAGATTGAGGCAAGAGGATCACAAGTTCAAAGGTCGCCTCAGAAACTTAGTGAGACCCTAAGCAACTTAGCAAGACCCTGTGTTTAAATAAAATAAAATAAAAAGGGCTGGGAACATGGCTCAGTGGTTAAGTGCCCCTGGTTCAATTCTCTGGTACCAAAAATAATAATAAATTTAAAAATATTTGTTGACTGTATCAACAAAAGTCTGTGCTAGAATCTGTGGAAATGCCAAATGAATCAGATACAAATCCTTGGAGCCACATCTTTTTATTGGAGTTGGGGTAATACCCAAGTAACTGCCACCTGGTTCAGAACCCCTTGCTTCAGGACTTAAAGCCATATTCATCCAGGGTGGCTTCCCACAGCCTTATGTATCCAATTAAGAGACATGCATTAGAATAGCACTTTTGACCTCTCTCCATTCCTTTGTACACTCCACCCCTGAGACACTTTATAGGCCACAGAAAGAAAAACACAGGCCCAGAAGGCTCTGCACCAAGTGCTCAGAGCCTTCTGACAAGTACAGCTAAAGGCTCTGAGTCTCAGAGAATTAAGAGAGAACTTCTGCCTGAGAAGTTCTTGAGAATCTTGAGGAGGTGACAGCACTCAGAGATGGACTTGGAAGACAGTATTTGAAGAAGGCAGGAAAGGGGAAAGGGCATTTTAAAAGATGAGGCTTTCTTTCTCCTTCACTGATGTATACTCAGCTATCCTCAGTTACAGCCCTTCTTTTTCTTCTCACAAGTCCCACTTTCTCTTTGTGCCACAGTCACTCTAGTTTGAGTCCTCATCACCTCACATTATGATTAACTAGAAGAACCTTCTAATTGGTTTCCGTATCTCTGATTTTTTTCCACCTACCAACATTATACTTACTGCTTGGGCTAGTGGAGTCAGTAGATAGCATCCCCTTTTCTCACCCAAGTTTTGAACCAATTGAGATTGACAGTGGGTACTGAGACACATGGAAATAAAAATATAAGCCAATTAGAGCATGCGGATTAGGTATGTAGCAATAAATCGAACCCCAGGATTATACAGACCTACCTCTGAGTCACAAGCAACATTGAATAGTTCCAGGTCTCCCCTCCTGGGGGACCATACATAAATGGTGAATTGCATGTGGGAACAGATCTGTAGGAGCTGGCCAGAATTAGTGCTTCTTGTGAGAGAGCCAAATTACCTGGTTCCTCTTGTAAGCTTGCAAATAAGTCACTCCTCCTTCTCAGGGGTGGAGTGTGCAAAGGAATGGAGAGAGGTCAAAAGTGCTATTCTAATGCATGTCTCTTTATTGGATACATAAGGCTGTGGGAAGCCACCCTGGATAAATATGGCTTTAAATCCTGAAGCAAGGGGTTCTGAACCAGGTGGCAGTTACTTGGGTATTACCCCAACTCCAATAACAAGGTGTGGCTCCAAGAGTAGGAGTCACCTGCTGGGGTTAAGTTACACTCACCTGTTCCTTTGTAAAGCTATTCCTTCTGCCCCACCACCACAAAAAAAGCCCATTTCCAAATCTAGTCTGTCTCTGTCTCTATCTCTGTCTCTCTGTCTCTCTGTCTCTCTCTCTCTCTCTCTCTCTCTCTCTCTCTCTCTCTCTCGTCAGCCTCTTGGGACCCTCTCTTGCCCCCCCTTTTGAGGAGCCTAAGGCCAGGAGCTGGGGAAAGCCGTCCTGAAGCTTATAAAAGGTATTCTGTGTCACCCCAATTCACACGAGTGACTTTAGTTCAGCTGCCCGTACTAGATGGGGGCAGCATAAGGCTAACAGAAAGGAGGGTCCTGCCACCCTATTACCCTTGGTAACTTGTGAACTTCTTGTAAAGTGCTCTTCTAGGGAAGAAGGATAGGAATGGGAAAGAGTAGAATGAATCAGACATAACTTTCCTATGTTCATATATGAATACACAACCATTGTAACCCCCTATCATGTACAACCATGAAAATGGGAAATTATACTACCCGTATGTATGATATATCAAAATACATTCTTCTGTCATGTATTACTAAAAACAACAAATAAAAAATAAAAATAAATAAAAATAAAGTGCCCTTCTAATCTTAACTTTCAGGAAATTTTCAAATGCTTTCTGCCAAACATCACACCAAGTTTATTTGTCTGGCTTAAATATAATCTTATGAGATATATATACATATATATAGCTTCATAACCTCAGTCCACTGCTATCCAAACTGAACCAGTTCCAGGCTACTTCCTGGCCATCCCTCATGTGTCCTTGTGCTCAGCACCTGGGCTTTGTGCTCAACCCTCAAGCTCAGCTAAAATATGCTCTCCTCAAGGAAGACTTCTCTGACATTCTAGATCACGATCATCACTCTTCTCTTTGCATTTTTGGTTGTTAAAACAGTTTCCAAGCACAATTATTTCATGTTATAGTACTCAATTATGTTTAATCCAGAAACTGGCAAAACACTTTTAACTAATTTTAGGTCTTTGTTCTCTTTATTACAAGAAAGTGAAATTAATAAGATTCACATTAGTCATGACACTGCTACAAATATGCATAGCAAAAACATGAAGAGAAGGACACTATGGAACCAAAGAGTGACTGTGTCTTGTACACTGTAAATATGCTTCACAGGCCCTACTTAGCATAGTGCTGGGCAGCACAGTGCACAGATGTTATCCCATAGGTATTTTTTTTTTTATTGGTTGTTCAAAACATTACAAAGCTCTTGACATATCATATTTCATACATTAGATTCAAGTGGGTTATGAACTCCCATTTTTACCCATAGGTATTTCTTAATAAACTTATTCTGTCAGAAAAGATGTAGGTACAAGTAATAATATTTTTATGGCTACTTTGAAGACCTAAATAGAGTATATCTCATTCATTGTCTCCTCATAAACCTAGGGGGAAAGGCAGATTATCTGTGTAGGCTGCAGAGGAAACGAATCCCTAACATATCTAGCTCCATAGCTAGATAGATACATCATCTTAGGGATATTTTTCTATATAAGTTTTTTACTGTGGGCAACAGTGATAACAATCAATACAGTCCTTGATTGATTTTCCTCCTTGAGGAAAATGTGATTAGGAGATCACAAACCCATTTTTTAACAGTAGAATGCATTTTAACATACTGTACACTAATGGAGCACAACTTGTCATTCCTCTGATTGTACATGGTGCAGAGTCACACTGGCAGTGTAATCATTCATGTATACAGGGTAATAATGCCCATCTTATTCCACCATCTTTCCCACCCCCCTACCGGCTCCTCTTCCCTCATTCCCTTCTGCTCAATTTAAAGTTCTTTTATTCTCTCCCCTGCCCCCATTATGGATCAGCATCCGCTTATCAGAAAAAACATTCAGCCTTTGGGTTTTGGAGTTTGGCTTATTTCACTTAGCATGATATTCTCCAGCTCCATCCATTTATCTGCAAATGCCATAATTTCATTCTTCTTTAGGGCTGAGTACTAGTCTACTATGTATACATAACACATTTTCTTTATCTACTCATCTGTTGAAGTGCATCTAGGTTAATAGTTTAGCTATTGTGAATTCAGCTGCTATAAACATTGATGTGGCTACATCACTGTAGTATGGTAATTTTAAGTCCTTTGGGTATAAACTGAGGAGTGGGATACTTGGGTCAAATGGCGATTCCATTCCAAGTTTTCTGAGGAATCTCCATACTGTTTTCCAGAGTGGCTGCACTGATTTACAGTTCCAGACACAGAGAAAAACCCACATAAATATGGTTATCTCATACTAGACAAAGGTGCCAAAAACATACACTGGAAAAAAGATAACCTCTTCAACAAATGGTGCTGGGAAAACTAGAAATCCATACATAGCAAAATGAAATTAAATCTCTATCTTACACCCCGCACAAAACTCAACTCAAAGTGGAACAAATGTGGAGGCGCTAGAACAGAGTTCCTGCACCTAATAAAAGAAAAAGTAGGCCCAAAGTTTCATTATGTCAGCTTAGGACCTGATTTCCTTCACAAGACTCCTAAAATGCAAAAACTAAAATCAAGATTCAATAAATGGGATGGATTCAAACCAAAAAGCTTCTTCTCAGCAAAGGAAACAATAATATGAAGAGAGAGCCTACAAATGGGAGAAAATCTTTTACCACACACACCTCAGATGGAGGACTAATCTCCAGGATATATAAAGAGCTCAAAAAACTTAACACTAAAGAAAACAAATAACCCAGTCAACACATGGGCTAAGGAACTGAACAGACATTTCACCAAACAAAAAATACAATTGATCAACAAATATATGAAAAAATGTTAAACATCTCTAGCAATTAGAGAAATGCAAATCAAAACTACTAGTCAGAATGGCAATTATCAAGAACACTGGCAATAAAAAATGTTAGCTCCTCATGCTTTGCCATGGGGCAAAAGTCAGGTGTGGTGGCACACACCTGTAATCCCAATGACTCAGGAGGCTGAGGCAGGAGGATTGCAAGTTCAAAGTGAACTCAGCAACTTAGTGAGGTGCTAAGCAATTCAGCAAGACCCAGTCTAGTGATGTGGCTCAGTGGTTAAGTGCCCTTGGGTTCAATCCCTGGTAACAAAAACAAAAACAAAAAACAAAACTTCAGATGACAGATTTTAAGATAAATGCCATTCCATTACTTATATCTTTGTCCATCTACAGAATAATAGAAACTTAGAACCAGAAGGGATCCCAGAAATCCCATCAGCCCAGCCCCATCTGGTGCAAAACCTGTCAGTTACCTTTGCTAAGAGAACCCTGATTTTATTTAGGTTTGCTGGTTAATATGATGAGGGGCAATGGCCTTTACCCTGCTTCATGGAAAGAATTATAATTTGTTCAGACCAATCAGTACTCCTATCTTCCTTTACCAGAGATGCCATGAGGTGGGGCATGTGACCTGGTTCTAGCACTGAGGGGGTTCTACTGGGAGCATCTGGGAAAGAGACCCAGAGGAAATGTCCTGCTTGCCCTTCCTGTCTTTGGCTGTTGATACCTAAAAAAATGAATTTGGGGCATTTTTTTAAGCCAGTCAGGAAAGGCCACGTGATTCCATTTATGTGAAATGTCCATAATAGGCAAATCCAAGGAAGAGACTTTATTAGTAGTTGCCAGGGGCAGGAAAGGTGCAGGGAACAGGGTAGTGACTGTTAATGGGCATGGGTTTCTTCTTGGGGTAGTGAAGATGGCTCAGAATTAGATAATGGTGATGGTTTCACACCTTGGTAAATATGCTAAAAACCACTAAAATTGTGTTTTTGGAAACTAGATTGAGACCAGAGGCACTCTACCATGGGGCTACATCTCTATTCGTTTTTATTTTTTTGAGACAGAAATCTCACCAATTAGTCTAGGTGGTTTCCAACTTGTGATCCTCCTGCCTCAGCCTCCTGAGTAATTGGAATTCAGACATGCACAACCTCACTTGGTAAACCATTTTTATTTTCTGATTTTTTTACAAACTCCCTGGACTTTTTCTAATATTTTACAAAAAAATAATTGTTGGGAGAGTCCTCCAGGAGTGGACTCCTTCAAAAAAGACCCTTCCCTCACCAGTTGAACAGTTTGGCTTTGCACTCCTAAGAAATAGAAAGTCTGGTGGTCTATTTTCAGAACATAGTATTTAGGCTTAAGTGTAAAAGTGGGATGTTAAGATTCAATCAGAGCTAGTTTGAGATTCCCAACCTGTATCCAGTCTAGCCATTTTAACTGTAGCCCTTCCCTTTGCCCTCTTCAGAGCTAATCACATAGATTGTAATCCTGAGCTCCTTCTATCAGAGCAAGCACAGTGCTGATATGGATAAAAGCAGACAGACTACCTGCCTACACATGCTTGCTTGCCAGATTGTTCACTGTTCTGTAGCACATCCTTCTGTAGAAGTTTGCCTTGCTGAGTAACTTCAGCACAGGCCTGATTTCTTGCAGCACCTGGACATTTTTAACACTGCACTGAGGATGTTTTCAGTAGTTTGGCAAAATTGAGAAGTTATACAGATATTTGTGCACATTCGTTTAAGTTTGCAAACTGTCCTTTCTTGGAAAGGACTCATAAGCTCAAATCCATTTACATAAAGGGTAAGAAAATAGGCTCAGTTTTGTGGCAATGGATGCTGTAGTGTTTTTAAATGAACTTCCTTTGAACAACTGAAAGTTGGAAAGGACAAATGTCCACTCACCAATAAATGGTGATGGGTTTTCTGGTCTTTGAAATCCAGATGCTGTGGGTCTGGGTGTGGAGGGGATTGTCTTTGTGGACAAAGAAACCTCTGGAGTTGTGGATGTGGGTTAGAATGGCTGAGATGACAAAACCCAAGACCAGAAGGCCATCACCACCTAGAAGAAAGGCTAGGGTTTACTACAGTGTCAATTTGTTCTCTTTGAAGAATTTGTTCTTGCCAGGCATGGTGGTGTATACCTGGTATTCCAAGCAACTTTGGAGGCTGAGGTAGGAGGATTTCAAGTTCAAGGCCAGCCTCAGCAACTTAGCTAGGCCCTAAGTCTCAAAATTAAAAAAAAAAAAAGGAGGGGGGGGTGGACAGGAGAGTTGTGGCTCAGTGGTAGAGTGCTCACCTAGCATATGCAAGGCACTGGGTTCATCCTCAACAGCACACACCAAAAATAAAGATATTTTGTTCACCTACAATGAAAAAAGTATTTAAAAAATAAATTTAAAAAGGGCTGGGGAAGTGGCTCGTGGTAAAGAACCCCTGGATTCAATCCTAGTATAAAAATTTGAAGAAAAAAAAGTGTTCTTTATTTCTTAAAATTTATTTATTATTATTTTTTTTATGGTGCTGAGGATCCAACCCAAGCCCTTACACATGTTAGACAAGCACTGTACCACTGAGTTACACCCCGGCTATTCTTTTAAATGCAGGAAAATTTGAATAAAAATGGTTCATGATCTTATAATTCAGAAACCAATTCATATTTTATTCTTTTTAACCAAGTCATATTTTATAAGCACATCCCATTCCCTCATTGTTGTACCAATGAGGGAAGAAAAGAGGCATCACCAATACACTGAGAATAGAAAGAGCAAAAAGGCAGAAAAATTGATAACACTGGGACCACCCACTTCTGGGCTTTTTGAAATAGTGCTGGACATTCATTAAGTGTTCAATAGCTATATATAAGGTAGATGAAAAAATAAGATGATAATGGCCCTACCACCTGTGCCACTTTTAGTCAAGTATTCTCTTATTTGCTTCTGAAAACATTCTGATTTAACAGATTTGGAAAGAGGTTTCTGGAGGTGAAATGACTTCGCCAAGTTCATACCACAAAGTAGACAAGTTGCAAGTAGAACTCCAGATGTTCGAAATAGGGCAAACTGTTTTATTTGTGTTGAAGGGATGAGGCCTAAATGTCCTTGGGCTTGAAAGATAGTCTAGCAGAGGAATTGTGAGTCATCTCTGGAGTTGGGCCTGGCTTGGAATCCCAGCCTCACCACATACTTTGTGGATGGCCTTAGGTGGATTCAAGTCTCTTAGCCCATGTTTCCTCATTTATAGAATCAGGACATTATCACCTACCATGTTAAATTACTGAGAATATTCATTAAGATAAAGAATAAATACTTAACAGAGGGCTGGGTATGAAGTTAACCCTCATTTAATGATAGTTCTCATTGAAACATTAATAACAAACGTCAACTTGACACAAGTTGTACGTAAGGAGAAAAGAAACAAAGCATTTCCTCTTGGGGAAAAAATTGTAACTATTCTGTCCTGATTTTCTAAGCATTGATACTAGAATTCAACCTTCCATTGGTTTATATATGGTACAGTACAAAGTCTTCTGCTATACGGTTCATATCTTCAAAAGACTTCCAATCGGGCTGGGGTTGTAGCTCAGTGGTAGAGCAGTTGCCTAGCACATGTGAGGTATTGGGTTTGATCCTTGGCACTAGAAATAAGTAAATAAAGGTATCGTGTCCATCTACAACTAAAAAAAAAAAAAAAAAAAAAAAAAGACTTCTAACCTAGTATGAAAACTGGCTAGATAGGCAATTAACAATAATGTTCAACAGAATAAAATGTGCTTGGGAAACAGAGGTAAAGGGAAAAGGATATTAATTGAGAAACAAACTGGAAAGGTCTCATGGAGGATGTGACATTTGAATTGGTCCTTGAAAGATAATGGAAAATTCTTGGTAAGTGAAAAGGGCAAAGAAAGTATTCTGGGATGAAGAGATAGCACAAGCAAAGGCCCAGGAACTTAAAAGCACATGGCACATTAAAAACTGGCAGAAAAGGTTAGGATGGAGGAAGGTGTGGGCGAGGAGGCTGGGAAGAAACCAGTATAAAGTTTACACTTAATTTTTCAAATAATGGGGAGCCAGGGTTCATTTTTAAGAATGAAAAGACTTATGTTTGAGGAAGATAACTCTATCATTTTGTAAAATTAATAACCATAGTTTTCCTTAGCCAAAAAAAAAAAAAAAGATAAAAGACATTAAAAGAATAACCACAAAGAATATCAGACACTGTTTTCACAATTCCCACACTGAAGTGTTAGGAATCAGAATGCAGACTGCCGATGAGCATAGAGGGTTTCCAGAGAGCTGCCACAAGCCAACATTCAACAATGCAACCCAGGGAGACTCTATGACCATACAAAATCAACTTCCTATAGCCTATTTTAGCAACTTCTTTGTACTGACTAATCTTGTTGAATGGTGAATCATAAATTCAGCAAGAGACCTTGTCCTGGTGACCTCACTTATTTTAAGCCCACAGGAATATTCCCACCTTGACTGATTCCAAGTCTTTTTAGAAACATCATAATTGAAATAGCAGTCATTTTAGTTTAAGTCCCATATTTGGCTTTTTTTTTTTTAAGTGAAAGACCAGGAGGGAAAAAAGAAACCGAAACAGAGTAACATAAAACCCAGGATAAAGAAACTATATTGCCATGGTTTTTCTAGTCCTAAAGAAAATCTCTGCTTGAGACCTTCTCCTGAAGTACTCAGAACAAGAAAATACAAGCATAGGAATGGTACTAGGTCACCAGAGAGTAAGACCTATGGAAACAGAAGCTCGGTGACCATGATGCTTGCCAAGCAGATGAAAATGTGGACACAGCCAGGGAGGGAAAGTAAGTTAGATTCTGACAGTTTGTTGAATTTCAGAGCTCTCTAGCCAATGCAAAACACTTCTTTTAACATTTCTGATTTTTAAAAATTGCCACTACAGTTAATCCAGAAGTAGAGTTGCAGGGCACACAGAAAATTTTCAGTGTTAAATAATTTCAACCATACCCATGTTTCAACCTGATCTTTTGTTACAGATCTGACTACTAATTAGCTCCGACACAACCATGAGTCAGGGTCAATTCTAATATGTCCTAAAAGAGACAGTTTTAGAGCTGGGCAGGACTGTGGAGATCATTTAACTGCCTTGTAGGTTTGTAAACCAAAGGCAACATTCGATAAGTGGTTTTTCCAAACTTACATGGTTAGTTAGGAGTAGAGTTAAGACACTTTTGAGTTCCATAAAACCTCACCTTCCTCTACAATGTGTCTTCATTTGTAGAGACAAGTATATATTTGTACGTGTTTATAACCTATCTTTCAAATATATAACATATCTAACATTCACCATATTCATTTTATTGTTGTTGTTCTTATCTAAAAGATATGTGTATATTTGAATTGTAATTCTGTAATGTTAGGACTCTACCTTCTCCACCCTATGGGAAATTACTAGTACCTGTGGTTGTATCAATATTCAGTGAGCAGCAGACAATGATGCAGAGGGCAACAGGGTTAAGTATGGATACTAATCAAGAGTATGTCTTTTTAATTAAGGTGTGCTAGAACTAGAAATCAGCCATTTTGGTGGTGGGATCAGGGCTCTTCCTCAAAGTAATTCCCAGTCAACAGCTGTCCAGGGCATGTCAGACACTGGGTTGTCAGTAAGGAAAGTAGCTGACCCCGAGGAAGTTTTAGTCTCCACCACCTACCTGGAGGTTCTTTAGAAATAACTGCCTCTGCTACTACCTTGCCTGAGGTCTTTCCTCCCATCATTTTAGGACCTAACCTGTTGACCTTACTATCCAATTATTCTCAGGGAATGCAGATAGCAGTCATTACACTGGATTCAAGCCACAACCCCACTGACCTGCACAGACACCCTGGCAGCACCCTTCTTCAATGGGCCCAGGCAACATTCCTTCTTAATGTGTCAGCCTTGGGTCTGCCTGTGCCAGAGGCAACACAATCTCTAGAATGCATTCACAGGCCTCTAAGTAAGATGGCCCAAAGATGGGCCAAAACCCAAGGCCCTTATTCTATGCTTCCAAATCTGTGGGGTCAGTTCACTTCAGTTCTCTGTGTGGCTAATATTTAAGAGTGTGAAAGGCAAAGTTACAGTCTCTCTTTTGCATATTCACCAGTCCCCCAAAGAACTGTGACCAGTTCTGCGGTAGCCATGTATTTCAGTAAGTATTCTAAATGCAGGAGACAGTCCTTGCCTAGCTAGAGTGCTTTTGTGTACCTCAGTTTCTCCTGTATTAATGTCTCCTATTTAATGTCCACAAGAATTGAATGTATATTACTATTAGCCCATATTTTATGGAAAAAAATTAGTGAACAACAAAGATATTAAGAAATCTGTCTTATGTTGCCCCACTAGAAAGGACTAGGAGAAGGTTTGGAACTCTAGCAATCTAAGTTCAGAGTCAGTGTTTTTAGCTAAAATGCTATTTGTTTGATCAGAAGGTCTTCTTCAGACAGCAAAATAGGTGCTACCACCCAAGCTACCCGCTGCCTTCATTACACCAGAACAGAATCTGCTTTGTGCCCAAAGCATCATTTACCTTGATATGGCTCAAGAGCCAGTTGTTCATCATCAATGGTGGCAGAAGACACTGAGGTCCTACTTAATAAAGACCTCTGAACTTGTTATGGGAGGAAGAAGAGGGGATAATACAAAGTAGGAGAAGAAGAAGAGGTGGACAAGGAGAAGGAAAGTCATTCCTGATACATCTTTAAACTATTCAAAGTGAGATCAGAAAAAGACAGGATAAAAAAGAATATCAACTGGAGAAAATATAAGACCATGTAGTAATAAAGCCCATAAGAATGACAGAGCTGGACACAAAACCAAGTTGATCACATCAAAATAAATACATTTCACTAAATATCATTTCTTCTCAGGATCCCCCAGTCTCTCATTAAATTTTGTTAATTCTTAGAACAGCAGAAATGGGAGATGATAAGATTATGAAACATTTTGGGATATAATATAAACATGTTTGAGGTACCTGTGGAACAGTCCAACACAGATGTTAACCAAGCAGTTGGACATGGAAGTCTGCTGCTCAGGCTTGACTCAGAAGTAATGGGTCTTCCTCTCCAGCTCTAGCCAAGATACTACACCACCTCCCTCTGCTTTTGGGATATGTCTCAGGGGAAACAAGGAGCCTCTCTTCAGTTTGTATGGCTAATTTTAAAGATTTTGAAATAAACTCTACTCAAAGATATTAGCTGATTTTGACTAGTATGCACCAGATGTTGGCACATCTCTCCTCAAATGCTTGTGAGAACTAGTCACTGGAGAGGGTGATCATCCATGAATCTAGAACTTATCTTTATTCCCAGCCCAAGAATGACTGGCCATTGCTTGCTCCTGCCCTTGACCTAGTGAGCAATAAAACATGACCTATCTTACTTGCTCACCAAAGCTTGCCAGAAAAAAAGGATCTGAAACTCAGTATGTCCTTTTCTCAAGTTTGCTGATTCCTTTCGGATGTCTACTTTGTAGATGATCCAAAGTGTCCAGAATGTATTATACAAATACCTGCAAATGCCATTTGTTACAGTTTGTTTCAAAATACCACTCACTAGATCTATTTTAATATAAAATTATAGGCAACTTTCTAAAAGTTTTTATTAGTGCATTATTCTTATACATAATAGTGGGGTTCATTTTGACACATTCATAAATTTATATAACATAATTGGCTCCATTTCAATTCCTACTACTTCCTCTTTCCCTCTGCTCCTCCCTCTCCCTTGACTTTTTTTTTTTCAATTGAGAATTAAAGAATAATAATTATATTTGTCAAATACTCAAGGAAAAGTTCAGGACTTTAGAGAAGTAAGGTCTGGTTCTTGAATTTAAAGCTGAAGAATATAGGAAAAATAAAGTTGAAAATATGACATCCTTTTAATTTGGCTTATGCCAGGGTTTTAGAATGGTCAAGGAGACAGTGATAAAATTCTAAATGAATTTTAAGAAACAAAAACACAGCTGAGGTTATTTTCTAATCAAAGAGTGCACATGTTACAGGCACCCAAGCAGCTCAAAGGCAAAGCCATCATTCTGCTAGATACCGATGGGACTTAGCAACTCATTTTTCCTCTACTATCTGATCAGTCACCATATCCTTGCTTTATAATTGCTTTATAATGTCCTTTTCCTTTTATTGCCAAGGTCATCCCCCTTGGCTAGATGTAAAGAAGACTGAGGAGAGGAGGAAAGGAATTACAAGTCATGAATTTGACTTGTAATTTATTTTTATCTATCAATCAATTTATTTTGAGGTGGGGTCTTGCAAACTGCCCAGGCTAGCCTCAAACTTATGATCCTAGTGCCTCAGCCTCCTGACTCACAGGGATTACAGGCATGCACCACCATACCTGGCTAAGAAAGAATTTTAAAAGGATGAATTTGAACTATATGTGAAACTGCAGCACTGTGGCAGGGACAGCCCATTTCCTTAATATACACATTAAATTATACCCTTGCCTCAGGTTGCACTTACAAACTAATTTTATACATTATAATGTAAAATGTATCAATGGACTGCCAAGCAATGCTACAGATGAAAGTAACTATCAAACAATATAAAGTACACACATACACAGAAGCCCCGTTAATTGGGGGAGAAGCCATCCAAATTAAGGGTCAAGCAGAGTGATTAAAGAATCATCAGGAATAAAAATGGATAGTCTGTATAAATGAGGTTATCTTGAAGGAAAATGGAAAGATTTTTGTTAGGACTTACAGAAGAGAAATTTCATGTGTAAGTATGTGAGTTTTACCTACACGTGCACATGTATATGTATAAAATGTGAGGAGAAGTGAAATTCAAGGCCCTATAGCCTGAGGTCTGCACTGTCTACACTGTCTTCTCCCTCCTCTGTCCTCTATAGTCCCTGCCACTCACTCAGCTATAAAGTAAAGCAGATGTTTCCCCATAAACATTTCAGTTGGCCATCTACCGTCTCTCATTACTGAGTAACTTCTTGAGTCTTCATTAGTGTCTGATGCCTTCAGCTAGAGCAGAAGCACTGTGGGGGCAGAAACTGTGTTTTCTTCACAGGTCTTCAAATCCATCACAACACAAGATTCAGCCCAATAGGTGTACCAATCAGCAGCTATTAATGTGAACACAGAGTAACATACAATACTCAAAGGAAAATACATTAAATATGAGACTATTCTGATTTTAATGCACAAGATTAGAAAGGAAGAATTAATCATAGGTGTCTTTTTGCTAAATGCCTTTTAAGAAGATACTAGGACTGTTGACTAGAGGTAAGGTAAAATGCAAACGTAAATGGAAGAGAGAACTTCAATAAGGAAAGCCAGATGTGGATACTGGACAGTAACATTCTCCTGAAGCAGATGCAAGAGAGACAAAGGAAAAAAATTAACATTGTTCAATAAACCTCAAATATAAAAACATACCAGTATTTCCTTGGGCATCTTCTACCTTACTTGGTGAGGGTAACAGAAAAGGTGGCCTGGTGAAGAGAGGGCCTGGAAGAGAAGGTTGCTGCTGCTGCTGCTGTTGCTGCAAAGGCATGGTTTTGAGGACCATGCGCCAGTCCACTTGGGTAATATCTGACCTTGATCGAGCATGCCCTGGCTTGAAAGTAGAAGTTTCATCCAATAAGTCATTCACAGAACGAGGTCTATCCCTTCGACGCTGACAGATATTGAAAAAATTAAAGGTTGATGCTTCCTTTTGTTCCATCCAGGAAAGATTATCTGGAGTTGTCCCTCTCTGGACCACAAACTGTTCTTTGGCAGGGAAGACATTTTGAGCTTTGGTTTCTATGAGCTTGCTCTTACAGTGGTCCCAGATCATGCCCCCCTTGCCCAGGGAGGCAACATTTCTCATAGCACCATTGTCTGTTATGTTACTGAGTACCTCATGTCCCACCAGTTCAGGGACTTCCTGAATCCCATAAACTTCTGCTTGCTGAACAACAGCCTTTTCTAGCTTGCTATCAAAAGTACTAAAGAAATCCTCAGTTACTTCTAATGCTGGGCTGATATCATCCACTTCCAAAGCTTCCATTTCACAGGTTCCGAGAGGCCTAGGCCTCCTAAGCTAGTTCAGGAAAGAGCTTCATGAACATTCATCCAACAAAGAGAGTTGCTTCAGCAATAGAGCTATGAAAACCACTGGAAGGAACCTTCGTTCAGTTGCCTAGAGCAGGCCAAGCTCAAGAGTGATTGAAGTTTTCCTGGTCATTGAAAATATTTGCTAGCTAACAGAGGTTTAGGGAGAGAGATGTTTCTTTGAGCTTATTCTTCAGTGAAATCTCTTGAAGACAACTGGTAGTGCTTGTCAAAGTAATTCAGTGGCAATTCTTGATTTCCTGGAATAAAATAAATAGGACAACATTGGTACATGGTTCAGAGTACTATAATAATATAATACTCAAATCTGCCCAATTACTTTTCAATCTTTACAACCCTTCCATGGCAGTCAAACACAAAGGGGACAACATGTACACAAAGTTCCACTGTCAGGAGGACACATCACTCCTTGCTTTGTACTAGAACTTACACAGAGCAGGATGGAATTCTTGATAAGGAGAAATAAGGCCAATAGCTTTTACTCACACAGAGAAACCTTTGAAAGCAGTTGTGAAAAGACTACCCTGGCAAAAGCTTTGATACATTGTCCTAAAATAGTAAGCAAAAGAGAGTAGCATTTCTGTGACTAGCCTCTATCATAATTAGTCTGAAAGTCGTAAATGCTTTACAAACCTTGAAAGCACTGATAATCTGCTGGGCTTAAAGTGAGTGCAAGAGGGAAGTAGAGAAGGAAACTCTCTTTTTATCAAACCTGAATGTTATTGTGACTCTGGTGAGATTATATAATGCCCCATGATGACTCCAAGACTTCAGGATTCCTCCAGTCTTCTTGGAAACTGGTTTCAGGCTCCAAACTCCCTGAGGCTTCCAGGATTGGCCTCAGAGTACAGGTCTAGCCTGGGGGCGTCTATGGGTTAAGCCCAGGCTTTAGTTCAGACCTCAAGTCTCGACCCCTTACAGCTCTGCCTGGGGAGAAAGAATCCTACAGGAAAACCAACTAACTCTGGGAAACACTAGATCTCCAAGATTAGGTTAAATAGGGCAGACCTTGACAATGATGCAATCTAATACAATAGTACTATGCACATATGGCCATTTAAGTTTAAATTTAGTAAAATCAAAGTCTCTTGGTCACACTAGCCACATTTGCAAAAGTGCACAACATTTGCATATACCTGTGTACCTTTACAAAAATCAAATACATAAACAAACAACTAGACAAAGGTTTTTCTTTCACTGTGAATAAACAAGTAGAATTAGTCAATCAGTAACACCATTACATGTTGCTGCAAAGGTAGACAGACATGCTTTCTTTCCCGAAACTTGAAAATGTTTATGGCTAATTAATTTTTAGCACTTAGGTTATTAAACAGTTACATCAATAGCACTAATCTACATTGATTAACATATGTAAATGAAACTAGAATATAAAAACCTTTTTTTTAGATTTATCAAGGATATGATTCACAGAAACTAGTTAACCTCTTGTAAAGTGATAATGACTATGATGAATTTACTTTTGTATATTTTTATATGAACTGTTAGTACTTCATAAAATTTTTCTAGATACAAAGAGGTTTTGTTGTTTTCCTTTTTGTTTTTTCCTTCCCCACCGGCCCCCAGTCTAAAGTTAAGACTTTTGAATTGAGTAACAGGGTCTTAGAATTTCTGTAATTTTGAAACTTGGAATTTTTTCAATTGCACCTTATACACCAGAGACTATGAAAAAGACATAAACAATCAATCTTAAAACTTCTAGTTCCTTCTTTACTAGAAGTTCAAATGAATACAAAATATAAGATTCCCATTTTACAGAAGAGATACTAAGATACAGAGCATTAAGTTAATCCTAAAAGATTCCAGATACTCTTTTTTTCTTTTTTTTTTTTAACCTCATGTTTCAAATCCAATCTTTGAACCATGCTAGAGAGAAATAAATATTTGCAAGGTAAGTGGGTTTTTAAAACTTTGTCAAAATATCTAGGAACACACTTTTTGTGTTCTCTGCTTGGGTATTCACAGGCTGGTTAGAAGCAAGTAACAGCTGATGACCAGAACCGAGGCCTTGGAACTCTTGTATCACACTTGGTAACACCACAGACTGTTAAACAGGAAGCAGCCTTGGAAATCATCCTTTCAACCTCAGCCTTTCACAGAAGAGGACACTGAGGCCCAGAGAGATTAAGAGGTCCCGTGAGTGGTATTGTGTTAATTCCTAAACAGGGAAACATGTTCTCACCTCAGGTCTTTGACTATTCCCCCAAATACCAACATGGCCAACTCTCTCTTAAAGTGATTATTCATGTCTCCTTCTCAATGAGGCTTGCCCCTTGAGTATTCTATTTAAATCTAAAACATCTCCATACTGAACTCTTTTTCCCCCCCCTAAGTGATGTTGAGGAGCAAATCCATAGCTCTGCTAGGCAACTTCTCTACACTGAACTACATCCCCAGCTCTGCCCTGGGTTCTTGATCTCACTTACTCTGCATTTTTTTTTTTTTTTTTTTTTTTTTTTTTTTTTTTGCTGTTGTTGTTTTTATAAATTTTTCATCTTGGAAGAGTTTTAGATCTGCAGAATTATTACAAATATATTAGAGAGTCCTTATATACCTCACACCCAGTTTCCTTTATATAACATCTTACATAGGTATGGTGCATTTGTAACAATAAATGAACCAATAGTGACACATTAGAATTAACTAAAACCCATACTTTATTTCAATTCTCTCAATTTCACCTAATGTCCTTTTTTGTTCCAGAATCCTATACAGTACAACACCTGACATTTAGTTGTCATGTATCTTTAGCCTCCTCTTGGCTGTGACAGTTTCTGAGACTTTGCTTGTTTTTGAGGACCCTGACAGTTTTGAGGAAAACTGGTAAGATATCTTATAGAATATCTGTCTTGTGGGATCTTTTTGATGTTTTTCTCATGATTAGACCAGATCTATGTTTTGGAGAGGAAGACCACAGAGTAAAGCGCCATTCTCATCATATATCATAATGACATATTATCAACATGACTATTACTACTGTTCATGTTAACCTTGATCACCTGGCTTGAGGTGCCCTTTTTCCTTAAGCATTTACCACCTTCCATCACATCACTTAATTTACTTACTTACTATTTTGTGTTTTTCTCTCCCCACAAAAACATAACCTCTACAAGTCCAGGAATTTAAGCTCATTTTCTTCACCAAGGTACCCCAAGTATACAGAATAGTGTCTGGCACACATGTAAAGGCATTAAATAGATGACACATACTTTGTTGTTCCTTTGCATGGCACTCATGACCCTTCCCGGACTATCCCCTCACCCCACTGCCACCTCACTGTTCTACTCCTCTGTGCTTCTGTTCAGGTTGGGGAATCTTTTCTATCTCCTATTTGCCCAGGCTCTCCTAGCACTCTGGGTTTGCCATATTGTACTGAAATGATGGGACAATTTCTCTAGACCCCACTCTGAGCTCTGTGCAGGCACAATGCCTTATTCATCCTCCCACATAATCTGTTTTTATCCCTTGGGCTCCATTTTCCAAACTTCCTCATTTTGTTTTGTTTTTGCTATCAGGCATCATCTTTTCCTGGGCTCTATTGCCCTTAAATAGAGTTTAGTCTCTGTAATTGAAAACCTCTTACTAGCCTGCCTCATTTGGTTTTGAATCAGCTAATTAAAAAAAAAAAAAACAACATATTCAGACAGGTTAAAATATTAAGTGATCCTTCCTCTGACAAAGTGAACATCAGTGTGTGGGTACAGGGTGGTGTGCATCAATGCAAAGCTGATGGTGTACATCAATGCAAAGGAGCCAATTGAACTGTGTTCTAAATTTGGCTCAACCAAACACTTGCTGGGTAGCCTCTGGCAAACCTTTTAACCTCTGGGTGCCTAACTCAACTACCTGTTTCCAACAAAGTTGCTAATATCAAATTGCTTTGCATGTGGATCATTCACTAGGTAGCTATTCCAGTATGCCTTTAAAAATGCAAATTGCAATATAAGTATGGAGCACTCCATTGGACTTCACTCAACAACCATGTGCTCTTGATTTCTCTCTAGACTCATCTGCCTGAGGAAGCAAAGTCAGCAACTGGCTTCTTATAGAACACTACTTCTCAGCCAAATCAGTGACCTATAGATATTTTATCTTATATTTATATAGAATACCCTTTCTATAAAGGGAAATATATCTCCTGTTTAATATAGTTGAGAAACAGGTCCATCTGTCAACACAATAATAAAAGAGCTCAATCCCAAGAATCCCATGCATGTATCAAAATGTAACAGCATAGGAAATCAGCTTATTGCTATTTTCTAACAAGACAATCTTCCTTACATGCTCAGAAGGCATGGCTAATTAACAGGATGAATAGAGCAGCCCTCCCACACAGAGGTGGAGCAGACAGCCCTCCCACACAGAAATGCCATATTCTCCTGAGCTCACTGGCAAAAATGCTGACTTCTTTCCTTGACCAAATGACTTGTAATCAGAATTTAATGAATGCTGGAGGTATCTGAGGCCATGTAGTTTTAGAAGCAACTGGACTGGGCAGAAAAAAGCAGTGCCAAAGATACCTATGATAACTTGTTTCTGCTAATCCATTTTCAAAAATTAGAACAAAGGGTGGTCACGGGGCAGTCAGCACTCATGGTTCTCACATTCTTTACTTTGGTTAAGGTTGTAGTTGACTAAGAAATTTCTGAGATGCATAACATGATGGACCCACCAAAAGAGGATCTGACTATAGTAACGTGACCTCTCTGGACCATGAGGTTATGATTTTTCGTGGCGTTTTGTCATAAAGACAATGTAAGTATACTGATGGTGCACAGCCATGCCACAAGCAGATTAGGAAGTGGTGCTGGAGCAGACCTCATATCAAGAGCTCAGGGGGCTTTCAGATGAGACAGACAACTAGAAACACAGATGGAATCCCACTTTTATACATTTAGAGGAAACACTAAATGGCTGTAGTGTATTCAAATTCCAACAAATGATAAGACCATTGCTATGCTATGAGATGAACATCCCATTCATTCAAATAGTTTATATAGTGTTTTTTTTTCCTGTTCTAAATGTAATAAGTACTCATAGAAATTCTGGAAAATTCTGACAAATATAGAAAAGAAAAATCAGTCATAATATCATGACTCAGGGAAAGCAAACTAACAGCAATTTTTTAGCCAGTATTAAATTGGAATCAAGATTACATATATAGTTTGGTCACACTGTCTCTTTAAATACATGCTCCAAAAGTGAACAGCAAGAAATGCTAATGAAGAAGAAGAGGAGAAAGAAGAAGAGGAGGAAGAAGAAGGAAAAGAGAGCAAGTAAGCCTGCCACTGGCCAGCCCCAGGGACACCTTACTACTGGCATAAGACCCCACTCCATTGAACTTCTCTTTCACAGCTATCTAGTGACCTCATTTTTATATAGCCACTACAGTTTTTCAAAGTTCTTACTATCTTTGACACTGTTAATGAACCCTCCTTAAAAGTTTCCACCCAGAGTTTCATGGGCACTATAGTCTTAGATTTCCTCTTATTTCTACTCACTCAGTCTTAATCTCTGTATTCCTCCTTTTATTGCTGCTCTCCTAATGAAATGTGGGCATTGCCTGAGCTCTATTCTCTAAAGCTGAAGCTACATGTTCTCCTTAAGTCAGTGAAACCAGAAGTGCAATTTCAATAATGACTTCTATATTCATGTCACCCAAATTTCTACCATCAGCCTCAATCTCAGACCTGGCATGTGGCCCTGTGTTCCCAATTATTTGTAAGGCATTTCTATTTGCCCTCCTTCATGGCAAAATTAAACCTAATGTGTCTAAAATCACCCTCAATTATTTATTCAGTAAATATTTGCTGAGCGACCACTATGGGATGGGTACTATTCTAGGCACTGGGGAAACAGCAACAAAAACAAAAAGTTCAATGAAACTTCCATTAATGATAAGGTTCAAATCTTCAACCTGGCATTCTAGGCCATCCTCAACCTTGGTTCAGCTTGCCTGTCCAACTTTGCACTTCTCTTTTTCTCCCAACTAGAATGATAATGCTAACTTTTATGCTTTTCCAACTCTAAGCCTTTGTCAGCAGTTATCACTGAGCTTCCCTGCCCCACTTCCACCTACTAAAATTCTATCCACTCCTCAAGGCCCAGCTCAAACTCCAACTTTTCTGTAAACTTTTTTTTCTTCTTCTTTTTTTTTTTTTTTTTTTTTACTCCTGATTCTAAAATGATCTCTTCTTTTTTAAAACTGCCACAGAATATCTTAGTACCACCTCCACAACATACATTCATGCCCTATCCTCTTTCTGAGATAATGATGATGATAACCACATTTATCAAAATCCTATTTTGGTCCAGGTATGTGGCAAGATACTTTATATCTCTAAGTGTCAGGACGTGTAAATGTGGGCACTGTAATTCCCACTTTACAAATGAGGAAACCAAGGCTTAACTGGGGCTACCTTGACTAAGGTTACACACTTACCCTACTGAATTTACAGCAACTTGAGAGCAGCAATTCAGCTCTATTCTATTTTTATAACCCTCACTGGGCCTAAAACTGTGGCTAGTACATAATGAATATTCAGTAAATATTTGTTGAATAAATAATAGGATAGAGAGCATAAAGAACAAAATTTTCAGAGCATGAAATCTGTAAAGATATATAAAGATATGTAAAACTATAGTTTTCTGGCAAAGGTATATTTGAATTCTTTGCAAGTTCGCTGAAGTAAAATTTGACATACTTTCTAAGACATTATATTGATTCAAGCTTTTAATTTTTTTTCTTAGTAGAAAAAGCTTCCTAGCTATTAAAACCAGGATTGAAAAATAATATAACAAAAGTCAGGTGGCAAAGACTACACTCAGACCTTTCATAGAAACAAAAGCAGCTATTACAGAACTTAGAAATTATTTTGTGACCCACTACAATATCAGGCAACTTGGTGGGTCTCATTTGCCAGAGACCTAAAACTCCAGCTCTTTTGACTGGGGTAATAAGATGTTCCCTTTGAAAAAAAGCCTTTTTCAGTACATCTCAGCACATGTTTATTGTTTTCCACCTGCAAATTCATTGAAATATTTGATGCCCCAAGATATTTTCCCAAAAACCAAGCTAAAATAAGCATGGTTTTTCAAATCTCAGGCTGCTTTGCTACCAAAAGCAGCAGTGTTATTACAACCCTATGTCAACCACTGAATTGGAAAACCGAAAGCTTCTGGTTGGGAAGCCCATTTCCATAAAACCACCAGTACTCCAATGTGTCCTGCTCTTAGAAACAAAACACACAGAAACAAAGTTCAGTTATGTAGACAAAAAATGCAGACTGATGCTTTCCATCGCCCTCTGCCTCCCTGGAAGGGAATGGTAAGTTCAAATCAAACAGGGGAAACTTCATCCCATGACCAGGGTGAAAAAGGTGAAAACTTCCGTTGTAAAAACCACGTTTCTAGACTGCAACAGAAATAACTAGCTGGGTGTACCTAAGTACCACTGGAGCCAAGCTAGCTGGCACAGGGTGAATGTGTGACAGACCACAACCGGGAATATAACAAGGAGGTGCAGTGAGAACCCAAGATCTGAGCTCCCCTAAAAAAGTTAGGGAAGTAGCTTCAGATTTAAAGATATCTATCAGCCCATGTAACTATTTAGAATCTTCTACTTGAACCAGGAAAATGGGTTTCTGTTTCCAAAACCAATACAGGATTGAATTTCATTCACTTTTCTCACTTAACCCCTCAAAGTTAACCTATGGGAAAATCACTTGGTTTTACTGAGAATACTCATTTTTCACAGGCATGCTTTAGAGTATGGTTTATAAAGTGCTTGATAAGCTTCTTAATAAATACTTGTAGTAATCTCAAAAGAGAGAGGTAGGTAAAGTAATAGGACTATTTCAAAGATGATGAAAGAGAGACCAAGATGATTCATCTATTGTCAGTAAAGTCCCATGGGGAAGAAAAAGAAGTTCTTGAAATCCCTGTCTAATTACTGAGTCTTGTGGGCCACCCAAGTTCAATTATTTTTTAAATCACCTTAAATCTCACAGGCGCCCTGGTGGTAGAACAGGGAGTAAGTAGGTTGAACCCAACACATGAGCTCCCCAGGCTAATACTGAGTTTGTTCAGTGAGACAAAGTTGTGGCAATGGGCAAAACAAAATTTTTAACACCAGGAGAGGGTCCATGTCCCAGCACTGTCTTCTAAGATGAATGACATCCAGCAAGTCAGGCCAATTCAGAGCTTGTTGGCCCTCCGATATAAAATGGAAATCCTGCCAACACTTGCTCCCATCTTCCTTAGAGAGTTGAGAAGCACAAATGTAGGTCATGCATGTGGAAGTTCTTTGCAAAATCTAAAATAATTATTATTTCTGTTAGAAGTGAGCTGATTCCTAAATATACAACTATTCTTACTCAACAAGTATTTACAAAGGATGGATCAGGTACCCAAACATTACTTAAATACTAGAGACAAAAACACAGCTCCTGCCCTTGAAGTAATTAATAGCTAGTGGGGAGTAGACACAAAAACAAATATAAAAAGGGCCTTAGCAGGCTGAGGCTATGGCTCAGCAATAGCTCACTTGCCTGTCACATGTGAGGCAATGGGTTCAATTCTCAGCACCACATATAAATAAATAAAAATAAATTTAAAAATTAAAAAATAAATAAATATAAAAATTTTAAAAAGTGCCTCAGCAAAAGTATACAAAAGGTGTTATGGGAAGACAAAACTACTAATCAAAGGAAAGGAAAGAGAATTAAGTGACAATGATATGTAAACAGAGATAATCTCAGAGAAAAACAAAGGAAACATACAAACAAAGCCAATCATACCTGATCTAGAAATGAAGCTCCTTCTGACATGAAGCTGTCAGCCTATAGTAACAGCTTCCAAGGTCTCATCAAAGAGTGAGCACTACATGAGCAAACACACAGAAGGCAAGAATGTAAAGTCCTTCTTCACATACTACTCAAGTGTTTCTGACCTATAGAAACATTCCTGTCCAACAGAAGGCCTTTGCTGGTGACTGAGATGTCATGGAAAATGATTCACTTTTTGTTGACTTTAACTTTTAGGTCACTGTAGCTGATTAGCTGAAGGAAGAATACTTACAATTTTAACCATTAGCTTATGGATTAGCATATCTTCACAAAATCACTTCCTATAGGCACTTAACAGTGAATGCACATGAAAATTAAAGGATTTTTTTTTTTCTTTTCTCTGCTTCACTTGAACCTGCTAAAAAGTAAGATTGGATCTTTGTCAAATGGCAGCCCAAGAGTACCAAACCAATGATCAGGTCCAAAAAGGTGACTCATCTCTAGTTTGAAACAATAAACTCTGTCTGCCATAGTGATAGGCTGCATCCATCACCCCTGGTTCCTTTTGCACTTAATCTGTGACAATGACCTTAGCTACTTATCAGCCTATGACCAATTTAGTCAGGAAGCAAGCAAGGCTGGCAAATGCAGACAAAACACTGTCTTTGACCCTAAATGATAAGGCAAAATAAAAGAATGAGTCTTTCTTATTTAACTATGTTCAATATGCAGGCCAGAAAAATCTGCTCATCATATAGGACATAGGGAAAGTTTTAAAAGTATGAAAGACAAGAATAGTAGGACCAATATTTTTACCCAAATCTGGTCTTAAATATCTTCTATTAAGGATCATTATCATTAGTGTACAATGGATTTTTACAAAACAACTCTGCAATGTGTGAATATTTGGGAGTTGAATTTTAGGGTTCTAATCTACATTTTCTTGATTGTTTTAACCTGACATTATGATGACAAGCATATAAACAGCTGCCCATGATTAGGGACTACTAACTAGAACTATACTAAACTAATGTCCTGTAGAGGCTCCCTCTGATATGGATGGCAATGTGTTAGAAGTGGAATGATGTACTTAATCAAATGGTTAAAAACAAAATCAAGGTAATTCTTATAGCTCCAAAGCCAAGACCAGATTAAATAATAATTAAGTAATAGTTATTAAACTTTTTAAAGGTTAAAAGGTTTATAGTTATTTAACTTTTTAAAGGTTGAAATTATTTAACTCATTAAAAGGCAGACATTATATAAAGCCCTTTACCTACACGGTGTTGTTAAATCCTCACTTCACAACAACACTATTTAGAGAGCTGTTATTATTATTACCATTTCACAGACAAGGAGATTGAGATGTAAGGAGATGAAGCAACTTGTCTAAGGAGCAAGGTTTCTAATCACTGTGCTTAAAATACACACACAGTCTATATGACAATTCAAAAAAATTAATTATCCTAAAATAATATGCTGACATTTTGCACACATAGTGCTTCAAATTTTAGGGTCAAACACCAGCCACTTTAACATTTATTTTTAAATCTTTCTATTTGTTAATCCCATGATTTAGGGAGTTCATTGATAAATATCATCTTTTTCACCCAGGGAAATAGTTGATATTTAATTTACCAAAAAAAAAAAAAAAATGACTTGTAAGTTCTCTAAGGGAATGGTAGACGAGAAGCCCCTGAACAGAGTTAAAAAGTTGTTCTCTATCTAAATAACTAAACTCAATTCTCTTTTGACCTTGGACACATTACTTGGAATGTTTGCAAGGGTATAATAACTATGACTTCATTTAGGCCAAACAAGAGCTTTTGCAAATGTTTACATAGTCCTAATTGCCTGAACCTTTTACTAATGTTTCCCTAAGACATCATTTTTCATTTAGCCAATAAATAGAAACACTTGTAAAAATGTTTGCTTAAAAGAACTTGCAAACAAATGTTTCTGTCAAAAGAATTACAGAGAAATATTTTCAAATTGGATGTTACTATAGATAATTCAAACATTTTAACTATTAAGACATATTCAAATAAATTACCTCCTTCTAAAGCCAACTTGACTTTAAGGGGTGACAAATATCAAGACACATGGGATTCAAACAAAACTTAAAAAATGGCCCACAATCTTCAGTCTTACTTTAAATCTACTAAAAGATAAAAATGCCACACTACAATGAAAATACAGACATCATATATAACCTTTTGGAGAAAGACAACTACTTTTGGACCATAAGATCTTGAATTAGAAGACCCGAGTCTCAATCCTCTATGCACCACCACCAGAAGTGTGATTCTGTGAAAGCTAATGGAACCTGGATTTCACTTACTTTGTCTGCAAAGTAGGGTGAATAAAGATACCTACCTCACTTTCAAATGTGGTTTTGGAGCACAAGTCATATAACATAATGTAGTGCTTGATGAACTCCAAATCAGGCCAAAGGATGCCCACAAGTGTCTGTCTGGTACCAAGGAAAAGGTCACCACATCTCTTTGATCTTCTCCCATTTAAAACCAACACAAAGTCAAGAGTAGTGACAGCAATCAGTTTTAAAAGCTCTACGATAGGTTTTAACCTATTCAAGGGTGCCTCCTGCCTTGTTCAAGCCAGCAGGAGTTGCTCTGCTTCCACTTTTTTGGTGGCCCTGGAATGGAGGGATTCAGTGGGGCAAGCGTTGTATTACTTAAAAGGAACAGATCTTTTCAAATAACAGCACAAAAATAAACCCCTTTCTTGCTTCCCAAGCTCTTCCACACTGAGGATACATTCCCTCTCCTCTCTTCTTTGTCTAAGTTTCTGGAAGAAACTCATTCTTTATCCTTGCAGACTCCATTTCTCACCACCCATTTGTTCTCCCCCCAGAAGTAGTCTGGTTCTGCTCCAGCTGAAATTTCACAGGCAAAGGGCACCGATATTTTCTGTTACTAAATCCAGGTTCTCCCTTCGCATCTCACTAACCACTGGGCATGTGGCCTACAGAGCACCCACTCTACTGCTCTCAACACCCAACCTACTCTGGTATTTCTCCATCTCTAGCTGCTCCTCTCACTCCCCTCTATGCCAGTGTCATAAATGTGAGTATTCTTGTTATACCTATAATCCTCTTATCTGTTCCTCTTCTGCCCTCCCTGAGTGATCTCCAATCCACACAGTAAAGGAGGAACAGATCACTCTCTGAGCACTAGACCCACATAAGCAAATGCCTTCTGTAGGTTCCCTAATTCTTGATGTGTACAAAACCAAACTCCTCATCTGCCCTTCAAACCTGTCCCTTGTCCCAGCATTTCTGAGAATGAAGGATATCATTATCTGCCCCCAAAAGATGAATATCAGCCTTGGTCCTTGCAGCTAGCTCCCTCACCTACAATTACTCCTCCTCAGCAACTCACATGAATTCTACCTCCACGATACCTGCCAGATCTATCCATTTTCCCCACCCCTGATGCCTTGGTGTAGTCATCACCATCCAGTTGTCTTCCCTTCAGTCTTAATCTTCCTCTTACTCATTTGCCACACTGCAATCAAAATGGGCTTTCTACAAGGGCTTCTGGGTAAACCACCTACTTCTTAACATGACCAGAAAAGGCTCATAGCCACTCACCTTCCTGGGCTTACGTCTTGATTCTCCCTTCGAAACACTACTTTGTCTCCAGCCATGAAGAATTTAGAAACTAGGGGCTGGGATTGTGGCTCAGTGGTAGAGCGCTTGCCTAGCATTTGTGAGGCACCGGATTTGATCCTCAGCACTGCATATAAATAAATACATACAAATAAATACATAAAAAGTGTGTCCATCTACAACTAAAAAAAAATTTGAGAATTTACAAACTATAATTTTCTACATGCTTCTTAACTATCCTGTTTTGCCTGCCTTGGAATGCTTTTTCCCGCCACCATCATCTTCATCCCTTTACCACTACTGTTCCCTCCCTAAGCATACCCTTCCCCACCCCACCTGCAAACTAATTTTTAATTCAGCCTTCAGGTCTTTGCTGAGGAATCATATCTCTGAACCTCCCAGGTTCATTTTGAAGAGGCCTCCTATACTCTTCCACAGTACCCTGACTTCCTCCATTAGAATGCTTCTTATATTATTCAAAAAATGGTCAGTTCTATCTCCACCAAAGACTATACGCTTCATGAAGGCAAGGACTATGCCTGTCATGTTCAAGGCTGTATTCCCAGCTCTAAGTACAGTGCCACGACATAAGGTAAATGTTCAATTCTCATTTGTTGAATCAGTGAATAAATGGACCCCTGAAGGTAGCACAAAAATTGTTCTGGAAAACTGAAGTCCTGGTAAACACATGGGAAGAGATCATTTAGCTAATTTCCTAGACATGAAAACTGCTGATTACATCTCTGATGTTTTCTAACTCATAATATATGTTCCCCATTCTGTGACTGAAGATCAACATTTAAAATCACATCTACAGACCACAAAGTGAAGTGAATAATTAACAATTTTCCAATTAGATAAATGTCTGCAAGTGAACTGGATAATGCTGAACAGCATAGCTTTACTTTGAATGGAATTATAAGTTGGCTACACTAATCAAGCTAATTGGATAAATAAATCTCTACCATACTCATAAATGTGGCATATAATTAGGTAATCCGATTTGAAACATGTAACTCCAATTAACAATTAATCAGAGTATGAAAAACAAACGAAATGTTAATGGAAACAGCATGTGTAACATCTCAATGCAATGGCCTCTATATTTTGATTTTGGTTTTTGCTCATAACTCATGCTGCCATCAAGATTAATTACACTCTTTGGCCAAATAAAGCTTTCACTCTCTTGTCAGTTGGAAGGTAAATTACATGAGATTTTCAGTGTTTATTATGATCCAGAATACCCAACAACATGAGAGCAAACAGTGTGTGAACTTTATTACTGATGGTCATTTTTTTATCACATTCTTAATCATTACCAGTAATGTTCATGAAATCATTTGGCTTGCACCAAAAGCTAAAAAATAGTTCAAGTCTTTATGAATCAAATCCCAAATCTGCTCCTAAAGTAAATAATAATAACAACAAAAGCAATTCCTTGCTAGATATCCCCCTATACCTCTTCTTTTAAAGGGTTAACATTCCCCATGAAGCAAATCAGTATCTGGCTAGCAGCCAATGGGCCAGCAGACACTTTTCCTACTTCTCTAGGGGTATGGAAGCATAGGATGAAGTGAAAATAGAAATGGAAGCCAACAGGAAAATAAAAGTGGGAGCAGCAGTAGCCAAGCACTTCTGGAAACTGTCTAGAGATGGAGAACTCTAAAATCTCTGCCCAAATGACCTATTAAAATCAGGTCTTCTGAAAGTAGAGATTAGAGTAGTAACCATCTATCTGCCTGCTTCTGAAATAGGGAAACAAATGACTTCAAGACTTCCAAAAGTGTACAAACCATAGTTAGAGTATGTTAAGTCTCTGATAAATATTCAATAAATATTAGCTTTGGATGTTTCTAATGCAGATGATACTGGTCTATGTCCAGTTTGGTTTCTCAGTCCTATTGTGCAAAGCTCTTTCTTTTTGACAAATGGTTACATAATTTCTCATAGTTCTTTGTTTTTCCTTTATATAAGTAAACCATAACCTAAAACCTAAATCTATTAATCTTGGGGGGGGAGGAATTTTAATAAAAATTCAGCCATGTGCCTTCTTTTTCTATTGCTTTTACATGATACTAGGTTATCTTTTCACCACAAAGGTTTCAATGATTATATAACAAGAAATATTATCCAACTTTATTTTTAATCTTTCCAATAATATTTATTGCTTCCTGCCTCATATTACTTTCTAAGAAGGTCAATTTCTGCCACATATTTATGAATTTTACTAGCCTCATAATTTGACTGCACGATATTTTAAATTCATTGTGTTCCCCACAATATAGACAGGTTTTTATTTTATTTTTATTTTTTTTTAATTAATTTTTATTGTAGGTTGTTCAAAACATTACATAGTTCTTGATATATCATATTTCACACCTTGATTCAAGTGGGATATGAGCTCCCATTTTTACCCCATATACAGATTGCAGAATCACATCAGTTGCACAACCATTGATTTACATATTGCCATTCTGGTGTCTGTTGTATTCTGCTGCCTTTCCTATCCTCTACTATCCCCCCTCCCCTCTTCTCTCTCTACCCCCTCTACTGTAATTCATTTCTCCCCCTTATATTTTTCCTCCTTTCCCCTCACTTCCTCTTGTATGTAATTTTGTATACCCCTGGGGGTCTCCTTCCATTTACATGCAATTTCCCTTCTCTCTCCCTTTCCCTCCCACCTCTCATCCCTGTTTAATGTTAATCTTCTTCTCATGCTCTTCGTCCCTACTCTGTTCTTAGTTACTCTCCTTATATCAAAGAAGACATTTGGCATTTGTTTTTAAGGGATTGGCTAGCTTCACTTAGCATAATCTGCTCTAATGCCATCCATTTCCCTCCAAATTCTATGATTTTGTCATTTCTTAATGCAGAGTAATACTCCATATAGACAGGTTTTTAAATAGCTTATTGACTTCCATGATTATAGAAAAAGTGCTACAAGTATATTGTTCAGCATCTTGAAAACACAGAAGAAGAATAAAAGGCAAAATAAGCAATGCTTATTTCAACACTGCCCCATTTTAGCCTTTTTGGTCCTTCCCTATAGATTTATTTATTTATTCGTTCATTCTGGGGATTGAACACAAGGCCACTGTACTACTAAGCTACATCTCCAGTCCCATTTTGAGACAGGGTCTCACTAAGTTGCTGAGGGTCTTGTTAACTGCTGAAGCTGGCCTGGAACTTGTGATCCTCCTGCCTCTGCCTTCTGAGTCACGGAGATTACAGGCATGAGCCACCACATCCAGTACCTATAGAGATTCTTTTTTTGTGCAGGGTTACCTGGGATTGAACTCAGGGGTACTCAACCACTGAGCCACATCCCCAGACCTATTCTGTATTTTATTTAGAGACAAGGGTCTCACTGAGTTGCTTAGCACCTCACTTTTGCTGAGGCTGGCTTTGAACTTGAGATCCTCCTGCCTCAGCCTCCCAAGCCACTGGGATTACAGGCGTGTGCCACCAATACCAGTGAGATTGTTTTTTTTTTTTTAAGAGAGAATTTTAATATTTACTATTTTAGTTTTCGGCGGACACAACATCTTTGTTTGTATGTGGTGCTGAGGATGAAACCCGGGCCGCTACCACTTGAGCCACATCCTCAGCCCTGAGATTGTTTTTTAACATACTTGAGAGCATATTATAGATACAGTTCTATTGTATTGTTACCCCCACTTAGTAACAATTGGGTAACACCTTACTACACTGTTAAGATTCATCATAAATACCCCTTTTGGGGAAGTACCAGGGATTGAACTTAGGGGCACTCAACCACTGAGCCACATCCCCAGCCCAATTTTATATCTTATTTAGAGACAGGGTCTTTAAGGTCTATGTTATACTATATTTTCTATGATACCATAGTTAACTGTTCTCCTATTATTGGATATTTTGGTTACTGCTAATACTTTTCTAAACAAGGCTATACTGAGCATCTCTGAATATTGACCTTTAAAATATTCCTCATTAGGTTTCCAGAAAAGGAATGTTAGCAGAGGTCAAAGTTAGGAGCATTATTGGGGCTTTTCATAACTCAGCCAATGTGCTTTTCAGAAAGGTCATAATAATTGTGTGCTTCTCAAAGTATTTGAGAATGTCTACTCCATTGAACCCTTACTGAAATAGGGAATGAGAACTTGTAGAAATTATGTTAATTGGAGAGCTGGAAAAATGGTACCGTGCTATTGTTTCAATTTTCTTTGATTAATGGAAAGAATTGTTTTTATATATTTAATAGCCTTTTGATTTTTTCTTCTATGAATAGTATGTTCACTTGCTGTCACTATAATGAAATACCTGTGATAATCAACTTATAAAGAGAAATGGTTTAATTTGGCTCATAGTTTTTGAAGTTTCAGTATATGATTAGCCCCATTTTATTTGGGCCTGTGGTGAGGCAGCACATCATAGTCAGAATGCCTAATAGAGCAAAATAATTTATATCATGAGCCTAGGAACAAAAAGAACAAGTAAGTATCTGGAATCCCACAATCTCCTTTGGAGGCATGCCCCCCAAAATCTAATGGCCTCCCACTAGGCCCCACCTGTAAAAGGTTCCATTACTTCCTAATAGCACCAACTTGGGGACCAAGTCTTTAATACATGGGCCTTTGGGGGATATTCAGATCCAAACAAGAGTAGTTAGTCTCTTCATTTCTTTTGCCATTTTTCTATTGGAGTCTGTTTTAGTTTTCTATTGCTGCATAATACATTTCCACAAACTAAGTAGTTCAAACAACATCCATTTATTACCTCACAGTTCCTAATATCAGAAGTTTGGATGGGTCGGGCTGGGTTCTCTGCTAAGGGTCTCTCTTATAAATCAAGGTGTTGGCCACACTAAGCTGGGCTTTTATCTAGAAACTCTGGTAAAGAATCATGTTTCAAGATCATTTGTGTTGTTGAAAGAAGTCAGTGCCTTGTGGCCTTTCTGTGGGTCCCACTTCTATGCAGGTTGTCAGATGAGGGCCACCCTCAGTAATTCCAGACTTTCTAAATTCCTAAAGGCTGCCTAAATTCATTCTCAACTATACAGTTCCATCTTTAAAACAGCAACAACATGCTAAGCCTTCTCATTCTTCAAATCTCTCAGATTTCCCAGCCAGAGAAAGCCCTCCATTTGTGATTAGATTAGGTCACCTAGGAAATCTACTCATTTTAAATTCAACTGTGCCATATAGCAGAATACAATCAAGGGAGTGATATCTTATATGCACAGGTTCCAAAGATTAGGAACAACAATCTTGACGGAGAGGCATTTTTAGAATTGTGCCTGCCCCAGAGTCTTAGGTGTTGTTTCATATAATTTATTTGTACTCCTTATGATGAATCCCAATTGCATGCATCCACTAAATAAACTCATCTTCCTGATGACTACTTGGAAGCTGCACTTTCACAATGGCAAAGGCAACTGTGGATGGAATACTGTGTGTCAATAAAGATCTTGAGGGCCTAACTTTGTCAACTGTGATTTTTTTTTTTTACTATGGTAAAATAATTATAACATGAAATTTACCACTTAAACATTTCTAAGAATACCATTCAGTTAAGTACATTCACATTGTTGTACAGTCTCCAAAACTCTTTTCATCTTGCAAAAGTGAAACTCAATACCCATTAAAGAACAACTCCCCATTCTCTCCCTCCCCCAGCCCTTGGTAATCACCATTCTACATTTCAACACGGGTATGTATTTACTTTATATATTTATTAACAAATATGTACATAGTAATTACTATATACTAGGCCCTGTTCTAAGCACTTTAAAAAATTAACTTAATCCCCATAAAAACTCTAGTGAAGTCAGTATAGTTATTATTTCTTTTTTACAGATACAAACACAGCAAAGCTAAGTAAACTGCCCAAGTTACACAAGTAGGAAGTGATCAAGCAGAAATTAAACTGAAGTAGTCTGACTTTATATAGTTCTTGCTATGAACCATGACATCATGATAATATTCATTGTAAAAATAAACGCAACAGGCATTAATATTATTTCTTGGTGCGTGATTTTAAAACACTATGTGCCATTTAACCTAATATTTGTCTCCTAAAAGTTAGACTGTTCGATCAAGGTGACACATGTCTATTGACCTTTTAGAGACAATATATGTAGCCTGGTCTCTGTTAAGGCATTTTCTTGAAGTTAATGAGACAAACACTACTTAGTATTTTAAGAAAACCAATTATAATTTACATGTGATGTTTTATAATAACATATCTTAAAAATACAAATCACAATACACTGTGATTATTGAAATTTTAAAATATGGGGGAAACAACTATTTCCCTTTAACTTCTTCCAATGAGAAAAAAAAATAAAAAGAGGAAAAATACCTTCCAAATAAGTTTACAACCGCATGGCTCCATCTCAGTTTAACCTAGTAAATTTAAACTGATCTTACTTTGCGAGCTATATACATAAAGAGCAGTCTCAATTTGTCATCCAGTAGTATTTCTCGGTAGTAATTTATTTTATTTAAGAAGTGGGCCTGAGATTTCCCTATGTTGATTTTTTTTAGCTTAGTAATCCTTTCATAGAAGACCAGCCCATGCTTGTCTTCAGTCATGTGGTGTCATTTACTATACATTTAAAATGGGCAGAGTCGTCAGAAAGAGCAATCCTTGTGTTCTCGGGGTGGCCTGGCTTGATGTGACTAAAAGCTCTGCTGAGGCTTGGTTTCCATGACCCCTGGAGAGAGGGGACCAAAAGCAACGCACAGAGCAAGACCGCCTACATCAACTACTTTCGACTCAGATATTTACCTGATTCACACCAAAAAAAAAAAAAAAAAAAAAAAAAAATGAGCAACAGAGCATCACGTAATCTCCCTTCACTCATTATCCATGGCCATGGAGTGCAGTCTCCGGCACGAAAAAAAAACGGTGTGCGGAGAAGAAACAGCAACATCACCGCTACCCCGGGGAGCTGCTCGGTATTTACCACGCTGTCATCCCCACCCCTGGCCCTCCCCGTTTCCGGTAGGCAGCACAGAAGCAGGCGGATGCTCACCGGGTGGCTCGTCTCCCTTCAGCGGCGGGGCCTGCAGCCTACTGTTGGCGGGGTCCCGGCCTGGGCAGCCCGCCCGCCGCACGGTGACAGCCGGTCCGGCCGCTGACCATCCCAGCCCGGCTCTGTTTACAAGCGACTGCTCTCGGTCCCACTCCCAAATGCTTCCCCCGGAGGCCCGGCAGCCAAGCCCCGACACACAAGGTTCCAGGCCGCGAAGACTGACCGGGCGGGAAGGGCCCTACCGCACTCCCCAAGGCCTCCTTATCTCTTTACTTTCAAATACACCGTTTTTTTGTTTTTTTGTTTTTTTTTTTTTAAATAACATAAATTGTAAAAGCAGTGGCGCGTGCCGCAGAGTCTCCTCACTGCTCCTCCCAACGCCAAGATGGATGTTTGCAATTGGAAAGTGTCACTTGGAACACACCAGAACCCGATCAGTTTTGAGGTTCAGTTCTTTCCCAAAGTAGTACTGTGTTTGGAGCTGGGATGAAAGTCAGTTTTTACTGCTCTTTCCTCTTGTTTCCAGCCTGTGGAAAGTGAGTACTTTTGAGGGGAGGTCTTCTACCCCACAGAAGATTCCCAGGAAAACAGAAGTGTGTGTACACACTTGGGGATGGGATGGGAACAGGATGCTTCTCATAGAACCCCCTCCACCTCGCTCTAGTGACTTTGGCCCCTTGGTAGGGATATTCAGGTCTAATTGAAACAGATCTTCCTTGTGGTTTCCTGACTTATTCTCCATCACAGCATACTGTTATTAATTTCTCCACTCCACCCTAGTCTCACCTATAAATTATTCCTTGAGGGCAGGAACACCACATCCTAGGAACCTAACACAGGGCTCATGTATATATGTTTGAATGGATAGGTGAATCAATAAAGGATGCAGAAAGAATTCATCAGAGGGGTCAGAGAAAGTGACATCATAGAAATTTAAAAATCTGATTCCAACCCCTCCTCCCAAAGATTGATAAGCAAATCTTTAACTGTTGAGTTTTTTTTTTTAATCTCATTTAGTTGGTGTTCAGAATTTAAATAAACTCTTTACCAAACCATGCACTTTGAGGTACAGTTTGCTGTTGTTACCTGAACTTGGAATATTCTCTTTTGCTTCAAGACTGTGTACATGTGGATCCCACTGATGAGATTCCCCACCCTCCTAGCCTGGCTAACATCTCCTTGCTCTTTTAGAAGTATAAAACATCACACCTTTCCTGGAAACCTTCCCTGACATGGAATTTACTACTTTTGTGCACTTCTAGAGGAAATCACACATTCCTCTGTAAATACACTCATCACACTGTGCTGTAATCATCTCTACACTCATTAGCCTTTGGTTAGATGAGTGATTCTCAAAATTTAGTGTAACAGAATTTTCTAGAATGATGCTTCTCAGACTTTAAGCTTTGAGGAGCCTCTTAAAATGCAGATTCTGACTCAGTATATCTGAGTTGGGATCTCAGCACCTCTAGTGAACATCTAGGTGATGCCACATTTTGAGTGTCAAAATTCCTAAGTCATATACCTGCAGATAATTATTTTGAAGGTCTACCTGCAATATGATCCTGAATTATGTGATTTTTTAAACAAGTATCAAGTACTTATAATGTAGGTCATTCATGGACCGCACTTTGATGGGTCTGTGCACCATGCATTAAAGCACAACATTTGGCAAGTAAAATGCATTAAAGAAGCCATGTTTGCAAAATGACTAACTTTACTTACTATCATTAATGTAGATCTTCAGCATCAGAGTTAAGTGGTGATCTCTGGAGAAAAGATGAAACTTTCAAGACCAAGAATAATCTCAGCTGGGCAGCTACTGACTAATGGGTCTGTTTGTCAACTGGGGACATTTTACATTTCTGTGTTTAGAATAGTTAAGTTCTTGACTTCATTCAAAAGGCTGTCTGTTGACAGCAGCACCACCATTTTTTAATAGATTATTTTTAGATTCATAGAAAAACTGAGCAGAAAGTACAGTGTTCCCATATACTCTTGCCACCACATATGCACAAACTCCCAGATCATCTTCTGTACCACAGTGGTATATTTGTTAGAATCCATGAACCTACATGAACACATCATTATCACCTAAAGTCTATAGTTTATATCAAGACCACCATCTTTTTCAAATTCAGAATAATTTCAACACAGAATGGAAACTCAAAAGATGATCTACTCCAACCATGATCCAAGGTCACTTTCTTACTCCAAAGAATTTGATGGCCTTATTATTGCCAGAAGGAGTTCATATTCCAGAGCCTAAGGCTCCACATTTGAGGCTCTGTACCTTATTAGTATCCTACATGTTGGAGATATGACTTTGTTTTTCTCTACTCAGCACTCCCACTTCCTTTGGAAAACTGCCTCTACCTCTAAATTTCAGGATAAGCATGTCATCAATGCTAGGCACATCCTACTACCTATGATACCCTGGTCTCCATGGTTGCTTCAAGAACAGGCACATAACACAGGCAATCAATCATCATATATTGGAATTTTTTTGCTTGAAATTATGGAAAGTGATTTGTGTATTGGGTCATAGGTTAGAAAGGACATGAAAGGCTTCCAATAGTCATCTTTCCTAGAACATCTCCAAAGCTTTCTATAGAAGAAGGGATGAAAAATTTATATGAGAGGAGTGGGAAGGTGGAGGAAAGAGAGTGTAAGAGCTAATAACCTTATTTGAATTTCATGATCTCCTCAGGCCTGAAGCCAACTCCACCTTCTAGACCTCACAATTACATCACAGTTAAGTCTGCATTTGCTCAAGGTAATTTGAATTGCTTTCTGTCATTTACAGCTGGAAGTGTCTTGGTTGACACTCCACCTTTCCTGACTTACCTTCCACATACTCCCTCCTTCCCAGTCTACACTTCAGACACATTTTTTTTTTTTAAACAACTCCTGGATATACTTCATTTCTTATTATCCTGCTTCAGATTCCCCTATTTATGTTTCAGATTTATTGAGGTTTCAGATTTATTAACAAAGAGTTTCATCCATTATACCTCCTTCTGTTATCACCTAAAAGGCAGCTATATTAACATATTTATATTTTCATTTACCATGACACTTATCATAGTCTAGCAAATGATCTCAACAAATATTTGCTAAAATGAAACCAAATGGCAGGTAAGGAGATGCCATTATTCTATTCATTTTTTAGAATTTTTTTTCCTTTTAGTTTTCATTTACTAAAGTAATGCTCAAGCCAGAATTCAATAAAGCCATGCTGTCTTTCAAGAAATAAAAGCAAGTGGGGTGTAGTGATGCATGATTCAGTAATTGCAGCGACTTAAAGGCTGAAACAGGGGGATCACAAGTTCAAGGCCAACCTCAGCAACTTATCGAGACCCTGTCTCAAAATAAAAAGTAAAAGGGAGCTGGGGATGTAGCTCAATGGTAAAAGGCCCCTGGGTTAGATCCCCAGTACCAAAACCAACCAACAAACAAAATATACCTCATCTATCCCCCCAAATATACCCAAAGACAATTAGGGTATTCATTAAGAGCAATATAACAATTAATTTCTATCCTTAGATAAATTGAAACTATTTGAGATGAAAAATTTAAAGTTGCAAATGGAATTACTCCCTGAAAAAATTAATGTGCCTGCCATTTAGGCCCCTGCAAGGCCACGCCCATTGTTAAAATATTGAAACTGCTCCCTACAAGTTAGTAACTAGATTCTTTCCCTAAGCTTTCTAGATATCTAAGATTTATTTCCAAGGAAACTTCCACATCCAACACCTAAAGATTAATTTCTAAACTTCTTTGGCTGGGATGGTGGGACTCTCAAAGAGCCAGCTCTTGAACTATAGCCAGGACTCTTTCTGATTAGTCAATGGCCAGGCCATACATTTTTCATAATCTTTGGATGATCAATCCTACAAGTAGATTAACAAAAATACTAAAAAGCTTTCAGCAAAGCAAAATATTCAATGAGTCTCCCTACTATCACCTATTAAAGCCTTTTCAACCAGAAAGATCAAGAATAAGTGATAGAATTTACAGAAAGATTCTTTCATCAGGAGATTTGAATGTGGCCATTCAACAAGCATATTCTGCAGAAATTTATTGTCCTCATGGGTTCATAGTAGTTTGTATAATGGTTACTACTAACCAGGAAACTTTATTAAGAGCTTACTGGTTGAGAGAATCATCCAGAAACTTAAAACCTTATAAAAGGAAAGCTGTCTTAATCCCCATATGGAATAGAACCTTTTTGTATGATATATTTTCTACTTTCTTCTTGGAAAAGTCCAGCATTCCTGATAAAATGCCTAGGTAATCTGCAAAGTTTAAAGTTTAAAAGCATTGAGAGTTGTTTTGGCAGGTTGGATTCTTCAGACAGCAGACTTTGATAGAGTTTGGCATGCAAGGAGTGCCCTTGGAATCAACATATGTTTAAGCGAGGGAAGAGAGTCAAATTAGGGGAAGAGACACAGCCATGAGGCCCCAAAACAGCCTCAGCTAACCCCAAAAATATCTCAGAGATAGAGTGATCCTTCAGAGCTGCAGAGTAATCTTGGATTGGGCCTAGAACAGTGGTGTGCTGATAAACCAACTCTGAAAAAGCAAAAACCTCAATTTCTTTACCAATTTCCATGATGTAAATACCTCTATCATCTCTAATTTCAGAATCTAGACATACCATCACAGAACAACATAGTATAGAGTATACAGTCAGGCCTCAAGAGTCAGGAAAAGCTGGCTTCGCATGTGATTTCCCCAGAAAGTCAGGAGTTTATGCTTCCACACCCCTCAGTAATTGGATGTAGGATTCTCTGGGAGGTGTCACAGCCTTCGACAAGGCAGTTCTCTGCAGCTGACACAATTCTTGAAGGGGATGACCACTTAAGGACAGTCTGCTGACAGTACTCCCAGTTGCCAAGGCAACTCCTTTTAGGATTTGCATAGCTGCACCAAAGAGTCCACCATACTTATTCTGAAAAAATAGTCATGTTCCCATTCAACTGTCAATAAAGAGTGCAGTCATCTTCCACTCTTAGATGGTAGAGCTAGTATGTAAACATAGGGAAGCTTCCCTGCTGTCCTGCTGTGGTTTAAATATGTGGTATCCCACAAAAGCTCATGATTATGAGAACTGTAATCAGTAGATTAATCCACCAGGTGGATTAATCATTTAATCATTTGAAAGGACTTTTATACTGAGTAATAACTATAGGCAGGTAAGGTGTGACTGGAGGAAGTAGGTCACCAGGGGCAAGCCTTTGGGGTTTATATTTTGTCCCTGGTACATTGCTTTGTGGGTACCATAAGCTGAGCAGCTTTCCTCCACCACACTCTCCTGTCATGATGTTCTGCCTCATCTCAGGCCCAGAGCAATAGAATCAGCCAACCAAACCTCTGAAACTGTGAACCAAAATAAATTTCTTCTCTAAGTTGCTCTTGTCAGGTATTTTGGTCATAGCAACAAAAAAGCTGAGTGACACCAGTTTCAACAGTAAATACCCATGAAGTGACAAGGGCAGAGTGCACTCCAGAATTCCAAGAAATCAGACAGAGCTGCACAAATAGGACTCGAAAGAGCCAGGGTGTGAGCCTGCCTTGAAGGATAAACAGAACTGAAATAGAAAAGCAGAGGACATTGAATAAAAGCAGCATTGCATTGTGATTAGAATCTTGGCTCTAGCATTGAGTTCTTGAGCCCTGAACAAACTAATTCCCTTTGCCTCAGTTTCCCCATGGGGCATTTGGGGTGGTTATAATAATAGTAATATAATAATAGTAATAATAACTACTTCAAAGTGCTGGAGGAATCAATTAGTTCACAATAGAACTTATAATAGCGCTTGGTAATATTTGGTCTCCAATATTATTGCATGCAGCAAAATATAATAGTACAATAATAATAAAAATAATAATAACCAAAGCCCCCATAATGGCTTTTAACCAGAAGTGATGAACTATTCTCTTTTACTATAAAATGTCCTAACAAGAGTGAACCGTGGAATTGGCCTGTCCTGGCAGCAAGAGTATAACAAAACTTTGACATGTGATCAGAACTCAATTGCCAAAAAAGTTTCAAAAAGCAAAAGTTCATTTCATTACAACTTGTCCTTGATGGCAGGCACACCCTGATATTTACAAGGACTAGGACAAAAAAAAAAAAAAATGATTGGCTGCCCTCGGTCTGCCAGCCCACACCCTGTCCTGCACCACAAGGACTCACATTTATATGTAAGTATCTTAACTGCCATGTCCAAACTTTACTATTTTCAGAGCTGCAGCCACTCCTCAGGCTGTGAGCACTGTGTTAGTTCATTTTCTGTGGCTCTTAGAAAACACCTGAGGCCAGATAATTTATAAGGAATAAAGGTTTATTCCAGGAGTGGTGGCTCATGCCTATAATCCCAGCGACTCAGGAGGTTGAGGCAGAGGATCCCAAATTCAAGGTTAGTCTCAGCAACTAAGTGAGGCCCTGTATCAAAATAAAAAATAAAGAGGGCTGGGGATGTGATTAAGCATCCCTGTGTTCAATCCCCAGTATAAAAAAAAAATTTAAAAAGAGGGTTGGGGGGGGGGGAGAGAGAGAGAGAGAGAGAGAGAGAGAGAGACTGATTTAGCTCACAGATCTAGAGGCTGTGAAGTCCAAGAGCATGGTGACAGCATCTGATGGGGACCTTTGCTGCATCATAACATGACAGAGGGCATCTCAGGGAGAGGCAGAAGAGTGCTAGCCAGTGTCTCTCTTCCTTTTCTTACAAGAAGTTACAAATGTCATTCTGCAGGCCTTTCCCACATGACTTTATTTAATCCTAATTACTTCCCAAAGGCCCTACCTTGAAATACCTTTTACAAATGAATTTGGGAATAAAGTTTCCAAAACATGAATTTGGAGGGATACCTTTAAATCATGACAAAGATATATTGACAGCTGATTGACCCCCCAGGAGGACAAGCCCTGGGGAAAATTCCTAGCAACTCTTAGAGCAGCCCCCCAACTTTGGGTCAAGAAATTCTGAGACCTTAGATACTTAATTGAGAAGGCAGGAGCACCAGTGCTGCTTGCTTGGCCAGGGACAGATGCAGCCAGAGGATGTCTACAGGGACCCCCTGGAGCATAGAACCCAGGTCAGTGACCCAGTTTTCCAGGTCTAAGGGCAGTACTTGGAGGTTCTACTGAGGATCCATCCTATTTCATCTTTAGCACATATGATGCTGTGATAAGGTAATTATGTCATAAGAAAGGTTTTGCTATATTTTTATTCTTCAAACACCAAGCACAGTGATAATCCATAGTAAGACTTAATGAGCAATTTATATTTCTAATACTCAAGACTGCCATGATTCCAGAATTCCATTTGGCTTTCAAAAGTGATTTTTAAGGTTGCTTTCAGGATGCTCTTTGTTTGTCTTTTGTGTTTGCTTTTGTTTTCATATTTAAAACCTAACCCAAGGTATGATTCTTTTTTTTCTTTTTCTTCTTTTGTGGTGCTGGAAATTGAACCCAGAGCCATGTACATGCAAGGTAAACACACTACCAACTGAACTATATCCCCACTCCTAGTGATCTTACTCTTAAAAGCCAAATCTTTTTGTCCTTTTCCCATATGATCTAAAATTCTTCCCGCTGTACCACCCTAAGGCCCAGGTAAACTTATACCATTATTCTGTTCTTTGCCCCAGAACCGGAATCAATGACACAAAAGCATAGAATAGAGTGAGGCTGAGGACATAGCTCAGTGATAGAGCACTTGCCTAGCTCATGTGAAGCCCTGGGTTCCACCCCACTACTGTAAAAAACAACAAAGCACCAGAAAAAACACTAACAAACAAAATCACTGAGTTCATTTCTACTGATGATTCCTTATTTTTGCACCTTTAATTATTTAATTATTTAAATATTTAATTATTATAGTAATGAAAGCTATTACCCCACAGATAGATTGTTAATGGTACCTATACAGGAAGCCAGCAATTCTCAAATAATTGTAATTTCATGCTTTTGAAAATTAATAACATCAGAAATTTAAATTAAATAATACAGAAGGAGCCCCATGCATAAGCTGATCAGAGTCATTCAAATGACAGGCAGATCAAAGTTAAAGGGTGTGAGAACTGAACGGAGTAGCCTCTTAGTTTTGCCAAGTAGAATATTTCTTTGCATATGGTGTCTTCTAGAAGTCAGAACCAGAAAATGCCTCTTTGATCCTGTGGTTGCAGTCTGTCATTTCTCCCAGGAGTTGGCAGGTGACATATGTATGTTGGTGGCTGCAGAGCCTGTGGTTCTCACTGATGTGCACATAACTCACTCTATATATTTGTGGAAGGAGAGTTAACAACTTCCAACCTCTTTTCACACCTAGTTTGTTCAAAAACTGTCACTTCAGACCACTCCAGAATCCAAAAAAAACTTTTCCAAAGGTTGGCAAAAGCAGGTTCCATTTCCTGTGGTGACTTTGTCATTTTGTACATCTATATGACAGGGCAGCTCGTGACTGAATTCACTTGCTTTCATATTGCAAAGTTTGATCCTTCCTGGATGAATTCAGCTGCCTGTTCCCAGGTATAAATTGTCTTTAAATATAACCAAGTATTCTGAGTCTCAGAAGAAAAGAGTTGCCAGTACCAGGAGGGCTAGAGAGGAAGACATCCCAAGGACCTTGGGGTTCCCCCTACAACATTTGCCCCTCCCCCACTCTTTTTCTTTCCAGTGAAACTTTCCTCATTTTCTAATTCTGGGTGGCAGGCATTCACTGGAGGTGTCTTCGTATTGCTTGTAATCTCGTGATTTGGGGACTTGAACTTCTTAGAGGACAGGGACATGTTTGATATCATATCCTCCAGAAAAAAATGTTTAGTGAATAAGCGTCATCTTCGTCAAGTATATGAGGGAGTTCCTTGCCATTTTCAGAAAAGACTGGGTGGCATGCAATAGATAATCTAATAATCTAATAGACACAGGGGTGTGTTTGATTCCTGGGAGAGATGGGTACAAAGAGGAAGGGAGGAAAGGACACATATACCTGATCCCTGCCATAAGCCAAGCTCCCCAACACACACACACACACACACACACACACACACACTCTCTCTCTCTCTCTCTCTCTCTCTCTCTCTCTCTCTCCTTGGCACACTGCACACTCACCCAGAGCTTTGCTATTCTTTGGCTAATGGGATTGGCACTGCTTAAAGCAGACTGCTAGGTCATTGTCTATGACCACAGCAAGAGAAACATTATTTAAAGACCATTCAGACCCTAAAAGAAGCGGCTGAGCAGAGTAATTATCGGAGACTCTCCATTAACTAGGGCATCTTTGCTCTTTGTCTGCGTTGGTTTAATAAGGCCCGCTAATGGGACTGTGGGGGAGGAAGGACGCTAATGGTTCTAAAAAAGCCCCTTCTTGGCCCCTGTGTAACTTGGACTGTCTTTAGAGATGCTGACAGTAAAGCCAGAAGTTACCGTACTGCAAAATGACCTTCACGAAAACTTGTGTGGACCCCTGCTGCTTAGGACTCAGATTTATCAAAATTAGGAAACCTCTTTGTCTTCCTGGCTCTCTTGTATTCTAAGGTGATTCCCTTACCCACCCCCGCTAACCCCCGCCCAGTTTCTCTCACTGGTGCTCCCCCTTTGGTTTCTTGGGAACTTGTCACTGGAAACAGCAGCACTCAGTGGTCATAAAGCAGAATGACACTCTTAAGGAATTTCTCTTCTGCTGCTTCTACTCATTTTCTAGGCTTCACTTGTCTAGAAAAACTGCCTGTCCCATTATTCCTTTAAAACACAAAGCTGGAAGTCAATCACACATTCACATTTCAAATTTAGTATGACCACCTCAATACAGACTGCTGTTTTAGAATCAGCCAGCTTTAGAACAGGGGTGGCAAGCCCCCAGCTCTCTTGAAAGCTTGCAGCACCCCAGGGAACTTTTAGACGTTATGATTCTTCGTTTCCGCTGCTCAACCACAGACCAAGCTTCTACCTGCTCTCCTCTGCAGTGTTCCTACAAAGTCTCCCAGAGGCAAGGTCAGCCCTCCTCATCCATGTTCCTATTATAGTCAGGACAAGTCTTTTAAAACAGAATCCTGGTTCAGAATTTCAGAGGCTTCCTGTTGCCCATATAAATTCTTACTGTGCTCTAGGAGCCCCACACATACTCTGGTCCTTTCTTCCTTTACAGCAACATCTTACTACTAACACCTGCCTGCAAACATCTGCTTCAGTCACTGGAACCTTCTTCCAGTGCCATGAACATGCCATGCACATTCCTGCCCTAGGGCCTTTGCACATCTTTCTGCCTAGAATGTTTTTTGTCTTGGCAATCCCCCCTCATCCTTCAGCTCTCAGTTCAGTGTCAGACCTTCAATAAAGTCTTCCCTTACTGCCTCTCTAGATTGATGACTTCTGTCTCATGTTTTTATTTCAAGTACCGTATGTTCCTCTTTACATCACTTATAATAATTAAGCTTTTATACTTATCAGAATGCTTTTAGATTTGTAATGACCTTCCTGTGAAACTGTAAGCATCAAGATAACAACCATAAGCTCCATAAATAATGTCTGTGTTTGTGTGCCATTACATTCTCAGTACCCAAAACAATGTTTGTGACCTGAGTGCTTAGTAAATATTGTGGTGTTGTGGATAGTGATTTAAAGCACTAAACCTCTTTTCTTTTTTAAAAAAATGTTTTTAAATTTTTTTTTAATTGTAGATGGACACTATAACTTTATTGTGTTTATTTTTTTTTAATGTGGTGCTAAGGATAAAACCCAGTGCCTCACACATGCTAGGCGAGTACTCTACCACTGAGCCACACCCCCAGCCCTTCATTATCAACCAAAGTTTGCTCCCTGAGAGTTTCCCATGACTGCTGTATTTGGAGACCACTTATATGCTATATTTCCCTGTATCAATGTAAAGGGCTCAGTTTCATTCCCTATAGGATTAAGGACTACTTTTCTAGTCCTCAAGGTAGAATTAGAAGCACATTCTTATTTTCCTAAGAAGCCAACTTTTAAACAGTAACTCAAACGAACACACACAGGATTTAATGATGCTCAAGACCCCATAGGAAGGAGAATGGAGGATCTACCTAAAGAGGGGAGTCAATGATTACATTTTCTCAGCGCTCCAGGCATGCTTGCACAGAGAAGGGTGGACCCATTGTCTGTGGTCCTCAAGAAAACTGGGGACTTTCTCTACTGGTTGGAACAAAAAGGATGGGCCTTAGTGGGTGTAGACTAACAGCATGCGTTAGGTGTGTGTCCTGTGGCTTTGGGCTGTCCTCCAGAGAAGGCCATCAGGCCAGCTGATATGCAGCCAGCTGATACACCCGATTCACACTGAATGGGCCAGGGATTCATACAGAGTGCTGACTAGTTCATGTATCCCCTCTTTGTTTAAAAAAATAAAGCAAGGGCTGGAGCTGCAGCTCAGTGCTAGAGTACTTGCCTAGCATGTGCAGGGGCCCCAGTCCTATGCCTAGCACCACAAATAAAACAAAAATAAAGTTACAAGTCAATTTTAGGATTGCATTTCACACTTACCATGGTCACCTAGATTTAGACCACTCTATTATAATCAAGTTGTATCCACCAGCCTCAAGGTTCCACCAATCTAGGGGACAGTCTAGAAACCAAAGAAAGACTTATTATAAGAATATGTTTTTCCAATGGGAGTTCTACTCAGCCATAGAGAAGAATGTATGGAAATGGAGAACTTCTTGCTAAATGAAGTAAGCCAGACTCAGTAACTCAAAGGTTGAATGTTTCCTCTCCTATGTGAAAGCCTGAATAAAATGAAAGAAAGGAGAAAGGAAGAATAGATATCATAAAGATACAGAAAAGATCAGTGGTGTAGAAGAAGGAGATCAAGAGGCAGAGTGGAGGAATGGGAAAGAGGAGGCAACAGGCAATTAATTTTTTTAAATAATGTTATATGCATATATAAAAATACCACAGGGAATTTCACCTTTCTGTGTAAATAAAAATAACTGATTGAATATAAATAAACACAAGAGTGAAAAAAAGTCTAGCAGAGTAGAGGAAGGAGAATGGGGGAGGGGAGGGAATTAGGAGGAGAAAATGGGGAGAAAAGGGAACTGAAGTCAAATCCCATCCATGTATGATTATGTCAGGATGAACCCAACTACGATGGAGAACTATTAACCTCTAACGAAAATATGTAAACAAAGGAAGTTTCAAAGCTGAGAATAAAGGACAATCTTATTTAGTGTATGTGGGAATAGGATGATAAGACTAAGAACAAAAAAATATTCTAGGGGAATATTTTCGGAATGCTACCCTTTTAAAATTTTTGCTGGGAAGGAGATCATGGAGAAATGTTCTACATTTTGCTGTATAATTTGCTTCTCTAGCGTTTTATACTTTCATACAGAAATAAATTATCTTTGAGATCAGAGTATATATATATACATATTCATATTCATATTTTACGGGGAACATGTTTTCTGAATCCACCTCCTGACAAGATCCGGCCTTGCCCTCCTACTCGTTCTTCCTTCTTATCACTCCTGGGCTTTCAGCTTCAATCAGGTTCCCTTCTGCCACCAGCATTCTACTTGTCTTTCCTCCTGTTGTTCCTCCTGCCTGGAATGCTCTGCTGAGAGCCCTTTATTACTCCAAACTCTAGCTACCTGCACTTCAGCTTCAATTCAAGGGCCTCCTTGAATCTCTCCCTCCCCCTGTTCCTAGTCTACTCCAACTTCTTCTTTTCTCAATTTTATAATGCCTTTCAAAGGTCAGTGTGTATAAAAAACCCCCTGCAGAGATTTCCTGTCTCTCCACCCTCCAGTGATTCTGATCCAGTAGGACTGGGGCAGGTCCCAAAGTTTGCATTTCCAACAGGACTCTCAAATAGTGTTGGTGCTTGTGGCATGGATCCAGGACGCAAAAGTTTAAGACTCATTCTGTGGTTTCATTGATTTTATGAAACACAAATCATTAGATTGTCAGCTCCTTGAGAGTAGGATCCTTGTCTTCTGTGTCCTCTGCGGGATGAGAGCCAAGAGATGTTTATGGGATGCATGTTAACTGGGGCTTGCAGGTTTGCACATTTTCTTAGTAACTGAGAGAGGACAAAAATTATATTAGAGTTTGCAACAGTCTATTCCACTTCTACAGGCTCCAGAACATTTTCTGGCTCTGGCTCTGAAAATAAATGTATTTGGGACCCTTGAATGTGAGCACTTCGGGAGGACAGTTCCTCTATGGGATATCAGATTTTCTGGGGGGAAAAAAAAAAAAAAACTAAGTAAATGGTAAATAGTTAATATTGCTACTGGGCCACTGCTGCTTTTAACTCTAAGTAGGTTCAAGAACTTGAGAAACAAGTGGTGGAAAAAAAAAAAAGTCAATATTTGCCTTTGGAGTGGCTTGCTTCTGGTTTTGATAGTCTCTGGACTTTATGATATTTATTCATGGTGGTGGAATATGACAATGGACTATTTTAGCACTGCTTAGTTGTAAAAAAGAAAAATGGCACAAGTGGAAAAACATTAAGATACAAAAAGTGCCAACATGAAATAATTTTGGCCTATAGCAATTAGTCTATCACACCAGAATTAGGCATTGTCCTTGGTGGATCATTCTCATGCTATCACACTAAAACTTTAGTCTGGGATTTCCCAGCCTCTAGAAGTACCACAAACAAATTTCTATTGTTTATAAACCACCTAATCAATTATATTTTGTTATAGCAACCCACACAGACCAATACAATGTATTTTTATTCCATTTTATTCCCTTCTTTTAATAACTCATAACACTTTCCTTTTAAAAAGACCCTATGAAGACTACATGTTCCCTGTGGTTTTCTTCTGGATCCTCCAGTAGATGGATTCCGGGGGCAAGCTCTCCCCTGGACTCATCTGGAGGTTATTCCCTTCCTCCTCTTGGGCAACAGCATTCCTAGGCTGCAGTACTTTCTTCTCTTACCCATCCTGGAATAAAGTATGCTCTGTCTGGACGGAAGCTTTCTCCCTACATCTGTTCTTTCCCCATTGAGTGAAAGAATGCTTGGATCCTTTCCCCAGACATATTTGAAGGAGAGGTCGCCTTCAGAGCCCTCAGATCCATTTGTGGGTAGGAGCTGGCTTTCCCCTGTGCTCATCCTACCCAGGCATCCACTCTGTGAATACCCCTTAGCTCAGCTCAGGCCGTCCCTTTCTTCCCCTTAGAATGAACCCTACACCAACACCTGACATAATCATTTCCCTTTTATTTCTGTAATTTTTATCACCTACGTGGTAACGTGTCCCTAAACAATTTAATTTGAATTACCTTTTCTTGGCCTTGTTTAAATGGGGTTTTATATTTGGGGGACTTGCTTTTTTCATTTAATTTAATGTATCCACACAGTCCGGTCCAATAAGAACTAGCCTGCAGTTGAACAAGTTGAGTTAATGACTCATCACAATGAAGGGGATTCGAACCATGGAAGCAGGAAGCATCTTAGGAACAGGGTGTTAGGACTTAGAGGCCTTGGGCTTTTGTTAACTGGTTTGGGGGAGAGTTTAAGGAAGCAGGCTGTGCTGGGTATTGGATACTGTCAAGAAGTGGGGGGTGTAATTCTTAGATTGGATATCACTCTAAATCTTATTTAGAAGAAAGGAAGGTTAGACCAAGGCAAAAATTGTAACTGGAAAAGAAGCAGCAGTCAATCATATCAGCTAAGATAAGAGAATATTTGGTCATTTTTTTGTGGTTTGGACACTATCCATGTTTTGTCTGTGGTCAGTTGTGATTACAGAGAAGTCTTGTTTTTGTCTTCATCTATCACAGGCAACAGAATGGCCTTGTCTTGTGTTATGTCATGTGAAATTATTTACATTCACTGGAACACCAAGTCTATCCATGAGTGGACATCTGATAATCCCAGAGCTGCTCCTGGATAGCAGGGGCTGCTTTTCTCTTTCTCAAACATAGATGTGATTCATCGACATTGTTATTTGTAGCCATGCTTTATTCATTTTGCCACTCAGTAATATTCTATTATATTCAATAATATTCCATTCTATAGGATACTGTTCAACATATCATATGCACCATAATACATTTATGTGTATTAGGATATGATCATATATTACTTATTTTCTCTACCTTTGACAGAAATTTGAGTTGAGTCCATGGACTATGATAAATATGCTACCCTGGGTACTCTTATACATGTCTCTTGGTGCACATATTCAAGAAATTCTTTGCAGTCTACATTTAAGAATGGAATTTCTGGGTCATAGGAGATAATAATCTTCAACTTTTTAATGTGAAATTCTTTTCCAAAATGTTTGTTATAATTTACCTTTGTCCACCCCCACTTCACAACCTCTAGTAATCACTATTCAAGTTGATTATTTTTAGTTTCCACATATGTCTCTGTGTCTGTTAATTTTACTTAGAGTAATGCCCTCCAGTTTTATCAATTTTGCTGCAAGTAACAAGATTTCAGTCTTCTTTTAGGTCAAATAATATTCCATTGTGTGTATGTACCATATTTTCTTAGCTATTGTGAATAGGGCTACAATAAACATGGGCGTATAGGTATGTTTTTGGTATACTGATTTCTTTTCATTTAGATATATATGCTAAAGTGAAATAACTGGATCAAATAATGATCTATTTTTTAGTTTTTGGGGGAAACTCTACACTGTTCTTCATAATGACAGCCACAGCTTTCTTTCTCTTTACTCCCTTCTCAGCATTTTACTTACAGAGACCAGAACTTTCTCTGTGCTATACATTTTCTGCATCATTTGTAATTGGAGATTTGGGGGAAAATTTAATATGGAGATGGGAAGGAACCAGTAGGAGTGAGAGATTAAAGATACAGAGGTGACAGTTATCCCACTCCTCTGCATATATCCAAAGGGCTTAAAATCAGCATAGTATAGTGATGCAGCCACATCAATGTTTCTAGAAGCTCAATTTACAATAGCTAAGCTAGGTGCCCTTCAACAGATGAAGGGATAAAGAAAATGCAGTACATATATACACAATGGAATATTACTCAGCCATAAAAAATGAAATTCTGGTATTTGCCAGAAAATGGACAAAACTGGAGACTATCATGCTAAGTGAAACAGGCCAATCCCAAAAGTCCAAAGGTTGAATGTTCTCTCTGATATGCAGATGTTAACACAGAGTAAGGCTAGTTGGGGTGGGAGGGACATAGAATAGAAGTACTTTGGATTAGACAAAAGGGAATGAAGGGAAGGGAGGGGGAATGGGAATAGGAAGACAGAATGAATCAGACATTACTTTACTATGGTCATTTATGAATACACAACCAGTGTAACTCCACATCATGTACAACCACAAGAATGGGAAGTTATATTCCATGTACATATAATATATTAAAATACATTCTACTGCCATGTATAACTAAAAAGAACAAATTTAATTTTTTTAAAAAATTGGGATGCAAAAATAGATAAATAAATAAAAGATACAGGGGTGAGAAAGAATAATCTATAGTGTGAGCTTCCTGGAGAGAAGTGGAATCCAGAGCCTGTATAGAGGGGTTGTCATTTATTCCATTGTGAAGTAAACCATGAAGACATGTATTCCTGGATGCACTTATGAGAAATAAGTTGTAATTGTATTTCTTTAGTAAATTGGGATGGTGTGTTACAAATTACCTGAGATAAATATCTTATAAAGAAGAAAGATAGATTTATTTTGGCTGATAGTTCATTCCATGGTTGCTTGGCCCTATTGCTTTGGGTCTGTGGTAATGCAGAACATCATGGTAGGGAGGGCGTGGAGAAACAGAATTGTTCAGCTTATGGCAGCTAGGAAGCCAAAGGAGAGAGAGGAAGGAACTAGTGTCCCAATATCTCTTTCAAAGGCATGATCTCATTGATCTAACTTCCTTCTACTAGGCTCCACCCCCTAGAGCTTCCACTGCCTCCCAGCAGGACCACAGGCAGGCAGCAGACTCCAACACCCGGCCTTTGGTGAACATTTAATATCCAACCTAAACAGGTGGTCAGGAAAAGGTTGTAGGTAAGGATAGGTAGTAAATTAGACCTTGATGAGAGGCTATTATAGAGAGGGGCAGAGAGGAAGGGGACTGGCTGATTTAGGAATAATAAAAGTCTTACACAGCAAGCAGTAAAGCTGGTGTGGAGGGTGAAGAAATGATACTGGAAATGTGGGAAATGATACTGGAAAGAAAGATTTCAGCCAGATCAGGCTTGAAACTTGATCTAAGGATTAAGTCTTCCTCCCTGGAAGAGTTACAGGCTTTTATAGTATAAGGAAGGGAGTGGTCTGATGAAACCAGTGGGTAACAAATACCATGGACGGTGTTTTTTGCTGGATTGGACTGCCATCTGGTTATGAGCAGGCCAGGCATAAATAGACAGAAAAGATAGTCATGTCTTAGACATCCTGAGAGAGGCAAATTAGATTTGTATACTCACTATTTCATTTAAGGAAGAGATCAAAGTTAAGAAGATTAGCCATTTAGTTTTAGGCATGTTGAGTTGACCTTTGATTTTTCATATCCAAGAATGTCATACAAATTCTGTTCGTTTAACTGGATTATGGATTTAGTATTCTGTTTTAAATCAGTAGTGAGGACATTAAAAGATAGAACATATGCTATTGTTTGGTTCTTGAAGTCCCTGAAAGGCCCATGTACTAAAGTCTTGGTCCTCATGATCACCATCTCCAAGGCCTCCGCTACTGGGAGATGGTGGAACCTTTAGGAAATGGGGTCTATGGAAGGTCATCGAGGTCATGCTCGTAAGGGGATTGTGGAACCCCAGTCTCTTCTTCCTCTCTTGCTCTGTTTCCCTGCTCATGATACAAGCAGTTTGCTCAACCATATGCCCACCATTGCTGTCAGACACTCTTACCAGAGCCCCAAAGCAATGTGTTCACCCAATCTTGTAGGGGAACCTCCAAAATCATGAGCCAAAATAAGCCTTTTCTCTTCTAAAACATTTCATCGCGGTAATACAACACACAAACTAAAACCAGCTCCCTTCACCAATCCCACCTCACTCTGTAGTTTTTGTTAGTTTACCTTCTATCAACCAGTGAGGAGGCAGTTCAGTCCCCTCTCTTCACCAGTTACTTACACAAGCTTCTAGAAAGAATAATTAACCATGAAGCCACATTTCTGTACAGCTAGAGTTTTTAATGTAATCAAATGGGGTTGAATTCTGTGTCTACCATTAAGTAGCAATTTGGGCAAGTTACTTCAATCTACCTGTGCCTCTCAGCAGTATTACCTGTAAAATTGGAGGTAAAAATATACAAAAAATATAAGATTGCAAAGAAGAGTAGGTAAGTTATTTGTATTATTTCATGTAAAACATTTAGAAGAGTATCATTTAGCAGATGCTCAATAAATACTAGTTTTCCCCCCTTAGATATCTTCATATCAATTCATATAGTTATCTCATATATAACTATTATATATATAACTATTCTATTATATGTATATATTTTTATTGGTACTGGGGATTGAACCCAGATCCTCACACAGGCTAGGCATGTGCTATATCAATGAGCTATATTTGCAGCCTATAATACTTACTAAAGGCAATATGAAGCTTCCCTTAATGGCTATCTACATATTTTCCTATTACAAACAGGGTACTATCATATTCATCTTTGCAAGTTTTTGCAAGTACATCCATTTAGTAATTTTTCATATTTAAATGAAGAATCAAAGGATGTGATATGTTTAAATTTTGAAAGATATTACTAAATAATCCTTTAAAAAAATTGTACCAATTTGCATTTCTACCTACAGAGTATGAGAAAATCTGTATCCAATATACTTTCCAACATTCATTATTAACTAGCTTTGTAATATAGTGAACAAATTCAACACACCTTATGGGTTTTTTAGATAAACTTTTAAAAAATAACCTTATTGATATATAATTCATATACCAGACAACTTATGTTTTTAAAGTGTACAATTTAATGGTTTTAGTATATCACAGAGTTATACATAAACCAAAAAGAAATTCTTTACCCCTTTTCAATCACTCCCAGTCTTCCCTCAGTTCCCATCTATACCAGCTCTAGGCAACCATGAATCTATTTTCTGTCCTCTGGATTTGCCTATTATGGACAATTCATGTAACTGGAATCATATGACAATGGTCTTGTGTCTGGCATCTTTCACTTAGCATAATGTTTCCAAGGTCCCTGCGTCCAAATTTCACCCCCTTTCATGGCTGAATAATAGCCCATGTGTGAATGAGTGGGATCCCATCTTGTTTGTTTATTCACCAGTTCATGAGCTTTTGGGTTGTTTATACTTTTGGGTTATTATTAATAATACTGATTTTCATTGCCAGATAACTTCATTGTATGGATATATTAATTATTTTTAGTTATCATTATTTAATTGTGAATAAGATGAAGATATTAATGCATTTGACCATTTTCCTTTTGATTTGTTTCAACTTTTCAAGTTGTACAAGATGGCCTACACTAATGCCTTTATCTCTTTATTTGCCAAATGTAATGCAATTTTTTCCAGTTTTATATGTTCAATTTTTTTTGTCCTCTTTAAGTGATTTGAGATTGTGTACCTTACTTAAAAAGTCCTTTTATACTCCAATATTATGCATAAATAAATTCACCAAAGTTTTGAATTATGTGTATTCTTTATCTATATATTACAATTCAATCTTTGAAGCTTCTGGAAAGTTTTGAGATATAAAGAATCTGATTTTTTAAAAATTTTTCCTAGAGAGTTTACCCATCACTACTTATCAACTTCCCTCCTCCATCAAACCCCACATAAATTTGACTCATCTGCCTTTTCTCACATTAAGTTTGTACATGTATTTGGGTTTATTTCTGGTCATTCTATTTAGCTAACTCATTCTTCTCTAGAATAAAATATTTTACCATTAAAAATTAATTGCCCCTCACTACTCTTATTTTTCAGAATTTTTATAATTCACCATGTATATTTCCTGATGAATTTTAGTGTTTTTTAGGTTCATTTTGGTGTTTTAATTGACTCTGCATTGAACTGATAGATCAATTAAGAAAATTAATGTCTTTATTATTATGAATAGTCTTCTCTCAGTGCTGTAGGCCAAGAGGAGAAATTTGATGTTAAAAAAAAAAAAAGGAAGAAGAGGAGGAAAAGGAAAAAGAGGGAGATTTTTAAAAACAAAACAAATTTTCTCATAATTTACATTTTAAAATATAATATAATCAGGTGCAGTGGCACATACCTGTAACTTCAGCAACTCAAGAGGCCATGGCTGGAGGATTACAAATTCAAGACCAACCTGGTAATTTAGTAAGACCCTGTCTCAAAATTAAAAAAAAAAAAAATAGGCTAAATTGTAGGTCAATAGTAAAACACTCCTTGGGTCTATCTCTAGTACCACAAAAATAAAATTCCATCTATCTATCTATCTATCTATCTATCTATCTATCTATCTATCTATCACATTTTCCTCTAAATAGCACAGAACACTTTAAAAACATCACTTTAATTTCGAAAACATCCCATAATCATAACTTGACTGAAAGTTCAAGACAGAATCTTGACCAAATTTTCCCTTTTGTATAATCATTCTTAAGTGATGTCTTTTTGGGGGCACTTATGAAAAATTGATTGTAAATCTTTTCTTCCTTCAGGTTTTTGGCAGTTTCTACAAGACTAAGATAGATTAATGGATGGGTGTGACAGAAAATGGGGAAAGAGAGAGAGAAAGAGAGAGAGAGAGAGAGAGAGAGAGAGAGAGAGAGAGAGGAGTGATAGATAGGTAGATGAAGATATCTATACAAGCAATCCAATTGATGGTTGTTATATTCTGATATGAGCTATTGTATATAAATTTGGACTATTACCCTGACTTTAACTCTTATCCTGCTGTCAAAACTATTTCCAGTTTATCCAAAGTGATAGGCAATAAACAGTAGCTTTTCATACCTTATAAATTTGAAGTTTCCCTTACAGAATCATAAAATTAAGGTTATTTTTCTGCAATTTTTTTCCTTCTAAATATTTGGGTAACACACTAGGGTGACTAAATGGATAGTTCGAATCTACCACGAAGACAGCCAATCTGTAAAGAAAAGCTAGAGAACAGGGACTCCAAATGCACTTGGAGTACCTGGAAATTACACCTGGCAGCCAGCAACCTTTTGTGCTTCTTTGTTGTACTGTATTTTCTGGCAGCGAGCTTTCAAGGGTACCTTTATTTCGCTGATTACTAAATTAGTGTTGGATTTAATGAGAGAGATCTGTCCTTTTATTTGTGCCTTTTTTCCCCTTCTTCTTCTTACTTAAAAAAAGAAAAAGGATCAGCATCACAAAAGCTTTGTACATCCCTAGTTTGCTTTTGATGATGTGACCATTTGCTCCCATCTGTCTCCATGGTAATAAGCTTCCTCTACCCCCCACTTTTAGAAGCCTGGGATAGTCGGGAGGCTTCTGGAATAGAGTTGCATGCTAAAATAATGCAGAGAAACAAATTGGTCTCTGTAAATAGGCCTCATCTTCAAAGACTTCACATTTTCTTCAAAATGTGATCCATTTTCCTTAGCTTGAAAACAGGTGCATTGCAGATAAGATATTTGAAAGTAAAAATTTGCATCTCAGAAAATGTATCTCAGCAAATGCCCATATTCCAAAATAAGACTTGGACAAGGTTTTAAAATTGGAAGAGGTCTCAGACTTCATCTAGTCCAAGATGTTTATTGGGCACATAACTGAGACTCGAAGTAGTTTATTGTCTTGTGTCTAATCATAACTTGGAGCTAGGACTTAGGCCTCGCAGCAAGATGTTCTTTCCTCTGTTACTAATATTTCACTAACGGTTATTGTTATGTTAATGACATTAGCTACTACTCATACTTAAAGAGATAATTTATGTCTGATATGCTATAAAATCTAAGTAATTGGTATGCCTATGCTAGACAACCTTTCACTATAACTTTAAAGTTCTTTTAGAAGTTGATCTTTCAACTTTCAAATCATGTTCTCTTAAAGAAAATACTTGTAGAAGTCAGTAGTCCTAAAAAGGTGATTTCTCTATATAAATATATTCACAGAAACATACATGCATATCTGAAGTATATGAGTAAAAATATTAACAGATAGTCTCTGAGTAGTGGTTATAGATAATTTAAATGTTCTTTTAAAGATCATTTTCTGTATTTTTAATTTGTTTATATAAAATGTGCATTGTTTTTCTTATAAGAAAAAACCCTTTTTTCCTGGAGGAAAACATTTCATATATGATGCTTTAAAACATAAATCATTCATACTTGTCTAATCTCATTGTTCTTTTTCCACAAAATGCAAAACAATACACAATTCACAGTGGTTGTAGACATTCTGCCTTCCTCTGTCTCCTATTCCCCACTATTGAGGCCCAGAAGTGTTGTACTCTCTCATCATTCACAAAATATCAGGGTTCTCATTATCCAGGAAAGAACTGATGGCAGATCCTGAGGACTTTATAAAGTACATCCACTTCACAGCTTTTTATTTATTTATTTTAGAGAGAGAGAGAGAGAGAGAGAGAGAATTTTAATATTTATTTTTTAGTTTTCAGTGATCACAACATCTTTGTATGTGGTGCTGAGGATCGAACCCGGGCCACACGCATGCCAGGCGAGCGTGCTCCTCTTGAGCCACATCCCCAGCCCAACTTCACAGCTTTTTAAAAACTTATATTTTGTTTATTGTCTTGTTTAAGTAAAAGGTAATATTAAGTAAATGATAATATTAATTGGCACTCTTGCGCGTTTTTGACCTGAACATTGTAAAACACTGCATAGGTTTTAGCCTATTATGGTCTTATTCAGGTACATGATGGGTTTGAAAGACTTCACAGTTCCACAGACAATTGATCTAAGAAATTATGGGATACTCTCTGGGAATAAAGTGGTGTCCAAGACCCACAGTGGCAGGGCCACAATACGAAGCGGCGATCATCCCTGGCACAGGGTATTGTGAACAGGAAAATGTTCCACAATTCCAGTTCAGAGATCACACCAGGGCTTGGTTATATCTTGAGGCATCAGCCTACCAGTTAACCAAAACACTGTGTTCTGTACCATTGGCCTGAACAGAGCTGGCTGCAAATTATAAATTCATCTCTGCTCCTGACCATGTGAACCATTACAGACAACATAGTTTGACTCTATGAGCTTTTTTCCTTGCTTGATTACAGTTGAAATTGGCTAGATTCTAACTGCTTTTACTTATTTATTTTTTAGTCCTAGGGATTGAACCTGGGTTTTGTGCATGCAAGGCAAGTGCTTTATCACTAAGCCACATCCCCAGCCCTCTAACAGCTTTTAATGTCAACAATAGTATTGATTTAATCATTTTTATAGAATAATAATGATAATGTTTAAGACCTTGAGAAAAGATCAAATAATTATTTACCATAACTTCTTATGACACCTGACTTAATAATCATCTTACTGGGAACAACTCTAATTGGAGATGAGAGAAGAACAGCAATGGAAAACATAGCTTATGCTGGGACATTAGAAAATTAGTGGGAAGGAACCAAGTATCTTGAATTAGGAGTCCAAAAGAGATCTCTCGATTTTTACTCCAAACCTGCTCCTTCTCCACTCATCAGCCCTTCCTGATCTGCTGTACTGGTGCTCGCCAAATTGGCACAGAGACACTCTTGATTCTTCTTTTCCTTTCATTCCCAAATTGAGCCCATTAGCAAGTGCTGTTAGCTGGCCTTCAAAACATTCCCACATTCCTCCATTTCTCTGCTGTTTTTCCTCTCCACAGAAGAAGCTTGGCCCAAGCTCTGGTCATCTCTTGCATGATCAGCAAAATGACTCCTAAAACCAGTCTCCCATTTGTACCCTCACTACCATCTGTTTTCTCCATGGCAGCCAGATGCAAGATGTAAATCAGATCACATATGTCATCCCCCTGCTGAAAGATATCCCATTTCACAGAACAAAATCCCAAATCCTTTTCATCTAGAGTGTCTCCCTGATCTAGGCTCAGCTGACTTTAAGCCTTTTTCTGCATGTCTTTCCCTGGCTTTCTCCTCTAGCTATGCAGGCACCCATGATGTCCCTTGCTCTGCAGATCCTCCAAGGACCTCCTGTGGTTTAATCAATGCAATTCAAGTCTGCCTAAGTGGCTCGCCCAGGAAGGTGTTCCCTCATGGCAGCCCTCCCTTTCTCTTCCTTCCTTCCCTTTTCTAAAAACTTAATTATATTTTGAACTGTGCTCTATCATTTAACTTGTTTTCTGTTTCAGCCTCCAGCATGCCATCTCCACAAGTAGGGATGTGATCTTGTGATCCACTCTGAGCTCAGCTCCAGAGCAGTGCTTCACATGTAGAAGGCACTCAGATATTTGTAGAATGAATAAATGGTCTCATCATTATCCTTTCTTCTTCCATAACTATTTTGAGAATGAGGCTTCATGTGAGAGGTAATCAGGATACCTGAAGACTATAAATCAGCATGCCAGAGGAAATATGAAGTGCAAACAAATTACATTTCCACCATGGGCTGTTTGCAAATACTGCACATGGATGTTTGGACTGCAGATTTCAGTGGCTCAGAGAGATGCTAACCTGAAAGATACTGTATTGAAAGCTATGAAGCCTCACTATAATCATTTATGTAAGTGCTTCTCACCTGCTTCAGGTGGCTATCTTCTTGAGGACAGAGATCGATCCATTCATCTTATATTCTATGATAGTAACTTACAAACAGTAGGTGAAACAAAATACTTGCTGAATTGAATGAAATTGGTCCTTTTCACATCTGGGATGATTTTTAGAATCTGTCGTGCATGTGTGTGTATATTTAAAACATCTAGTTTAAAGTCATCAGATTTAGGGGACATGTCAGTTTTTCCTAAATCAATTTATTGCTTACCCATGAGCAAGTCCACTGTAAAACCCATGACAAACAAAGTTTTTTGGGGGGGCTGGGGATGTGGCTCAAGCGGTAGCGCGCTCGCCTGGCATGCGTGCGCACGCCCAGGTTTGATCCTCAGCATCACATACAGAAAAAGATGTTGTGTCTGCCAAATACTAAAAAATAAATATTAAAATTCTCTCTTTCTCTCCCTCTTTCTCACTCTCTCTCACTCTTAAAAAAAAAAAAAGTGAGCAAGGCTGAGGATGTAGCTCAGTGGTAGAGTACATACTTTGCATGTGTAAGGTTTTATGTTCAGTCCCCAGAACACACACATGCGTGCACGCGCACACACACAAATGAGTTAATTGGAAGCAAATATTTTTAATATGTACAGGGATAGACTATTCTTAATATGTAAAGAACTTTTAAAAATGGAGGAGTATTAGACCAAAAACCTGATAGAAAAATGGGTTAACTATACACTGGTAGAAATTCTTCATAAGGAGAGGGGGGGATTTTCAATTTGTCAGTTTAAGAAATAGAACATCTATATCAATCTCCATTAGTTTTTTTGAAGTGGGGGTGGGTGGGTACTAGGGATTGAAACCAGGGGCACTTTTTCACTGAGCCACATGCCCATTCCTTTTTTTAATTTTTTATTTTGAGACAGGGTCTCTCTTACTAAGTTGCTATGGGTTTCACTAAACAAAGGGAAATTATCCACATGTCAGTAATTTTATTAAGGCTGGCCTTGGACTTGTAATCCTCCAGCCTCAGCCTCCCAAGCCACTGGGATTAGAGGTGTGTGCCACCGCACCCAGCTTCCATTAACAGAAGAAAATACTCTACTAGGAGAATTTAATCAAGAGTCAAGGTTAAGGGAAATAAAGGAGAGTGGTACAGTACCTTAGAGTTAGCAAGGACCAGGAAGCCATTACCATGCTAGGCCTAAGCAAACTCAGAGAGAAAATGGTGTCAACAAAAGGAGAAGGTAGCATCATAAAGCCAAATCACAGTGACTCCGCTGAGAAAGAGGTGGGGGACCAAACACAGCGACCCCACTCATCCTCACCTGCTTCCAGTGAACCTCAGCTAGTACCAGAGTCAGAAAGTAGGAATCTGCTTCCTGGGGCATGGAGCAGTGAAACAGAGTAAAGACAGTCCCTGGAGAAACGAAAGGGAAATTAGCCACATGTCAGTAATTTCAAACCCAGTGGCTCTGTGTGCTGAACTGAGCGTCAAAATGATCACAAGAACTTGAGGCCACCCACTTTGTGAGAATGGGTCTGTGCAGAAGTTAAATCACATCTAAATCTTTGTATCACAGAGCTTTACTGTATTTTAGAATAATGGTATTAAAAGCATAGGGGATGAACGATAACCACACATTATTTGACACTATTCTCACTGAGGAAAAAGGAGCCTATGACTCCTCCCCTTCTGTTTTGGCCAGCAGAATATTGTGAGAGTGGCACCAGCCCTGTTCCCAGGCTTGGCCTTTAAAGTCTGGTAGCTTCCATTTGCTAATGCTTGGACATTGAGTAGAGCACCCAGCTTCCAGGTAAGAAGTCTGACTATGGGTAGATGCCAGCAAAGGAGGAAGCTAAGCTGCTGCAGGAAGAAGGTGTGTGGAAATAGGGGAAAGAGAGAGAGCACAATGCAGCCAGCCCCAGACATTTTGTTCCTTGTTGTGCCGTTTTGGAATATAGTAATAATAAATTGTTGTTTCAAGCCCCTAAGTTATGACACAGCAATAGATAACGTGAACTGATTTTGCTCTAAAGAATAAATTGTCCAAGTTTTTAGCAGAATTGGAAGGAAATACAGGGACACCCAGGATTTGCTGAGTTCTAAAACAAAACTATAGCTCGTTTCAGCCTCTCCCATCAAAAGATTCACACAGCAACTGGGGTAGTGGCTCAGTGCACTGAGTTCGATCCTCAGCACCACCTAAAAATAAATAAATAAAATAAAGGTATTGTGTCCACCTACAATTGAAAAAATACTTTAAATAAATAAATAAATAAAAAAGATTCATGCATAAGAAGTGGCTTTGGAACTGACCACTGCTCCTGACTGTAATCCTAGTGACTCAGCAGTCTGAGACAGGTGGATGGCAAGTTTGAGGCCAAACTCAGCAACTTACTGAGGCCCTAAGCAATTTGGTGAGACCTTGTCTCAAAAAAAATAAAAAGGGCTAAGGATATGGCTCAGTGGTTAAGCACCCCAAGGTTTAATCCCCAGTACAAAAAAAAAAAAAAGAAGAAGAAAAAGAAGAGAAGGAGGAGGAGGAGGAGAAGGAGGAAAAGGAGCTTCAGAGCTAAGATCAAGAGGTTATGTTAGACTGCTGGGGATGTGGCTCAAGCGGTAGCGTGCTCGCCTGGCATGCACACAGCCCTGGGTTTGATCCTCAGCACCACGTACAAATAAAGATGTTTGTTGTGCCGCCGAAAACTAAAAGAATAAATATTAAAAAATTTTTTTAAAAAGAAAGAGGTTATGTTAGAAAAATGTAAGTGCAGGCCTTAGAATCCCAAGGCCGTGGGGCTGGAATTGTAGCTCAGTGGTAGAGCGCTTGCCTAGTAAGGCACTGGGTTTGATTCTCAGCACCACGTATAAATAAATAAGATAAAGGTCCATCAACAACTAAAAAAAATAAATTAATTAAAATTTTAAAAAAAGAGAATCCCAAGACTGTGCCTCATAGACCATTTCAGTAAACAGCAGAACTTTTAGGAAACTTAAAGCAGTGTCCCACATCACCCTCAAGGGAAGCCTTGGTGTTTCCAGTGGGTAATGTAGACACATTCACATCTACTGCATAGAACCACCATGAATAGAACCGTCATGACTATTAGACACAATAACACCCACTCATTCTAACTGTATGTGGAGCACCTACTCCCATGCCAGGCATTGTACCCCGTGTTTGAAAATTCCTGATAGATATCAATCTAATTTCTGGAACAAGAAATTAGAATTCTCAGGGAGTCCTCAAAATTTTAAGTCATTCTGTACTTTCTCCAGAACACCTTCTTTGTATGTTTCAAAATAATAAGGACTGGATACCGAAGTAAACAAAGAGCCATTTTTCTGTGATGGGGTTATACTAAAAGTTTCTGAGGTTTTTCTGCCAAACGAAACACACAAACAAGCAAAACTCAAGAACTAAAACATTGGTAATAAATTCTAGAGTTGTGTGGTTTATTATTACCATAGGCATATATATTTGGACAAGATTATGATACATTTTTAAAAATATATATTTATTTTTCAACTGTAGTTGGACACAATACCTTTATTTTACTTATTTATTTTTATGTGGTGCTGAGGATCAAACCCAGGGCCTCACACATGCTAGGAGAGAGCTCTACCACTGAGCCACAACCCTAGCCCCTATGGTACATTTTGATGATCTCTACTTGATATTGGCATTTGAGAATATAAAATATAAAAGAAGGGAACATTAATTCACAGTAAATGCCAAGTAAAATGATTTAAGCAATTGAAAGATACTAGCACAAACATTTAAAATTTAAAGGTTATCTTTTCTTAAAATGAAATTCCAAGAGACATTGGCATTCCTACATTCATTGCAGCCTATTCACAATAGCCAAGAAGTGGAAGCAAACTTGAAAAACTTGACCCAGCTATCCCACTCCTTGGACTATACCAAAGGACTTAAAATCTGCATACTATAGTAATGCGGCCACATCAATGTTTATAGCAGCTCAATTCACAATAGCTAAACTGTGAAACTAACCTAGATGCCTTTCTAGATGAATGGATAAAGAAACTGTGAGATATATATATATATATATATATATATATATATATATATATATATATATACACACACACACACACACACACAATGGAATATAATTCAGCATTAAAGAGCATAAAAGTATGGCATTTGTAGGTAAATGGATGCAGTTGGAGAATATCATTCTAAGGGAAGTAAGCCAATCCCAAAAAAACAAAGGCCCAATGTCTTCTCTGATAAGTGGATGCTGATCCACAATGTGTGTGTGTGGTGGGGGGGGGGGGCGCATGGGAAAAATGGAGGGGGAAAAAAAGAATAACAGGAAGATGAAGAATGATTTGGGAACATCAGAAAACAAGGACATATTTAATTCTAATCCATTTCCTAATCTAGAAACAATTCATGAACAGAAAAGGACTATGTCCTTTATACACAATGCAACAATAACAATCAAATAAAAGAAACTATAAAACAAAAACAAAAACAAACAAACAAAAAAAGAAGTGGAAGCAATCTAAGTGCCCATGAACTGATGGATGGATAAAGAAAATTTGGCCCATGTATCATGGAATACTATTCAGCCTTAAAACAGTGAGATCCTATCTTTTGTGACAGACAGCATATAGAACTGGAGATCATTATGTTAAGTGAAATAAACCAGTCACAGAAAGACAAATACAGCCTGATCTTACTCAGAGGGATCTAAGAAAGCTGATTTCATAGAAGTTGACCATTGAGTGGTGGTTACCAGAGGCTGGGAGAGTGAGCAGGGGAAGGAATGGGGACCAGTTTACCAATGGGTACCACGACAGTTAGGGGAAAGCAGTTTTGGTGTACCACCATACAGTCGGTGACTTGGATGACAGTAATTTACTGTATGTTTCCAGAGGCTAGAAGACAGAATTCTGAAAGTTTTTACCTCAAAGAAATAATAAAAGTTTGAGGAAATGCATATATTCAAACTAATTTAAATATTATACAATCATTCATTGGATCATTATATTTTCATTATACTATTCATCATGTATGTTATCTCATTAATAGGTACAATTTAAAATTTTTAACGTAACATTAAAAATAAAATTAAAATTTTCTTTAAAAAATGAGATTTCTGAAATCTCTAAGACAAGATTGACCAGTCAAGGGATAGTTTCTAGTCTTCATTTAATTAAAAAATAAAAACCTTCCCTCCAAAAAAGAAGTTAAAAAAAAAAAAAAAAACAGAAAGAATGAATTGTGTAGGGCTGGGGATGTGGCTCAAGTGGTAGCGCGTTCTTCTGGCATGCGTGCGGCCCGGGTTCGATCCTCAGCACCACACATAAACAAAGATGTTGTGTCCGCCGAAAACTAAAAAAATAAATAAATATTAAAATTCTAAAAAAAAAAAAAAAAAGAATGAATTGTGCGGATTGTCTTGCTGATTGTTTCATGTCACATATTCCATATGTTGAATGTTTCTTTAATTTTGTGTTAATGTTAATTAAATTATTAAGAGCATGTCTAAAAGCATCTTCAAATTAAGGTATATATTACTTATCATAAACTCATTCTCTTTTTATAATGATGAAAAAGTTGTCTTTCTGCCAGGCATAATGGTGCATGCCTGTAATCCTAGTGGCTTGGGAAGCTGAGGGAGAAGGATCATGAGTTCAAAGCCAGCCTCAGCAAAAAGCAAGGTGCTAAGCAACTCATTGAGACCATGTCTCTAAATAAAATACAAAAAAGGGCTGAGGATGTGGCTCAGTGGTTGAGTGTCCCTGAGTTCATTCCCTGGTAACAAAAAAAAAAAAAAAAAAAATTGTCTTTCCAATCTGATTTTGATTTTTCTTTTAAAGTCAATATTTGCCTTTGCTAATTCAGATTTTAGATCAATTTCTGACTTCATGGTGGAATAATCCCCAGTGACATTCACTGTTCTTTTTATTTTTTTCCCCCAGTGCTGGGGATTGAACCCACGACCTTGTACATGGTAATCACACATTCTACCACTGAGCTATATTCCAGCCAGTGTATTTCTTCTGATAAAGCATATTTTCCTTTACAAAAGTCTTTCCATTAATGATTCTGCTAATTGAGCTATTCCATTTTTGTTTGCCAAGGCAAAAAAGTTTTCTACCTTATCAACTACTAACATTGCTTAAATATTTAATGAGATATTACATTTCTATGCATTAAGCAATAGAAATCAAATATGCATTTGATTATAATGTCTTTTAAAAGCAGACTGCTCAAAACAGAAGTCTGTTTTTGATAACAAGATTTGCATCATGATTACTTAATGCTTCAATTACTATCAAACAGATTTTAAGCAATTTAACATCTCTCTCAATTTCATAACATTTCTCTCCCATCAGAGCTAGCTTCAGTGGTTATAAAACAATTTTATCTCAGCTACCTGGTACACTGAGGCAGGATGACTGTAACTTCCAGGGCAACCTTAGTGAGACTCTGTCTCAAAATAAGAAAAAAATTGTGAAAGGCCAGAGATGCAGGTCAGGGGTGAAGTGCCCTTGGGTTCAACTCCAGTAAGGAAAAAAAAAAATTTTTTTAATTACAATTTAGGGTCTTTAAATTTTTTTCAACTATTTTCTTGTGTATGTTTTAGTGTTTTGCAGTTGAAATGACACACACTTTCCTTTTTATTGTTTTGGTTGCAAAAGAGAATTTCTCATTAGACAAAATTTAAAGACTCTTATCATTTTTCTTATTCTAAAAATTGCCATGAAGACATCATCTTATAGAACATACAAACTGGTTCCAGGTTCAGCACCTGAATCAGTGTAACTGCTTTCATCCATCTTATATTCAGAATCCGCACTAGATTTGCTTTCTCGGCTAGTTGTTTTTGACGTTTCATCTTCAAGTTTTTGAGCAAAACACTTTTGCTACACTAGAGTGACCTACCTTCTGTTTGTCTATAGCATATAAAATTGTACTAGTTCATTAGCTGCCTGAATCAGAAACTGTTAGTCATATACCAGATCCACAATGGAATACTTTCTGTAAGGAATTTGGGGTGCAGCAGATGTAAGGAGCCTGGTAGTGGGGGGGAGGTATTAATAAGTAAGAAAAAGTCAGAGTGTCTCCGTCTTGCAGTCTGCTCTCTAAGAATGTGTGAAAGTCAAGAAAAGGTTTTTCCTTAGATAGATTCCTTTATTCAGGCCTTAATAACCTTTTTTTTTTTCTTTTTTCTTTTTTAAGGTCATTCTGCATTTGGTAAAGAATCTGCATTTTGTTGTTTGGCGGACTAACCAGCAGCATCTACATTTCTAACTTTGCCCTCAAATTCTGAAGTTCTGTTGAGTAATTTGTGCTCCTCCAAAACTATCAAAGGAAGATGAGGCTAAGCAAACTTCATCTCGTTAGGAATTGCCATAAATGCCTGTCTGTGATTGCCCTCTAGTGGACCACATTCGCCTAACGTCTAAAGCTACTTACATACAGATCTTTTTGGACCAGAGCCTTTTCAACTCACCCTTTAGACTCAGGCTTCTCGCATTCTTTCCACCCCTACTCCTCACCATCCTTGCATATTGATTTGTGTGGTTATTTGATTGACATGGCTCCTCCCCTTTCACAACTCCCCCCTCCCTATCCCTCGTATATTGATTTGTGTGCCTATTTGATTGGCATTTATCTCCTCCCCTTTTACAAGTTATACTTTGTCTGAGGCAGGGACTGTTTTCCTGACATCATTCTGCAATAAATATATGTTAAAGGGTTGAATGTCCAGAGTCTCTAACACTTCTTCCCTCTAGCTAACTGCAGTGAGTAATAGAAAATGTAAGTTTAGCCCGGCGCAGTGGGGCACACCTGTAATCCCAGCAGATCGGGAGGCTGAGACAGGAGGAAACTGTTCAAAGCCAGCCGCAACAATAGCCAGGCACTAAGCAACTCAGTGAGACACTGTCTCTAAATAAAACACAAAATAGGGCTGGGAATGTGGCTCGGTGGTCAAGTGCCCCTGAGTTCAATCCCCAGTATCAAAAAAAAAAAAAAAAAAAAAAAAAAAAAAAAAAAGTAAGTTCAAAACATCTGTGCTGGAAATTTTCTTTAGAAAATTTATGTTACTTAATTTTAGAGAAATAATTTTTATTTATATAACATACATATAGAATAGTGCACAAATTTTAGTGTATATACTGTTCAATAAATTTTCAAAAATGATCACATACATGCAACCAGTATGCAGATCAAGAAACAGAATGTCCCAGAAACGCAGAATTCTTTCTGGTCCCTACCCTACCTGAGGGTAACTACTATTGTGGCTTGAACAACATAAATTCATTTTTCCTGCTTTTATATTTTATAAAATATAAACTTGTACAATATGTACCCATTTGTGTGTTTTTATCTTTTTTTGCCCAATATTACATTTGTGATTACATTGTGTATTACATTTTCATCCATGTTGCTGTCTATATTGCTTTTTAAATAGTGATTCCAAAGGTCCGAAATTATATTTGTGTTAAAACGGGAAAAGGCTGTTTCAATTATTCTAAGTGGTAATTAATAATGTCTCTTTTTTTAAAAAAAAAATACTTTTTCTAGTAGATAGACACAATGCCTGTATTTTATTTTTATGGGGTGCTGAGGATCAAACCCAGTGACAGGCAAGCGCTCTTCCTCTAAGCCCCAGCCCCAGCCCACAATGTCTCTTAAACTGAGCATAATCTTGCTTGGTCAGTCAGAGAAGCAATCTCTAAAGATGAACTTGAGACTTGAAGCAGTGACTCAGAGCTGCCCAGCTCCTCTCTGCAGTTCGTTGTATTCCACCTTGTGTGGCTGTTTCTCTCCTAGTCCACAATGCTTTTGGGTTCTCTCCTAGTCCACAGTCCATTCTGCTCTGATGTCCACTCCCATCTCTGGGTTCCATGAACACTGCCTTCTTTCTATGTATCTTCCTATCTTTTGACTTCCTTGCTTCTTCTGCTGTGTGTGTGTGTGTGTGTGTTCCTTTCCTGCTTGGAGGTGAATAGGTGGATTGGGGTACGGAGTGTGAAGCTGAGTGCTTTGAGGTCTGAGGGAAAAAGGTGAAAAATGATATAAATAGTAAAAGGAACTGAATCTGGGAAACTGTTTTGCAACCCATTTATTTTTCCTTAACAAATCTGAAATGTGTAAAGACACATTTCAATGTATTGGTGTTGATAAAGATGTGCAGAAAAAGTGAATGATGCTTTTTGGAAAAGCCTGAAGGCTACACAACTATAGGACAGATGACGAATATAGCTCAAGACGATGCTCACTCAACCTGACCACTCCACTCTCCACTTAGAGAGGGTACAGAAACTTCCTTTTCTCTGGGGAGGTGATTGTGTGGAGGTGAAGAGAACACTAAACTTATGGTTAGACAAACTAGGACTTGCCAGGCATGGGCCACCACAGCAACTTGGGAGGTTGAGGCAGGAGGATTACAAGTTCAAGACCAGCCTCAGCTACTTAGCAAGACCTTGTCTCAAATAAAAAGAGCTGGGAATGTGGCTCAGTGGTAAAGCACCTCTGAGTTCAATCCCCAGTAGCAAAAAAAAAAAAAAAAAAAAAAAAAAGAAAGAAAGAAAGAAAGAAATAAGAAGAACTAGGGCTGAGTTTGTACTTAGTCATTTACAATTTCTGCCCTTTGGGCAAGTCATCCACTATCTGAGCTTCATCTGTTAAAATGAGGGTTCTGATACTTATCCTACAGAGTCATGTAGAGGAGGAACAAAATAATTTCCTTTTACCCTTACTGAGTTCTTAGCTCAGGAAATGAGTGCTTCCCTGGAAAGTACTGTAACAGAAGACAGATTAGCAAGAAAAAAAAAAAAGCATGCAAATTTATCTACTACAAATTTATATGATATAGAAAACTTTATAAGAAAATACTCAGCTGGGCATGGTGGTACACACCTGTAATCCCAGCTACTCAGGAGGCTGAGGCAGGAGAATCACAATTTGAGGCCAGTCTCAACAACTTAGTGAGATCATGTCTCAAAATAAAAAATGCTACTCAGGAGGCTGAGGCAGGAGAATCACAATTTGAGGCCAGTCTCAACAACTTAGTGAGATCATGTCTCAAAATAAAAAATAAAATGGACCGGGGATATAGCTCAGGTAGAGTGCCCCTGGGTTCAATCCCTAATATCACTAAATAAAAAAAATAAAATAATTGAAAAAAATAAAGACAAACAAATAGTTAAAAATGAATGTTTTTTGGTAGGTTTGGTGAAGAATGGATAGTCACCAAAAGAGTGTGATCTAATGTTAATAAACCAGGGAAACTTAGCAGGCCTGTTGGTTCAGATTCTTCTCTGTGACCTTTCATCTTTGCAGATAAGATGGTCCTTTCCTCTGGATACAGGGAGAGGGAATACCTCTCATATAACCCTTAAGGGAAGGTCAGAAAATCCTTGCTAGGTTTTCTGACCTGCTCTGGGAAACAGGGCGAATGAAAGACCATAGTCACTTGCCTGCTTCTGCCATTTACTCAGAACATTCTATTGGCTTAAAATATTCAATGTGCCAAGGTGCCATGTTTTGAGGTAACATGTCCTACACCCCATCAGTTGGAAGGGGGATTAAGTAGAAGGCTGTGGCAGTAATCCCAGTGGGTAATGATGAGCTCTGAATCCAGCTCTGAGCACTGCTGTTTCTTGCCTGGGTTATTGTAATAACTTCCTAATGGCTATTGTCCCTGTCCACCGCCCCCCCGCCCCCCCCCCCCCCCCCCCCCCCGCTTTAATAGACTTAAAGTTCTGAGAAGAGTCTGGACTACACATTTACACGTGAGCTTGAACCCAGGAGGCTCTGGGGTGTCATTGCAATTTGTCCTTATGTATTCCTTCTGAAACACTTGTTAGATTGCTTTTAACGGATGATTTATGTGCCCCCTTCTCCCAGTTTCTGCCGCCACCTTGACAGTTTGGATCTGGAATGTTCCCAAAGACGCATTCGTTAGCATCTCAGGCCTTAGCTTGACACCATTGGAAGGTGGTGGAAACTTAAAGAGATGTCTATTTTCTAGACAGTTCAACGTAGAAAAATCTTGTGACTTTACACAGTAATTTCACTCCAGAATCTTCTCACCCTTACCAAGATGAAGCTCTTACCTAGTTCTAAATCCTTCCAATTTTTTTTTTCAAAAAATATTCTAAATCCCAAGGAATTTACTCAGTTCCAGCATACCCAGAAATGATACCCAGGCTGGCCCTGAACTCCTGAGCTCTAGCAGTCCTTCTGCCACACCCTTCCACATAGCTGGGACCACAGGCATGTGGCACTGCACCAAGTTTGAGGTAGTTTCCACTCACTTAAAATTGAGAATCCTTCCCAATACATTAAAACAGTGATCTCATTTGGGACTCTCTGTATGCTGATCCCATATAGACTAATCTTACCTTTCCTATTCTGCTAGAAGACAGAAATGTGAGCCAAGGATAGATCAACAGGGGCTGCTAATCTTCTGTTAAATGCTCTCTAAGCAAAGTTGGATCTCAAGGGTTTGGGGATTAAGTGTAAAGCATCTTATCTTTAGCTATGGAGTTACTTGTTCATTCAGGCATCTTCTTTAAGCAGTCAATTCTATCTTTAATTATAAGTTCAGGTTAGGCTATTACAAATGTCTACAAAAATCCATTGTTGAAAAAGTTAGACTTTTTATATCTTTTTTATTACCATGGGTGTGAAAACTGAAGACAGGGTCTTTCTTTCTTTCTTTCTTTCTTTCTTTTTTAGGTTATCATAGTTACTTGTGGTGCTTTAACTATAAAGAAAAAGTCAAGTCTAATTTATAAAATGGAGAATGACACATCAACTAGACAATAATACAAGGCACAATGTACAAGATAATACAACAGATACAACAGAAGCTTATATATTGAGCACTTACTGTATGCCAAGTCCTGTGCTAAATGCTTAAATACATTATTCAATTTATATTTATCTTTCACAGAAACCATGCTAACGGTCTTGTATCAGGAGACTCAGAGAGGCTATCTAAATTGCCCATGACCTCCTGGCTGGTTAATGGAAAAACCAGAATTCAAACCCAGGCTGAACTGACTCCAGGGATTAATAACCAAATTATACTGTCTGGATTTTAAGTCTCTCTTTTAATCCTAAATGTGCAGAAATTTAACTGAGTATGTTTTGCTTTCTCTTTGTGATGATTTCAAAACATTTAAGAGACATTAAGAACCAGAGTGGGGGTAGATAGTAGCATTTGAAAGTACAGTTTAGATTTTCATCAGTAGTGAGAAGCTCTGGCCACCTTGGGTCCACATTTCCACAGCATGGGGTCAGGAGTAAAGTTGCCTCTTTTGACGTGGCAAGTCCACCTGGAGCTGGCCCAGTTCTCTGCAAACACTCTTGTGGCTCCCTGATATTCAGCTTTGCCAGTTCTTGGGAAACCTGGGCTAACCGAAGACTTCCATGGTGCCCTGTTATTTGAAAGTCCTTCATACCCTGCTCTGACCCCTTGCCTCCACCCATCCCTTCTGCCCTGCGCTTCCAAGAGGAGCTTCCCACGTACACACTACTCTGTGCCTCACGTTGATCATGTGCCTACAATCCCCTTCTTCTTTCTCAATTGCTAAATTCCTATGTGTAATTTAAACCCATCAAGCGTCAACCCCTCAGGAGATAGAAGATCCTGCTCTGGAATTCTCCTTACCTACCCATGGAGGGTGCTTTGGTAGCCCTTTACATCCTTGTCTCCTATACACTTTTACCTCACTGGTATAATTGTGGGCTGGGTTCCTCTACTAGACTCTGAGCTCCCCAAGAGGAAAGGCCCATCTTATTCTTCTTTGCATTCCCAAACCTGTTATCATGATCAGTGCAGAGCAAGTGTTCAACCAGTGGTATTTCCTTCCCCTTCTCCTTAATGGCAGTGACTGACTTATCCTCTATGAAATTTCTCTGCTTAACTCAGCAGTATTCAGATCTGATTGTTGTGACTGGTATATCATCTCTTAGCCCATGTCTCATGCCATATTGAGCCTGGCTGTTCTAGTATCCTTCTTAGTCCCTCATGGCTTGCGTCAACCCAGCTATCAGCCATACCTGTTACCTTCAGGTTCTGACCTGATCATCAAGCTGAAGAGAAAGTTCACTTGTTAAGATAAAAGGAACCTTGACTCTCAGGTGTGGGGGCTTTTACTACCCATATGTGTTATACTCAGTGTTCTCAAAGCAATAGAGGTGTACAATACCCTAGATTCTTTTCTTGATATCAAGCTACTTCTGTCTACCAGCCTGCCCACTCTTCTAATGGGAATAGTATTTTATTTCCCTGGCTTTAATTTCTTGCCTGATTTTCCATGGATCACGCCTTTCCTGGTCTTTCTGGCCACCTTATCTAAAATGACAGAAGTGACAGTATCCAGCGTGGTTTCTTGGGTCTCCCAGGCCTGAAGTCTCCCAAGTAGATTTCACTTTTGAGTTGGATTCCTGTCTTCCTTGCTCTCTGCTTCCAGTCCAGTAGATGGCGAACTTTTCCTGCCTCTCCCTCGGGTTGTTTCTTCTTTTGGATGAGAAAATTACAGCCTTTGAGAAAATTGCTACAGGATGCCACGTCCAGGAAATAACATGCACGTCTCTCTGGAACCATCCCCTACTCCATCTTCCTCTCTCCAATGGTTTTCTTATTGGCACAGAGGCAGATCATTTATGGGTGAAGTGTGGGGATTCTGGAATCCTGCTTCAAATCTGGTTCTGCTCTTTTTATTTGTGTAGACTGGATTAACCCTTTAATCTCTGAATTTGTACCCATGTTAAGTGCAGAGACTACTGTTACCTGATTCATGTGGTTGTTGTAAAAGAATCAATAATCAAACAAGGAGAATGTGCCTGGCACAATGCCTGGCACACCAGAAACAGGTTATATATGTCAGTTATTATTGTGGGCTGTGTGGCAGAAAGACATGTGGCAAATGTGGAAGGACAGCCTCCCAGAACTGCTGTCCTTCTCACTTGCTCTGTCATTGCTCACAATGCATGGGTTAGACCACACAGTGCCAACCAGCCAGAAATAGATATGTGGAAATAGATGCTTAAATAATTTTAGTATGTCCTGTGCAGTAAAACCTCAGGGGAGAATCATCTAAACACTGTAGGTTAGGCTTTATCTCTAAATCGATCACAATGTGTATTGTACTACATGGGGGGGGTGGCCCGGGGAGGTTTTTTGTTTTTGAGTTAATAGATGTATTACCATTAATAACTCTAGTGAGGAAAGGGATAGGGAAGAAGCCCCTTCTCTCTAGCTCATAATAGTTTAAAGCTCCCTGTAGGGCAGCAGTTACAATCAGTCCTCATCAGCCCTGGACAAGCTGAGCTAGAACAATTTAAGTTGTTTCAGCTTTCATCATTAGGAGCATCATCAAGTGGGCTCTCATGTCCCCTTTGTCCCCCTCAACCTCCCCTCCCCTCCCCTCCCCTTCCTTCCTTCCTTCCTGTTTTCTAAGCATTTCCTTACTTTCTGGCACCATAAGGCTCCCCAGACCCATCTTGTATTTTCTCCGCTCCAGTCCTGGGATGAACCATTCTAGGAATCTTGTTTTCCTTTTATCAAAACAAACAAATAACCCAATCAATAAATGGGCCAAGGACCTGAACAGACACTTCTCAGAATATACAATCAATCAACAAATATATGAAAAAATGCTCATCCTCTTTAGCAATTAGAGAAATGCAAATCAAAATTATTCTAAGATTTCATCTCATTCCATTCAGAATGGCAGCTATTATGCATGCAAACAACAATAAGTGTTGGCAAGGATGTAGGGAAAAGGGTACACTCACACGTTGCTGGTAGGACTGAAGATTGGTGCAGCCAATATGGAAAGCAGTGTGGAGGTTTTTTTGGAAAATTGGGAATGGAACCACCATTTGCCCCAGGTATCCCACTCTGGTTTATACCCAAAGGACTTAAAAACAGCATACTACAGGGACACAGCCACATCAATGTTTATAGCAGCACAATTCACAATAGCTAAACTGTGGAGCCAACCTAGATGACCTTCAATAGATGAATGAATAAAAAAATGTGGCATATATGTACACAATGGAATATTACTCAGCAATAAAAGAGAATAAAATCGGGGCTGGGGATGTGGCTCAATTGGTAGCACGCTCACCTGGTATGTGTGGGGTGCTGGGTTCGATCCTCAGCACCACATAAAAATAAAATAAAAAGATGTTGTGTCCACCGAAAACTAAAAAATAAATATTAAAAAAAAAGAGAATAAAATCATGGCATTTGCAGGTAAATGGATGGGGTTAGAGAAGATAATGCTAAGTGAAGTTAGCCAATCCCAAAAAACCAAATGCCAAATGTTTTCTCTGATATAAGGAGGCTGACTCATAGTGGGCTAGGGAGGGGGAACATGGGAGGAATAGACAAACTCTAGATAGGGGAGAGAGGTGGGAAAGGAAGGGAGGGGGCATGGGGTTAGCAATGATGGTGAAATATGATGGACATTATTATCCAAAGTACATGTATGAAGACACGAATTGGTGTGAATATACTTTGAATATACTCAGAGATATGAAAAATTGTGCTGTATATGTGTAATAAGAATTGCAAAATGTTCCGCTGCCATATAGAAATAAAAAATTAATTTAAAAAATTTTAAAAATAAAATAGAATAAAATTGGAGACCAAGATCTAGGAGTGTTCTTATTGCCTTGAATATCAGTGTATCTAGACTTTCTCAGCAGACTGAACTGCAAAATATGTGTATGTCTAACTCACATAAACACATATTAATATCTATCTGTCAATCAAGCCATGAGTTTGCATTGAAACCTTAGATTCTAGTCCAACACTCCAATGTTCATTTTAGCCTTCCCTTTCCTTATTTATATCTTCCTACTCATTAACTATAATGCATTTACTTATTTGTACATGCATGTATAGCAATTCAAGATTGGTAACACACACCCTTGTGGGAAATATTTTCACTAACTGGAAAGCAGCATGTATGTGAGATTCTTTTAGTCTTTAACTATTAAAAGGGGATAGTTTTTAGACTCTCACAATCCTGATGTCTTCTTTAGAAAATAGAACATTTTAGGAATAATCTCTTTACAATGCATTGCCTAGACTGAGCAATTTATTTGATGAGTTTGAAGAACAGTATTTATTTATTTGTTTGTTTGTTTGTTTATTGTATTCCAGGCACTGTAGGTCTATAAATACACTTTCATTGGCATTAGTTGTAGTTAAACTGCTTTATACCTAAGACACTCTTCATTAATATTTGGACTTCAAGATAACTTACAAAATCCACAAATACAAACACTGTAGCTCAGAGAGGTTAAATGGCTTCCCAGCATATCACTATGAGTTCATGGTAGTTGGAATCTCAGTTTGATTTCCAAAATTAGGTCTCTTGTTCACAAGCTATTGAGAATACAGGAGCAATGCCTCCAGCAAGAAACCAGCTGGATGGGTCTGGTGAACTGTAGTTGTGACTACTAACTTATTTTAAAGGTTCTGGTAGTCATTTGTTGAATTTGTTGTTGTTACTTCTGCTTTTTAAATGCAATATGATGTACCATGAATCCTCGAATGGAGGTTTATAATGGAAGACGAGGGAGGAATAGAAAATGTTTAAGTGGAGCTTGATTAACAAGAAGAAAAGTACTATACAACAAGATTATTGCAAGGGAAAAAGGGAACCATGGAACGTGAAAATTATAGAAAATAATTTGAAATGTGGAGAATGGTGGGTTTCTATGGAAAGCGATGCTGAGACTTAGCTAAGGGACTAATGTAATTTCATTGATGAAAAAGATGATGAATTAAGAAAGGGTTTATCTTGTTTTCCAATCCAGGACCGGAGAGTGTAAGGCAGGTGGCTACAAAATTACAATGAAAAGGAGAGGGTAAAGCTGGAATCTGGTGGATCCCTGAAGGGCTTTGGGATCTGGTTTTATTGGCAGGGGTCTGTGCTGGTAGGAGGGGCTTCCAGGAATGTGTAACAAAGTCCAAAGGGTGTGAGAACACCAACTAGATTTGTTAGCCATATCAATAGTTTATATGTCCTAGTAGAAGCTGGAAAGAGAAGGGCTCAGGCAGGAAGACAAACATCTCGGAGCAGCCTAGAGATGCCTTGCTTGGTGTTTTTTCTTTTCTTTTCTTTTTTTTTTTTTTTTTAAGTGTCAGGGCTATGGCTTTCAAATGTAAGGAAGGCAGCAGAGGAACAACATTGCCATTATCTCTGAATATACTTAGATTTATTTAAGATGTTTTAAGATGAGTGGGATGACTGCATCCTTATATATCTATAGATATTGAGAGGGGGATAGAAGAGCAGAAGCCAGTCAACAAGATTTAGAATAGATATCTTTTCTTTTTTCCTTTTCTAAAGAGATTAATCAAGAGTTGCATGAAAAAGTATTCATATACAATGATAAGAAAAAAATACAGAGCGTATCGAAAAGTTGTTTAAGAGAAATCATAAATAAATAAGGATTGGGCTTGAAAGTAAAATGGAGGAAATATTTGGACAAGGATGTGAGATCTACTTTACTCATGAACTCAAAGTTCCATAAACCAGATGCAGATCAGTGGGACATTGAGATCTGGGGATGAGAGGAGTGGGGCGGGGGACACTGAGCTCTATTAAAATATGCAGTAGGCATGATGAATTACCCATTTAAAAGGCCTCCACCTGCTCTGGGGAACTCAAGGTCAATGGTCTTGCCTCTCATGAAATGCTTATGAAATGTCAAAAATCTATGCTGGACATTGAACCCAGGGCAGGCTTCACACATGCAAACAACACTTCTTTTTTAAATAAGATCGATATTTGCTTAATGAACTCTGGCTAGATTATAAATTTACTCTGCACGTACTGCATAGCAAAGTATATTCAAAGGTGCAAAATGATTGAAAAAAGCTTGTAAACCACACCTTCCTTCTGGTGAGCACTGGATAGAGATCTGATCAAACTAAATAAAAGCTTTGTCTAAGTGGAAGAAAAACCGGCTATTTTAAAGAGTTGGTACTTCAGGAATTTTTATCTGTTTAATCTCTATGCAAAAGGGACTTCCAACTTTTTACTAAGGAGAAGAAGAAGAGAAGGAAAAAGGAAAGAGAAAGAGGAAGAAAACATATGGAAAAAATAAAAGAGCCATAAATCAATAATAAAGAAAGGGGTAAGAAACGGAGCACAAAGAGAAAGAGATGCATGCCACATGAATGAAAAACTGACTTATTAGTAATAAATTCCACTGACAGTGACTTTAAGTCTAGCTGGGTTCTAAAGATTTTTCGTGTTCTAAGAATCCTGTTCTTAAGCTAAATAAATGTCTTGTTGGTCCTCAGGTGGTTCAACTGGCCTAACCAGTGAAAAGCCCCCCTTGTCACTAGGCCTCTTCCTGGCTCTCTGCTGGGCCATCTATTGTGCCTAGCTCTGCCACCAGGAGGGCACCTGCAAATGGACAGCTGCCTCTGCCTGTGTCTGGTAGTTAGGTCAATTTGTAAGGAAGTAGGGACTCCCATCTTGACCCTGCTTTCCACCCAAGCTTTATCTTTCTTAAGTGTTAGGAATATCTGGATACCTAAGGAGAGTTGGTAGAGTTTAAATCAAAAGAGAGAAGTTATTTGTAAGTTGTGTAATTGATTCAGAATTAATGCATGAGTGGGGCCCAAGTATTGACACTTAAAATAGCTTCATAGTGACTGTACAGCTAAACTTGAGAGATCCATATATTATTTATTTTTGGGGGGGGGTTGGTGGTGGAGGGACACTATCACTCTGGGATATACTTGCACTCTTTAGCCGTGGGATCTCAAACTTGTGTGTATATAAGGACCAGCTGAGGAGCTCATTAAAATGCAGCAGGTCTGAGGTGCATCCCAAGATTCTGCCTTTTTAGTGAGCTCAGGGCATGCCCTGTACTGTTGGGTGGCTGCCCTCACTTAATCTAGGGAGTTCATTATGCACCTGGTTCCTATTGCTGTGCTTATTAGAACTTCAAAGTCTCAATCTCTCTTTTAACCAAATATGAGTACATGGACATTATGGTATTTTTTTTTTAGTTTTTAAATTTTCCTTAATGAGTCAGTAGGTAGTACTTTCTAATATAATGCGGGGGGGGGGGGATAAAAAGTGATACAATACAATTTTATCCCACTTCTGTGATTATACTACATTGTTCCTGCTGACTTCAATGATCCCAGACTTATCTAAATAATTAGTTAACAGTCATTATCATTTTCAAAATTATTTTTAGAAGTTAACTTACTTTAAAGTTAACTTTTAAGTTAACTTTCTTTTCTTTTTCTTCAATTTATTTATTTATTTATTTAGGCTTTGTTACAGCAGGTAGCCCTCCTGACCCATTCATTCTTTTTATTTTTTTAATATTTATTTTTTGGTTGTAACTGGACACAATATCTTTATTTTATTTATTTATTATATATTTTATATGTTTTTATGTGGTGCTGAGGATCAAACCCAGGGCCTCCCATGTGCTAGGCGAGCACTCTACTGCTGAGCCACAACCCCAGCCCCCACTCCCCCATTTATTCTTCTTTGCCTTGCCCTTATAGCTGGGTTTCCCCAGGGCCTTCTCCACATACACACATACCACACTGGGTACCTTATCCAAACTTATGACTTTAAATCCCATCTCCTCGTTAATAATATACAAACATATATACCCAGCCCACACACTTCTCCCTCCTTTTCTCCCTCCCTCCCTCCCTCCCTCCCTCCCTTCCTTCCTTCCTTCCTCCCTTTCTTACTTTCTACTTGGGATTGAATCAAGAGGCGCTTTGCCACTAAGCTACATTCCTTGTCCTTTTATTTTTTGAGACAGAGTCTCACTAAATTGCCAGGACTCAAACTTGCAATCCTCCTGCCTCAGCCTCTTGAGTCACTGGGACACAGAGCCTGGCCCACACCTCTTACTTGAACTCCAGTCTAACGTAATTAGTTGCCTGATTAACAATTTCTCTTGGATGATCATGGGTATCTCAAACTCTTCTTATCCAAAAAGGACACTTTCCTCCCCAACTCTTCTTTCCCCTGCAGCCCTTCCTATTTGGGTTGAATGCAGTTCCATCCTTTTAATTAGTTGCTTGGACCAAATCTCTTTTGCACCCCATTTAACCCATCAGGAGTTGGTTTTACTTTCAGTATATATTAGAAGTCTGACCACTTTACACCTTCACCAGTGCCAATACCCTGCCTCAAGCCACCCTCTTCTCTTGCCTGAATGACAGCAGCAATTTGACAGCTGGTCACTATTTTCTTCCTCACCTCTTCCTCTCTTAAAATAAAAGTTTCTTTAAATAAACTTAGCAGTTTGATATAAGGAGAGTAACTAAGAACAGAGTAGGGACGAAGAGCATGAGAAGAAGATTAACATTAAACAGGGATGAGAGGTGGGAGGGAAAGGGAGAGAGAAGGGAAATTGCATGTAAATGGAAGGAGACCCTCAGGGGTATACAATTACATACAAGAGGAAGTGAGGGGAAAGGAGGAAAAATATAAGGGGGAGAAATGAATTACAGTAGAGGGGGTAGAGAGAGAAGAGGGGAGGGGAGGGGGGAGGGGGGATAGTAGAGGATAGGAAAGGCAGCAGAATACAACAGACACCAGAATGGCAATATGTAAATCAATGGTTGTGCAACTGATGTGATTCTGCAATCTGTATATGGGGTAAAAATGGGAGTTCATATCCCACTTGAATCAAAGTGTGAAATATAATATATCAAGAACTATGTAATGTTTTGAACAACCTACAATAAAAATTAATTAAAAAATAAATAAAAAAAACTGAAAAAAAAGAACTATGTAATGTTTTGAACAACTTACAATAAAAATTAATTTAAAAAAAAAAAAAAAGAAAGTAGTGAAGAGGAGTCTGAAGCATAGGATAAGTCCAAAGACAGAATAGCAGTGAAAAAAAAAAAAAAAGAGAAGGGAGAGTGTGGAGATCTCAATGTATGAAGGGTGGGGGGAGGAGAGAGAACAGAAATAAAAAATAAATAAATAAATAAATAAATAAATAAACTTAGCAGACAATAGAACTAAAATAACCCATATTATAAAACATTGTTGTGTTACAGTCAGCTTTTCATCACTGTGACCAAAATATCTGACAATAACTACTTAAAGGAGGAAAAGTTTATTTTGGGCTTAAGGTTTCAGAGGATTCAGTCCCTGGCTGGCCAGCTTCATACTCTGGGTCTGAGGTGAGGCAGAACATCAAGGCAGAAGAGAATGGTGGAGGAAAGTTCCTCTACTCATGGCAACTGGGAATCGAAAAGACAGGAAGGGGACAGGACAATATGTAGTCCCCAAGACCGTATCCCCAGTCATGTCCCACTTGCCTCCAATTACATCCAGGAGTCCATTCAGCTGTCAATGAATTAACCCAACAAATGGATTAATCCACTGATGCGATCAGAGCAGTAATCACTGCTTAAAAGCCCCACCTCTGAACCTTGCTGGGAATCATGTTTCAACACATGAGCATTTGGGGGGACACTTTATATCTAAACAATAACAACTGTATTCAATATTCCAAATTTTCTTTTTAGAGGAAAAAAATTGTTTTACAAAAGCTGAAAGGTCTGGATATAGGTAACTAAGTTAAGAAGTCATTAAAATAGTTCAGATGGAGGGGAATGAGAGGAATAGCAGGAAAATGGAAGCATTTTAAATAGCTTGCGTTGATTCTTGTACAACAACCTCTTCAGATTCAGAGTCCACATGGCCCACTTGCTGCAGCTTTTGGAGGAGAATATGGTTGCCTTGCTTGGAGTGGAAGGAGCAGGGCCAATGTTTTATACTGATGCTTCTCTTTAATGTTTTTCTGCTTCTATGAGTTTGAAATGGTTTTGCTTGTTCCATCATTTTCCTGCTCTCCTTTGCTTTGGAGCTCAGGTTGCAGACACCCATTGTTAGCCCTCTAATGACATCATTCTGTCTCAGTTTAAACTGACCAGTAATGCCACTTCCCTTCCAGATTTTGGCACCAGAAGAGGAGTTCCTGGAGAGGGGCTCCTCAACTCAGGACACCTGAGGTCCTTGATATAGATGATGGGAAAAAATTTCAGCACATGTCAGTCAGAGACTGAGATTTATTTAGAAAAGCAGATACACATTCAAGGGAGAATATGGGCCAACTCAAGAGGAGAATGCACTTTTGGGGTCCTCAGCTTTTTTTGTATTAAGGAAATTTGGTGATGCGTGGGCATGGGAAGGTATGTGGGGATGGCACCAGTCTGATTTATGGTAGTCTGGTTGTTCTTGGGTTCTTTAAGCTGACACGGTCTCCATTATTTGATGAATAGATAATGCTGGAAATCCCCCTAAATTATAGATTTTTAAAAATATTATACCACATTTTGCCTAATCTTTTTTTATTGCATGGGCTAATTAGCAGTGCACAAGGTAATTATCATAAGTAAGTAAACTTATGGCAACTCTAAGATTTATAGATTTCCTAGAAATTTGGGAGTGGCAGGCCTGGAACCAAGACTGGCTTGAAGAATGACAGCCATGGAAAGACATGAGGAAATTTAAATTAAAAGTATATCTCCTTGTGTTTCCTTTTGTCTCCTTTGTAACTGGTTTTTTTTTTTTGTTTTTTTTTTTTTTTGTTTTTTTTTTTTTTTACTTCTATCCTACCTCAATGTGGCCTCAATTGCCTGACTATTTTCTCTCTAAACTTTCTTCTCTGGTTCCCTAATACCTCTGCCAACTTGAATTACTCAGTGTTTCCCTGGTATGTGCCATGCCTTCTTTCTATGGTTCTATAGGACAAAATCAGTTCATGGCATTTCTATTACCTGTTACCCATTTTTCCCCAAATCTTCCGAATCTAATAGTAATAATAGCAATTGATGAGCAATTACTAGGTACTAAATTATACGGTCATTATGTCACTTAAACCCCACACCTTCATACTTACTGCTTTGATCTGCCCAGATCCCCACAGGACCTCTTTAGCAGCTCTCAGTGCTCAGACTGGCTTCTGTAGGCTTTGCTGCTGAAACTTGCCCTGCAACCTTCTGCAGATTGCCCCTCACTAGTAAGGAGAGTTGAAAGGCTCTGAGAGTCCTCTGTCTTCCTTTCCCATGGCCAATGACAAAGAGATTGGTGTGGGATACAAGCTGCTTCCAGGTAGGAGACACTCAACTGCAGTTCTTTCCCAGTGCTCTCCCAAGATCAGGCCAGCCAGCTTCTTCCCAAAGTATGTCTTGCTTCCCAATTCCCTCATCTTTTTCCCTGGAAGCACTTCTCTAGTAATAAATCACCTCCCCCTGAGTCATTGGTTCATGATCTGTGTCTGGGGAAACCCCACTTGAGATTCTTGTTTGTAATACAAGATACAGTTTAGAGTCAAGCCCTACCACTCAGATTTCAATCACATTTTAGAGTTCCAGTCCCTTAATGGTATTGCCTATCATGTCAGCGTGATGTCTGTTTCAATTTCTTTTTCCAGAAAATGTTAGATATTTTACCAATTAATTTTGGAACCGTATCCTTGATAATTTTGCGCAGTGATCTGCATGGTCTTGGGAACATTCAAAGTCGATCCTAGCTGTGGTTGCATTTGGAGCACTTCAGAAGACTGCCTAGTGTCTTGGGTTCCTATTCGCATGCTCCCACCACACTTTAGACACACGTGCTGCTAGTCTGTTACTGGGATAATTATTGTACAAATTCTATAGGATCTTCAGCTCTCCCATTATGAGCTCTCAGGTGTGCCATTCTGATCATTGTTGTTTCCCAGTGAAAAGTGCAATATGTAAATGGGGGTGTGCATGTTTTGGGATGTAATTCTATATTACAAACATGTGATTTAGAATTGTGGTTCTCAAATGTCATCTGCATAATAATTACCTAGGATGGAGGTCTAGAAATTTGAACTTTAACAAGCACGGTTGTGGCAGGGAAGATTCTGATGCAGATGATCTTTAACCCACTATTGATACTTTGTGAAAAACACTAATATACAATCCAAATAATAATAAGCAAGGTTATAAATCCTTATTGTACAGTAATTACTTTGTGGCATCATTGTAAAAAAATTACTATTAGTAGCTCTTTTCATCTACCTTTAAGCCTCATGAGGTGAAAAGTATATTACCCCCACATTTTTACAAACTTGGAAACTGAGGCACAGAAATGCTAAATTACTTGCCTTACACTGGTAGCTAGTAAGTGGGACCCAGGCACCCTGGCTCCAGAGGCTGTGCTCTTGATGCTACTCTATACCACCTTTTATTTATTTTGAGAAGAAAATCCCCATTATTCCTGGTTACATTTTTGTTGAGCCTTTCCAAGGAGGCTGAAAGGAACAGAGGAGTCCATTATTGCATGAAACACTCAGGAAATACTTTATTAACTTCCAGATGGAGAAAAAGGTAGAGTAAAAACATTTCAATAGAAATCTATAACCCTTCGCAAAGAGCCCACTCGGGCACTCAGGGCACCCCAGTCGTGGTAGCGCCTGTACTCCCCCGGCCTCAGCAGGTACTGTCGCCCCCGGTAGTTGGGCAGCTCATAGAGGACCCAGTAGCCCTCTAGCACGTGGAAAGAGTGGATGTCACTGAAGTGGAAGCGGTCCTGAAGAGAGGAGCAGTCCTCGGTGATCTCTACCATCTGGCCCCTGTAGTCCTCTCGCTCATAGATCCTGATCCTGTGAGAGCTGGACTGTGGATCCAGCAAGAGCAGACGAGGGGACATCAGAAAACCTGACGGCATTTTAGCAACCTATCACACCAGCCCCTGGGTATGGGCACTTCTTTACTTTTTCATAACAAAGGTGACCAAATTAAGAGACTGCCCAAACCAGCACCTCTACAAATGTAAAACTCAAGAGGGCACCATCCATCATTCCTTTGACACTAAGGACGCTCCTTAGAGTTTTCTGGTACCACAAGCTGCAGGAACCATATGAGTGGCCCTGCTCAGGACCATTTTGAAGTATTTATTTTTGTGTATTTGTTTTGTTATTTCTTTCTTAGATTTGTGGTGGTCTAACTAAGGCTTTCCTTGGATGACATACAAAATAATTAGACATTAGAGTAAAAAGAATTGGCAATATTGAAAAAATGGCATATGCCATTCAAAATGGCATATTGAATCTCAGTAGCATTAAGGGAAGCTACAGAGAAAGTCAGGTTGTTTTTCCTGCAAAAGGCACAGACTGGCTGCAACTCAGGAAGAAAGCTCAGCCTAGGCAGCCCTGCTGTCCCTTTCCGTTTCAGAAAAAAACAGAGCAACTTAATATTGGGCTTGGGTTCCCGGCTCTGATGAACAAAAACGTAAATTCAAGCTCATAAAGAAGGCCTGAACAGGGTCAAGAGTATAAAACTTTAAAAAAAAAAAATGGAGGATGAGAATGCCTGTACAGAGCAAATCCTCTCTGGTATGTTGAGCTCCTTCTCTTCCTGCATCTGCTAGTTCCTTCCCAGCAGGCCCCTGGTGTCTCAGTGACTTTCTTCTCCCCCCATCAAACCCTCTGGAGGAAGGATTCTCATAAACAACTCAGTTTGAGGTATAAACGATTGCTCCTAATGTATCTTCCCTCAGATCAGTGTTTCACAGCTTGCAAAGGACTCGCATGTGTGCAGCCAAATTTGATCTGCAGGACTGTCTGGCCCATGTGAGACTATCATCATAAGCCCTTCCTTCTTTTATGAGAAAATGAAGCCCAGAGCTTGCAGCCTGGAATTAGAAGTAACAGGACTAGGAAGTGAAAACCCAGGATTTTAGGCTCCTAATTGCATTCTGGGCCTTACCAAGGTATTCACCCCGCACCCTGCACCCCCCAGGGGTTCAAACTTCACAGAAGTGGTTCATCTTCCATATTAGAGAAGCCGCACTGAAATTCTGTGGGCTTCCTTTGGGTAACAGAGGGTTCTGCAGGAGCTTTTGGAATCTTATTATTGGTTCCTTGTTTTGCCTCATCAAAAGGCCAGAGACTCTTCATGTTCATAATAATAGTTAATACTTTGGGAGGGGCAGCTCCAAGTGCCAGGTGACCTCCTTTTATCCTTATCACAACTCTGTTAGTGAATTTCTCTTATTAGCTCCATTTTACAAGGTAAAGAAAGTGAGAAACCAGCCCACGGCCTTCTATTGGACCTCACGAAGAGAAGGAGTTATCCATCCATTGCCCATTTATCCCCTGTGGCCAATACATTCTGAATTAAACCTTGCACTATGCATTCCCAGCAGAGCTGAATTTGATTTAGCAAAGTAAAAATAAACTGTCCAGTTAAAAGCTTTGCACCATATACTTTTCAGTGGAAGGAAACCTTGGAGATGTTAATAAACGAAGAGAGAACATAGTTAAGGCAAGAAAGAAGGCGACAGCCATCACGCCCTTAGTCCAAGGTGTGGACAACACGTCTGGATCACTGGATCACAGGGCAGGAAGGGACCCGGGAACCGGACTCACGTGGGGGATGAGGCGGCAGGAGCGCACGGAGTCGCTGAGGCCCATCCACTGCTGGTAGTCGGGGTAGTCCCCGCGCCGCAGGAAGTACTGGCCGCCCAAGTAGTTGGGCTGCTCATAGAGCATCCAGCAGCCGCTGTCCACGCGCACCGAGTTGCAGCGGCTGAAGTAGGGCTGCAGGTTGGAGTGGTCGCTGCTGCACTCATAGTGGCGGCCCTGGAAGCCCCTGTCCTCGTAGAAGGTGATCTGCAAGGCAAGGCCAGGCGCGGGCTCAGAGGCCTGAGGCGGCGTCGGGTCCCCGGGTGCCAGCGCCCCTCCCCGGGCCCCGGGCGCCCTCCGGGCTCACCTTCCCCATGGCTGGTGGAGGCGGACGGTGCGAGCTCAGAGCGTGGGGCCGCGGCGGGCGGTCTATATAGTGGAGGGCTGCTGCGTTGGCAGAACAGCACAAAAGGGGCCCGCGGGGAGCAGGGGCACGTCTCTCTCTTTTCTATAGAATGACCGTGGGGGTGGGGGGGTTGTTGTATGTTTTCTCTTAGAATCTCCAGAGCTTTCGAATTGATGACCTGGTTAGCAGTGTCACTTGATGCTGCTCGGGCCTTTAAATGAAGCCTGTTTAGGAAATTGAAATTAAGCAGAGATGCTTAATGAGTTAACCATTTTATTAAATGCTTGATTTTTTTTTTTTTTTTTAACTTTAGGGTGTCTTTTGGATCAAGGGAAGGTAGTGTTGAGTCTGAGGTTAGAATGGGCCATAGCAGGGGGCATTTAGATTGGAGAGCGTTTTCTTCTTGTGAAAATGTGGAATCTGAGGATGAATTTATCTTCTCCACGAGGTGTTTAAAGGAGGATGGGGTTTCCTCCAGGTGAAGCTTGCTGTGATCCTGTGTGCTGATAAGCAGAGGATCAGATAACTGATGGGGGGTGGGGTGAGTGACAGGAGGTTCCCCTGGAGGAAGACCTGATTAAACCCTGGCCTCAACGCTGCTCCCTGGGCCTCAGCAGTGTGCCTGCCACTTCACAGTCATTGAAGCCTTCAATTTGGGGATTCCCGGGGTGACCCATGGTGATTGTTATGCTAGTGACTTTCTGTTTAACTCCTATATTTGTTAATTAAGGATTCGGCTTAGTTGGTTCTAACTGCCTAGGAATATAGCTTTAACTCACAAATGTAACACATTTCAAATCCCCGAATCTTGCAAAGATTCTGCCTTCTTTTTTTACAGTTAAGTAAAAAGTAACTTTATTTTTATTTGTTATTTTCAGATATATGTGACCGTGGAGTGTATTTTGACATTTACATACTTGGAGTATAACTTATTCAAATTAGGATTTCATTTTTACAGTTGTACATGATGTGGAGTTTCATTGATGGTATATTCATATATGATCATAGAAAGTTATGTCCAATTCATTCTACTGTCTTTCCTATTCCCATCTCCCCTCCCTTCCCTTCATTCCCCTTGTCTAATCCAATGAACTTCTATTCTCCCCCCTTCCCCATTATATCTTCTTCACCCTGTGGCAAAAACCTGGTTGGTTTCTAACTGCAGGTTCTGGATCTAAGAGCTAGAGGCTCCCTAAGTGTACCCAAAATAGCAGCTCTGGATGCTGCACTCTCTAAAATAGTGTTTCTCAACCTTGGCACTATTTTGATATTTGTGGCCAAAAAATTCTGTTATGAGAGGCTGTCCTGTGTATTACAGGATATGTGGCAGCATCTTGGCCTCAACCAATTGGGTACCAGTAGTGCCATTCTCCAGTTGTGACAACCAAAACTATGTCTAGCATTGCCAAATGTCCCCTGGAGAACAAAGCCCCCTTCCTTCTACTTTGAGAACCATTGGTTTAGAAGACTCTAGTCCTCTGATGGATATAACCTTGCCAAACTCTCATTTCTTAGTAGGGATTCTTGCTACCTAAGTCTAATACTAAAAACAATTTTCCCTCTACAAATTTCATTTGGGTTGCAAAAGCTTAATAAACCTAGCCACATCTTTTTCTTTTGAAAATTATAACTTTGATGGAAAATTTGGAAACCATAGAGGTGTAAAAAGGAGAAGAAATTTAAATCCTAGTCTTGTATAATAATAAGCACAGTTGATGTATATTTAAAATTTAATTTTCACTCCTTTGGCCATCTCCAGGAATTTGTCCAACAGAAGTAAATACTTATAAAGATTAATTAATCAAAACACTGTTCATAATTTAGAAAATTAGATACTAATAGAAAGTCCAAAATGGCCCATTCAATAAGTTTTGTATGTAACATCTATTTGATAAGATGCTATGGAGCTACCAAAACCCACATCCTTCAAAAACTTTATTTAAAGATATGGAAATACTCACCAGATGTTAACTTAAAACAAACAAACAAACAAACAAACAAAAAAGCCACATATAAGATACACTGGAAAGTACAAAATATGGCTGAAAGAAATTAAAGAGAAATAAATGGAGAGAAATCTTATGTTCATGGATTGGGTGATTTAATATTGTTAATTTGGTAGAACTACCCCAAACAAGCTACATAGTCAATGCAATCTTCTGCCCAAACTCCAATATTTTATGCAGAAACAGAAAAATTTATCCTAAAGTTCTTTAGGAATCTCAAGGGACCCAAATAGCCAAAACAGTTTTCAAAAAGAACAAATTTGGAGGACTCATGCTTCCTGATTTCCAAACTTACTATGAAGCTATAGTAATCAAAACAATGTGGTATTGGCATAAACCTAGACATATAAACCAATAGAATAGAGAGTCCAGAAAAAAGATCTTCATGCATTGCTAAATTATTTTTGACAAGAGTGTCAAGATCACTCAATGGGGAAAAAACATTATGCTAAGTGAAATAAACCAGACACAGAAAGACAAATATGCTGTTCCCATTAATTTGAGGTACCTAGAAGATTTTGATGCAAAGAGAGCAAGAGAGAAAATGGAAGCCTGGTTATCATGGCCTGGGGTGGTGGTGGCAATAAGGAGTTATGTGTGTGTGTGTGTGTGTGTGTGTGTGTGTGTGTGTGTGGTGTGTGTGTACGTGCGCACACCTGTGTGCATGGTACTGGAAATTAAACTCAGGGACACTACCACTGAGCTGCACCCCCCAGAACCCCTTTTTGAGGCAGTGTCTCCCTAAGTTGCTGAGACTGACTTTGAACTTGTAATTCTCCTGCCTCAGCCTCCCAAGTTTCTGGGATTACAGGAGTGCACCACTGCACCTCATGAGTTATTATTTAATGGATATAGAGTTTCAGTTGAGGATGATGAAATAGTTCTAGAGATGGATAGTGGTGATGTCACATTTTAAATATTATTAACTAGTTAAGAAAAATATATACATTAAAAAATATCGCATGAACTAAAAATTTTAACAGTGTTTATTCTGTTCTTATTTTTATTTCTATAGAGTGGGGTAATTTTTATTATTACCTCAATAATTTTTCCTTATGTCTCAATATTTTGGGGGACAAAAATGTTTTACTTCCAAGTCAGAATAAAGAGAGTAATAGGTGCATTGTTTTTAAGCAACTATTAAAATTCTGTTGTATTTCAGCAAGAAAATGTAGCACCTACCAGGAAAACACACAAATATAATACATACAAATATAATTTTGAGTTTATTGATTTCAGTGAATGTTACATCAAATGGCTTTTCAGGTTACCTACCACTTCATAAATAATTATTTGAAAAACACTGAAGTATTCATTAAGTATAAGTGCCACTGTTGATTATTTCTTTACTGCTGGAAAAGTTGGCAATTTCCACTTGTTTTATTATGTAACTATTACTTGAATGATTCGTTGTGCACAACATTTTTTCCATGTTTAGAATTTGTATCTTAGGACAGGTTCCTAGAAGTGAACTCACTGGGTCAAAAGCTTATGTTTCTTCCTCTGCTGCTCTTAAGGACATTCATTATCACACAAGCATAGGAGACTATAAAAGTTTTTCAATAGTAGGTACTATTAAAATGCCCCCCAGATGTGATCAATTCCAGGGATTATAAGAGAATTAAAGTATCTAAAACACTTTATCTTAAATTTTTGTGGTCATCTTACTTTATAATGACAAATGATATAATTAACACCTTTATTTTTTTTTCTATTACTACCTTTCTCTTTCTGGAATTCCTCCCTTTATCTCCCTTTACTCACTCCATGTCTTTATTCCACCAAAAATTACATTCAAGAACCTGATAATATGAAAGATCCCCTTGAATCCTGGGAATTTGTGGTCTGGGCATAATTGTGTTGTAGGTCAACTTTGCTCTTGGCATTTTCCTTCATCAACCTTTCTTGTATATTGCCTCAGTTGCAACTTACAGTTATCCCATGGTTACCAGGAATACCAGCTTCAGGATAATGCTAAGTATGATGGGAAACAGACAAAAACCTGGGGCCCAGATGATAGTGTTGAGCTGCTGAATCAACCATCCCTAAATCCTGTGCTATCTCAGGACTTCCTGCCATCTGAGCTAATAGGTTTCTGTATTGCTTACCTATTGGATATGCATGGAGTTGCTGCTACTTTCACTCTAAAGCATCCTAACTGGCTCAGATGCAGTTTGGGATGGGAGATTAAAGACAAATTTTGACCTTGCTTTGAAGGAAAAGCAAAACATCAGAAGGTAGGGACAAGTAATCTAAGTCAAGAAAAGATGTGAACAAAGACAAAGAGATGTGGCAGTTTTTGGCGTGCATGGAGGATTCAGCAAGAAGGATGCAGAGAACTACAGGGGCCAGGTAATAGGTAATGAAGTGGGCAAGTTGGGGCCAGGTTCTTGAAGGAATTTAATTTTTTCCTCTGTGTAATAGAGAAACAGCAAAGATTTTTAATCAGGAAAATGATTCTAGGCACTTAGTCATTCCTCCTTTCTAAAATTCTAGCAGTGAGAGCACAAGTAAGATAGAACAGGGTGGGAAATGTAGCTCAATGGTAGGGTACTTGCCTAGCATGCACAAGGCCCTGGATTCCATCTCAAGTTCACAAAGGAAAAAAAAAAAAGGAAAAGAGAAGCAAGGGGTGGGGACAGAGCCTATATAAGTGAATACAATGTTCTAGATATTATACTAACACACATACTATGTATGTATAAGGCTAGATAAAAATATGTAACTGCATGTATGTGGATGTGTGCATGCCTGCACAGGGAGAAATGTCATTCTGGATTATCCAAAGTATTTAATTCAATTTCTGATTGGTTGTTTGCAAAGACTTCCTGGTAAGAATCCATAAGCCAGTGCTGTCATTACTTTGACAAAAATCTTCCTGATTCCATAATGGGAAATCAGTAATTTTCTGAGCTGTGATTCTGGATTCTGATGCCACATTATTATAACTGATCATGTGACAATAGAATTGACTTCAGTTTACCTTGTATAAAATGAATTTTCTAGGTTAGCTGGGCCACAGGTCTAAGTTATATAAAACATGACTACATTATTCCATAATGTCTACTTTCTCCTTCTCCTCCCTCTCTTTTTTTTCCTCCCTCCCTTTTCTTTTCTTTTTAATTTTTCATTTTCAAACAGGGAACTCTGAGATTCTGAATAAGGTTTAAACAAGAAAATTCACCTGTAGTTCATCTGGAAATCTGGGTTGAACTGCAGGTAACAAAACACCCAGTTAACACTGAGGTTAAACAAACATGGGTTTGTTTTACTTCCTTTCTTGGAAATCTCAAGGAAAAAGGGTCTTGGCATTGCTTCAGAACCTCCACTGCGTCAGGGCAACATCTCTGCAATTCTCCTGACCTTTCTCTCACACTTGTCACTTCTTGTGTGTAAGTTGACAGAAATGAGGGAATTGTGGCACCAGGAACATCTGCTCCCTCTCTTTGGAAAGAAAGACATTTTTTCCAGAACCATCTCTTCTATCTCCCTATTAACATTTCTCCAATTATGTTTCAATGGCCAGGAGAGTGTTACATGGTCACCTCAGCAGGAAGGGAATCTGACAGATTCATGAACTCAACTATCTTCTACAAGTTTAGGGGATTCAGAACCTTCCAAAATCGTTTATGGTAACCAGGTTTAGAATCTCTGATCTCAAAAGTAGGTCACATTGTCTGAGTCTTGACTTTCAGAGTCTCAATCTTCAGAGAAAACTAAAAACCGAATAGATTTCTAAAAATCTTGTTTGAAGCAGTAAAGTTGTTTAAAGTCTAGAGTACAAGGAGATATTATGAAAGTATTTTGTAAACCGGAAAGTTCTCTTAATATGAAGGTGTACTTCTATTTGTACTGTAAGAATTTCCTTTCTTACCTGTGGATCCCACATCTGGTTTGCCATTTGCACTTTGGTGTGTGTGTGTGTGTGTGTGTGTGTGTGTGCGCGCACATGCCCGTGCAGATGTGTGTAAATCAAATTATTATTAAGAGATAGGAGAGAAGAAAACAACACAAGCAAATCGATGCCAGGAACACAAAGAAAATATTTTATTAGTTTCCAGATTGAAAAACAATGAAGGAGAACACATTTCAATAGAAATCCATGACCCTCCGCAAAGAGCCCACTCGGGCGTTCACAGCGCCCCAGTCCAGGTGACGTCTGTATTCTCCCGGCCTCAGTAGGTACTGCCGTCCGCGGTAGTTGGGCAGCTCATAGAGGACCCAGCTGCCCTCCAGCACGTTCAGGGAGTAGATCTCACTCAAGTGGAAGCGGTCCTGAACAGAGGGGCAGTCCTCAGTGATCTCTACCATCTGGCCTCTGTATTCTTCCCTCTCATACAGTCTGATCCTGTGGGAGCCAGCCTGGCAGGCCCAGAAACAGGAAGGGGAGAAAAGCAAAAAAGAAATCACGTTAACACATTAGTGCGGGCCAGTTTGGAGAGAACTGGCTCGAGTCATTTTGAAGTAGATTAAAAAAAAAGAAAAAAAAAATTCCTAATTTTTAGAATTTTCTTCTTACTGAGGATAGAGGTTCAGTATCTTTCCAAGATAAAGTGTGACTGAATGACCAAGAAGGAAATACTGTGATTGTTCAGTTAGGAGCTTTGTTCGTTTTTGAGGACTACTTACTGGAAATGAGTAAAATTTCTGAGGGAGGCCATTCCATTTAAAGGCCTATTTCTTCATTCAAAAGCTTGTTGTGTAATAAAAGTATTTCAAAAACTCAAAAAAAAAAAAAAAAAAAAAGAAGAAAATACTGCTCTTGAATACATTCAGATATTGTCCCTGTACTACAGAGAAACCCCAACCTTTAACAGCTGATCTCTCTCTCTCTCTCTCTCTCCCTCTCCCTCTCTCTCTCTCTCTCTCTCTCTCTCCCATTTTAAGGATTTTTTTATTGAAACAGAAATAAAATATAAAATTTAAAACTCAGACAATCCACACTCAATTTTTGAATAGAATATGGAAAAATTGGAAAGAAAAATCAGGAAGTTCAAGGACTAAATTTTCACAAACTTTAGTGTTTTAAAACACACAGAAATATATGTGGCACATGGGCAAATTCTGTGTTGCTCTCCATTGAGAAAAGTACTTCGAGGTGAACTAAAATATTCACACTGGGAGCAAAGAAGGGAAAGAGTCTTTAAAAAAAAATCACTTATGCTCAATAACTACCATACCATCAGGCACATAATCACTCTTCTATTAGGTATTAGTGATTTTTCTACAATTCCATTCTAAATGATTCCAGGTCAGGACTTGAATCATATACGTCCCTTCCCCAGGGCTGCTAACACAGTTCTACGTAATGAATATTGATTGATTAGTGGGTATCTGAGTAACGCTTTGCTTTTGTGTCTCTGTGTGTGGGAGGGTGGGTGAGGGGACTGGACTGAAGGAATCCACTGCAGCTTTTGTGGATCTTCTTCCCAAACAGGCTGTTTTTCATTCTGAATGATCACCTGTACTTCAAATGTTTAACCTTTGCAGGAAACTATGCAGTCAGGGTCCTCAGGGCCTCGTCCTGGGATGAACCGGACTCACGTGGGGGATGAGGCGGCAGGAGCGCACGGAGTCGCTGAGGCCCATCCACTGCTGGTAGTCGGGGTAGTCCCCCCGCCGCAGGAAGTACTGGCCGCCCAAGTAGTTGGGCTGCTCATAGAGCATCCAGCAGCCGCTGTCCACGCGCACCGAGTTGCAGCGGCTGAAGTAGGGCTGCAGGTTGGAGTGGTCGCTGCTGCACTCATAGTGGCGGCCCTGGAAGCCCCTGTCCTCATAGAAGGTGATCTGCAAGGCAAGGCCAGGCGCGGGCTCAGAGGCCTGAGGCGGCGTCGGGTCCCCGGGTGCCAGCGCCCCTCCCCGGGCCCCGGGCGCCCTCCGGGCTCACCTTCCCCATGGCTGGTGGAGGCGGACGGTGCGAGCTCAGAGCGTGGGGCCGCGGCGGGCGGTCTATATAGTGGAGGGCTGCTGCGTTGGCAGAACAGCACAAAAGGGGCCCGCGGGGAGCAGGGGCACGTCTCTCCCTTTTCTGTTTGCTGTCATAGTCCACGGGACTCATTGTGGTCTCATTCTCTCTGGAGGATTCGGGTTGGTATCACTGGCTGATGCTATTGAGACGGTTTGAAAAAAAAAAAGTAATTTGGGCCATTGTCTATTTAATAATAGAAATAGAGCTTCAGCCATTTCATATATAGTCCACACTTTAATTCATATAGGTTGGGAAAAAAACAAAAGAAGTCTAAGTGGGGGAGTAAGAAAAGCAAAGTCTTAAAATGATAAATATAGGTCAATCTGTTAAGAACTTCCATAATGTCTATGTGCACCCATCTAGAATACAGGCTATGAAAAAGGATGGAAATGGATCTAAATGAATGTTGAAAATTTCAAGTTAGTCCCTTGGAAGAACTTCAGGATTAGAAGATGGAAGAAATTGGAATGTTTTCCCCTGTGGGGTCATAGAGTTTCAGATTTTACATATGGCAGAAAACTCGGCCGACATGGATCTTCAATGTTGGTTCTGCTTTTGTTGCAGAGGCATGGGCAAGAAGTCTGAGAAATAGACCTTTTCTTGGAGCTAATCCTGGTTCTGTGATTCGAAAGGGAAAATTGTTTTAAGATAGAAGAAATAAAAGAAGATGTCTAAGGAAATAAGAAAACCAAATACATTTAAAACACCAAAACAGATTACCTCTTAGCTTATTATAAGATAAAAACAAATTCCTAAGAAACACATTTCTAGTAGGATCAAGGACAGGCCTTTGTTCTCTGGTGAACAAGAGTAAACAGAGCCCTTTGACTCAGAGGAAATTAATTGTACAAACACAAAGAGGAACTATGGCTGGAATGGTGTAGGGAGAGGAAGGAATAAATGTCTAGAAGCTGGGACTTTAGGAAGACTTTAGAAAATATTTATTGGTCTGGAAAACGGTTTGATGGACTGGAAAGAGCACTGGAGTGGAAGATAGCCTATGTGTCTAGCCTTTTTCATGTTCAAAGAATGAGTCACAGCCCTCTGTCAACCCATGGAAGTCTTTGAGTCATAAATCTTTGTAAGTTGGTATTTATGAATAAATGGCGACTATGTGCAATATGCTTTTGATTCTTATTTTCTGGTTTCTTGTTAGCCACTATGTAAAGATGTATGTTGAAAGTTACTTATGTTTAGGTAGTGGAAAATAAATAGCCAGAACATAACACATAAAAAATAAACTTATAATTAAAGTAATAAAGAATAAATTGAAACCACGTTTTTCTCAGTGCTGTTTCTGAGTCCAGGATTCTGTGGGGAGAAGGTTGATGGATGCAAGCAGTAAAATATGAGAAAGAACTAGAGCCAGGTGTGATGGTGCATGCCTGTAATCCCTGCAGTTCTGGAGGCTGAGACAGGAGGATGGCTAGTTCAAAGCCAGCTTCAGCAACTTATTGAGGCCCTAGGCAACTTAGTGAGACCCTGTCTCTAAATAAAAAGGGCTGGGGATGTTGTTCTGTGGTTTAGTACCCCTGGGTTCAATCTCTTGTACTTAAAAAACAAGACAAACAAACAAAAAAACTAGAATTCAGAATCCCAGAGAGTATACGCAGTGTGGTCCAGGAAGTGAATAAGCAGGGCAAAAAAACTCAAAAAGCACAGTGGGGACACTTGTGGGGACCACTGCCCTTGTTGACATGAAATTACAGCTGAAATATACGATGCATATGGAAAATCCAATCAGGGGGATTTGAACTTGGATTTTTCTTTGATCAGGAAGAGAGCAGATTGTGTATCAGCCTGGCACCGAAGAAACAAGAAAGCACCCCAGATTTCTCATAGAGCTTAAAAGCTAATGGCTCAGGCCAAAATGTAGCTTGATTAAATGTTCTACAGAAAGTTCCAGGAGTGACAAATGTGTGTAAGACTTAAGTTCTAGTTGTACATAGTGTGCTAGATAAACATGAGGCCCGAGAATCCTTACAGTGGTGGCACAGAAGCTATGGTAGAGAGCTCTTCACAATTTGCCTGGGATAACTAATGGGGACTGTCATTGGAGGGGGAAGCAATGATGAAGGACAGGCACTATGGTCTTGAGCTCTGTCTAGTCCAGTAACATTGCCTACATTTTTGGGTGGTTTCAAACAAAAGTGATGGTGAAAGAGACTTGTTCAGGTTAGGGATTTGCTGGGTCAATCATTTGTATAGTTAGTGGAAATAATAGTCTACAAAACGAAGCACATAAAAATACCATTCTTCTTATTTTCTAGAACTCAAAATATTTTATGAAGCTAAGTCCCATTCCATTAGGATGGAAAGAAAATTTAATGTTCGTCATTGTCAGAGTTTCTTTTCTCACATTCACAGGCTCCATAGGAAGATTGTGTGCGTGCGTATGTGTGTGTGTGTGTGTGCGTGCGTGCGTGCGTGCGTGCGTGTGTGTGTGTGTGTGTATACCTAGTGCCACGGCATTTCCTGGTGGGGAGAGAAGATACATGGGGAATTACTACAGTGTCCATGGTTAGATGTTTTGTTTGGCTAGTGCAGTGTGTAGATGGTTTTTATAATGCTTTGTATTGGTTCACACTGTTCACAGTTCGACATACTCCACAGCATTCCTGTTGTCTTAACGGAAGTGTTTCACTTATTGACACCATCTCCCTGGCACCCAAAGGCATTGACTTGCAACTCAAAACAAGAGTTTTCAAATCTGCTCAACTTTGGCCAGTTTTTTTTTTTTTTTTTTTACCAATTGAGAAATCTATACATCGTGTCAAAGTTTCCAGGAATTCTTTCCTGGGGGCTGGGGATGTGGCTCAAGCGGTAGTGCGCTCGCCTGGCATGCGTGCGGCCCGGGTTCAATTCTCAGCACCACATACAAACAAAGATGTTGTGTCCGCCGATAACTAAAAAATAAATATTAAAAAAATTCTCTCTCTCTCTCTCTCTCTCTCTCCTCTCTCACTCTCTCTTTAAAAAAAAAAAAAAAAAAGAATTCTTTCCTGGACTGCAGTGTATGTTAGTAGAAACTTTTGTAATTTGGGGTCTAAAATGCCCTCTTACAACTGTCTTTTATAAAATGATATAAGAATAGATGGTACTTAGTTTTTAATTTCTTCTTTTGTTTTTATGTTTTAAATGTCTTTGCCCAACAAAATACAAGTTGGCAATATTATGTACCCATTTGAAGAAAATTGGCCTGGGAAATCTAAAATGTTGAGAACTGCTTGATTGAAATTATGTGAAAAATAAGGTAAGAATTTGGGGTGGTGGATCTTCTTGTTACAATGTTTTCAAATCATTATAAATTCTGAAGATTCTAGGATAAATTCTATCCTAGAATTATTTCAGAAATGATTCCTCCATAGAACTCCCCATATTAGAACAAACATGGACTTAGGGACATCAGACAAATTGAGCTGCAGTCTTATCCTTACTTCTGACTAGCTATGAGTGTGTTATTTAGTGTAACAGAACATCTGTTTCTTCATAAGTATTGTAATAATAGGCTTCTTGTTCAGAATAGAAGCTGCCTATGTGATTGAGCTATTTTTAAAAAACTTCAAGATAATGTTCTTTATTAACAGCTTCTATTATAAAACTGTCATCCTCTTTTTGTCACATGACATTTCACGTTGAATAAAGTGGTATTACCCAGGCACCTTCATCCCTATCTGCCACCTAAATTGTTAACTATCATTAATATTTATTGTTCTTCAAAACCCTTCACTAAGATATATGATTCACCAAGAAAGGCACAAACCTGACTATAAAAGTGATGGGAAACTGGTTCCTTAGTATTTCTCTTTTGAAAGTCTCAAGAAAAAAGAGGACATTTTCATGTTGGGTGGCAAACTCACTTTAATTTTGTGGGAGAAAAATAAAAAAAATAAGTTGTTTACAAAATATTTGGATTATTTTTAGGATTTTTCGTTCCTTAGAAGATTTACAAGTGGACCTTAGATAATTTTAGCACAAGGAGCTGGCAGCACTGGATCTTGTTGAAATTCCTCCCTTCCTATAGAATGGGGGGGTATTGGAGGATTCACTTTGCTGGTACCCCAAGACCTGTGTACTGGAGAAGTGAATGAAAGGGAATAAAGGTAGGAGATGGAGGTGGGATGGGAGGAGGATCAGCTGGAGGTGGCAGAGGGAGAGAACCTGGGACAAGCTCCTTCTTGACCTCCTGTTCCCCAGCCAAAGAATCAAAGACAGGAAGTGGTTGTTCCTGCAATACAACTCTTCCGCTGTTACCCAACTATCATAGCGAGGACAGTGTTTCCTACTCACTAGAAACTTTTTCCACTGGAGATATTATTCTATAGCAGGAAAAAAAAAAAGAAGAAATGTAGAAAGGTAAGATGCATAAGGAAGTATTAAATATGTATGTCATGTCAGGAAAACATTTTCCCAACCCAAATGTTAACAAATATAGCACATAACAGGATAAATATATAAATAAATATTACTCCATTTAATTTTCCATAAAAATTTGTCATGAAGTGATTTAAAAATATTTAGTGAAAGTATTCAATGAATAAGTGATTAATCTGTATTATTTTGCACTTGATATGTGCTTGACTTAAATAATAATTAGATATTACTAGCTAGATTTAATACTTACACTTTCTTCTATTATAGAACTCTGTGGCAAAAAACATAATACCATTTGTTCATTTAGGTGGCTATTTTCACCCTCAGTGCCATGTATACCTAGTCCATAATAGATGCTCAAATAAAAAGATCCTATCTCAGAGAAGTCAGGATCCCTAGTATCTAATAATTAGGCGGTCTTTTAAAAGAAAATATAAACTTGCACAATGAGCAGGAAGTGTCACTTCTAGGTTTCTATTCTATTGAAATTATGCCATGTCAAGATAAGAGAACATGTACAATGATATTGTTTGCAGCATTATATATAAAAGCAACAATGGAAAATCCTTATGGCGATGGAGAAAGGGTGCAATAATTTAGGGGACCTCTGGAATGGGATGTCATTCTGCCATGAAACAGAATGAGATTGATTCTAACCTAGGTACATGTCCATATTATATTCCACTTTACAAGTAAGTTGCAGACTAATATGTACGGCATGATTTCATTTTCATAAAGAAAAGAAGCACATGTTTCACAAGGTATCTATATAAACAAGGGAAGATTTCTAGAAGAGTGCCCCCAAGTGGAAACTGGGGTTAGCAATGAAGAGTATCAGAAAGAGCCTTCTACTTCTTTATGGAATTTTTTAAGTAGTAAGATTATAGAGAGCTTTTACTTTGAAGGGAAAATTCAAGTTAAAACAAATTAATTTTATAATGCTAAAGAGATTTTAATTTTTTAATTTGCAGGACTTTGCTTGTAATCAAGCAGATTACAGTTTCATATAAAATTATGACATTAAGAGAAATTATAATTATTATATATTTGTATATAATTTATTTTATATGAAATTGATAGAAATTTCTCTAACATGCCTTTAAATTGAGCCTATTTTTTGGAGTTAAAGATCTTTTTGTTTGTGGCATATACTTGGATTGCCTGGGTGCCATGCTATGTCCATTCAGTTTCTGCATGTTTGGCCCAAGGCCAGTACTGGCCAAGAGTCACACTCAGGGGAACTGTTTTTGAAGAAGGTCTAGGGCCTGTAACTTTGTACAAAAGCACAACAATGATCATTGGCAGCCCTGGCCTTAGTTACATAGTATAGTATTTTTTTTTTTTTTTTTAAAGAGAGAGTGAGAGAGGAGAGAGAGAGAGAGAGAGAGAGAGAGAGAGAGAGAGAATTTTTTTAATATTTATTTTTTAGTTATCGGCAGACACAACATCTTTGTTTGTACGTGGTGCTGAGAATCGAACCCGGGCCGCACGCATGCCAGGCGAGCGCGCTACCACTTGAGCCACATCCCCAGCCCCCATAGTATAGTATTTGAAAGTGAATAAAACTACAGTTCCTTATATAGTCTAGTTAGGATTTTTGCCAAGTTGAATTTGCCCTCACAACTTGTTTGGTTCTGTCTTTTGGGGTTTCCAACTACTTCTAGAAAGAAAGAAACTTCTAGAATATTGTTCTTCAAGGCCCTCAGCTGAATGCTTCTTTTCCCAGCAATTGCTCTCTCCCATGTCTCTAGCTTTTTACAAAATTTTATTGGTGCCATATAATTATACGTAATAGTAGGATTCATTATTACACATTTGTACTTGCACACAATATAACAATATAATTTGGTCACTTTCATTTCCCGATATCTCTTCTTTCCTTATTCCTTCTCCCATAATTGCCTTTCTCTACTGGTCTCCCTTCTATTTTCATGAGACTTCACCTTCCCCGCCTCAACCTGTCTTTTTTTTTTTTTCTTTTTTTCTTTTTTCTATCTTCCTCATATGAGAGACAACATTTGACCCTTGACTTTATGAGTTTGGCTTATTTTGTTTACATAATGCTCTCAAGTTCTATCCACTTTCTGGCAAATGACACAATTTAGTTCTTCTTTTTGGCTGAGTAAAGTCCACTGTGTATGTATATATGTGGTATATATATGTGTGTGTGTGTGTGTGTGTGTGTGTGTGTGTGTGTGACTGAGTGTGTGTGTGTATCACATTTTCTATATTCACTGCATTCACCAGTTGCCATGTCTCTGGCTCTGACACGCCCCCCTCCAACTTATGGGACTTGTTCAAACTCACAAGTTCTTGAACAGGTCCCTCCCCCATTCTTTTTCTTTCTTTCTTTTTTTCCTTTCCTATATTGGAGATTGAACTCAGGGCAAATGCTCTATCACTGAGCTATATTTCCTCTTTTAAACATTTTGAGACAGGGTCTTACAAAGTTGCCCAGGCTTCTAACTTGAGATCCTCCTACCTCAGCTTCCCAAATAGCTAGAGTTACAGGAGTGCCCCACATCTCTTAAACTTTAACATGTACAGGTGGCTTGATTTGCACACAATTAAAGAAAACAGAAGTCAAGCAGTTGCTGACGATACAGACTAAATACTTTATTAGGTTCCAAAATGAGAAAATGGAAGTGTTAACCTATTTTAGTATAAATCCACCACCCTTCTCAAAGAGCCTGCCTTAGTGTCCATGGCTCCCCAGTCCTGGTAGTGCCTGTACTCTTGGGACCGCAGTAAATACTGCCGTCCCCTGTAGTTGGGCATCTCATAGAGGACCCAGCAGCCCTCCAGCACATGGAGGGAGCCAACCTCATTGAGGTGGAAATGGTCCTGGATACAGGAGCAGTCCTCGGTCAGCTCCACCATGAGGCCCTTGTGGTCTTCCCTCTCATATAGCCGTATTCGGTGGGAGCCTGCCTGTTCCATCCACAAAAAGAAGAATGGGAAAAAGCAAGTGAGTCTCTTCCACAATTCATCCAAACACCACATGAATCTGGAGGCCGGGGCGCGTTGTTGTTGTTGTGAATATAGAATCTGAGACTCCAAAACTGCTGCAAGGGCTGCACATGGAAGTTTTCTGTTATCATTTAACAGATATTCATATACTTAGTTTCTTTCTTTCCTTTTTTTTTTTTTTTTTAATCTAGGAGATGGGTTTTAAAGAGGTTCAGATTCTGAGAATTGATTACAAACTCAAATATCTTGATTACTAACTCCTTGTATTAGCTTAAACCTATACTTGGGGCAAAAACAAATAGTCTATTTTGACTAGTATTCTCTTAGTAAGATAATATCTTCCAATTAACACATATATAAACTTATCAGTAGATTTCAGATTTAAAAAATCATGTAATTCAGTGAAACTTTGGTTTAAATAGTCATTTCCAAATTAAAAGACTTTTCCAAACTTGGATACTACCTTTCCATAACCTATCTTGATAAACTGAGTTTTCAAGTCTATAGTACAATGTGTTTAATTAATTTATTAGAAATTCCTTTCATATAGATAAAAATTATATTTGCTAGAAACAGTGCCTTCTTATGCCCAGCCAGCTTTCCATCTGCAAGTTTTGTTTTGTATCTCATTATGATATTACATTTGTCACAAACAACTTTGACCTAATGGTGACAGAAATTAAAAATAAAACGGACACTTCTGAGTTCTTTTTTTCTTTGTTTGCATGCCTGTACACATCTAGGCCCAGGCAAGTGTCTAAAGCCCACTTAACTTTTAAAGGGAAAATTCTTTCCCTCAAACCCACATCAATAAAACAGTGAGGCCCCTTAGGCAGCAGGACTCACTTGGGGGATGAGGCGGCAGGAGCTGATGGAGTCGCCTAGGCCCATCCACTGCTGGTAGTCGGGGTATTCCCCCCGCCGCACTAGGTACTGGTTGCCCTGGTAGTTGGGCTGCTCATAGAGCATCCAGCTGCCGCTGTCCACGCGGATGGAGTTGCAGCGGCTGAAGTAGGTCTGCAGGTTGGGGCAGTCGCTGCTGCACTCATAGTGGCGGCCCTGGAAGCCCCGGTCCTCGTAGAAAGTGATCTGCAAAGGAAAAGCAATTTAAATGAAATCATTTGTTCCCAAAGCACAAAGGCTTTGTTTCCTCTTTCTTTATTTTTCTTTAACTTGTGTTGGGCTTACCTTCCCCATGGCCAGTTGACACAGACCACCGCCAACCCCGGCAGGTCTATATAGCAGGAGGCCTGCTGCGTTGGCAGGAAAACACAAAAGGGGCCAGGGAGGGTGATAAGGGGATTTTATGGATCCCTTTTGCACGCTGCATTCAGGGGCAGTGATTAAAGATTTGCCCTCGTTCTCTGGTATATTCTAACGCTATCCTGTATGTGCTGCTCTGTGTCGCTTTTATTTGGATTCTTACTGTTTTCTAAATTTATCAGCTCACCAGTCTGAACTTTTGACCTAAAATTCATGTTTCTACACTTTGATTCCATTATACCTCGTGAGTCTCCTGGGAAAAATCTGTGCCTCTGTGGAAGTATCTCCAGAATTCTGGGAGGTTTGAATTCTGAGAGAGAATTTTCCTGATATTTTTAGATGACAGAGGCTGGCCTATCTTAGTTTTTATTTATTTATTTATTTTTCTTTACATAAGTTGCTGATCAATGCAGGACACAAATCTAGATTCAGATCTCTTGACTGTTTCTGATTTTGTTGACCTTATGCTTTAAAACATAGTTATTAATGCCTAGTTTGGTGGGTGCACCCTATGTAAGTCTATTAACTTGTTATAAGAAACAGAGCAAAGGTTACTGTGGTCGTGGGGCCCAAGACTGAGAAGTGCATGACTTTATGGATGGCTTCCCCTTTTTCCAAGGGCAGAGGAAGCTCTTCCCAGGTAAGAGTGGGACTTTTGGACTGGGGCTGTCCTGACTCAAGTCCACTGAATAGCAGCATGGCCTGGCCATGGAAAAGCACAAACTTCTCAAAGCACAAATTACTTGGGAGAGAGAATATGAAGAATGAGGAAGAAAGCAAAAGAGGAGCAGCCTCTGACATTCAGAAGCTTCAGCTAAGCCATGCTGACTCTTCTATTAGACATGAACAATCCCATGAAGTGCCAACTTCTGGCAAGATTACTCTGAGACATGATAAAATGAGAGGAAATAAGGCCACTTCACCATTTTGTCTAAACTCAGGCATAAATAAAGTTGATGTGTCACCCACAGAATAACAAACACCCCCTTCTCAGCCAAAATAATTAACTGCTACTTGTCAATTATAATTATCCTCATTCTAGCCTTCTCTTCCAAAGATTTGTAGAGATAACCAATCATAAAGTTAATCCTGCTTTATGATAATATCTAATCAAGAGTGAACCCCCACTTTTTAAACCCTTCCCCAAATCACACAACCCAAGTACAAGTCCTAGAATAGGTTCCTTTCAACCTCTTCTCACGGAAAACATTCCAGTCTTCCCCATCATGTGAGTTCTCCCAGGACACAACCAGTCATAAGCCTAACTTGTTTAAAGACAGGCATATTCCTGGTGGTTTTAAGCTAAAGGACTTTGGCATGAGTAAATGGGATTATGTGTATAATGTGTATGGCACATACCAGGCACAAATGAGCTTTAGTAATCCTAGTGACATCGATACTGATAATGAAGTGAGTGACATCATCAAGGAAAACTTCAGCCTACTTATCTCTCTTAAAGATTAAGAATCTCAAGGATTCCTGAGACAATTATTCTCTACAAAGTCTTTTTTTTTTGGGGGGGGGGGTGAGTTTAAAAAACAAAGTTAGGTTTGGAAGGGATTTTAGTTTTTAAAAACTCTGTTATACCTAAGAATCACCTTGTGCCAGGCACCATGGTGCATGCCTATAATCCTAGCTACTGGGAGGCTGACAGGAGGACTGAAAGTTCAAAGACAGCCTCAGCAAAAAAGCCAGGTGCTAAACAACTAGACCCTGTTTCTAAATAAAATACAAAAATTTGGGCTGGGGATGTGACTCAGTGGTAGAGTGCCCTGAGTTCAATCCCCAGTACCCATTCTCCCAAAAAGAATCACCTTGCTTGTTAAAAATGCAAATTACTACAAAGAAAAGAAAATGCAAATTACCAGTCCCAAGATTTGACATCATTAGATCAGAACAAGACCCCTGTATTTTTAACCAGCACCAATTAGTTCTTGGACCAAATTTAAAAATATACTTCTGCGATTTATTCCTTCATTTTTTGAGAAGGACATCATGTGTTTTAGCCATCCCCGGGTAAGGCCTTATTAGCATCTCTACTAAGATTCTCTTTAAACTTGTAGACAGAAACATACTCTGCTTTGTAGCACTATTTCTTGTTCTACAAAATTTGGAGAACCAAAGCAAGGTTACCAGCGCTTAAATCACACACTGGTAAAACAGGCAAATAACATCTCAAAATCATTTTGAAATTTGTCCTGACAAATTGGTATTCATGAATACTTTGAAAATGTCTTGGGAACTCCAAAGGTCCCCATACCACACTATGAGATCTACATTACCAACAGTCTGGTTTGGATGCTGTCCAGCATCTCAAGTCCCAGGAAACAGACAGTGGGATGCTAGGATAGTTCTGCATTATGCCTTACCCTACTCAATTCGCTCTCCCCAAGGGAGCAAGGGTTTTAATGGTGAAGAAGAAAGAAGGGTATTTAGGGTCCTTATTCTATCTTGGTGATTTTTATCAGTCTCCCGATTCTGCCTAGTCTTGCCTCCTCTGCTATGCACTCTGCTAAGATGCTGGGATGATGGGAATAAAACACATCAAGTTACATGCTCATCTGTTCCAAACGCTCCCTGACTCCTGTTGCCATCATGATCAAGTCCTGATTTCTTAGCACTAGGCATGACCTCCTCTGTCTCTTGCCACACTGTCCAATCACACTGAACCACTTGTCATTTCCCAAACACATGATGTTATTTTCACATTGCTCTTGGTTTTCAATATAATGATCTTTCTCATGGAGACACCAATTCTCTACCTTTCACCCAGAGGAATGTTACCCTTTATTCGAAGCTCAGCTCATGCATCAATTCCACTGTAAAGATTTTCTAGAACCTTTTCTAATCTTCTGGGTTGAATTTAATATGGTTCCCTTGGTCCCCAAGTATTGTGTTCATACCACTGTTAACAGTAACCTTCACTTATTTGATTATTTTGTTTAGAGATCACGCCCTCAAAATAGATATGGGGAGCCCACAGGAGGGCAGGGACTATCTTTGTTTTAATATTCTCACTAATTGACAAAACAATTTGGCACATAAATTTTACTCTGTAAATGCTTAGGGTGGTGGTGGGAAATGAATGAATGTTTTTCTCTAGTCTGAAATTCATTGTCATAATAGTCCCTGGGACTGATTTCCAATGCTCAGCTCACAGGAGCTCATATGGTATCATTCAAATCTAAGTTCAGCATTGGCAACCTTCCGTGTGTAGAATGACACACTCCATGCTTCATCTATCTAATGGGCTTTTATAATGGTGGAGAAGAGTAAGCAAAAGGAAGAAAACAAAAATGTTGTGTGGTCTCCAAAGCCCTCGACTCTGCAGTCATTTTAACTGTTTAGTTTTTTTGTCTTGTAAAATGACCAACTAGTGTTGCAACAGCAGCAGCAATTCTCAGAGTTTTGCTGGTGTCTGAGGCCCAGATAGCAGTTGATTTTATCGTCTACCTTTCTGCTTCTTAGCAATTAATGTGGTGTTTGTATTAAATACATGCTTGGTTAAATAATCATAGATCATTTGGGTGGTGACCATGTAGATCAAAGTGTCCCAAACAAAGAGACTGGACAAGAAACTGGCCTCTGGTTCTCTTTCTCAGTTTATCTCTGATGACCATACAACCAGTGGCAAGAAGAGAGGAGTAATCACTGACCTGCCTTTGCTAGACTCCTATAGGATACCCCTTGGAACAAATTGACGATATATTTCTTCTTGTCTAAGCAATAGGTGAGTTCAAATTTTCCCACAAAGAAGAAAATTTGAACTCCCAAGTTTCAAAGGGAAGAGGAAAAGAACACATATTAACGTCAGGACCTAACCCCGTAGTAGCATGGTGGGAAGATTAAGGAAAAAGCTCATGATGAGACCCCTTTGGGGACATAACTCAGTATGGCAATATTTGGCACTCATTTATGTAGTAGCTTCTACTCTGGTTTCATTGTTTGGTGGACATTTTAGTAAGATTAAATGGGCAAGAAGATATTGCAGATTCAAAGGGCGAAAAGAGAGGGAAAAAAAGAAGAGAAAGTTTTAAGTCTGGACTTGGAAATACCTGTGTGTGTGTATGGGGGGGGCAGTATTTAGAGTGTACAGCATGTAGGTTGAACTGGAGTTGTCTCAAATTCTTGGTTCATTTTAGTTCCTCCTCCCATTCAACTCTCTGAGGTCCCAGCATTTGCACTAGAGAGAGGAGGGAGAGAAAGGAGTAAAGGGTAGAATTAGGAGTGGGTTTGGGCATATCTCTTCCCCAGGTCATTCCCCAGGTGACTTTCTCTTCATGTTGGGATTAAGGGGAGAGCAACTTTCTCTTTTCCTAGATATCAGGAGTAGGAACAACCAATTTTAAAGAATAATTTTTAAGAATAATGATTTGATTAAAGAAATTCAGGAATTCTAATTTTTATGTACTTCCAGTTCAGGTGTTTCAGTATAATTTCCATTTCTAAAGTCTATGATTTTATGTTTTCTAAGCAAATACTATGAAATAAATAAATAAAACCATGTTCATGTTCCCTATATCACTATTAGCAAATAGAGGACTCTGATTAATGTCTCCAGGAAACCAACACTACCTTTGGGAGTTTAAAGGTTAAAAAAGCTGGGCTTTAGGAATAGTTAATACAAAATAATCTGAGAATTGAACTACTTTTTTTCTTTCTTCTTCTTCTTTTTTTAATGCTGGGGATTGAATCCAGGGCCTCATACATGCCAAGCAAGTGCTATACCATCAACCCATATTCCCAGCCCCAAATCAAGCTATTTTCCAGGGAAAGAACCTTCACATGTAATATATGTATACAATAGGCTATCCATGAGTCCTGGTTTTCCCAGAAAAATCTTAATTTGTGCTTCTTGACCCAGTGTGAATATTAATAATGGGTCAGAAGTGACCCAGTTTAAGACAAAGATTACATGTTCACTCTGTTTATATGCCATGTGAGGTGGGATTTGGGTCAATTCATTAGAACCTCAAAGGATGGGATACTTTCAAAGAATTTTGACCTGAAGTCATCTGTTTCCTTGATGAACTTCACAAGAAACAGCCCCAAGAACCTTATTTATTCACACAGGATGTTTTTAGGGATGTTGTTTACTCAATATCCTCTTTACCAGGACTTACAAGAAAACTTTCTTTTAGGTGTTGGTACTGGGGATAATGAAGCTTGTCCTGATTAATGTATTTGTCTTCTAAACTCTGTGAGTTATGAAACTGATCTTGTTTCCTTCTCTGCCTTGGCTGCTTGAGCAAAATCTGTATCTATCTACACTTAACTTAGCATGTTCCAGTTCACAACTTGAGTTTGAACTTCACTCTTGGTTCCATCTCATCTTCATTTTTGTTTTTCCTCTCACTCAATTTCCTCATCCACTTATTTTTAAATTTATTATTATAAGTTTTACTACCCACTTTAATTCACTTTGAAAAACTAAGGGGAACAAATATGCAGTCACACAGGCTTCTCCAGAAAATTTAGAGTGCTTATTTTCTATTCAGCAATATTTTCTATATATTACTCATAGTACATTATTTCCTATTAAAATGATATAAGACTGAGTTTCTTCATGGGTATGTGTTTTTGGAAAATGCCATTAAATCTTCTACAGAGTTCATAAGGTAAAGAGGCAGTGAATTATATTTGGATTGCAAAACTCATGGAGGAAAGAGGGGAAATGGATTTGGGACAGAAGGGATGGTGGCTATTAGCAGGATAAGGGCAATGGGTAAGACAAGCTTGTTTATTTACAAAATTAAAATAAAGAGTCTAGCTGCTGCAAATGACTCCTCATCAGGGATAGCAATGGGGCCAACCTGAAGGAATAACTTGAGGTGCTTCAATAAGTACTTACTTATTTATTATTGTAGCCGCAGATATATCCTTATGAAACAATCACAGATTGCTTTAGCCCAGTTGAATGGAACTTTTCTTTGAGCCTGTATATTTTAGTCATCAGAACATGCCAGAAATACTGTTCTCCGCATTATTCCCTTTATAAGCAGTTGCTTCCCATCTTGAAAACATGCTATTATGTTTGGCCTAGTGCCGTTACTCCTCATGAATGCTTAATAGACTGAAAGAAAGACAGGACTCTATTAGTGCCAGAATCACAAGCTACATTCTTTATTAGATTCTAAAGGAGAAAAGTGGAGAATGTTAATACTTCAATAAAAATCCATGACTCGTCTTAAAGACCCAGCTTTGGCATTTGCAGCTCCCCAGTCAAGATATCTCCTGTATTCCCCTGGCTGTAGCAGGTACTGCCGTCCCCTGTAACTAGGCATCTCATAGAGGACCCAGCAGCCCTCCAGCACATTGAGGGAGTGGATTTCATTGAGCTGGAAGCGGTCCTGAAGAGAGAGACAATCGTCTGTGACCTCTGACATTTGTCCTCTAAAGTTATCCCTCTCGTAGATCTTCATTCTGTAAGTGCCAGAGTGCTGGGAGGGCAGACAGGAAAGAAAAGGCAAATCAACACAAACAGAGAAACTAAAGTTCCAAGCCCCATGCTTCCATGGGTACACCTGTCCAGAAATGCTCTGGATCCAAGTTTGCTTCCAGAACAATCATATTGCGGTATTCAGAACTCAGGAGCCACCTGTAGCTCACTGCTAATGAACCTAGTGATCCATGGTCAAAGCAAGGACGCAGCTTGGCAGCTTTTCAGCCTCCACCCACCAGCCCCCATCCTCAGGTATTAAGATATGCTTAAAATAAAATTTACCACTTCATTTTAGTGCTTGGTTTTTTGAGACAGCGCTTCTCAAAGGAGAAAAGTGAGAGTCATTGGGAGGGAAGGTATCATTTGATATATTACTGTTGTTAAAATTATATCAGCATTTGTTTGGAAAAATATCAACATGTATCTATTTTCTGTAAGATTGATATACTGATTTTCATGTATTTTTTGGAGCATAGGATTATGAAGCTCCTGTGACAGAGAAGATGACATGTTTCCCTCATCCCTGTTTTTCATATCTGCAGTTTGGGTTCAAATCTCAAACCAAATGACTCCTCAGCTCCCTCCCTGGCCTCTTATCCTCAACTTAGCCATTTTCCTGGGCAGCTAGAATCGCCTTAATGAACTCTGACTTGATGGCACTATATCTCATACCTCCCACACTCCCCTTTTCTAAATACTCGGCAATCACTTTCCAGAAAATACTGAATCTCAAACGTTTGTTTGGGATTGTTTTTTCCTCTGATTTATATCTTTAAGTGAGCTAATTAGTTACTGATCTCTGCACTGGAATAGAAACCAGAAGATAAGAGGAATCATCAAGGAGAAAAGTAAGGCCAAACAAATTAGAGAATTTTTAGTCAAGTGAACAGCTCCAGATTGTACTCATAAATTTTGATTCATTTGATTTCTAACTTTATATGGCTTGGAATGAACACTTTAGGCAATTATATCTTGAACAAATAGTAAATTCCATCTCCCCAATATACTGATTTTTTCTGATTTGATTTTTGTTTTCTTAATTTTTGATTGCACGTAAGATGTAAAATCTGGGAACATGACTTTTTAAAAAAATCCCACCACCGAGTTCATGAAGAAAGGCTTTCCGTATAAGGTATCTGTGTACATGGGCCTGCGCTCGCTAAGCATTTCCACTTTGCTAAGCATTTCCACTTCCTGCTCTGTAGTTGGAACTATTATGTTTAAGATAAGGTTTTGTTTGTTTTTGGTGCTGGAGATGAAACTCAAGCATACTGAGCTTGTGCTCTACCATTGAACTACACCCCCAGTCCCTCCCTAAGATAATGCCTTTACATGGTTTTTATTTCCAGAAGCCAATGTCGCAGACAGAGCCACACTCACTTGGGGGATGAGGCGGCAGGAGCTGACGGAGTCGCCTAGGCCCATCCACTGCTGGTAGTCGGGGTATTCCCCGCGCCGCACTAGGTACTGGTTGCCCTGGTAGTTGGGACGCTCATAGAGCATCCAGCAGCCGCTGTCCACGCGGATGGAGTTGCAGCGGCTGAAATAGGTCTGCAGGTTGGGGCAGTCGCTGCTGCACTCATAGCAGCGGCCCTGGAAGCTCCGGTCCTCGTAGAAAGTGATCTGCAAAGAAAGAGTGGAAGCATGAGCGATTTGCCCCCACTGAGGATGCTACACCAGGGCCAAGATGGAGCGTTAGGCCCCCACCCAGGACTCACCTTTCCCATGTTGGAGAGGGCAAACAGGGACGTTCTCTGGGTACTGTGGATCTCTGCATCGCTGTATATATAGCAGCCCTGACTGCTGCCTCCACAGGAAATCACACAAAAGGGCCCATTGCGGGAGTGAGGGGATTTGCAAGCTCCGCGCTCTCCCTCCCCCAACTGGGGTTGGCTGAATGGTTTACTCTCATTCTTTCTGGTAGGTTCGAGTTGCTCTAATTCACTAAAGCTGTTGTTGCCACCAAAGTGAAAAGAGTCTTTACTCTTTTCGTTGAGCAAAAGGGAGAGCGAAACTCTATCCCTATGATTTTATTTTATAGTTTACTGTGCTTAATTGACTTCTCAAAGGTGATCATATTTAGCACTCAGGGACCGGTGTTTTGTTTTTTTAACTTTTTAAAAAACTTGAATTTAAGTAATAAGGAAGAGGGAATCTTAAGGAAGAGGGAATCAAGAGAAGTAATCTGTAATCTGTGAAAGTGTTTTGAAAAGCATAAAGCTTACTTAGAATTCAAGATTCCATGATCATCACTGTTACTTGGGGAATCACCTTGAATAGAATTATTAGTAGACTGGAATTCATAGGCTCCTGGAGGCAGGGGAGTCTCTCTTGTTCATTTAGCCTTGAGCCCTAGAACAGAGGTTTGGCACACTCCTTGGCACACACATTTAGTGGGACCGCAATACTGGAAGGAAAGCAGATAATTGTGATCTTCCTGCATTCCTCTCATCTCCCTAAGGTCCTAAATGCTTCTTTCTGCTGTGGCTGCCCAAATTCTGTTTCCTCTTTGCCATTCCATCTCTTCTTCAAATGTCTTAAGATCTTTCTTCTTAAAAAATCATTAAAACCCTTGCTTTCTTGACAAGGGCAGTTTGAGTAGTGTAAGAAGTTCTGCAGAAGTATCTCCCATCCAGGTCCTTGGACTTAGATGCTGAACAGCATCCAGGCTAGCCTGTCTGGCTTCTGGAAAATGTGGATCTCACAGTGTAGTGAACCCTTTGGGTCCCTGAGACAATTTCAAACCGTTCATACCACCAAGACAGTTTTCAAAATAATACTAAGATGTCATTTGCCTTTTATTCACTCTCATTCCTTCATGGATGGGCAGCGTTGTTTTTCCAGAGGCTACATGGCAATTAAAGAGATTTTGCAAAAATGTAAAAACGATGCTACATTTTTCAGTACTTATTCTTTGAAAATTTGGTTGTTAATCATAAGCATGTATTATTTATGTAGCATGCAGTAGGTTTACTGGCTAAGACCCTTCAGGGCAAGAAAGGTAAACCCATACCTGGGGTATGCATTGATTCCTATCAGGGTGAGTCATTATCCCTTCCAAGGAGAAAGGGAATCCAGGTATTCAGCTCATCATCAAGTGGCTGATTGGTCTCTTCAAGGTATGGGCCACATTGAGGCACAGTTGGTCCTTCTTGCTGGCAGATTGGACATTGTACAGAGACAGTAGCTGATTTTGCCTTGGCCATGTGGGAGCTAAGGCCTAACCTTCACCTCTGCCACCATGAACACTCTGCTCTGCCCAAGAGGTCATTGTGTCAGCACTAGGGTAGCTGATGGCAGAGAATGATTGATAGCCAATGACCAAATCATTTTTTCTTTTATTTGTGGAGGGAAGCGGTATTGGGTTTCAACCCAGGGGTGATTTACCACTGAGCTACATTCCTATTCCCTTTTAAAATTTTTAAATTTTGAGACAGGGTGCTTAGGGACTCATTAAGTTCCGGAGGCTGGCCTTGAATTTGCCATCCTCCTGTCTCAGCCTCAGAACACTGAGATTATAAGCATGTGCCACCATGCCTGCTCCTAAGTCATTCTTTCTGCTTTGTTGTTTAGTGTGCCTTCCATGGTGGATGCCCTGAATAGGCATTAATATGGGGATTCAATCATCTTCATATTTTGTACCCACTCCTATGTTTGCATACACATTTCTACCCCAGACCTGCTTGTCCTTAACCTTTCTCCTTCCTGGCCCTGGACCAACCAGCCATCCGTCACTCATCACTGCTCAGTATTCTATATATATCCTAACCTGTCAGCTTTTCTTTCTACACAAAGTGGATGGGCAGGGACACTTCCTCAAGGTTGTCCCTGGGAGCATTTCCTTCTCTGCTGTTTTTGGGGCCATCCTTGAGGGAGCCGTGATCATACAGGAGCCTTCCATTTGGGGCTTGTACACACACACCAAGGCAACCATGAGAGAACCAAGCTCACCCAGCCTTATTCCTCTTTCATCAGATTGTGAAAAGATGCCTATAGTGTGATTGTAAGTGTGAGCTGGGAAGGAGCAGGGCAATAGCAGAGCCTCAGCCAATCCCACAGGGAACTTTCCAGCTAGAGTCCTTGAGGACTGAGGTAAGGGAACCAGGACTGTGTCCCCTCATTGCCCAATCATCTGATGTGAGCTGTGGCTATGGAGGGGCCTGAGCTTGGATGAGACAGCACCCTTCAACGGAGGGAAATTCCTTGAGACAAACTCAGCTTTCAGCTGTCAGTATCTGGGAGAAAGAGTGACTGACCCTGAGTGGGAGTCTGGGCAGCGCACCAGTGTCCTCTGTACGAGAAAATAAGAATTGTTGTTGGTCTCACTGTCTGAGACAACCACAGTGAACCTTTTGGTATTTATCTATATGTAAAACTCATGTGTGGTTGTATTACTTACACTGTGTGGCATGCTCTTGTGTTCTTCTAGGTAGTTTTTTAAATAAAGGGATTAATAAAACCGATTAAGGTGATTGTATTTAGCCTTTTTAACACAAAGGTGTTTTGTTTTGGTGAAGCAAGACTTTTAATGAGAAGTCATTCTGGACCCTCTACCATACCCATACTTAAGGCCTGGTCAGTGTCCAAGAGAGGATTCCGTTCAGCTGAGGGAGTCACTAAAAGATGTATACAGGGTCATTTTCCTGTGTTGAAAGTTTGAACCCTTAAGGAGACAAAATTCACAACCCCATTTTATGTAAGAGCCTGAATATATTCAGTGCCATTCATAGGTGAGGATTTGAGGATGATAATGAAATATCATGGAGTAAAAACTAATCTGACTTAAAATTACCCTGATTTTTATTTGTAGTATAATGTTTAAATAATTTAGGACCCTGGAGAAATGTGCTTTTAGTCACATAGATACACTCCATCTTTGGTTCTGATGCAGAGACACTAGTAATCTTAGGAAAGAAAGTAAATTATCAGGAACACAAGGTCAGAATGTGATCAGTTCTAATAGAAGAAATTTTTTTTTTATTTTTTTTTTTATTTTTTTTTTTTTTTTAGTTCTCGGCGGACACAACATCTTTGTTTGTATGTGGTGCTGAGGATCGAACCTGGGTCGCACGCATGCCAGGCGAGCGTGCTACCGCTTGAGCCACATCCCCAGCCCCAAATAATAGAAGAAATTTAAGGATTAAACATGTCTCAGCATCAATTGTAACTACTCATAGAGGGCCTACTTGGGCATTTGTCCCACTGGTATATGCTTTTCTTTTGAGCCTTGGGAGCTATTGCCTCCTGGATGATGGGTGCCTTATAAAGATCCAGGATCTTTTGTGGGTCTGGAATTTGGAGAAAGACATCCTTGAGAGGAGATGATCCTGGATGTGGAAATAGTCTTCAGGGAGCTCCCACATGTGGGCTGTGTTGCTATCTGTATAGCCTTGTCCTCTGGGAGCTGGTGAGCTGTGACATGAAACAGAAGAAGAAAGAAATTGGGCTGGGGATGTGGCTCAAGCGGTAGCGCACTCGCCTGGCATGCGTGCGGCCCGGGTTCAATCCTCAGCACCACATACAGACAAAGATATTGTGTCTGCCAAATACTAAAAAATAAATATTGAAATTCTCTTTCTCACTCTCTCTCACTCTTTCTTAAAAAAAAAAAAAAAAAAAGAAGAAAGAAATTAACACAAGCTTTAGTCACCCTGGCTTTATAGGACCTGTTAAAATTTTTAAAAGCTTAACTAAAAATAATGTTTTTTTAGTGCTTAGATAACATAGAACAGAGAGCCAGCCTTTGTTCTGGCACATTCAGTCACATTGTAATCCCAGACTATGATCAATTGCCTGTAATGAACCTGGGCTTTCTCCTTGGTGTGTACAGTGAGGTAGCTACTTTCTCCCCAGTTCTCATGCGACTCCAGGTTTACTCTCCTGGCAGGGGCAAGGACCCTAATACCTGATAGGCCCCAAGAATCTCATCCACTCTATAGCTTCCAGATGCCGGGCAGCTGGTATTTCTAGAGAACCCCTGTAAATAGCTGATAACCACCGCCTCCCAAGCCCCAACTAAGCAGCTTGTATATCCCCCCGTGACTCATGATAGACTATTATAAAAAGTGAAATTCCTAGTGGATAGATGTCCCTAAACAGAACTCCCACAGTATCCATACCCAGGTTCTGACCTGGCTCTCTATGGGATGGAAAAGCATGGGAGGAGGTGGTAATAGGCTGGCTCTGGCCCATTCCTAGCCTGTATCATGTGACATTGTAGAATTTACTCCAACCTCTTGAACAACCAGTAGCAGTCTTTAAGGAGCCCTGGGGTAAACAATTAAACCATACCAAGCATCACATAAAAATATCTAGAAATAAAATATTGGCTCAAGAATTTCAAGCGTTAGCTTCAGCAAATAAATGTAAAATCGTGAGAATGTCCAGGCTTCAACCAGAGGCCTACACTCAAGTCCTCTCAGTCTTGCAGGCAGCTTCTTATGTTGGAGCATGAGGGACTTGAGCTGGGTAGAGTAGGAGGTGTGAATGATGCTTTGGGGGACTGCATAATTGGCTTGGTGGGGCACCCAGCACTTGCAAATGACACCAACTGGAATGACCTACCCTGACTGACTGCCCCATGGCTTTGCTTTCACACTCCTTCCTCCAGAGCTTTTTAATTGTTTTCATTGCAATACTAACAATACTGTGAAATTGTTGAATAGGCATTATTTGTTGAGCACACATTTAGTTGGGCAATGTCTACACACATCCATGCACACTTTTGCAGTTTCTGTTATTGCTCATATAATCTTTGGAAAGACAAAGATTAACTTCCTTAAGCCTCAGTTTCCCCTTTTATAGAATAAGAGTGACAATGAAAAATCAAACAAAATATTGGATTTGGAAGCACATAGTAAATGGTGAAATAATACCAATGACCAAAATATGGAATCAGATGTATTGATAAAGAAAAAAATCATTCACAACATTTGCCAAAGGTGTTAAGGCAGACTTTGGAGATAGGTATAGAGACCATGGAAATGGGGTTTTGCAGTGGGGAAGAGAGATTGTTTTCAGTTTCATCTCCAGCTTGGCCATGCGGAGATTTGTAACCAAGAAACATGGTGGAAGTCAGTGGACGGAAAATCACTAAGAGGAAACATTAAGAAATGGGATATCTAGAAATAAGATGTTGGTTCAAGAGTTTGGGGAGAAGTTGGCTTCATATGACTAAGTCCAAAATCATCAGAATGTCTGGATTTCTGGCTAAATTGACTTTACAGTATTATTACTGAAGGCAGGCCAGGGTGGGCAGTTACCAGGGATGGGAGATGGTCACTAAATTAACTTAGCAGGATTCTTGCTCAAACCAGATTCTACCAGGATAGAGAGGAAATTCCAAGTTTAGATCTAGTCAGGTTGAGGACTCAGAGAAGACTGACTGAAATATTGGTCAAAGAGAGTCTTTGTTAATATTTTAATAAATGCTATAGGTGCGTATTCATACCTTTGAACATTAATTAATAATATGTTTGCGTTTCTGGTCTTTGGTGTCATAGTATCTATATTTTTGCCTATGGTATGGAGATTAATGTGATCAAGGGATAATTTCACACACAGTATTCAGAAACTGATTTAATTGATTCAATTTTCTGTTTGGTAATTTTGATATCACAATCAAATGATGACTCTGTGTTTCTGTGTGATTTTGAGTCGTTTTCAAAGGGAGGTGTAACATCTCTGTGCATTTAGAGAGGATGGAGTCATTGAAGTCTTCCTGCACCGGGTGGTCAATGTACCTGCCTCATCACAGAGCATCCAGCTCTGATAGTCCACCTGTGTGACCACATTGCTGCAGGACTGCAGGTTGGAGTGGTGGCTGCTGCATTCACAGGAGTTAGTGCAATGGAACATGCCAATAGTCAGGGAAATCCTCCTAAGAATGAACACATAACCATGAGTTCACGGCCAGCCCTGTCCTAAAATCACCTCACTGTGGCTGTCGGACTATGGTGCAGAAGCCAGTTTTATTCATCAGCTATAATGGAGGTGTAGATGTGTGTGCTTGGTGTGTGTGTGTGTGTGTATGTGAGAGATTTTATCAGGTCTTTCAGATGATTTGACCTGATTTGCCTAGCAGCAAACTTCTCCCTTTTTTTTTCATACTAGTAATGCAGTTTTCTCCTCCTTCTCCTTCTTCCTCTCCTTCTCCCTCTCATCCTCTTCCTTTTTTCTGTTTTGCTATTCATTACCTTGTAGCTGTGATACTTTTATTAAAATGCTTCATGGTGGCGCATGTCTGCGATCCTAGCAGCTCAGGAAACTGAGGAAGGAGGATCACATGTTCAAATCCAGCCTGAATCGAGGCCCTGAGCAAGTTAGCAAGAACTTGTCTCAAAAAAAAAAAAAAAGTGGTGGGGGGGGGCTAGGGATGTGGCTCAGGGTGTCCCTGATTAATCCCTGATACCTAATCCATTCCAAATGCTTTGAAGTCTTTGAAACAATTTAGAAAAGGAAGGTCAATATATAAATAACAAGTCAGGAAAAATGTCCTCCCTTTTACTGTTTAATTGAATGTTTATGGCTAAGAAGAGAAATAGTGGGCATAGACAAAACTCACCTGAAAACTATATTTGTTTTAAATTTTGGTAGTCCAGAAGGGCTAACCAGGGAGATTATTATTCCTCCTCCTCCTCCTCCTCCTCCTCCTCTTTTCCCCCAGAGCATCTGTGATGATTTGGGCATATGGAAGGCTGTTCCCAAAGACTAGAACATCTTCACTGTCTCTGAAGTTGACCACCTCCCTCCCAGTCTTCACAGCAGTCCAGACCCCACTTCCTAGGAAATCTCTTTCCAAAACTGGCCCTTCCTCCTCTCTCCCTTCCATTTCATGTCTTCCATTACCTCATTACAATTCAACACAGCCCTTAAGCATTGTCTTTCTTGTAAGGTGTCTCCTTTCCCAGTCTCTTTATCAGGTTTATGAGCCCAGGATAAGCGCCATGCCACACTTCTCCATTCCCTATAACTACTTACTAATTAATAGGATGTGTGAATGGAGCCCTGGACACATGAATGACAGTTAAACCAATAATGATTGCTGTCCCAATCTGGAAAAAAACCGACTCCCCCACATGAGGTCATTCATGTGGGTGTCCAAAGACCAGACACTACATTCATGTCCCAACACGAGCTTTCTCCTGCTCACCCCCTACCACACTGCTGGTTCTGTCCTGTCACTGGGGACCTGGGAAGACTGGCCAGCTGTGTAGACAGAGTGGAGGCTTCCCTGGGAAGTGGAGGGCTTTGAAATGGGCCAGAGCATAATCAGGCCTATTGTGTTAAGGTCTCAGAAGTTAATAGACAGGAGAGATGGGCTGAGAGAATGAAAATGGAAAGGAAAAAAAAAGGAAGTAAAAAAGTTCAGTAGCATTTTTGTGAAGGGAAATGAAAGAAATTCTCAGTTTCTTGCATTTTAGAAGATGAAGGGGTCAAGGCCGCAAGACAGGCTTTATTATAACTCTTTGTATTGTCAGCGACCTCCACCCCCACTGTCCTAGAGCATGAGGTAGATTAAGAGACTGAAGATCATTTGAGTCCTTTTTATCACAAATAGTTGAATACTGAATATAACACTAAAGTTTTATATATATATAAAACTAAAGTTACACACACACACACACACACACACACACACACATATACATATATGTAATTTGTTTCCTTTAAAAATAAGTACAGAACTCAGTCTTAAAAAGATAGGCCTTTTTATAAATCAGAAAAAATTAAATCCATTTAAGATCCTTTAGGAACTTATACTTCAAATAAGAAATTTTCACATCAAAATATTTGAATCAATCTAATACAACCCTGGCTTCAACCAGGTACATACCCATAATCCCAGCAGCTGGTTAAGAAGGTGAGTGATGAGGCAGAAGGATTGCAATTTTTAGGTCAGACTAAGCAGCAAAGATCCTGTCTCAAATTAAAATTTGCAATGGCTGGGAGTGTAGCTGTAGCTGAGTGATAGGTGGAGCACCTGTCTGGCATGGGCAAGGTCCTGGGTTCCATCCTCAGCACTGCAAAAACAAACAAACAAACAGATATAACCCTGGGTTCTTCTAAACCTAAAATCATTTAGGACATATCAAATTTACCTGAGTCCTTTTAGAAGCCTTAGTGGTTTATTTCCCTCCCTCCTCAACTCATGTGCAAATGTTTTAGTTTAAAATCTGCGTTCTCCTGTAGCATTTTCAGAACCCTCCTCTCCCTCCATGGATTACGCTTTTCTTTCCAATCCTCACAAATCTGAGCTCCATCCACATCCCATACCCCCAATAGCTGCCCCTTGGCTACAAGGGTCCTCAGCAGGATAGTCCTGATGAAGACTCAATCTGAAGTCTTGGGAGTGAGGTTCAGTCTAAATGAAGGCAATTCTGGAGCTCCCAGTATAAGGAGTATGGTTTTGGAGGAGAGATGTGGACACAGCTCCTGTCTATGGATAAGAGTTCAGCTGGAGGAGGCCAGAATGAAGCTCTCTGAAGTACCCAGTCTAGTCCAGGGGCCATGACTGACCAAGCCTAACTGCAGTATGATCACCATGGAGAGACGAATCCATAAAAATATGCGTAGATAATGAATGGAGGATGCAAGAATTGAACTCATGCCTGTGTGCCCCAAGGCCTAAATTAATTGTCTTTCCATATACAAGTGACTTGTTTTAGATGTTATACTTTCAATTGTGCCTGTCTTATATCTTCTTAAATTATACACTTCTCATATCAGGTCCAATGCCATGTTTTGTTTTGTTGTTTTAATTTCCACAAGCCCAAGCACACCAATAGCCTATCTATCATGAGAATCTTTGGTCCTTACAGGAGTTCCAGTAAACTTCAGCATTTTGACCAACTGATTGATTTCTTCAGGCTCACTGTAAGATCTCAGCATTTAACCAGTTGTAAAGGGCTCTGCAATTCTTGGTTCATCCATTTGTGTGTAGACTGCTAAGGCAGCAGTAATAGGTAACTGTCAAAAGGACACTGAGAATTTCAAATCCCTTTAAAGTAGGGAAATATTCTGGAAAAAGACTCATTTACTCTGATGTTTGTCCTTACAATATCTGTGTATACAGCATGTCCATGTACATAGCACAACTTTAGCAAAACCAATGGAGTTATAACTCCAACATACTAAGCCTCCACTGCATGCTAGCACTTACAGGGGTATTTCATTTATTCCTCATGGGAAGATGAGAGTAGGAAAACTGGGGCTAGGGAGGATAAATAACTTGCTCAAGTCCATACATCCTCTAGGTAGGCTTCCAAGCCCACCTTGAACCATTGGTATAACTCCCCTCAAAACTGAATGGAGTCTGAAGTGTTGGAGCTGGAAGGAAAACTAGAGCTTATCTTGTCCAAACCCCTCCTTTTATAGAGGAGGAAACATGTGGTCTACTGAGTTTTATCAGACAAAATGCAGTTTTCTAAATCTTTCATTCAGCCAGATTAAAACAAAACTTGAAGTTAATCAAATTATTTTCAGTGAAACATGGTAGCTAGGTTTTCTTTTTTGTTAAAATAGAGTTCAGGAACCATTGATCTACCTGTTATCTCTGTAGATCTGCTTGCCCTGAGTATTTCCTATAAATGGAATTGCATAATATATGGTCTTATATTATATTATGGTCTTATATTATTATGCATAATATATGGTATTGTTTCTTTAACTCAACATAATGTTTTTCAGGTCCATTTATATTGTAGCATGTGTTAATGCTACATTCCTTTTTATGGCCAAATAATATTTCATTTTATACATATATCACATTTTGTTTATATAAAAATCCATTGATATTTGGATATTTGGGTTGTTTCCATCTTTTGGTTATTGTGAATTGTGCTACTATGAGGACTTATGCCATAAATTTTTGTTTGAATATCTATTTTCAATTCCTTTGGTTATATACCAGGGTAGAATTGCTGGGTCATAGGATAAATGTAAGTTTAACTTTTTGAGAAACTTCCAAATCATTTTCCACAGAGACTATACCATTTTACATTCCCACATTTATGATTTATGAAGTTTCCAATTTTTCCACATTATCACCAACACTAGGGATTTTCTGTTTTGAAGATTTAAAAAGATTATTATAGACACCCTGATAGACATTAAGTAGTATCCCATTGTACTTTTGATTAGCTTTTTCCCTAATAACTAATGATTTTGAGCATCTTTTTCATTTGTTTGTTGGCTATTTATATGTCTTCTTTGGAAAAATGTATATTCAAATACTTGGCCCGTTTTTTAAATTGGGTCATTCTAGTTTTGTTGTTGAGTTGTAAAAGTTCTTTATATATTGTCAACTTTAGAATCTGATCAGATATATGACTTGGAAATATTCCAGGAGAGCTGCTCTACTGAGTGAGAAGAAATTCCATGACAGGCACAGTAGCACATATTTAAACCTTATGCTATACAACTGAGTCTTTGATAATTGCATCTCAATACAAATTCACAGTGGCATCCAAACTAATGATAACCATATGGTGCTGTTGAATTTGAGGGAACACTAAGGACATACAGATTCCTTACATTTGCACTGATATGATAATTTAAATTGTATTCACAATCTTTTCCCATTTTGGGATTTAGTGAGGTGGGCATTTATTATCAGTTGTTATTTTCCATAAAGTGAATTAGACACAAAGCAGATAAGAAGTGACTTGCTCAAAGGGATAAGCTAGAAATAGGGTAACTAATCACAGTAGTTTCCCTGAAACTGAGGGTCCAAAGACCTTTGGCGCTTAAACTGGGAGAGTCCCAGGGAAACTGGGCTGAGTTGGTCACTCTACTAATTAGTAGTAGAGACTGCATAAGAAACTAGGCTATTTAATTCTTGTTTAGCACTTTTCTTATTATGATGATCTAATCATGTAGTCTTGCCCTTCTCTGCTTGGGAAAATTCTACTTAAAACCCTGTCTTTATGCATCTTTTCTTGACTAGTCTTGTTTGAGACATCAGCCACCCTTGCCCTCAGCAATCTCTTGTGTTTGGTGTGCCAGCCACAGTAGATTACGCATTTTCTTCTCTCTGTGGGTTCTAATAGTTGTTCATTATATTAATCTTTCCTCTCTCCTTCAGACTGTAGGAAGGTGGGAACAATCTGCCTTCTCCCCAGACAGGAATGTATGCCTGACCAACAGGAATTAAGTGGATATTCAAAACACCTTTCAGGGTCAGGTAAGTTGTCTAGGAGTCACTGAGTATTTACAATTCAATTATTACTTAATGATAAGCAAGAGCCACTTAGTGCCAGAAAAAAAAGTTTATTTATTGCATCTCTATGTGGATCATAAAGAAAAGCACTGCTTCATACAAATGGATGACCCATCTCAGAGAGCCGACTTTGGCGTCCATTGTGCCCCAGTCGTGGTAGCACCTGTAGTCTCCTGGCCTGAGCAGGTACTGCTGCCCCCTGTAGTTGGGCATCTTGTAGAGGACCCAGCAGCCCTCCAACACATGGATGGAGTAGATCTTGTTGAGATGGTAGCGATTGTGGATACAGGAGCAGTCTTCTGTGAGCTCAGACACCAGGCCTCTGTAGTCACTTCTCTCATACAGCCTTATCCTGGGCGAGCTGGTCTGTTGTGATAATCAACAAAAGAACAAAAATGAACGGCACATATGTGTGGTGCAAACAATACTGACACAGTCAGCCTTTTATTTTCATGAAATGAGCTTTTCCGACAATCATCTAAAAAGTTTCTTCCTAATTCTACTCCTTGTGTTATTGTTCTAACAAATTAGGAAGAGTATTAAAATAAAGCTGACCTGACCAATGAACTGGAGATCTTGCAGAAGAAACTAGCATTGAGGGCTGGGGATTTAGCTTAGTTGGTAGAGTGCTTGCCTTGCATGCACTAAACCCCTGGGTTCAATCCCCAGCACCACAAAACAAAACAAAAACTAGCATTGAAACACAGGGAATAGTAGTGTTTTTCCCTTGTAAGTAGCCACTCCCCTAAGTAGCCACTCTCCACAGCCCTGATCAATGTGTCTGCAGATAGAATTTTAACTCCCATTTGCATTTCAGCCCCATAGAGCTGGGTCCTATCCAGCTTGTTTTAAGGTTCCATTTTGCACTCATGATATACAGTGATTCCTATTTACTCTGTTCCACACGTCTCTTCAAAGGATATTTGGCCAAGTGATTTGTACAATTTGGGTTTCTGCTTATTTTTATCTCTTTGTGCATCTGAAAATTTTTCTAGCTTAAATTTTATTTATTTGTTTATTTGTTCTTTTGTTTGTTTGTTTATTGGCAGCACTGGAAATTGAATCCAGGGCCTCTTTCTATTCTTGAATCTCTTTGCCATGCCACATGATTTGGTGACATCACAAAGTATAAACATGTTTCATGTGACTAAGAAACATGAAGCAGCACTTTGGTGAGAACCAAGACCCATGAAATCCTAATCAATTTTCTGTCTCTTTCATTTTAAGAAACTATTTGATGATGATCACTTGAAAGCCACAGGTGACGAAACACAGCGTTCTAGGTTCTGGATCAGTGCGTCATGGAGAGTAGTGAAGAGAACCAGCGGTACAATCAGAGATGTTCTACCTACATTGCTCTTGCATGGGTGGTTAACTTTTTATCATTAAAAAAGAATTACCTGTGTGGGCTTTATTCTTGACTGAGCAAGATGGTTTTTTTTTTTTTTTTTTAAATTAGGGATTGCCTAGATGCTTTCAACTTTAGATTTATTTTTAAAGTTTATTTATTTTTGAATTGACAGGTAAATTTGTAATATTTATCATGCACGAAGTGATGCTTTTAAGCGTATAATGTATACATTGTGGAATGGTTAAAGCTAGCTAATATATATGGGTATCAACACATGGTTATCATTTTTGTGGTGAAAGCACTTAATATCCACTGTCTTAGCACTTAAGAAGACAATATATAATTGGGCATGATGGTGCATGCCCGTAATCCTGCAACATGGGAGGCGGAGGCAGGAGGATTGCAAGTTCGAATCCCTAAGCAACTTAGGGAGACCCTGCCTCAAAATAAAAAATTAGAAGGGCTGTGGATGTAGTTCAGTGGTAAAGCGCTCCTGGGTTCAATCCCTAGTGAAAAAAAAAAAAAAAGAGAGAGAGAGAGAATGCAATATATAGTCATTAACTGTAATCATCAAGTGTACAATAGATTTCTAGACTTACTCTTCCTACGTGTGATTATTATGATTATACATCCTTGGAACAACATGTCCCCAAACCTTCCCTCCTTACCAACTGCCCTAGCTTCTAGTACCACCATTCTCCTCTCTATGAGATCAATGTTTTAAGATATCACTTCCGAGTGAGATTACAGGCATTTGTTTTTCTGTGTCTGGTTTATTTCACTTAACATAAGGTCCTCTAGGTTCATCCACGTCTTTACACATGACAGAATTTCCTTCTTTTTATGAATGGGTGTCCTATATCTCTATTCAGCCAATTTTATTTTTAAAGGTCATAATTTCTTATGCTCCAAAGTAATGTTGAGGTCCTTAAAGAAGAAAAATATAGATTACAGGATATATATATATATATATATATATATATATATATATATTTTTTTTTTTTTTTTTTTTTTTTTTTAAATATTTGAAGGTGGGATGATCTTGCTGTCTTTACAGCGAACTCTAGTACATTATTGGGAACAAACAACTGATAGGAGCTGACCTCTCACATCAGTCAGGTGGAAGCACGACTCACATAAGGAATCACGCGGCAGGAGCGGATGGAGTCATCGAAGCCCATCCACTGTTGGTAGGAGGGGTAGTCCCCCTGCCGCAGGAAGTACTGGTAGCCCTGGTAGTTGGGCTGCTCGTAGAGCATCCAGCTGCCGCTGTCCACGCGGATGGAGTTGCAGCGGCTGAAGTAGGTCTGCAGGTTGGGGCAGTCGCTGGTGCACTCGTAGCAGCGGCCCTGGAAGCCCCGGTCCTCGTAGAAAGTGATCTGCAGTGGGAACAAGGTGACAGCACATGGTCAGCCTGAAGGAACATCCCCCACAGAGTAGACACTTGATAGACACGGTATGACACTTGGATTGGCTCACCTTCCCCATAGTTGTGGAGAGCGAATGATCAGCGTCCAGTGTGATGGGGACAAGTGTGGCAGCTGATATATATATATATATATAGCAGGATGGCTGCTGTGTTGGCAAGAACAACACAAAAACGACGTGGGGGTAAAGCGTAAGGGGATTTCTGTGTTCTCTCTTTTTTTCATTTGGGATCATGGGGCAGGGGGCTCTCATTCTCTCTGGCATTTTCGAGTCGTCCTCACTAGCTCCAGTGAAAGGAATTAAAGTCAGCAGAGCCATTATGACCTTGGAGACAAAGGGCGCACTTCTCATCCTATGCAGCTCTCTAGAAATACATTACATGCCCAGCATTTTGCAGTTTGCCTATAGAAACTGCTGAGATGGAGGTTGGTGGTTCCATCCGAGGGAGCTCACCGGAAATCATATGAACTCCCGAAGGACTTGAAGTGCAAAGGGGAAACAAAAGATCTTAAAATATCCTTTAATCAAAAGACAATTGCATTTCTTCATCAGCATAATATGGTTTTGATTTTTAAAAACTTTAGCATGTTTAGGATAAAAAGATTAGAACTGTGTATATACTAAAATGTCAATCATGGTTATGGATGAATGGAAAGATTATAGGTTTCAGTTTTATGTTTTTTTTTCTTTTGCTGCTTTCTATTTCCTTAGTTTCTATCATAAACCTATATTGCAATTTCATGTGATAAAAATAGTCACATTAGTTTTTAAATGTATGAATTTGAGTTAATGGTGAAAAGCACTTTTGGAAATAGATATGTTTTGTCATGAGAATAAACACTTCTCAAGCTAAAAATAAAGCTATCTCCCAAGAGTCTGAGACACTCAAAGAGCAGGACAGTAAACCCACATGGAAACATCACCATTTTCAGTCAAAAAACCTCACTCCCCTTCTGTCACCGCCCTTCTTCTAGGGTTGCTTTTTGTTTTTAAAATTCATGTTTTGATTTGCTTGTGTTACTGTTTCATTGAGTCCAGGTGACTGCCTGAGGAGCTTTCTCCATTGCTGCCAATTGACATGTTTGGAAGCACTCCTCAGATATGCAGGGATTGAGGATGCCCCAAACCTCAGATGGTCCTTTGTCATCCCATCCCCTGTGTATGTGGTGTGATGAAATCAAACACCTTCGTGCTTCAGACCAATGGAGGGACTCCAGAAAGATATCTACCTATGGCTAGCAGCACATTCACAATGCTATTTGCAAAAACCCTCAGGCAACACTTACAGCCAGTATGCAGACTGCAAAAGGAGAGACAGAAATAGCCACAAAGAAAAGATCTTTTCTCATAACTAGCAGAGCTAGATTAAAAAAAAATAATAATCTGTACAAAGTCCTAGGCTAGTCCCATAACAGTGTCTACAGTGACTACAGGTTGCCAATTCCCACTCCTTTCTCCCTCCTAATGTTGCAAGTCTCCTGGTAAATCTCAAAAACAACTACAATCAGATCCAGTGTGCAAAGGCTGGTTTGGACGCTTCAGCCACAAGCCCACATGGAAACATCACCATTTTCAGTCAAAAAACCCCACATGTGCTTTTGCACATGCCAAGGAAACTATTCTTCAGAAAATTGGCATACCCAAACCTTGAGAAAGGTATGATCTGTACTGATATTCATTTGATCCAACTGTCTTTACAAATCTTGACAGGCTAAACCATGTGCCTAGTCGGCATTTTGAAAAAGTACTGAAAGAACAGAACATTTTCTTTTCCTAGTAGTTCTTATATTCTACTGAGAGAAAACTTGCATCCATTTTTCTTTTAAAACTATATTGATGAGGGCTGGGGATGTGGCTCAAGCGGTAGCGCACTTGCCTGGCATGCGTGCGGCCTGGGTTCGATCCTCAGCACCACATACAAAGTGTTGTGTCTGCTGAAAACTAAAAAAAATAAAAATATTAAAAAATTCTCTCTCTCTCTCTCTCTCTAAAACAAAACCAAACCAAACCACAACTATATTGATGAGAAGCTGAATGTGATGGCGCATGCCTGTAATCCTAGTGACTTAGGAAGTTGAAGCAGGAGGATTGCAAGTTTGAGACCAGCCTCAGCAACTTAACCAGACCCTGAGTGTGTTAGTGAGACCCTGTCTCAAAATTAAAAAAAAAAAAAAATCAAAATGCAAAAAATGCAGCTCAGAGATGAAGTGGTCCTGGGTTCAATCCCCAATACCAAAACAAACAGACAAACAAAAAACTATATTGATGCAATTTTAAATATTTTTCATTTTAGGACATAGCTAAGTCAATCAAGGATAGATTAATTTTATTTTGCATTAATACTGGAAAACTGCCTCCTACTGTACTACTGTGCGATACTCAATACTACATATTTGTAAAATGTGCTACAAAGCCAGCCTGACATAGAAATATTAGGTATTCTGAATTCTCCAAGTCTTTTAGTCATAATAAAGTAGCATAAGATACACACATTTTTGTCTTTTACCAAAATTAGCTGTGCAATATGCTTCTAAGAGAAGAAACTCAACTTCAATAATATCTTTCAGCGCAGTCTGAATCAAAAGCCAACTGTAAAGAAAAATGTGCCAGCAAGAGATGCAATTTTAAGATGATGTTTCTTGTTTGCTCCCAGAGGCTCTATTATGAAGTTTCTTGGTACAATCCAAGTTTCTAAGTGACCTGCAGAATAAAAGGATCATTTGGGTATCAAGACATCAATAGAACATGCACACAAATAACACCAATCTATAGCAAGTTCAGGTCAAATATCAGATACTAATTTACTGACAAAGATGTAGTAGCTACATGTAGGTATAAAAGAATTTCCAGGGAACTGTTCTCATAGATTTGGAAATTAGTTACATTTCTCAAAATACAATATGTGATCTCACACTGGATCCTGTGCAGAATGAAAAACATGCTTAAAAAAGATTATTAGGTCTGTCAACAAAATTGCTATATAGATTAAAAGTATCAGTGTTAGATATTCTGAAATTGATCATGGTTGTGTAAGAGATAGATTTTGTTCTTAGGATACACAAACTGATATATTCTGGGGCTAAGTGATAGGCTATGTATAACTTCTAAGGGCTAAGGAAAGATTATACATTTGCAACTATATACATATAGAGGTAAGAGACAGAAAATGGCAAAGCAAATGAAATAAAGTATTAACAATTGATGAATCTGGGTAAAAGGTAGGCATGGGTTCCTTGTGTTATGCTTGCAACTTTTCTCTAAGCTTGAAATTATTTCAAAGTATAAATAAATAAAGAAAGAAAGTTGTACTTCTTTTAACAAACCCTACCCACAGCAAATCATTTTTAGTTTCTTAGCAGTTTTTATGTATTGTGCTTGGAGTTTATTATTTTTAATTTTGCATCTATTGCTTTGAATTTAAACTTAAGTGTTCCCTGTCTTGTGTCATTCATGACCATCTCTCTGAAGATGGCTCACATTCTCCCTCGAATGTGTATTTCTTACTTCACCCCAAAAGATGTCTTTCTTTTTAGATAACCACATTCTCCCTCGAATGCATATCTCCTTTCCTAAACAAGTCTTTGTCTCTGACTGGCATGTTCTGAAATTCTTTTCTGTCATGTATGCCAAACACCCTGCTTATTCCCAGTCAAGGTCCCTCTCTCTGAAAATTCCTAGGGTGGCAGTTGTAGAAGGAAATGTATGGAATAAAACTCTATTTTCAAAATAACATGAGCCTGACATGGTGGTGCATGTCAATCCCAAGGACTAGGGAGGATGAGGTGAAGGATCCCAAGTTCAAGGCCAGCCTCAGCAATTTAGTGAGACCTTAAAGGGCTGGGGATGTGGCTCAGTGGTTAAGCACCGCTGGTCTGATCTCCAGTACCAAAACAAACAAAACACCACTGAATTAATCTTTAGAATTACATTCTCATTACACAGGATCCATAAATGATCCAAAGAAGTATATGAATCCCTGTTTCGGGGATCTGGTTTTTTTTTTTTTTAATTTTTTATTTTTTTTAACTTGTTTTAATTAGTTACACTTGACAGTACAAGTTTAGACTGGATTATCAGTCTATGATTTTGTACACGTGTGCAGGGTATTTGTGTGTGCTATTTCTGGTTTTTGTTTGTGTTTCTTGCCTTGTTTTGCTTTCTTCAGCTTGTTGTCTCCAAAATCATGTAAGAAAATGGCCTCATTTGATTTTTAAAAATTCTTCAGAAGCAAAGATATGGTTCTAGAAAACCTAGACTCTCAAATCTCATCCTAGCAAATACCTTTAGAACAAAACTCAATATGGTGTTGATTTTTCCATAGAGCAATTATTCTATTTTTAGAATAATGTTTATTAAAGCCCTAATGTGGCTAAAGAATCCTGGCAGTTCCTAAAGCAATTTCTATGATGAGGTTAAATTTCTAATCAATCAATAGTTTGCCTCCAGAACCTAAAGAAATACTGAGCCCCATGTGGCTCAGTTGATTAAGAGAGTCACATTTTAAAATTATTTTTAAACAAGTTCACTTTTTGAACTTGTGTTCTCTGTGCACATTATATTTTTGAAATTCTCATTTCATCAACCAAACTAAATAAAAATGCATTTGAAGTTTAAACGTATGCTTCTTTTTTTTTCTTAAACCTTTTTATTGTTATTGATGGACCTTTATTTTTTATATGCAGCCCTGAGGATCGAACCCAGTGTCTCACACATGCTAGGCAAGTGCTCTACCACTGAGCCATGACCCCAGCCCTAAACTTATGCTTCTTAAACAAACCCATTCATATCTCAATGTACAATTTTCAAAATTCCCTTCTCTCTTTTCTACCTTAGAACCCTAAAATATCCCAGCCTTTCTCACTTCTCGGATTCTCTCCCCTATTGTCTTTTATTATGTTGGCCACCTTGGTCTCTCTGACTTCTTTTTGAACTTGTGTTCACTGTGCACATTATAATTGAGAACTCAGAACAGGAAGAAAAAGAACTGCTTTTTTCCATTCCCTCCAGCCCTGTACACCTCTGACCATTCTGATTCTGCAACATAAAAATGGGAAATTAGATGGACAGGGCAAGAGCAGGGGAGATGCCAAGCAGGAAGAAATAAAATTCTCATAAGGAATAAAATAAACCTCTTTCATATACTTATTTAAGAATAATGGCCAATTAACTTGCAAATAATATTTTTTCTTCTCTTTTGGCACCAGGATTGGACCTAGGGGCGCTCAACCACTGAGTCACATCTCCAGCCCTTTTTCAATTTTTATTTTGAGACAGGGTCTTGCTAAGTTGCTGAAGCTGGCTTTGAATTTGCAATCCTCCTGCCTCAGCCCTCACAAGTCACTGGGATTACAGGAGTACATCATTATGTCTGGTGCAAATAGTATTTTTCAAATGCTGAAAAGATAATTATGGCTAATATTTATTTAGAGTTAACTGCCAAACACTCTTCTAATCTTTTAATATGTAGAATCTTCAGTCATCTCAACAACCTTAAGAGATAGGTACCATTATTCTTCCTATTTTGCAGAGGAAGAAGCTAGTGTACAGAGAGGTTAAGTACCTGTCTGAAGTCACACAGCTGGTAAGCAGCAGGCTCTAGATTCAAATCCAGAGCATCTGACTCCAAAGGCTCAACATAATCAGAATATAAGCAGAGTTCTCCCCAAACATTTGGTCTCAGCTTGGCCCAATTTATTGTTTTTAGACCTACTGTGTTCTTTGGTGATATCTATGAAAAACACTTTGATGACTTCCACTTTGTGGCATTTGTGTCCTCTGTAGAGCCGCTGGTGGCATTTTTATTCATTGCTCCCCTTCTTAACTTGACACCTGCAGGTACAGAGAGTAACCACATCTATATATAAAACCTAATAAAAAAAATGTGCCCCCCACAGTTTCAGATCTTCCCCTTCTGGACCACTCTGCTCCCACCACCAAAGGGTCTGACAGATAAGACCTTGTGATTTGGGTGATGGGGGTGGGGGTGTGTGTGAATCAAGTCCTTCAAGTTCCCCGTTCTTTTTAATTCAATTAGAAACTGAGTTACCATGTCAATTTTAACCTTTGTTTGTGAGCCCACATCCTATTTTATTTAAAAATTTTCAAAACAGATGGAAATAAACAGGCTTACTCTGTTTGCGGGCATACTCTGCTGCTTTGGGTGCCGTTAGCATGGCAAAAGGGTGCAAAGAGAGGCGGAAGAGTGGAGCTCGGGGAACCTGCAAGGAAACAGCCTGTTTTAACAAGGTGCAGGAGCTTCATTTGATTGACACCGGTTAGTCATAGCTCTTAACTGCACTCTGTTTCACCAACGCAGGGGCTTAGATGTTAATAACATCCATCACCGAGGCACACAAAACACAGGGAGCATGAACTTCACACATAGCCTTTGCTCCTGTACTTGGTTCCCACTGCCCAGAATGCCCCTCACACCCTGGCGCTCTTCACAGTTTCCTTTTCCTGAATAGCCCTTTCTTCTTTTTCTCCCTTGAGGCTCCCACTTTTTCTTTGAGAAAAATCCCCTTTTCTGAGAAACTTGCCCCAATGTCCCCCCACCCCCATTGCTGAGTGATCTGCTCCCTCATCTGTGAACTTCAAGCATGGAGTCCCATAGAACAAGGCCAGTGGATGGAAGTTGGTCATGACCTCGGGGGCCTGCACTACACTGGAAGCGTCTTCAAGGCTGCGACTGGCCCTGCAGGCAACATGTGTGCTGTGGGCACCTGCCATGGGCCAGGCGTGCTGTAGGAGCTGTGGTGTTTGTAAGGCAGACAGGACTCCTGCCCTTCTGGAGCTGCGGGAGGCAAGTGAGGAGAAATAACAAACTAGTAGACAACAGGGGAGTGACACATGGAGAGGAGCTCAGTAAATGCACTAAACGAGATGAGGAGACAGGGAGTTACTGGGCAGCCTCCACTTCAAACAGAATGGACAGAGGAGCCTCTAGAAGGAAGTAGGGTTTCAGCTGAGGCTCACAGGACGGACAGCAGCCTGGTGAGGAGGAGCTGGAGAGAGCCATTGTGGGCAGAGCAAAAGGAAAGTTCTTGAGATACGCTCATGCTTTCCAGACGCAGGAGGGAAGACAGTGGGGTGGGAAACCGAGTGAGGAAGCACCAGATCACGTAGATCTCCCTCAGTCAGGAGCAGGGCTGAATGTTGCTATTGACTCCAGCGTGCAGCGGGAAGCCAGCCAAGTCATTTTAAGCAGTAGTGTGACAAGATCTGATTTCGGATTTAAAAAAGATCACTCTGGGCTGGGCACAGTGGCGCACCTCTGTCGTCCCAGCAAATTGGGAGGCTGAGGCAGCAAGATTGTAAGTTTGAGGCCAGCCTCAGAGACTGAGAAACTTGCCCCAATGTCCCCCCAACCCCAGTGCTGAGTGATCTGCTCCTTCATCTGCTTCCTCATCTTAGTGAGACCGTGTCTCAAAATTAAAAATAAAGTAAAAAAGGGCTGGGGAGGTAGCTCAGTGGTAAGGTGCCCTTGGGTTCCATCCCCTGTATGACAAACAAACAGAAAACCCAGGGATCACGCTGGGGCTGCAGGAATAGTTCAGTGGTAGGGCACTGGCCCAGCATGTGCCACAAAAAGACCTCTGTGGCTGCTATGTGGGGAAGAGACTGGAGGGTGGGAGAAAGCAGGCCACTGAGCTCACCCAGTGCCTTAGACAGTGCCCACCCCATCCTGGACCCTCAAATATCATTGACTAATACTAGTCAAGGGACTGGTAGTTAACACCAGGGATTTTGGTGCCCAGATGGCTGTGTTTGGAAACAAGCTGTACCTTGGCACCGGCTTAACTTCTCTGTGCCTGCTTATTTATGTGATACTAATAATACTGGCCTTATAGCGTTATGGTAAGGATTAGAGTTAGCATATATAAAATGCTTAGAAAAGTGACTAGCACATAGTACAGCACTGTATTTTAGATTTGATGATGTTGATGATAATTATTATTTACATTTCTCATCATTATCATTTCCCAACTCAGTCATTGTATGCAAGAGCCCTTGGCAGCTCCTGGGCTGCCATTTCCTCTACAGGATCCTACCTTATCTACCAGACAAAGGTTGAGGGAATTGCTGACGTTTAACTAATCAGAGCCAGGAAGCCTGAACTTAGAGTCCCTCTTCTTGCAGAATCAGCAACTTGCTGCCTTCTCATCAATAGAGATTAGGTTTTTTATTTATAGGAAGGGCTCTTATTTCTAAGAAGTACAAGATGATTACACAATTCTCTTTGTGTATGCATCTCAGGAAATGTGCCATTTTATTAATAAGACACCCTTTATATATTTGATTGAGGCAAACATTAAGATAAAATGATAAGAAAATAAATGCTCACTTTTAGTTTTCTAGGACAGTGGTTTTTCTACTCAATCACTCCAAACTTTCAGTGATCACCTTGGTAATGGTCAAGTACCCATTTAACTGGTATCCCTTCAAAGTAGGTATAAATCTGTATTTCCATAGAATTTTAGCTACAGATACTTTGTGTGGTTTATGTAGATTTTTTGGAGGGATTTTTTTCTTTTAATGAAAGGGACTATATTCTTATACTATTTTGCAATTTGTAAAAGAATATCAGGACTCTTTTTTCCTGGCATTAAATGCTGATGTGACTTGGTTTTTTAATGCATGCACTATATACTCCACATTACAAAAGTACACAATGCATGGGACTGTTTTTCAATCAATGCACTTTGAGGTTTTGTTCAATTTGTTTTATTACAAATAAATTGCAGCAAACATCCCCCCCCCCACACCTCATATGTAAGTACAAACTAAATTTCTACATGGAGAATTGCTAGATTTAAGGGCTATGCACTTTCATTAAATTCTGATGAAAGAAATGGATATATCGTAAATATATAGCTCAAAGGATTTTCATTAACAACAAACTATGCAGTCAAAACCCAGGTCACAATCACCCTTAAAGTCCTTGATTATTCCTTGACACCACTGTCTTTCTCCTAAGAAAAAATGTTATCCTTATTTCTAATAACTTAGATTAATTTTTTTTTCTGTTTTTGTACTTAATCTCAATGGAATCATAGAATATTTACCTCCTTTACCCCTCCCTCCCCAACTGGCTTTGCAGTCAGCCTTGATACCTGCTGTGTCTCCTAGTTTTGCTTTCCGTGTTCAAGATCACTTTGGTTATTTTTGGCTCTTTTTATTTCCTAATGAATTTTATAATCAGCTTGTCAATGTCCGAGAAAAGAAAGAAGGGAAAAAGGAAAAAGGGAATGAGATCGAGCTTCCAGGATGTTGCTTGGAGTTGAGTTGCATCTCTGGATTATTTTAGGGGTAACTGAGATTTAAATGATAACACACCTTATAACCCTTGAACCTGTTGTATCTCTTCATTCATTTGGGCCTTCTTTAGTATCAGTAACATTTGCAGTGTATCAATCCTTGTGCATGTTTTATTAATTTTATTCCTAAGTATTTTTGTGACTATAGTCTATGGCATCCATTCTACATTTTGCTTTCTCTTTACTCCTGGCATATAGAAATAAACTAATTTTTCATATTGACCTTGTATCCAGCAACTTTAATAAATTCACTTATCAATATATTAGTTTATTGCTTTGTGTGTGTGTGTGTGTGTGTATGTGTGTGTGTGTGTAAGTGTGGTGCTGGGTATTGAATCCAGGGCCTTGTGTATGCAAGGCAAGCACCTGACCAACTGAGCTATATCCCCAGCCCTAGTTTACTGATTCTTTTGGAATTTCAAAGTATCCATTATGTCACGTTTGAAGAATGACTCCTCTCTTCTCTCCCCTCCTGTCCTGTCCTTTCCTCTTCTCTCCTTTCTTTTTTAAAATCTTTTTCTAGTACTGATGATTGGACCCAGGCGCCCTCTACCACTGAGCTACATCCACCACCCTTTTTACTTTGAAAGAGGACTTGCTAATTGCCTGGGTTATCTTTGAACTTGCAACCCTCCTGCCTCAGCCTCCTGAGTAGCTGGAATCACAGGTGTGTATTACCCCATTCAGAGATACTTTTATTTATTTCTATTATCCTTTAATTTTGTTTATTTTTTTCTTATTTTCCCCACAGGCTAAGATCTTCAATGCAATATTAAAGAGGACTGATGCCTGGTGTGGTGGCACATGCCTACAATCCCAGGGAGGCATGGACAGAGTGATGTTTTAGAGTATATGCTGTATACATTTTGGGATGGTTAAGACTAGCTAATTAATCTGTGTATTGCTTCACAGTTATCATTTTTGTGGTAAAAGCACTTACTCACTGTGTGATCTTTTAAGAATACAATGTATAGCCAGGAGAGGTGGTGCACACCTGTAAACCCAGCAACACACCGAGTCTGAGACAGGAGGATCTCGAGTTTGAGGCCAATCTCAGCAACTCAGTGAGGACCTGTCTCAAAATCAAGAACAAAAAGGCCTGGGAAGTGGCTTAGAGGTAAAGCCCTGGGTTCAATTCTTGGTACCAAAAAGAAAAGAAAAAGAGGAATGGCGATAGCAAGTATCTGCTCTATTCCTCATCTCAGGGAGAATATTATCATTAAGTATGATGTTTGCTGTAGTTTTTTTAAAATAATTTATCAAAATAAGGAAATTCTTTTGTCGTCTTGGTTTGCTAGGTTTTTAAAATTGTGATAAGATGCACACAACATAAAATTTAATCACCTTTGCCATTTAAGCTTTTCAAAAATTAATAGCCTTTATTATTAAGAGCAATCTTAGGTTCACAGAAAAACTGAAGGGACAGTAAATTCTGATTTACCCCTTGTCCCCATACATAAAAAACTTGCCTGCTATCAACTTCCTGCTCCTTGGTGGTTCATTACAAGCGTGAACCTACACGGACACCTGCCATCCAGAGTTCAAACTTGTTGCTTTCCAAAAAATATGGATTGGCACTGAATTTTGTCAAAAATTTTTTCAGAATCTGATTGATTCTTTAGTGTTAACCTTCCCTGGTGTATTTGAAATAAAATCCCTTTTATGGCTGGATTTGACTTGCTAATATATTGTTGAAGATTTTTGCATTTATATTCAGAAGAAATTAATCTATGATTTTTCTTTCTTTTTTGTTTGTTTGTTTGTTGGTGTTTTTAGCAGGCTCTGAAATAAAGGCTATGCTGGTCTCATATCATGACAACTAATCTCTGGAAGACTTTGCATAAGATGGACCAATTTTTTTTTTCCTCCCCTGTTATCTTCCAAATTGAGATGTGGTGGTTTTTGGATAGTAACATTCCTGCATGTGAGATAAGATCTGGCTGCTCTTGGCACTGGCTAATGGATCACTTTAAAGGGTTGAAATCCCTTCAATCTATTGGGAGAAGAATTGGAAAAACAACATTTTTGTTCACAGCAAATTGATTTAATCTTATGGCTGGTGTGGCCTAGATCATGTGCCAGAGGTTGCTAGCTGCCTCCCAAGAGCCATCTTTCTCTTTCTGATTTTTAGTTAGATGTCCTCTTTTCAGTTAAGGTCTGTATCCTAAATCCTCTCTTCTAGCTAGGTGTGACCATACAGCTAGGTGCTAACCAATGGTACACAGGATCAAGTGTTCTCTGAGATTCATGGCACATTTCCTTAGAAGAAGAAGGGGTCAATTCTTCATCTTCTCTTGCCTAAAACATAATGTGATGGCTGTAGCTCTAGCAAGCATATTCGATAATGAGGTTGACAGCCACACTGTAGAAATGACTCAATGGAAACCTGAAAGGAACCTGTGTTCCTCACAATTTGGTGAAACTGTGGTACTAACTGGTTGCCCACTTCCCGATTCCTTTCATATAAGTAAACTTCTGTATTTTAGTATCACTCTGGGGTTTCTGTTATATCATATAGGAAACAACGTGAAGTTGTGTTCTTTGGTTGACAAGACAGCTTCTAACACCCCTTAGCGGGGGCACTGCTAAACTTCACCTTCACTTTTTATTGACAAATAATATGGCAAAAATATTTTGAGGAGTTACTTCACAGTGAGCACTGTAAAGAATTAACCATAAGCATCAACTATGACCTCCAACCTTAAGAAGCAAATAATCTATTAAAAAAGATGACCCTAAAACACAGAAAGTAATTAAAAGGAGGCTTTATAGCAATGTAGGGCTGTTATGGCTGTGATTATACCCCTACAGGATAATGTGTGTCAGGTATAAGGAAAAAGAAAGTTATATATATATCCGAGCAACTGGGATTACAGGCAAGCGCCACTGTGCCCAGCATAAGTCACTATATTTTTTTGAGACAAGGTCTCACTATGTTGTCCAGGTTGGTCTTGAACAAATGGACCAAATGGTCCTCATGCCTCTGCCTCCCAGAAGCTGGGATGACAGACGTGCACCACCATGCCCAGCTTTCATAAGTTGTTCTTCTGCAGTTCTTCACTAAGTAGATGTAAGATTGATGTTTTGCATGCTCTAGTTTCCTCACCCACAGGGGAAACTGAGGATTTTAAAGGACATTTCCAGCTCTAATGGTCTATGAATCTTTCTAGTCCTGATAACCTCATGACTCATGTGAGCCATAAATTAGCTTTCTGTACTTTAGGATGAAATTTAGATTGTAATCACATTCTCTTTTTTAACTCAAAAGCTATTGACTGATATCTTCATTATCTCAGTATAAAAGACTTACTATTTCTCAATTCATGTGCTGACTGAATGCCAAAGCACATTCAACAGAAATTTCTTCTATCTGTAAGGCTGAGAGGAGAAGATGAGGATGTTTACAGGGATATAGGAACTTTTCCAGTGGAGGGGTACATAATTAGGAATGAAGGGCATAGATAGTAATCACCACCTGCCTCTCAGCCTGGACCAGTAACTTTCAAAACATCATTATGATCATCTCCAGGATGGAAAGTAGAGAGTTTCTGACCTTCAGTGTCAGAGCAATTGGACATGTGCTTATATCAATCAGATTTGCCAAAATAAAAGTGGACTCATAATCTGCAAAGATAGCTTGTATACTTCTAAAAAGTTTTGCAAATGTGATTCAGGTGTTGCAAAATTACACTTACTAAATGTTTTAATGCTTATGAAAACAAAGGGTAAATTTCAAATGTTGTAAGTATTGGCAAATCTATGACTTGGCTGATTCTATCCTATAGTAGTTTCTCCAAAAATTGAGACTGTATTGAAAAAGAGAGAGAAAGACAAGTAACTCCACAGAAAGATGGACAAAATTTTTAACAGGAACTTTACAGAAGAGGAAACATACAAACAGTTGTCCATTAGAGATCAGTAGCACAGCAAAACACCATCATGTATTTAACAGATTTAAAAGTCTGAAAGTACCAGTGTGGGTAACCAGTATTGGTGATAGCATGGACATGATCATTTTGGAAAAACATTTTGATTTTTTGAAAAGTGTTGAAGATGCTCATACCTTACAGTTTAGCAATTTCTCAGACATACATCACACAGACATCTTCCACACAACAGAGATATATAAAAGAAATAATCCAAATGTATAAGACTGAAAAAATGTGCAAGTACATTGACATATTCCTAAGGTAAAATGCAATATGCAGTAATAATAAACTATGGTTACATTAATGACATAGGTAAATTTATTGAATGTAATGTGGGGTAAAAAAAGAAAGCCATAGAATGACACATTTGCCATTATTTTATTTATATAAAATTAAAATGCTGTGCAAAATTAAACAATATATTGCTTAGAGATTCGTCTCTGACAAAACTACAAAGACATGAAAGTAAATAATAATTCTCTTGATTCTATTCCGTTTCATATACTTGGTGGGTTGGTTTGTTTGCTTGGTCTTTGTACTTTAAACATATGTGGTAAGTATTAATTGGACATGGTTAAGATTGACGATCTTCAGACTATACTACCCACATTAATATTGAAAGTATGTTTTTAAATTTCTTATTAATATTTATTGATATTGAACTTTCGTTGAAAACATAGGTCCTTCTCCTTGTCATAAATTCACTTTCTCTTTTCTGCATGATTCAGTCTGGGCATTCTTCAGGAGGAGAAGACACTTGGCAGCTATGAGAAGAAGTGTGAGAGGGTCAAAGACAGACAGGCCTACAGCAGGCAGGACCAGCCTCCGTCAAGAGGAAGGAGATAGCCATGCTGGGTGGGGCCAGACTTGGAATCTTAGGACTGATAGGAAAAGCTCCCCATGCCACCATTATGTATGTACTTGGTCATTGATCATGACACCATGTACATCATGGTCTCAATTCTCAGGAGCACCTGGTGTGGCTGGGAGTCAGCCTGCCTACTCAGGTGTGCCTGTTTAAAACTAGGGAATTGGGGCCAGGTGTGGTGGTGCACACTTGTAATCCCAATTCAGAAGGCTGAGGCAGGAGGATCACAAGTTTGAGGGCAGCCTCAGCAACTTAGTGAGATCCTAAGCAACTAAGCAAGACAAGACCCTATCTCAAAAAATAAAAAAGGCTGGGGGTGTGGCTCAGTGGTAAGCACCCCTGGGTTCAATCCTTATTACCAAAAGAGAGGGAGGGAGGGGGGGGGGGAGAGAGAGAGAATATGAATTGGGGATCAGAGGTGTTAAATAATTATTTATCAGAGGCCACACAGACATTGGGATGTGGCTTCAGGAAGAGAAGAAAGCAGTGGTGCTGGTGTGGTTTCTATTCCATGCTCTGATGTACTCACTCTAACTCTCTCTGCTTTCCTTTCTGACTGCTGCCCCTTCTCCATCAAATGGAGCTAAAGAATATTTTTATTACTTGCTCTGTTTTTTGAAAGAAGATTTATGCTTTTCATACAGTTTAAATCGAGTAAAGCAGTTTCTGTTTATCAGAAAGTAGCTGTAAAAATCCCTGACTTACATAAAGGCCCTTAGTTGAACTTTTGCCCAGTCCAGAGTCCTCAAAAGAAAAAAGTTTTGTATCAGCAAAACACAGCTTCCTCTGAGGAAGAGGGAAGGTATTGGGCTGTGATCCCTGTCTGTCACCAGGTGGCAGCAAAGAGCCCTGGAGAAAGCCCTCAAGCCTGAGCACAGTACCCTGTTGTATAATAAGAGGCTCATTTATTTCAGTTGCCGGAAATTCTACATAATCTGATTAGTATTCAACAGGGTTTTAAACTTTAGCTTGGGAAGGTTTTTAGCTGTTGCTAAGGAGATGTTTTATCTAAAGGAATCAAAGGTCGTTTAGACATATGAAGGTTTTTTTTTTTTTTCTTTTTTAAAACAACTCTATCTCCTAGTTAAAACAATTAAAGAAAAATTATGTTAAATCCCAAAATCTGTTTTAAAACACTCTTACTGTCTCATTTTGTAAATGCTACATTTCTTTTGAGAGGCCCTGCTAATTCCTTATTCACGATGTGAAAAATGCCCCTGAGTGGAGTTAATGTGAAGCCACAAGAAAAAGGCCTGAGGTGGCATTTTGGATGTGGGGAGGAGCTTGTGAGGCTCAGAGGGATAGGTCCTCAGATTCTTGTATTGGTTCCTCAGATCATACCCTTTGTTATAATTAGTTGTACAAAACAGGCAAAGTTTACATGGTGTTAATAATACACATAGATGCTTGATTAGCTATACTTTTTGGATTGAGTGGTGGTTCTAAACAAGATGTAGTTTCATCTCTTAGGGGACATTGGCATCTGGGAACTTTTTTTTTTTTTTTTTGTATTGTCAAACTGGAGAAAATCAACTTTCATTCAGTAGCTAGAGGCCAGAGATGCTGTTAAACATCCTACAATGCACGTAACAGTCCCTAACGCCAATTTCCTATGCACACAGTGGAGAATAATGTTGTGTTAATAAAAAGAATGTTAAGAAATCCTGATATAGAAGGACACCAGAGAGATCAGATACCCAACCCATGAGTACCAGAACCTTAATCACAGCTATTATTAAAAGGTTTCCATAGGCCAAACACTGGGCTTCATTGGTACTAACTCACTTGGTGCCCACACAAACCCATCTTCTTTTTCCTGCTTCTACAAATGAAATTGAAGCTGATAGGGGTTAGAAAACATGCCTAGGATTATTCTGCTTGTAACTGGCCTAGTTAAGGTTCAGACTCAGACAGCTGAGGATTTAGAATCCTAGTGTTTAGCATGGCACCAATTGCCTTTCACATATAAAATCAATAAATGATCCTATCTCATAGCAATAAGCAAGTACTGACCTTAAAACAAGAAGTCTCCCACTAGGGAGAGATAGTCTGCTTCTGTTCTAAGCTGGTTCTGTTGTAGCCAATGCATACATCTGGGCTTCTCAGTGTTGGTCACTGATTATGAGGATGGAGAGTATGTATTCCTGTACAGAAGCTCTTCAATGAGTGAATGAGAGATGGGGCAGATGAGGAATGTTGGCTGGCTCACCTCTAGATAGCATGTCTTCCTCTTCTACCCCCCTGCATGAACATGAGTCCCCCAAACTACTCAAACATTCACATTTGCAGACCTTGATTGATGGCCCAGCCAAGACAAGGGTACATAGTGACATCACCTCCAGAATGAGACTTTGCATATTTGTCCTCTGGTCAGGTGAGTTGGGACCAATCAGTCAGATGTATCTGATGCCTGCCCTAGACCTCCCTAAGCCCAGAAGATGAGGGGAGAAAGAAGAATCAATAACAAATTTTCAAAACGAAGGAATCAATAAAAAAAAAAAAATTAAAAGTTCAATGGAACGCATCACCAATAGTCTAGACCACTTGGAAGACAGAGTTTCATGCAATGAAGAAAAAATATATAATCTTGAAAATAAAGATTATGGAGAAAAATGTTAAGAGACCACAAACAGAATTTTCAAGAAATATGGGATGTGGGAAGCCACCCCTGAGCTATTTGAGCGTCTTCACTTGGCCTTGAGCCAAGGAGATTTTGGTTTGGCATTGCAATCTGTTTTGTGGCTCCTCCTACTCTATGGATTACACAATGCACTGACCTCTGTCTTTGCTTGTCTAGGGATTTGGGCATAACCTGTTGGAAACTGGACAGCCCACCTCCTACTTTATTTGGCGAAGAACATTCTATGGAAAACCTTTGAAGTTTTTTCCATATAATAAAGCAAACATGGGCTCCAGTTCTCTCTCTTTCCAGTGTGGAAGCTCAACCCCTAAGGTGGAAGAGCTGTCCCACCCTCGATTTCTAAAATTACTTTCCTTGTTGTGTGGTTTTTTCACTATTTTCTTTTTTCAGCTTTATTTTACAGCCAGCCCGCTTCACACAGAGGAACCCAAAATTCTACCAGCTGTGTGGGACGTGGGTGAGAATGGGATAACATTAAAAGGCCAAATCTAATATTCGTGGGGGTAGATGAAGGCTCTGAAGTAAAACCAAAGCAATGCACAATCTTTTCAATGACATAATAACAGAAAATTTCCAAATGTTAAGACAGAAATGAAAAGTCAAAGAAAAATGCAAATTATTAAAGCCTGTTGTAAAAATATCACCACAAACACTATTGAAATATGATAATAGGAAGTTATTTTGAAAACCTATACTCCAATAAGCTAGGAAATCTTTAAGACATCAATAAATTCCTAAAGGCATATGACCTGAAATTGAACTGGATGATATAGAAAATTTAAACAGGTCAATTTTAAGTAATGAAATTGAAGAAGTCACCAAAAGCCTACCACAAAGAAAAGCCCAGGGCCAGATGGATTCTCAGCTGAGTTCTGTCAAACCTTTAAAGAAGGACTAATATCAATTCTCCTCAAATTATTTCACGAAAAGGGGGAACCCTTCCAAACTCATTCTATGAAGCTAGTATCACCCTGATACCAAAACTAGATAAAGACACTTCAAGGAAAGAAAACTTCAGACCAATATCTCTGATGAATATACATTCAAAAATTCTCAATAAGATACTGGCAAATCACATACAAAAACACATTAAAAAGATAGTGCACCATGATCAAGTGGGGTTCATTCTAGGGATACAAGGTTGGTTCAACATGTGGAAATCAATAAATGTAATTCATCACACCAATAGACTAAAGGACAATGATTATCACATGATTATCTCAATAGATGCAGAAAAGGCATTTGACAAAATAAAATATCTTTCTTGCTTAAAACACTAGAAAAAATAGAGATAAAAGGATCATACCTCAACATTGTAAAAGCTATATGCGACAAACCCAAGCCCATCATTATAAATGGGGAGAAACTGAAAGTGTTTCCTCTAAAAACAGGAACTAGACAGGGATATCCACTTTCACCACTTATATTAATGTAGTCCTTGAATCTCTAGACAGAGCAATTAGGCAAAAGAATGAAATAAAAGGGATACAAATAAGAAAAGAAGAGTTAAAACTAGCTCTCTTTGCCAAGTGCATGAGTCTATTCAGAAGACTCAAAAAAAGAAAAAAAAAAAAAAGAAAGAAAGAAAACTCCACCAGAAAACTTCTAGAACTCACCAATGAATTCAGCAATGTAGCAGGATACAAAATTAACACTTATAAATTAATTGTGTTTCTCTACTCCAATGACAAATTCACTGAAAGAGAAATTAGGAAAACCATCCCATTCACAATAGTGTCAAAAAATAAACTACATGGGAATCAATGTAACAAAACAAGTGAAAGACTTCTACAAAGAAAATTACAAAAAATTAAAGAAAGAAATTGAGGAAAACCTTAGAAGATGGAAAGACCTTCCACATTCTTGGACAGTGAGAATTAATATCATCAAAATGGCCATACTACCCAAAGCACTAAACAGATTCAATGCAATTCCCATCAAAATTCCAATGATGTTCTTCATGGAAATAGGAAAAGCAGTCATGAAATTCATTTGGAAAAACAAGAGGCCCAGAATAGCCAAAGCAATCCTTATTGAGAAAAGTGAAGCAGGAGGCATCATAATACCAGACCTAAAATTATACTATAGAGCTATAGTAACAAAAACATCATGGTATTGGCACCAAAACAGACATGAAGACCAATGGAACAGAATAGCAGACACAGGAACAAACCCACATAAATACAGTTACCTAATATTAGGCAAAGGTACCAATAATATAAGCAATAACATACATTGGAGAAAAGATAGCCTCTTCAACAAATGGTGCTAAGAAAACTGGAAATCCATCTGTAGTAGACTGAAATTTAGCCTCTATCTCTAACCCTGCACAAAAGTCAGCTCCAAGTGGATCAAGGACCTAGGAATTAAACCAGAAACCCTGCATATACTAGAAGAAAAGTTAGGCCCAACACTATACCATAACAGCATAGGAACTGAATTCCTTAATATGACCCCTAAAGTGCAAGAAGAAAAATCAATAATATATAAAGGGGATGGCATTAAACTAAAAAGCTTCTTCACAGTAAAGGAAACAATCAAGATCATAAATAGAGAGCCTACAGAATGGGAGAAAATAATTGCCACCTGCACCTTAGATAAAGCATTAATTTCCAGGATATATAAAGAACTCAAAAAACCTAACACCAAAACAATAATAGCAATAACAACAACACAACCAAATAAATAAATGGGCAAAGGAACTGAACAGACATTTTACAGAATAAGAAATATGAATGGTCAACAAATATATTTAAAAAGTTCAACATCTCTAGCAATTAGAGAAATGCAAATTAAAACTACATTAAAATTCCATCTCACTCTAGTCAGAATGGCAATTATCAAGAATACAAGTACCAATAAATGTTGGCAAGAATGTGGGGGGAAAGCTACATCCATATATTGCTGTGGGGCTGCAAATTGGGGCAATCACTCAGTGTGATTACTGAATCATACTGAATCAGTATGGAGAGTCCTCAAAAAACTAAGAATAGAACTACCACTTGACCAGCTATCCCACTCCTTAGTATATACTCAAATGACTTAAAATCAGCATACTACAGTAATGCAGCCACATCAATGTTTGTAGCAGCTCAATTCACAATAGCTAAGCTAAGGAACCAATCTAAGGGCTCTTCAATAGATGAATAGATAAAGAAAATGTGGTATGTATATGCAATGGAGTATTACTCAGCCATAAAGAAGAATGATTTTATGATATTTGCCAGTAAATGAATGAATCTGGAGACTATTATGCTAAGTGAAGTAAGTCGATTCCAAAAAACCTGAAGTCGAATGTTTTCTCTGATAGATTGAAGCTTGCCCTCAGTAAAGTGGGGTAGTGAGGGGAAAAATAGAAGTTCACTGGATTAGACAATGGGGAATGGAGGGAAGAGATGGGGGATAAGTGAAGGAAAGACAATGGAATGAATTTGACATAATTTTCCCAAGTACATATGAAAACAACACAGGGAAATCCCTCACCATGTACATCCATAAGAATGGGACTCTTTTAATTAAAAAAAAAAAAAAAAAGTTGGTTCTTCTTAGTTATACATGACAGCAGAATCCATTTTTATATCATTATACAAGCATGGAATATATTTTATTGTAATTAGGACCCCCGTCTTGTGGCTGTACTTGATGGTGAGATTCACTATGGTGTATTCATAAATGTACAAAAGAAAGTTATGTAAGATCCATTCCATGGTCTTTCCATTTCCTATCCTTCCCTCCTGCTTCCCTCCTGCTACAGGCCCCTCAATGACATTCTTCCATTTCCTCTTCCTTCCTCCAGAGGTGTCTAGAGCTAAAGCAATTCTAGGTCACCTCTAACAGCAGTCAGTACTTAAATTCAAACTGAATAGTCATACATCCATAACTGGCAAACACCGAACTGGCCTAAGGATCATTCAGAATACTCTCTCTCTTTTTAAAGCTCAGTATACGGAGACCCAAGGAGGGAAAGGGGCCTGTTCAGGGTCTGTAGTGGTAGAGTCAGAGCTCAGACCGGTCTCTGGATTCCCTGTCCTTCCCTCTTGCTTGCATTACTGGTGACTTCTGAGGAATCCCAGGAGTCTTGTGGGAAAGGGACAGGTGGTGGCAGTGAATGAGCTCCTGTGTCTGGGGAATGTGCCTTGGAGATGGAGCACTAGCTCCAGCTGACATAGTTCATCACAGAGAACGTGGCTTAGCAGATGTATGTTACAAAAGGCAAGAGGGGGAAATCAGGCAGAAACGAAGCAGAATCTCGAGTCCAGGTCTGGTGCTCTACTTGCTGCCCTCCCAGGCCTTATGCAAAATAAACTTGTTATAACTTTGTAAACCTATGTTTAAAAGCATTTTACAAACATGTTCCTCAAATAAATGTGGTTTTGTACATTTAGATATCAAACAGTTATTTCATTACAGCTGCCTGAAAATACATCATTATAAATGTATTAGCTAAGTAACCTCTCTTTCAATCTCCCCTCTATTGATAGTCCCAAATTACCCTTACCTTGGTAGTACCAGAATTGGCAGAAGAATCAGCCCCATAAATTTTAAAGACTTCCTCAATTGGGATACTGTTCTGTTAAATAAAAACAGCAATGTCAAGGTGTTGTCATTTCTTGGCTTTTATTTTATTACAAAACAAAGCTATCAGAGCTTGTTTGTCTAGTACTATATGTGGTGTCATAAGCCCTAAATAACTAACTTTCGAATAAATGAATAAGTCAGTCTTCCTGATACCAATTAGTTATGTCTCTCATTCTTATTTTTTTGTTGTTGTTTCTTAAATAAATGTTCTTGCAGTACAGTAGAGAAGTCAAAATCTTTTTTATGATGTCATTAAAAAGGAAACATTTGCTATTAGTAGATGCTAAACATTTATCAAAAAATAACATATATGCACAATAACATATAAATGCGCGTAGTGGATATAAGATACTAATACATGCAGTGTTCTTTTCCTTACCATTAAGATTCCAGCATAAGATGATAAAATCATTGCTTCTCTTTCTCTGTGGTTTGGATATCTGGGTCGATCATGAAGAGGCATTTTCCTAAGAGGGAATATAAATAAATAAGAGTTGAAGATTTATTTGTATTCCTCATGACACTCGCTAAGTCTGTGATAATAATCCATAAGTAATCTGCATTGGCTATGTGCTACCCACTTATTGATAAAAAAAAAAAAAAATCAATGTGATTAATCCTCCGTCAGTAATACCAATTTGAATTTTTAATCTTCCAATGTTGATGATGAATTTGCCCTCTTTATTCATGTCTTCATAGCTATCAAACACTGGCAGACTGGCCACTGTGGCAGATGTTGCTGGCTTCAGTATCCTTTTTCCTGATTGTGGTAATTTGCTTGTGGTGAACTGCCTAACCCCACTGCAAGCTTATGTGCCTCTAGGAAGACCAATCACTCCCCTAGAATCCAAGAATGGAAAGAGCACTGTGGACTAAGCTTGTCAGTATATCCCCTGCCCTGTCCACCCAGAGCAAATAGGGCAAGACATCAACTGAGTTTTGTATGAAACTATGCCAAGAACAGACTTGTCTACAGATCTCTGATAGAGGCAACTTGTTTTTTCCCTCTTAAGTTTGTTCAAACTGAATTTTCTGATTATTACAACCAAATTGAGCTGCTACATTCCATCCAGATGTATAGTCCAAGGCCTAGGGACAGAAAAAAATAACTGGTTTCTGGAATAGACTACTTCATCCTGACCTTGTTAGTTCCCTCTCTTACCAACTAAGTGCCTGTCTGACACTACATGTGGAAGAAAATGCTAATAATCCTGGAAAGGAAATTATTTTATGATTCAAGCAGCTTGGCTCAGGTACCTATCTGCTTAAACTCTCCAGAGATTGGGTTTGACAGTCCTTAGGAAAAGACTGCAGTTTTCACTCCCCAAATTGATCATTTTGAAAATCACAGCTTGTACACAAAAAAGCATGGGTCATGTTTTTTGGGTGGGATGTTTATGCAAGAAAATTTTTTTTTAATCTGATAGAAACCAATTGGTAGAAATGCAAAATATGTAAACACATCTCTGACTTTATTAAGTTGACAAAGATGTTTTTTTTTCAGGTTTCTAGTTGAAGGGGGATAGTTACCCTGGAGTATACTCAAATCAGAGTGCCTATGGGTGAAAGATGCCAGATTGAGCTGGAACTTCCAGCACCATTAATCCAAGTCAGATGTTAAACAACAACAACAACAAATGTACTACAACTTACACTTCTTCCCACTTCAGCCAAGTTAAATCTTCAGAGTGATCCAGCCATTGCAAAGCAACGCTGATGGCCAAGTCATAGTGTGCCTGGAAGAGGGAGCACAAACAGCAAAGGAGAAGGCTGAGACACTGACCACGGGACTCCCTGGGCCCAGCGACGATGGCACTGCTAAGCCTGCTCTATTCTGTCACGTCCAAAAGGGGAAGGATTATTAGCTAAGCCTCATAACCCGATGCTCAGCCAGAAATACTTCAGGATCTTCAGACAGTAAATTTATCTTCCACTAGAGCAATAATTTGATTCGTGTGGTTCCAAAAAGAAAGACTAGATTAGTGGAAAGAATGTCAACCCAGGAATCAGGGAATCTGAGTTCAAATCTGGGTATTGCCAACAACTCATCGTCTATCCTTGGAGTGAGTGATTGATGCTCTCTGGGCCTCAATTTCCTTAAGTTTTAAAATAGAAAAAGGTAAGAGTAGGGGAAGAGGGCCAAAGAGAACTTCTGATTCTGGGTGACATCAGAAATGTGCTTCCAGGGTATAGGGGAAGTGCTGTGGGAACTTGGAGGCAGAGACTCTTGTGTCTACCTGGGCAGGTGGTGCAGGTAGATGGTTTCAGAGAGGGAGCTTTCTCAAAACTAGAGCTTGAAGGATGAGGACAGTTTCCCAGAGGGACATCCCAGTGGAGGGACCAACATGAGCAAAGGATTGGAGGTGGACCTGATCAAGTGACACGCAGAGTCACACATAACTGCTTAAAGCTGAGGGACAATTTGAATGCTCATTTATATTATAACAATGACTTTTCCCTGGTAATTTCTAAGAGGTTTTTGTTTAGTGAGTATACCATTTATCTCTCCTCCTCATCCCCAAAGAAAAGGGAAAGTTGATTTTGATTTTATTTATTTTAGATGGGCTCTAAGGTTCTAACATTCTCCAAACAATAGAATTATTTCTTCCAGGCACTGAACCAAACTGAAATGTGAATCTAAATAAATAATGAGGGAAAATTGGATAGTGCTCAGTTTTGCAACCGTAACCCAGGGTGGGAAACCTGGATCAGCAGCATTGGATTGCTTATATGCTCATTAGAGATGTAAATTCTCAGACTGGCCCAGGGGTCCCAAATCAAAACAGCATGGCAACAATAAGACCTCATTAAAGTTTGAGAAGCACAGTTCTAATCTATGTAATTTCTCTGTTCAATATGTGTCCAGAGAGAATCAGACTAAACTCTGCTCCAAGGAGTATTTGAAAAGTCAGTGAACATTGCTTTAATCAGAGTTGGAGGAAGAGGGGCAGGGAAAAGAGAGATTCTTTCTTCCTTCTTAGTGAAAAGGTAGCAAATGGGCAGAGGAAAAGCTGGGGGAATATGAATTTCTCTTGGATTAGAACTTTCTACTAATTTCTCTTGGATTAAATCTTTCTAATTTCTGTGTCATGAACTTTGAGAACCTAACTTGGATCTGGGTTTCAATTTGAATAACACAAGGGATTTTAGGATTATACGTTGCTTTGGTTTGTCCCCCACCCTCTTATCATGCAGATGATGAGGAAATGAGTCTGTTTGAAGACTACATGGTAACTAATTTTGTCAAGAACTTTTTAATATCTTGAATGCAACATTTTACCTTGCACTCACTTGCTTTTTCATCTTTTCTCCCCTAATAGGACTTTTATTTTCTCATCCTGTTTTTGCTTTCAGTTTAGTGGGTCAAAATGATCATACCGACAATGTCAGGATGAGGAAAATGAGGAAGAGGACGTGTGTGCGCGCGCGCGTGCGTGCGTGCATGTGTGTGTGTGTGTGTGTGTGTGCACGCCCCATTCACTCCATAACCTCAATCCTGGTTCTGCCCTCTTAATACACATAGAACACAAATGTGAGCCGCGTCAGCATGCCTTTCTTTACCATATCATCTAGAAAGGTGAGTTGCCTTCTTCCTTTTGGATCAAATTCATTTTCCCGAAGTCTGATGCCAATATAATCTCCCCTTAAAAGCAAGAGAGCAGCATTGAACCATTGTGGGTGACACAGGATTCAGTCTGCCGACAGAGGCTTTCTTCCCAAACCTTCCCTCCCAGACTGAGATACAGCAGAAGTGGCCGACGACCTGGTAGCTGCCTTAATATTCATTTTCAATTTACACAGTAGTCTTGCTATGCTGCAGGTTTAAAAGGCCTAACCATAATTAACTTCAGTCACATTTATCTGAAATTAAACTCATGGGAACAGGATTTACAAGAAAGCATAAGCATACCAAATACCCACACACAGAAAAAGTTTCTTGCAAAAGTAGAGTTGAGACCCACTATTTCATGTGAAGATTCCTTTTCAGTTCATGCTAAATTCAGGCAGAACATCCAAAGCTAGTAAATTCCAGATATATAAAATGCTATAAGAATGTATTCTTTTATGCTAATCTTTCTGCATTGAAATTCAAATGCCCTTAGAAGGAATTATGCATGAAAACTTTTTAGTAATTCCATGTTAGTGTATTCTCGTTAGATTCTTTTCTAACCATAACTTTTAATAAAAGGAGGGTAGACTAAGCACCATGAGAAAAGAAAATAAATGGGTTCTATTGTGGGAAAGTCAGAGAGAGGAACTGGATTCAGGAAAAGGACTCTGGTGGCTTCAAGACTGATATCCAGAAACCTTACCTTTTTATATAAGGTCAGTTCTGGTTGTCTATTTACCATACTAGGATATCTAGACTAGTTACTGTGTGGAGGGTAAGTTTGTTTTTGGCTTTTAAAGCTTTCTTCTGAGTCCTTAACTTTTCTAGATTGATAATATTCTTGAATTTTTGCTGTAATATTCCAAGTTACTTTCCAAGAAGCCTAAATCTATTCTTTGATTCTAAAATTATATTTACGTCAATTTTGAAATTCCATTATTTGGATGACATTTGTAGAGGAGTCAGCATCCTTTGTTTTTAAATTTTTTTTAGTTGTAGATGAACTTTTATTTTATGTATTTATACGTGGTTCTGAGGATTGAACCTAGGGCTTCATACATGCTAGGCAAGCGCTACACCACTGAACCACTACCCCAGCCCCGAGAGTCGCATTCTTGATTGTGGCTTGTTTATTATTGTATTAGCCTCCAAACACATAAAAGTAAATGTATGCAAATTCACATATGGCATATTCCAGCATTTCTGAAGGATGTAGTAAAAGACAGTTAACTTAGTAGGCAGAGAAAGGACATTTGATGGGGTCTGGGATAACATCTGATGAAAAGGGATTTTTATTGTTGTGCCTATAATACGTATGAAATAGAATATAATCTTTTCCTAGCTTCTTACATGGTCTATGATTCTTCCACCAACATTTGTTAAGTACCAAGTCAAAGAAAATCTACAGAAGAGGGAAAAAAATTTCATGCTGACTTGATGTTTTTGGTTCCCCCTCCCTTTTTTTTTTTTTTTTTAAATCAGCTGTCAAGAAAAGGGAAATGAATTATTTGGTTGATAAGGCTGACAATAAATGCTGCAGAGGCTGCAGTTTAAATGCTGGATCCTTGGATACATTTTCCAGGAATCTCTCCCATATCTTTTACCAGCAGGGCCAGCCCCTTTCGATGGTGCATACCGTGCCCTGCTCTGCTCCCAGGCTGTAGAATGGGGCGCCTCCAATCTGCACGCTGCCAGCAGAAACACCCTCCTGAGAGATTCAGCATCCCTCTCTGCACTACATTTGAGATCTCTCTAGCAGGAGACAGGCCAGATCATCTTCTGGCTTTCTCCTGTAGTGCTGGAATAGAGTCCTCCTTAGCTTTTTACCCGCCTGTCAACATCCAACCTTCTATGTCAGCCCACCAAATGCCAAGTGTCATAAAAGTTATTCTCAGTCATACTTACAGAAGCTTTTTCATTTCCTTTTTTACAAGCCTTCTTTCCATGATTAGAGGCTTATCCAGCTGAGCGAGTACCTGCAGCTTACACTGCACCTGATGTCTTTTGGGAAGATCGGCCTCTCGGAGCCTAGAAACTACAGCAGCAAATCAGAGAGAATTTGAATTAGGGATGCTGTCTCTCCAAATACCAGTCATGGAGTTCTAGATTCTGGAATGGATTGAGAATGTGCCTCTTGTCCAGTAGGCTGGGTCAGAAAGCTGTCTGAAGGCAAGTGTACCTTGTATTTATATGACAACATGCATTCCTTCCAAGTTTTTCTTACACTTATCATGTACTTATCCTTACAATAAGCCAGCAAGGTAATTGGCTATTTTGCCAGAATCACGCAAACCTCGATGGCTTGTGATCTGAATCTGTTGGAGGTTTTCTGTGTGTGTCAACATTAGTGACTTCAGGGTGCTCACCCTAGCATGATGGCTCCTAATGGAGTTTTCTTGAAACCTGTCCATAACCTATGGCCAGGAGGTCCTTGAAAGACCAGGTGATGGTGGCTAAGGTGTTTTCAATTCCCAGCCTGACTGAACCAGAAATGAAAGATCAGGAGATTGGGTCAAAATCGGTCTAAAGTCATTGAAAGGAGTTTATACAAACTCATCACTATTGAACGGGGTACCAAGGGAGAATTATAAATGGGAATCAAGTTTATCACTAAAGTGGAATCCAAAATCTTTAAAATGATTTGAAGTACACTGTGGTGGTTCATTTTATGTGTCAACCTGTTCTGGGCTACTCTGCCCAAATATTTGATCACAACTCATTATTCCAGATGTTTCAGTGAAAGTGGTTGTTTCTGGGAGGTGGGGTGAAATTGACATTTAAATAGGTAGGCTTTGAGAAAAGCATGATCCTTTATAATGGGAATGGACCTGACCTCCCTCATTAAATGAAGGCCTTGAAAGTGTAAAAGACTAAGACTGACACCCCACCCCACCCCCCAGCAGGAAGGAATTCTGATAGCAGGTGGTCTTTGCATTCTAACTGCAGCTCTTCCCAAATCGCCAGCAGGCTCATCTCACCCATCAGATTGTGAACTGACCAAGCCTCCACCATCAGGTGAGCTAATCCCTTAAAATAAGTCTCTCTCTCTCTCTCTCTCTCTCTCTCTCTCTGTATATATATATATATATATATATATATATATATATATATATATATATATGTGTGTGTGTGTGTGTGTGTGTGTGTGTGTGTGTGTATGTGTGTGTGTTCATAGGATATTTGTTCATAGGATATTATTTGCCTTATCTCAATTCCTTCACAGGAAGTAGGCTTAATTAACTTTAAAGCTTAAAAAGTAAAAGATTTAGCATTTGAATTTCAGACTTATAAATTATAAAATTAGCATCTCTGGGTTGCTGTTAGTACCCCTCCCTCCATTCAAGGTGGCATAATATACAAAGGCTTAAGTATTAAAAATATGAGCACCTCCCACTCCCAAACCACTAGGCCGGAGGTCAGGAGAAACTGTGAGGCCACCAACTAGCTGTGTCACCGTGAACAGATGAATTTGCTTCTCTGTTTTTTCATAATTCTTCCTCTGCAAAACATTGAATGATGGGAAGTTTCCTTCTAACTATAGAATATAGTAACTTACATGCTTTTAGCAGCCAAGCCTACTTGAGAGAGGGACATTTGTAAAGATTATTCAGTTAGATTTGGATTTTGCCCATCACCCCTCTTTTTTGTCTGTGGAACTTCAAAGAAAACAAGACCAAGGGCTGCAAACACACACAAAAGAGGTACTGGAAAGATATCAGCTGCCTCAGGCTTTTGTTCTTTCATAGGCACAAAACCCCCAGAAGTCACAGCCCCCATATTCTGTAGGGCTACCGGTGCTGAGGAATGTGTGTACATGCCAGCCCTCCCTCCGCTGTGCAGCTGTGATACACCTCTCCTGCTGGTTTCTATCAGGTGCCTGGATCTTAACAAAGTCCCCTTCAAGAATCTCTCACCCACTGGAGCGGACTGCGGTGCTTTTGTTCTTTCTCTGCTTTGGAGACAAACGTGAGCATCATCAGCAGGCGTGGGCTGGTGCCCACAGACATCGGGAAAACAGATGATTTTTCCTGGTTGCTAGGAAACTATGACTGAATGAAACTAATGGCTTTAAAACTCTCCCCTCCTCCTCCCCACCCCCACACCCTGAAAGTGGGGGAGGCGCTCATAGACTGGAGACAGGACTGTGATCCTGACCTGAAGTTCAAGTATCTTTTTACCTGAGTCGGCTTATGTGTCACCTAAATGATTAATCAGAAAAGCAAGTCAATGCGAGAAGATTCGAGGAGTCCACTCCCCCCAGGGTTTTTTATAGCATCTGGCTGCAGACATAGGCGTCTGACCAAGCAAGGATTACTGGAGAGGCCAGTGAAACACGGGCTTCTTTGTAATACAGGTCCCTAAAGAAGCACCCCCAAAAAAGGGTGATTCTAGTCAGTGACTCCAGATGCAGAGAAGTGACAATCCTAGGAGCCATCACGTGGGTCTAGCCATCACCTCCCCTCTTGCTGAGTGGACACCCTATTCCCACACTTTCCTCTTTATCTTAAACCCTTGCCCCTTGCATAGAGTCTGCAGAGGGTTTCCCATTCCTTTTTGAACAAAATCCTAATTCCTGACCATGGCTTGTAAGTGTCTCTTCTACATTGCTGGACACAGGCTGAGCTTGCTGCTGTGGCTAACCTAGGGCTGGGTGTCTGATATCAATACTGCTTAATCCTCATTTTTACTTCTCTCCACTGACTAAGTCTCTTGGTTATGTAGGAGGGGAAAAATATCTTTTCCTCTGCCATCGCTGGGTTCATGGCTGAGAGCTCTCTAACAATACACAGACTAACAAAAGGAAACATTCAAATTTATTTACTGTAAGTTTTACATGACATGGGAGCCTGCAGAATGAAATGAAGACCCCGAAGAAACTTGCCTTTTGTACTTTTTTTTTTATCTTTAGTTTTGATAAAGGTAGACTATCATTGTGTATTATGACCCCAGGGGGTTATGATCTCATGATAATCAAATGGGAAACTTAAAAAGCCTGTTTGTTCAGATGCTTCTCTGTGTCTCTGTGTTTTGGCTCCTTTCCTCCAGATCAGGGGGGTTACCTCTCATATGAGCGTCTGAGGATCTGCTGCAGGGGGGTTACCTCTCATATGAGCGTCTGAGGATCTGCTGCTAGGTCTCATGGCCTGTGCGTAGGGGGAGAAGAAAGAGGAAAGGTCAGAGTGAAGATCTTATTTCTATTGCTGTCTCAATGCTTATGAAAACTCCTATGTCATGTAAAACTTGAATTTTAAAAAATCTGCATGCCTTTCTCTCTCTACCTTTTGCTAGAAGGGCTTCAGCCATGGATCCAAGATTGGTGCAGAAAAGACAGTCTCCTCCCTATAGCCAGCTGATAGTAATTTGGGTATTTGTATTTGGTAGGGGATGGGCTGCATGCACAGACCTTGTAAAGTTACCCATGTGGGCATAGTATTTTTGGCATTAAAAAACAAAACAAAACAAAACAACCACACAGACGTGATTTAGTAAAACTTCTCTGTGAACACAAGAGATTAGTCATTCTAGGGTAACAAGGTTAAGACTGTGCTCACCCTTGGATTTAGGCATGTCTGGGCACACCTGGGCAAGTCTGGAGGACCCAGAGCTGTGAGATTATCAGGATCATATTTGTATCAGTGAGGAACTTTAAAAAGTCCCAAGAACAGTAAGCTAAGACTCTCTGAGGGTAAGTGTGGGAAGCCAAACTAGGACATGACTGTGTCTGACTCCCCTGCTGACTGGTGTGGCATCTGGCGGTCACACTGTGATCTGGATAGCCTGGTCTTCTAGGGTTCCAGCGACTGTGTCTTTGTGCCTTCCCACATCCCCAGGGATCCAATTACTTCGACTGTCCTTGTAACCCTGCCCCCCTTGACCTTCATTGGATGGGAATTCCTAAGAATTTAGAGTCCCTTCTAATAAAAGTCCACAAAGCATGCTCCCTCTCCCATTTGGAGAGCTTGAGGCTGAGGGCAGAGGACCTGTCGCCGAGCTTGGTTTAAAAGTAAATTGTGTGTCTGTGTTTTATTATTAATACCTTGGGAATTTTCCCCGAATGACCTTAGTTAGCCGTCTGTGCTGGATGCAGGTGGCAGGTAAGGCTGAACTATCCTATTCTTTAAGAAATTTCTCCATGGGCTCTGGTATACAAATAAGGTTGATAACCAGGGATGCATGTGACAATCAGGGATATCCTAGGTGATGCTTCATTATTGCAGTTGCTCTAATCTTTATCTTGGGAGCAAGTTTTCTTCACTTATTTATAAAGACATAAGAAAGAGATGGACCACTCTTTCTCCCATCATTATTATACTAGATAGGACACCCAGCAATTGAGAGCCAACTTAGTGCCAGTCTGAGGATGAAGCTACTGTGTGGATGAGGGCGGAGTCAAAGTGTTACAGAGTGCTATTACAGACCACCCACATATATTGAGCCAAACTGAAAGAGGAAAAAGATCCTGTAATGAGCACACCAGGCAAGCAGTTGGGAGCAGGCTAGCACCTCAAGTCCCAGAACCTAAATTTTGGAAGTACGGAGTTTATAAAGGCAAAACCACAGGACAGTTGAGGTACCTGTAGGTCAGAAAAGACCTTGTTGAGACATATTTTGATTACATGAGAGACTTGTTTTAATTACACATTTTTGTTGTACTTCAGGGCCATAATAAGGTCAAGGTCCTATTGGACTGTCAACATAGATACAGCTGTCGGGAAGCTGAAAAGAAAACATGTTAAACAAGCATAAAATGGAGTCAGGTCAGAACAAAATGGCATTGCTTTGGTTCTTTTCCATTTCAAAAGAATTTCCAGGTATGTGTTTTTATGTTTAAACTTCTTTTGTTTTAAAAAGAACTTATTTTTAAAGCCAACTTTAGTTGGAGATTGACAGCAATTTTAGCCAAAGCTATGATAAGTAACACCTTCCTCCAATCCAACCTTGAAATTCATGCCAGGGTCCTCAGTAGAAGGGCATGAATAAAACAAAATAGTGAATAAAAACAAAGTATATTTTCCCTGTGATTGTAAAATCAAAACTCTTGAGATAGAGTGTTCTCTGAAATAGTTTATTGAGTCCTTATAGATGCTAGTGAGGAAAGGGCCACGTTCTGGAAAAGTGCCCACGAATTCCAGCAGCAAAACTAAGTAAGAGTTGGAAGATGTCCACCAGACCTGTTAGTCAAGAACATTTTTATAATGAAAATTTGGGGAAGAAAGGCGGAAGTTTTTGCACTGAGCCTGCATTGGCTAAGAGGGGCGGTACACTAGCCAGCAAAGCGTGGGGATAGGAGGACAGTCTTTATGGGGAAGAACTTGTTGCTTTTGGGTTGATCGGAGCTGTAAGCCTGCTGTGGCTCAGATGCCTGTGGTTTTTCAAGTCAAGGTTTGAAACACACACCCAGGTATGTGGCACTGTTTTGCTGTGGTTGCTGTTGTTGGTTGAGCCTGGAGCTATTAAATGATTAACTTTCCTTATCTTTTCTCCTCTCAGTACTCCTGAAGGACAAATTGGCAGCAAAAATGGCACCACAGCTTTTGCCACGATGGGAGGCAACGTCACCAGCTATGACAGTATAAGAAGAAGGCACCCTTAGCTTTAAACATCAGCAGCTTGGCGTCAGCATCACCAGCAAGAAGGGTATAGACTGAAAAAGGTGCCCATGAGAGCTACGGAGGGGTTCTCTTTGGTGGGCACCAGCTGTGCTCTTCCCTTGGGACAGCTCCACCATTTTAGGCTCAGAGAGCAACAAGAGACATCATTTTCGGACACATGGCTGCTGGTAACAGAAACCTCGCCTGAGCTAACTTACATAGAGAGTTTATTGAAAGGAAACTAAGAAATCTCATGGACTTCCAGGGCAGGGACACAGCTGGCTGGGCATGAGAACTGAAGATGGGTGTATAGTATTTGGTGGATCCAGAAGTCCTCATTCCTCTTTGCTCATCTCTGGGAGTCTACTCCCCTCCTCCTGCTCTTGGTCTCTGTGTTGGAGTTCTCCATTTTCCTAGCCTCCAAGCAAGAAAATATTTGCTTGACAGCTCCCAGGTTTGCATGCTCCACCTAGACACACAGACAGGCTGCTCCCTCTGTCTCACTCCTTGGCTCTATTCCAGTTCTGAAAGTTCTGAAAAGATGATACTGTGTGGATTGAAAGATGTTCTGAAAGATGATACTGTGTGGATTGCTTTGGGCTTGTGGCCGGCCCCATCAATTGCTGGGGAACAGAATGTTCTTTTGGGAATACTGAAGCCCACTGCAGTCATGTAGAGAAAAACAGGAAGGTCCCTCCTACACAAGGTGCTCTGGGTTGGAAAATCAGTAAGTACACCCCAACAGCACCCTGCCAAGAAGCTGATATTGGAAAGAAAACTGGTGACCCGTGCTCAGTAACCTAGAGATTGAATTTACAGATCATAATGTGACATCTGTTAGCAACGCCCAAAATCACATGAAAGGAGTTTGAAGGATTCTAAAGCTGCTATGAGACTTACACTATAAGAGCCTGAGAAATATGAATGTGGACTGATCTACCTACTTAATTCTTATGTACTGACCAGTGTGCCCAGGAAAAACGTGGCACAGCAAGAAGCATCTGTCAGATTCCACCCACTATCCTTATCACCGATTAGAAGCAACCCCTTTCACCCCTCACCTTGAGAGACTGTGGTGAAGTAGGGTACAGCAACTGACTACCTCAGTCAGCACACTTTCCTCTAACATCCGGCTCTTCAGACCATCTGGTCACACTCAGGGAACACTTGGGAGGCAGCATATCTGGTGCCCCATATATTCATCATTATTTTTTGAAAAAAAAATTATTATGAAGTGGTTTTAGAATTATAGAAAAAATGCAACAGAGAGTTCCCATTTACTCCTCAGCCCAACTTAACCTCTTTAATGGCTATAATAAAACTATAAAAATCAGGAAATTAACACTGGGACCATACTATCAATTCAACTATGACTGTGTCTGAATTTCAATGGATTTCCCACCAATAACATTTTTCTCTTTAGAATCCTGTTCAGGATTCCACATCGCATTTAGTTTTTTCTCCTTAAACTCCAATCTGTAAAAGTCTTTGCCCCCCGCCCCCAATTTTGTTTTGGCAAGCTGGCTCTTTTGAAGAGCAGATATTTTGCAGACTGTGCCTCGATTTTGATTTGTCAGGTCAAACCCATGATTTTGGCAAGAATATCACTGAGATGTTGTGTCATTCTCAGTGTACCAGACAGTGGGGTTCATGGTGTTCCTAGGTCTTTTGTTGGTGACATTATTGGGACCTGGTGAAGGCAGTGCCTCTTGGGATTGTCCTTCACTGTAAAGTCATTTTTCAGAGAACATAGTAATGTTGTGGTCAATAAATCGATTGGGAGTAATACTTTCAAAGGATGCAAATCTTGTTCTTTCTCAGACTTTTGCCCTCTGTACCTTTAACATCCATCAGCAGATTCAGGGCAGCAATCATTACTATAGCATTTAAATAACGGTGAATCTCTATTTCCCTCTTCTCCTTTATATTTGTCAATTGGAATTCTACTGTGAGGAAGAACTGTCCTATTCTGTTTCTCCTATTTGTTTATTAATTGATTATTAATATTAGTATGAATTCATGAATTTTGATCTTTCTATGGGTTACAATCTTATACTATTGTTATTTTTAAATTAAAAAATTTTAACTCGCTTTGTTACAGTTTTACCATTAGGAGCTCCTTTGGGAAGGTTTCTGAACCAGGAAAAAAGCTTCCTTTGGGCTGGAGGTACAGCTCAGTGGTAGAGCACTTGCCTAGCATGAACAAGGCCCTGGGTTCAATTCCTAGCACTGCAAAATAAATGATCTTGTTTTGCATTGAAGCCTTACCATTTGCTGATTGTGTGGCATTAAGCAACACACTAAACGTTTCTATGATAATCATCTGCAGGTTGTTTGTAATAACAGGTATGTGAAGGGTGAGGATCAACTTAGGCAATGAGCATAGCGTTTGCAACACAATCTTCTCTTAACTGTCTTGAATCCAGCCAATCCAATAAACATACATGTGTGAAACATGTTTCCCCTAATGAAAGAGCTCTCAGAACAAAGCATGCATCTTGAGGACAAAGGTAAAATCTGTGACTTCCTGAAGCATTTTAAGGTAAAACTTGCAACATTTGCACTTAGAAGACTCTATCTTCCTGCTAAGTTGGGAAGCAGGCTGTCTGAAATATCCGAGTTAGGGGTGTCCCCAACCCCAACACTTATACTAAGTTCTTGAAAGTGGAATTTTCCTTTTATTTTTATAGTAAAACTTGTTCTGAGACAAGAAAGCAAGAGTAACTTTTAAAACTCAGTCTTTCATTCCATCCAATAAGATTAGTAAATTATTTTCTAAGTCATTTTGTTGCTGTTGTTTTATGAAAGATATTTGCAAGGGTAAAACATTTCAGAATGACTTGTCCCTCTTAAGTTTGTTGGGAAATAAGAGGTCTGGGTAAGTCCAGCCACTACCAAGCCAAACATGGCTTGGAAATAAACAAATAAACATGTGCTTCCTATAGGCAGAATCCTTGTCTTATGGACTTTTATTTCTTTCTTTCCTGCAGTGCTGGTGATCAAACCCAGGGCCTCACACATGCTCAGCAAGTGCTCTACCATGAGCTACACCCTAGCCCACCTTATCGGTTTCTGTATCCTTTATGAGGACACTGAATAGATGCTGTCGACATTTCTCAGACTGAAGCTGAGAATTTCCACCTTTACAGACTCGTGATATAATAAGAAAAGTGAAAGAAAAAAAGTCAAAATTGGTTTATAAAAATTGTAGTGTATTTTAATTGTTGAAATTAAATACTGAAAATATTTGAACTTCTAGTTGGGTAGGGTGGTACACAACTGTAATCCCAGCAGCTCAGGAGGCTGAGGCAGGAGGATCACAAGTTCAAAGCCAGCCTCAGCAACTTAGTGAAGCCCCGAGCAACTGTTTCAAAATAAAACAGAAAAACATACAAATCCATGATGATCTATAAATAAGATATACATATAAAGTATACCAGTGAAGATTTTTTGTTTGTCGTTTTCAACTTTAAGTGTATATCAAAGTGATATCAATGATATGAGAAGTGATATCAAAGTGGGCTGAGTGGGGTGGGGCCAAGTGGACCCCCACCCTGTTCCTTCAGTCCCATCTCCAATTGAAGATATGCCTAACTTGTTGGATACACACACTATTAAAACACTTAAGACTGAAATTGTATGTTATAGAAATTGTGTGCTTCAAATATTGCCTATTAGGTATAAACATGAGTATCTATCTTGTCAATACAACATGGAAAACTACACTGATCTTATCACTACAACTTAAAACTGTGGCTTTTCTTTGTACTGTCTGCTTTGGCTGTTGGAGGAACCCACTGACAGAGGAGGACTTGGGCTTTGCAGGCAGACAAGTAGTCACAGTATCTTGAGTTAGAATTGTGGAATCATAGGCTACAAGAATCAGAAGGGATTTGGATTTATTTGGTAAACTTTCTTCTGGCTCAGGAGATAAAAACAAAATGTCCTTAAGGCCACTGATAAGCCAAAACCAGAAGCCAGTCCTCCTGAGGGCCCAAGAGGCTTTGTTTTTACAAACATGATTAACATGAAGCAGATGCCCCAGATTATTCAAGCAGTGCTTCCTCATGCATCTCCCTTCTTCTCAGAATAAATTTTAGCTAGCTTTGCCATTTGTCTTGGATATCTGATACCATGATAAGCCATGCATTTTGACTCTAAAGTGAAGAGAAGTGAAATGTCTGTGTTAATCCTGTGAAACGTTTCATTCTGTACTCCTAAATTTTCAAAAGCAAATATACCCCCAAAAGCTACTATGTAGCTATACTAAGTCAGGATGAATCCCATTAACACAGTGGATGGAGTGAGTCACAGCACATAGAACACATAGGACCTGATTCATATATATAACGTCCAAAAAAATAAAAGTGACACAGGCTGGTAGAAGTCAAGTTCTGGTTACCAATCTTTGTGGCCAGGGTAGTAAATGGAAGGGGACACATAGGGGAGCTGCCAGAGTCTTGCTCTCAGGCAGCAGCTAAGAGTTATTGGAGTTTATAAAGGTCTATGCTTACAGCATATGTTCTTTTGTAATCTGATGAACAGTTTCACAAAAGAAGGGAGGTAGTAATGGGTCCACTGTAATGTGCTTGGGATGAGCAACATTCAGAAACACAGCTATTTTTTTTTTTTATTAGTTGCTCATGACACAATACAATGATCTTGACATATCATACATTTGATTCAAATGGGGTATGAATTCTCATTTTTCCACGTGTACAGGTTGCAGGATCACATTGGTTATATGACCACGTATATACATACAGCAATACTAGTGTCTATTGTATTCTGCTGCCCTTCCTGTCACTCCCCCTCCCCTCCCATCACCTCACTCTACCCAATCTACTGTGACATATTTCCAGTATCCTGTTGTTCTATAGACCCCATCTCTAGAGTCACATCTAGAAGCATGAAATCTACTTTCTACTGGACTTTTTTTTAACTGCAACAATAAAATGGCTCATTTTAAAAAATTTATTTGGTGCCACCTCCGAAAGAGAACTTTCTATATTGTAGTTGGAGAGAAGAAATTTCCATTGTTCTTGCCGCCACCCCTCCTCCCCACCCCCACAAATGTGTTGGTTTGTGAGTTATGAAAATTTGTGTTATCAGCTGTTACAAGATCTGCAAAAAGGGGGACATATGAGAGGAAATGGAGAAATAGTGGTTGATAAATGACCTGTGGAATCTCTGCAGTGAATTCCCCTATGTCCACTTCACCTGGGACAGAAGGTACCTAACTGATCCATTCTTTTTTTTGTAATATTTATTTTTTAGTTATAGTTGGGCACAATACCTTTATTTATTTTTATGTGGTGCTGAAGATAGAAGCCAGTGCCTCATGCATGCCAAGCAAGCGCTCCACCGCTGAGCCACAACTCCAGCCCTCTGATCCATTCTTAATGACAATTTTCAGAGAACTATTTAAGGATCTGGTTTGAGTCACAGTTTGATTTAAGCTCATTTTTTTCCTTTCGAAAATTGATTACCACTCAAAACCATCTTCTTGAGATATATTACTATTCTTGGATTATAACACAACATAATTACGATTTCTCTAATTTAATGCATCTATTTAATGTATGCATCCAAGGCATCCACTTACCGATTCTCATGGACATCTTTCTATACCTATGTGTGAATATTGGGAGAACTCATGCCCCACTAGACTACCTGACTGGTGAATTTAGTACCTTCTGTGGCTCCTCCATGACAAGTACAGGCCCCACTGGGGAGGACTGTGGTACACAGCAATGCAGTGACTGGGTGGTGAGTAGAATGAATGAAGTATTAGCATGTCCTTGTGGCTGGAAATCCAAGCCAATCCTTTAATATCAGTTTTATTAGTGATCAGACTGACATTTTCTCTGCCTGGTTTCAATGCTGACTAATATGGTTCAAAATTTTGGAAAAAGTGGATTTTTTTTTTTAATTAGGTTGTGTGAGCTGCATCTTTCTGTGCCTCATTTTCTCATTGAGAAAAGAAAATTGTTATACAAAATACATGTGTGATGATATGAGGGGAAAAAAAGAAATGTGTCACATTAGATTGGGTAGAGAGAGGTGATGGGAGGGGAGGGGAGGGGAGAGGGGATAGGAAGGGCAGCAAAATAAAATAGACACTAGTATGGCTGTATGTATAAACGTGGCTGTATAACCAATGTGATTCTGCAACCTGTACACTTGGAAAAATGAGAAATTATACCCCATTTGATTCAATGTATGATATGTCAAGATCATTGTATTGTCACGAGCAACTAATTAAAAAAAAAAAGAAACCGAGACTTTCATTAAAAAGTAAAATTAATAAAGACAAAAAAAAAAAAAGAAGAAGAAAAGAAAATCTTAATGATATCAACTTCACAAAGCTGTTAAAAGAACTAAATGAGTTCATTCACCCGTACAACCTAAAATAGGACCTGGCCCATAGAAAGTACTCATTAAATGTTGGAGATGATTTATATTATTTTAACCAGAATCATTATCATGCTATTCTGCAACCTTTAGTACCTTTGTTTCCGTCAAACACACAGTATGAGTGTCTTTCCCTATGCATAAATGCACTTCTACAGGCTTGTGACTAGTGGCCCCTCAGATTTCATTGGATAAATATTCTACAACTGGTCTACCAATCCCTCACTGTCCCCTCTTTAAACACATAGCTTGAAATTTTTAGAAAAAATGTGGAATAAATTTGAGCTAATAAACCTCTTCCAAGTATTAACAAAAATGAGCTAAAAAGATAAAAATAAAAAGAGAAGTTTTCATTAGCCCTAAAACCAGGAAATGGTTCCAATGTCATTTCATAAATGTTGAATATTTCCCAGATACAGAACAGCTTGACCCAGATGAAAGAAAATATCTATAATCAACTTCAGCACACTGTTCTGAGTACTTGACAATAATTAACAAAGGTTATCCAAAGATCTGAGCAATAAAATAAGCAAGATTGAGCTTCGTGTTCTCACAATTTTTAGATCATCCCCCATTCCAGTAAATTCAACCACCCCATCTTCCTGAAATATTCATATTCTGAAAACAAGGTTTTTACAATATTCCCCAAGCAAAGTTACAATATAACATGGAACGTGCTTTTGTCAAACAACACACTTCAGCTCTCTCCCCCTGCTGCTACTTTCTTCTTACTTTTTACCTTCAGTTGAAAACCACCAATTTGATTAATAGCTGTATATTGAACTCTGAAAGCAAAGGGTACACCTCCTTCTCCCACTCCATGAAACATTTAATGAAATTATGAAGTCAAGAAAGGAAAGAATTTGAATTTTTTTCTTTATTTTGGTTACATTCCCCAGTCGTTGGTCCCTTTCCTCTCCCCTTCCTGCTCAGGATCTAGTTTAAGTGTTAGCTAAATGGATTGAAGACTTCAGAAATCCACTAAGACTTCTATGATGGGCTTAGTTTTTAAATGTAACTTGGGTTTCCATGGGCATATCAAGATAAGGGCAGAGTGTTTCAATAATAATAAGCAATGTTAATATTCTGATTCTTTTCATTTGCATTATAAAATTATTAAATTATTTGATCACCCATAAAGTTACTTCCATCATGAATGGTGTTTTCTTTGTATGAGCTCTGTAGAGACCTCTGGATTCATCTAATGTAGAAAGGTCACAGGAGTGATAGAGAAAGTTCATTGTTTAGCCTGTAATCCCAGAAGCTCAGGAGGCTGAGGCAGAATGATTGAAAGTTCAAAGCCAAAACCAACCTCATAATTTTAGAAAAGGCCCTAAGCTACTTAGTAAGACCCTGTCTCAAAATTTAAAATCAAAAGGCTGGGAGTGTTGCTCAGTGGTTAAGCACCCCTGGATTCAATACCTACTATCAAAAAAGAAGGAGAAGGAGAAGGAGAAGGAGAAGGAGAAAGAAAAGAAAAAGAAAGTTCATTGTTTATGTTGGTGTTAAAACTATTGACCTATTACTTATTCTTGGCATGTTTTCCATATACTCTAGTACAAACCTAAGCATGAATTTTATGTACTGTTCAAATTATTAAAACATACAGCATTTTTCTCCACACAACTCCCAGTTTCAGATGGTTTTTTTTTCTAGTGGAATTTCATCTTATTTTATTTATTGATTTATTTCCCCCCATTTCTATTGAGGTATGATTAACAAATAAAAAAATTTATGTATATAAGGGATATGCAATATATTCTGATACACATATGCATTGTGAGATGACCACAGTCAAGCTAATTAACATATCCATCACCTTATAAAGGTACCTTTGTGTGTGTAAGAATATTTAAGATCTCTTAGCAAAGAGATACGCCCAATACCATATTATTAACTATAGTCACCGTGTGGTACATCGACTCTCCAGAATATATTCATCCTATGTAACTGAAACTATGTGCCCTTTAAGCAAGGCTTTCCTACTGCCCCCAGCCCCTGGTAACCACCCTTCTACTCTCTGCATATGTGAGTTCAACTCTAAAAGATTCCACATATAAGTGAGATCATGAAGTAAATGTCTTTCTGTGCCTGGCTTATTTTCCTTAGCATAATGTCTTCTGTGTTCATCTATGTTGTTACAAATGACAGAGTTTCCTTCTTTTAAAGGTTGAATAAATTATATACATTTATGTTATATATAGGTATATGTCATATGTGTGTGTGTTCACATTTTCTTTATCCATTCATCCATTGACGGTCACTCAGGTTGTTACCATACCTTGGCTATTGTGAACAATGTTGCAGTGAACATGGAGTATAGATTATCTCTTCAACATACTGATTTTAATTTTTTGGATTTCCAAGTACTGGAATTGCACATGATAGTTCTGTTTTTAATTATTTCAGGAAATTCCACAGTTTTCCATAATTATTCTGTCAATTAACATTTCCACCAGTAGTGTGCAAGGATTCCTTTCACTCTTCTTTCTCTCCAACACTTATCTTTTGTCTTTTTGATAATTGCTCTTCCAAAATTTCCTTGATATTATTGATACTGAACATTTTTTCATATACCTGTTGGTCATTTGTATGTCTTCTTTTGAGAAAAATCCTTTGCCATTTCTCAATGTGTTATGTGTTTTCTTGCTATTGGGTTGAGTTCCTTATATATTTTGGATATAGACCTTATTTGATATCTGATTTGAAAATACTTTCTCCCTGGGTTTTCTCTTCACTCTGTTGATTATACCCTTTGCTGTGCAGAAGCTGTTTAGTTGGATGCAATCCTATTTGTCATTTTTGCATTCATTGTGCATTTGGAATCATAACTAAAAAATCATCACCCAGACCAAGATTGAGAACATTTTTTCTATGCTTTCTTCTAGAAGTTTTACATTTTGGTCTTATATTCAGATCTTTAATACATTTTAATTTGTTTCACATTTTTTAATATGGGGTGAGTTAAGTTTCCATCCAATTTTATTGTTTTGTGGTTGAAATCTAGTTTTATGTAGCTATCCAGTTTTCAAAACCATTTCTTGAAGATAAGGTTCTTTCTTCACTGGGTATTCTTGGTGCCTATATCAAAGATCCCCTTTGCTATAAATAAGTAGATGAGTTTCTGGGTTCTGTATTTGTTGTCATATAACTATTCAGAGTAGCCTTTTAAGATCCTTCACATTTCCGTGGTGCTTGTTGTAAAGTCCTTTTACATCTACAAGTTTATTTATTTGAGTCTTTAATTTTTCCTTAGATGTTTTATTTGTCTTTTCAAAAAACCAGCTGTTAGTTTCCTTGATCTTTTCTATTTTTTTTCTTTAGTCTTTATTTATAGTTCTATTGGACTACATGTCTGTCCTTATTTTCCTACCACCATACTGTTTTTTAAGAAATTAATATAGCTTTGTAGCCTATTTGAAATCAGGTAATGCGAATTCCAGCTTTCTTCTTTTTGCTCAAGATTGCTTGGCTATTTTGGAGGTCTTTTGTGATAACATATAAATTTTAGTATTATTTTTGTATTTGTGTGTATTTATGTATTTATGTATTATTGTGATTTTATTAGGAATTACACTTTTATCCTTTGTTCTGTTAATGTGGTGTACTATATGGGTTGATTTTCATGTATTGAATCATCTTGCATCCCAGGGGTTAATATTCCTGGATCACGGTATGGTGCATGATCTCCCTTAGTGTGCTGTCAAATTCAGTCTACTAGTATTTTATTGAGGATTTTTGACAATATATTCATGAAGAATATTGACCCATAATTTTCTTGCTCATAGAGTCCCTGTCTGGTTTTGGTATCAGGGTGATACTGTTCTTACAGAAGAAGTTTGGAAGTGTTCATTCCTTCTCAATTTTGAGGAAATGTTTGAAAAGAATTGGTGTTTTAATAAGCTTTCTTCACTGCTATGACTAAAGAACCCAACCGAAACAATTGTAGAGGAGGAAAGTTTACTTAAGGGCTCATGGTTTCAGAGCTCTTAGTCCATAGAAGGCTGGCTCCATTCCTTGTGGGCTCAAGGTGAGGCAGAACATTGCTTGGCTCAAGAGTGTGGCAGAGGGAAGCAGCTCACCTGATGATCAGAAAGCAAAGAGAGACAGGTCTCCACTTGCTGGATACAAATATATATGCCAAAACCACACCCCTAATTCTCAACTCCTCCAGCCATATCCTACCACTTCAGTTGTCACTCAGTTAATCCCTATCAGGAGATTAATTCACCGATTGGGTTAAGACAATCACAACCCAGTAATTTCTCCTCTGACCTGTCTTGCATTGTCTCACATGTGAGCTTTTGGGAGATACTTCATATCCAAAACCATAACAATTGGCATTAATTTATCTTTAAATATTTGATAGAATTAAAAAATGAAGCATCAGATCCTGGGATTTCTTTGTTGAGAGATTTTTGATTACTGATTCAATCTCCTTATTCATTTTTGGTCTGTTAATATATTCTATTTCTTCATGATACAGTCTTGGTAGGTTGTATATTTGTAGGAATTTATCCATTTCTGCCAGGTAATTTAATTTGTTGGCATATAACTACTCAGAGTAGCCTTTTAAGATCCTTCACATTCCTGTGGTGCTTGTTGTAAAGTCTTCTTTCATCTACAAATTTATTTATTTGAGTCTTTCTTTTTTCCTTAGCTGGTTTAGCTAAAAGTTTGTCAGTTTTATTTGTCTGTTCAAAAAAAAAAAAAAAAAAAAAAAAAGCTCTTAGTTTCCTTGATCTTTTCTGTTGTTTTTTTAGTCTTTATTTCTCCTATTTCTTCTCTTATTTCCTTCCTTCTATTAACTTTGGGTTTATTCTTCTCTCTGTAGTTTCTTGAGATATAAAATTAGGTTGCTTATTTGAGATCATTCTTTTTCCTTAATGCAGGTTTTATCACTATAAGTGTCCCTCTTAGAACTGCTTTTGCTGCAGACTCTAAGTTTTGGTATTACACTCCGGTTCTTAATACAGAGTTGAGTAAGAAGAAGCTCAGAAAGTTCCATGTGGTCCTCCCAGCCATCTTGATAGTTTTGCTCTCCCAGCTGCCCTCATGCTCCCAACCCCTGCACCCATCACTGCCAAGAATTCCACCCCCACCACTATCAATCCGTGTGGCTCGGGACTCAGGCCACTCAGCTTCTTGGGACCACTTCTTAACATCAACCCCATCTCATGACCCAGCCTTGTGCAGTCACCCCTCTTAGGTGTGGAGGACCCTCTCTCACACACCCAGATTCATTCCTCTGTACAGCTTATAATGCGCAGTGGTTGCTGCCCTTGGTGAATCACTGATTCTAAGGATTTAGGTTTTGTTTGTTGGCTTGTGTTTCAAACAGCCTTCTTTCTCTCTCATGCTTTGACTGCACTGTTCTCACCAATCACTCCCCTCTCCTTTGTTGACTCTGCAGTGTCCTTGAACCAAGCAAGCTTAAGCGGTTTTACTTGTCCCACAGGGTAAATTCTTTCTGTGGTTCTCCTCCATTCCTGAAGGAGCTAGATTCTAGAATCCTGAGCAAATATGCTTAGGAAAAGCTGCACATCTGAATTTGCATCAGGCACAATTTGAATTTTCTTTCTGAAATCCCTGTGTTTTTAAAAAAATTTATTTATTTTCTCTAATTTGTTACACATGACAGTAGAATGCATTTTAATTCACAGTGCACATATAGAGCACAATTTGTCTTGTCTCTGGTTGATCACAAGGTTTTTTCACACCATTCGTGCCTTAGGGTACTTAGGGTAATGATGTCTATCTCATTCCACCATCTTTATTATCTCCATGTCCATCTCTTTTCCTCCCTCCCCTTTGCCCTATCTAAAGCTCCTCCATTCCTCCCATGCTTCCCCTACCCCATCCTCATTATGTATGGATCAGCATCCACATATCAGAGAAAACATTCAGCCTTTGGTTTTTTGGGATTGGCTTACTTCACTTCAGATAATATTCTCCAACTCCATCCATTTGCCTGCAGATGGCATGATTTTATTCTCTTTTAATACTGTGTAATAGTCCACTGTGTATAGATACAACAATTTGAAATTCCTGTTTTATAAAGGAGGGCTTTGTAGATAAACAAGATGTAAGGAGAATATTCAAAGTAGTTATATTTTTTCCTTTTTACATTTATTTTTAAAAGTAATTAATGAAATGATACAAATAATGCCCAAATACATGCTTTTTAAAAACTCAACATTTTGGTGTATTGAGTAATATTATAATCTCTCTATTCCCCAGCAAACATCCTGCTCAAGTTAGAAGTAGTATTAGCATTAAGTATTTATCACTCAGAACATGACACTAAACTTTTATATACATACATGTATATATAAAAAGCTCAGGAAGTTGTTTTTTTTTTTTTTTTTTTTTTTCAGTGCTGGGGGTTAAAACTAGGCCTCCTGCATGCTAAGCAAGTGCTCTACCACTGAACTACACCCAACTATTTTAATGTAATAGGATTATAGTAATGTTCTGTGCAGTACTCCTGTCCTTAAAAATATGTCTTATCAAGTTTCTCTTTATTGTAACATAAATCTACCTCATTCTTTTCAACTTCGGTGAATATTTCTTAGTATGAGCATACCATAATATATTTTAACTGTTTCTTTATCAAGAGATATTAAGGTTGTTTATAGTCGTTTGCTACAATAAACAATTCTACAGTGACAATTTTGCATAAATGCATATTTGCTTTGGGCAGAAATCAAAGATGTTCTTAAGGTTGATTTCTTGTAGCAGAATTGCTGAATCAAGGGAAGAATGCATTTAAATATTTGTACAAGCTGTGAGAGAGGCTGTATTGATATCTCTTTCCCAACAGTGCAGTTGTTAGAGGCTATGAAGTCATTCTCCCAGAGCAACTGGGGCCTCACCAGGATGTGCATGAGCAGCCAAGGAATGGTTTCAGCCTAATTTATTTTTAGAGTACATACACTGGACCCTTCTGCAATTGAAAACAGACCTTTGATTCTTGAATTGCAGATTCTGACCCAGAAGGAGAATGATATGCACTCCTTGTGCATTGTGGTTCCTGAGGTAAACATTTTCTTTTACACTATGGGGTGTCTTTCATAATTCTGTATTATTAATAATAATTATTGGTTTTTTGCAGTACTGTGGATTGAACCCAGAGCTTTGTGCATGCTATGCAAGCCATCTACCCCAGATCTACAATCCCAGCCTTTTAAATTTTATTTTGCGACTTACTAAGTTGACCAGACTGGCCTTGAACTTGCAATCTTCCTGCCTCAGCTTCCCAAGCAGCTGGGATTACAGGTGTGTGCCACTGAGACTTGCTATTAATAACACTTTCAAGGCATATTTTCTAGCCTCATCAGGAGTTTGTGTGTGATTATAGTGTGGCGACAGCTGGTAGTTCAGCCAAAACTATCTGACCTGTACAGTACTGGGAAAACCTTTTTTTCTCCTCATTAAAGACTAAGGAGAAACTTAAACTATTTTATAAAAACCTCAAAATCATTCTCTTTGGCTTTATCAAAGGAAATGACATAGGGAAAGAGACTTGTTTAAACTTTTAACTTATCTCCAGTGAATAGCTTCATTATTATTCAGTTTTTAAAGAACAAATCTACAGTTCATATTCTGTTGCTGCTAAATGGTCTGATTATACTATCCTCTCTTGTTGCTAGTATAACCACAACTCTCAACTTTGCAGGACTGCCGCTGTCTGGCTGGGCACAAGATCACGAGCCACTCAAACAGGAACAAACTTTATTTGAAAGAACCGCCAATAACACGTCCGCCCGGGAAGCTTCCCGATCCACCCACGCGGCGTTCTGCTGGTTCCTTCCCGGAACTCTAGCGCAAGCGCCTCCCCGGAATTCCCTCCTACTGCACTTTCCCAACCAATGGGAACTCTCCAGGAGTCCCGTAGCAGGAGTCCGGTATCCATATGAATGTACTTTTTAACATAATCGTATCATCTCAATGGCTAGCTGGCATCACCTTTCAATCAAAAATGCCATGCATCATATTAATTGGCTGTGGCTCCCAGCATCTCCCCCTTTCTGTTTAATTAAGCAACAAGTAATGTGGCTAGGGACCGTGCCTGTTAGGTTTGTCCAATTCAACATATGGTTCTTACCCGTCATTGGAAAACTGACCTTTAGGCGTCAGCCTCCTGTCTTAGGTTGATACCATTGCAATTGGATCATACCCGTCACTGACTACCGATCCAGCATATAGCCATACTTGTGGATAGGCCTATGCACCAGTGGGGGGGTGAGGTTCTTTGCCTCACCTCTGTTGGCCCCCAGATTTGGCCTTGGTGCCAGTGGGGGGGTGAGGTTCTTTGCCTCACCTCTGTTGGCCCCCAAAATTAGACCATCACTAGTAGAAGGGAGGAGGATACAGAAATGCCACAACACCAAATCAATTGACGACTCCTAGGGAAAATTGCATCACTGGTGACACATCAGCAAAGATACGCCAGCATTACCATAATTTGTTGTATCAACAGATAGATCACAGTGCATACAAGTGATACATAGTCCAGGCAAGTTTTGTAAGCAGTTCAAAGTGGAGGAATCTATCAATATGTCCATTTCCTCCCAAGATCATTGATGTATCAGTTTATACAGTTTGTTGTGATAATTATCGAAGAAGTTGTAGTTTGGTTTCATCTTTGTCTTCACCGGCACTGGGATGAAAAATAAGAATTCTGACAATGATGTTAAAGAGAGAAAGAAAAAAAAAAAAAAAATGTAACATTTTAACAGGTACTAAGAAAACATTTTTTTTTTTTTTTTTAGAACAATTTATATTATCTTGAACAGAATTATTAAATATAATGAAAAGGAAAGATGAAAATAAACAAACAGATTTGTTAACCTGCTTATTTGTACACATATTAAAATAATTTTTAACAGCTGTTTACCCAATTTAAATTAAACCATTAAAATTACGTGAATAATAAAAAGTACTTGGATCCATTTTTTTTTTTTTTGAGCACTCCTCATATATGATCTATGGACATACGCACATATAGACACATAACACAAAACAGAAGTGTGCACATATAACATACAACACATAAGACAATAGTAAAGGCCTTGTAGTTTCACCTAGGTGAAATCTCCATTGCAATGTTAAAAACTCCACAGTTAAAAAATAAAACTGATCAGAAAAACATCAACCTAGGTCTGTATGAGCTCAAAAATAAAATAGAACCTATGATATGGAAAAATGCAATAATAAAATAGATATTGAAAAAAGCATCCTGGTTAATCAGTCGCAGATGTAAGAATGGCCAAGCTGGAGTTCTGGATATCAGCTGTTATGGATTTGAGTCAAATTATCTTCTTTTTGATCTGTAGAAATCGTTTTAGTTAGTCTTTCTGGAATCCAAATCGGCTGCTGTTCTCCCTGTGGAAACACGCAAACAGAGCCCCGACTCCAGACAATTACTGGGTCAGGACCTTTCCATTGTCCTGTTAGAATATCTTTCCAAAGAACTTTAGGCTTATGCACATTTTTTGGATACATATGCCTTTCCGCAGCACTAAGTCCTGATGAATCCAAATTTAAAAAGTTTAGAGTAAAGAGGGTTATTTTAAGTTTATCTTTGGGGGATATATACCCCTTTCCAATTCCCTCCTTTTGTTTTAATAAGTACATTTTAATAGTTTGATGAGCTCTTTCAACTATGCCTTGTCCCTGTGGATTGTATGGAATTCCTGTTATGTGAGTAATGCCAAATGATGAGCAGAATTGTTTAAAAGAGGTAGAAGCATAACCGGGACCGTTATCTGTTTTTAACTGTTTTGGAACGCCCACAGTGGCAAAATTTTGTAAGCAATGAGCTATAACATCTTTAGTTTTTTCTCCGGCATGAAGGGAGCCCATCAAAAATCCAGAAGAAGTATCAACTGTAACATGCAAATATTTTAATTTTCCAAATTCTGGCAAGTGTGTGACGTCCATCTGCCAAATATGGTTAGGTATCAGTCCTCTAGGATTGACTCCAAGATTAACTTGTGGTAAAAATGTCACACAATTTTGACATTGTTTTATTATATGTCTGGCTTGTTCTTTAGTTATTTTAAAACGTTTTTGTAAAGTATTAGCATTGACATGAAACCTTTTATGAAAATTTATAGCTTCTTCTATTGTGGAGAAAATATGTATGTCATGTGTAGATTTATCTGCTAATTCATTGCCCAAACTAAGGGCTCCAGGCAATCCTGTATGTGCCCTGATATGTCCTATAAAGAATGGATCTTTTCTGTCCCAGATTAGACTTTGTATAGTGGAAAACAAAGAGAAAACAGTAGAAGAAGGGGAAATCCTACCTGCATCTTCAAGGGATACTATAGCATTAACTACATATTGACTATCAGAAAATAAATTAAATACGGAATCTTTAAACATCATAAAAGCTTGTAATACTGCATTAAGCTCTACCTTTTGAGCTGATTGTTTGGGTACTAAAAATGTAAAAGTTTGATCAGGGGTAACTACTGCTGCTGTACCATTATTTGACCCATCAGTGAATATATTTGGAGCATTCATGATAGGGGTCTTTCTTGTCATTTTTGGAAAAACTACAGGATGCTTAGACCAAAAAGACAACAAAGGATTAGATGGCAAGTGATTATCAAATGAAACATTAGATTTACACATGATTATTGCCCAAGTATTTAACTCATTGGCTAACTCATCAATTTGATCCATAGTATATGGAGTAATAATTTTATTGGGAGAAATCCCAAACACTCCCTTTGCTGCTTTTATTCCTTTGAGTATTAATTGTCCTACAGCCTCAGGATATCTAGTAAGAATAGTATTAGGAGAATAAGATAAATGTATCCACAATAATGGACCTTCTTGCCAAAATACTCCTGTAGGAATATTTTTTGTTGGTAGTACAATAAATAATAAAGGCAAACTTATATCAATTCTATCCAAGTGCATATTTTCCATATATGTTTCAATGATTTTTAATGCCTTTCTTGCTTCAGGCGTTAGCATGCGGGGTGAATTTGGATCTGATGGACCTTTTAGGATATCAAATAAAGGTCCTAGCTCTCCTGTTGGTATGCCTAGATAAGGCCTTATCCAATTTATGTCTCCCAATAACTTTTGAAAGTCATTAAGTGATTTGAGTTGATCTACTCGTATTTGAATTTTTGGTGGACGGACCATGGTTGAGGATAACAGGACTCCTAGATAATTAATTGGAAGATTTAATTGTACTTTATCTATTGCTATCTCTAGATTATAATTTTTTAATAAGTTTGTAAGTGTGGCATAACATTCCAGCAATATGTTTTTATCTTTATGTGCCAATAATACATCATCCATATAGTGAAATATTTGTAGTTCAGGATTTTGATTTCTAAGTGGTTGGATTGCTTTGTTAACATAAATTTGACACATAGTTGGACTATTAGCCATCCCCTGAGGGAGTACTTTCCATTCATATCTCTGATCAGGACCTTCATGATTTAGTGCAGGGATAGTAAATGCAAAATGTGGACTATCCTCAGGATGAATAGGAATTGAAAAAAAACAATCTTTAATATCTATAGCTAAAACATACCAGGTTTTTGGTAAAGCAGACAATTGGGGAATCCCTGATTGAGCAGGTCCCATAATAACCATCTCATTATTAATGGCTCTTAAATCTTGTAATAATCTCCATTTACCAGATTTCTTTTTAATAACAAAAATGGGAGTATTATGGGGAGATATGGAAGGTTGTATATGTCCTTTCGCTAATTGTTGTTTAACCAGATCATGGGCTACTTGTATCTTTTCTTTAGTCAGGGGCCACTGAGGAACCCACACTGGTCTTTCTGATTTCCAAGTAATTTTTATTGTCTCAGTGGCCCTTTCTGAAAATCCAACCCATGTCTGTCTGTTCCTTGATCTATTTGAATTGGTGCTGCTATATTTTGTCCTTGTTTTCCTAATCTTTTTTCTTTTTTAAAACCTTGTTTAGCCCTAGTAGTGGGCGCATTAGGATTGATGTTATTTGTTAACGTTAAACCTAATTGATCTAGGACATCTCGTCCCCATAAATTTATAGGAAGATGATCCAATACATATGGCTGTATAGTTCCCTCACATCCTTCAGGATCCTTCCAATCTAATACCATTGCACTTCTATGGGGATTAGTAGCCACTCCTAGGCCTCGAAGCGTTTGAGTGGCTTGTTGTAATGGCCAATGTTTTGGCCATTCCTGACTAGATATGATGCTAAGGTCTGCACCTGTGTCCAGTAGCCCATTAAAGTCGTATCCTTGAATATTTAGTTTTAGCATGGGGCGAGAATCTAAATTTAAAGACAGCATAGCCCAATCTACACCTGTGGAGCCCAATCCCCTGGTACCTCTTTCTACAGTACGACTAGAAAATTTATCATGTAGGCTGGGTATTATTAGTAACTGTGCTATTCTATCCCCTGGTGAGATAACTGATATGCCTCTTGGAGAACTAGCTATAATTTTTATTTCACCTTCATAATCGGGATCAATTACCCCGGGACTTATCATAAGTCCTTTTAGTGTGGAAGAACTGCGTCCCAATAATAAGCCTACCGTTCCTTGGGGAAGAGGTCCTTTTACTCCTGTGGGAATGATTTGAATTCCCATCTCTGGAGTTAGTACTGCTCTTGCGGAGGCGCAGATGTCCAGCCCTGCGCTCCCTCTAGTTTGTCTGATGAGGGATTTAATGGATAATGTGTCCTGGGCACTACCTTGATGGTGCTGCTGGGTTCCTCCATTGCCCCGTATATTTGTGGTTTTGGGCCCCGGAGCATTGGGCCCTCCAGTCCGTTTTTTGGCAATGGAGCCTGATGCCTTTCTCCACGATATCGTGGGTAAACACTTGATCCTTGTCCGTTTTTTGATAACGGAGTGCCCTCTATGGTGGTTTGAGAACGGCATTCATTAGCCCAATGTCTCCCTCTACGGCATCGTGGGCAAATACCTGGTATTCTATTCCTTTGATACCTAGCTTTGTTAAACCCTCCTCCTATGGGGCAATTCCTTTTAAAATGTCCTGTCTGATCACAATTGTAGCATGTTTTTGGCCTGGCATCTAAAGCCTGTTGTACTGCTGCTAAGACTTGTCCTTGTTCATTAATGTCTCTACATAATTTAATATATGTGTTTAAATCTTCATGTTTCCATGGTCTAATGACCTCTCTGCAGCAACGATTTGCTTGGTCATAAGCCAGTTGTTTTATAAATGGCATTGCTTGTTCTACATCTCCAAATATCCTAGAAGCTGTCTGAATAAGCCTATCTACAAATTCAGCGTAAGGTTCGTTAGTTCCTTGTATTACCTTAGATAACTGTCCTTGTAAATCTCCATGCCCCTGTAAAGTTTTCCATGCCCTAACTGCATCTGCAGCAATTTGTGCGTATACACCAGGATCATATTCAATTTGTTGCCGTTGACCCTCATAAGGTCCCTTTCCTAACAACATCTCCAGATTTCTTTGAGGGTAACCGGCTGCTGTATTTCGCCTAGCTGTCTCCATGCAGAATTCCTCATTGGCAACCTTCCATAACAAATATTGTCCTCCATTTAGCACAGATCGACACATGTTAGCCCAATCTGCTGGTGTCATGTCTAAGTTGGTAATAGATTCAACCATGCTTATGGTGAAGGGTGCTTGCGGGCCATAGGTTGTTACAGCCTCTTTTAATTGCTTTACTGTTTTGAAATCTAGAGCGCGATGAATTCGTTGCCCTCCTGCCTGCTCAAGTACAGGGCATGCTAGTCTTTGGGATCTTGCCTTAGGATTTTGTGCATTAACTACAGGAATTGAGGGCCGCTCAGCTCTTACGCCCTCTGGTGATAGAACGGAGTTAGTAGCAGCCTCCTGTTGTAACTCCCCAACTGATGGTCGTTTTTCCTCTAAGCTTTCTTTCTTCAAATTTTCCTCTGTCTGACTAGCTGGAGAGACCTTCTCTTTTGCTTGACCTGACATGTTTTCTACCACAGTTTGGACCTCTAACAATTTACTTAACAGTTTTTCGGTTTGTTTTTTACTAGTTTCTAATCTACTATAAAGGTAACGCAACCCAGTAAGGTAGCATAAAACAAAGCCGAAACAGAATGAAACAAAAACGGAGCAAAGAATAGTTGTATCAATTTTCTCTTTCTCCGGGCCAAACAACTTCAAGCCTTGAGCCAACCATTTTTCCCAGTTTGCCTGAGAAAATTCTAGGGATAGGCAGCTTGAAACAAAAACAAAATAAATCAAAAGAAGAACACATTGTTTTTTGAAATGGTCACCCATTCTGTCGCCTTCCCTCAGGGGCGAGCAATTTTACTCACCTCCAAGCTTCAGGCGCTCCCCGTACAGGGCCACCAGTTGCCGCTGTCTGGCTGGGCACAAGATCACGAGCCACTCAAACAGGAACAAACTTTATTTGAAAGAACCGCCAATAACACGTCCGCCCGGGAAGCTTCCCGATCCACCCACGCGGCGTTCTGCTGGTTCCTTCCCGGAACTCTAGCGCAAGCGCCTCCCCGGAATTCCCTCCTACTGCACTTTCCCAACCAATGGGAACTCTCCAGGAGTCCCGTAGCAGGAGTCCGGTATCCATATGAATGTACTTTTTAACATAATCGTATCATCTCAATGGCTAGCTGGCATCACCTTTCAATCAAAAATGCCATGCATCATATTAATTGGCTGTGGCTCCCAGCACAGGACTCTTCTCCATGGCTTTCTTGAACTGGGGAATTAAAATGCCATAGTCTTTAGGACATGTTTAGACAATTTGTAATAATAAACTATGTTAAGTGGGAGCAAGCTGTGAAAATGAACATTTGGTCTCTATATTATGCACAGTTGAATCGTACCTTGATCTGAATGTTTGTCTCTCCAAATTCATTCGTAAAAACCTAGTCACCAATGTGATGGTGTTAGGAGGTGGAACCTTTGGAAGATGATTAGGCCACAAGCACAGAGACTTTCTAAAAGTGTTTACCCCTCCAATAACGTGAGGATACAGATAGCAGGTGCCATCTTGCTGACACCTTGATTTTGGACTTCCAAGTCTAGAAGTGTAAGAAATCAATTTCCATTGTCTGTTAGCTGTACAGTTTGTGGTATTTTGTTATAACAGCTTAAAAAGACTAAGACAAGTGGTAATAGGGATGGAGGAGGAGGCTAAAAAACATATTTGGAGTTTTAGATATATTTTAGATTTAGAAGCCAAGGGTGAAGCAGCAAACATACCAACAATTTAAGAGAATTAACTAGAGGACATCATCTTGGTGAGCTCTTGCTAGATGCCTTATGTATATATTACTTCTAATCCCCATGACAACCTATGCAGGAATACTATTTCTTCATTTTAAGATGTGGAGAGTGAGACTCAAAAAGTCTATATTGCATACCCAGACCCTTGTGACTAGTAAGTAAGGTTTCAAACCTGTTTGTCTTTTTAAATAAAAATTTTATTCGTTCTTTGTAGATCTACAAGACAGTAGAGTGTATTTTGACACATAAAACCTGTTTGTCTTGTTTCAAAATCTTTGCTGTTCTCACCATGGACTACTTTGTGCCAGTGAAATTTGTATTTCACATGAACAACAATTCAGTTTTTTAAAGTATTAAGTGTAAACACTTAACATGTAAACCCACATATTCCAGGGGTATGTAATTGCACTAAAAAAAATATTGATCATTTCTCAGAAATTCAAATTTTACTGATGCCCTATATTTTTGTTTGTTAAATCTGGCAGACCAAGACTCCCTACCGTGTTAGAATCAAGAGTAGGCTTGAGGCAGGAGAAGGACTAGAAATCGCCCTCCTTAATCTCCATTGTTCTTTTCTTTCTCTCAGTGCTTCCTTTACATCTCTTCCCTTCAGTGAGCATCACCCATAGCTGGTGATATTGTCACCTACACCCTGGGTGTTTTTTGAGTGTGTGTGATGCTGGAGATCCAACCCAGGGCCTCATTCATGTTAGACAAGCACTCCACCCCGACCTCACCCCAAACTCTATACCCTAAATTTTGATAACAGTATTTAGAGAGAATGTTACTGTTCTCAGAAACCTGTTCCCTAAATCAAGCGGCCTAGTGAAGGCTCATTGAATCCACGGTTATTTTCATTTAAACGTCCAAGTTAAAGATTTCCAATCTCTGTTTTAGGTAATACAAAAGAGATGTCACTCAGAATCAAGTTGTCAGATTTTTAGCTTAGAAGATACCAAAGCTATCCCGAGGAGAAGATAAGTGGAGGAGAGCAGTTGAGCCCAATCATGATTTGATCCAGAGCTGTTCTGCCAGGATTGCAAATCCACCAGTTCCTGTGACCACCTCCATCTGGTCCTCTGCAGGATTCAAAGATAACGTCCTGCTCTTGAGACATTTATAACATAAGATAAAGGTGCTAAAAGATAGAGAAACGTGTGGAAATGGTGCCTTTATGAAGTTTGAGGACATTTGTGGACGCCAAGCTGAGTGCCCTGACACACCAAGACTGGGACATCTTTAAATTGCAGCTCTGGATGTATAAGAAATGATGAACCCATATATAAGTCCAAAAATATAATATAGTTGTCAAAATCGTAAGCCATTTCTGTTTGGCATTAACCTCAGGATTAAAGAGACACCTTTGTGATTACTTGGCCAGCTCATCTTCTGGCTGCTCTTAGCCTTGGAGCAGCCAAGGCCTACGAGGTCCCAGGAACTGTGTATCTACTTACTGTGCCTTTGCGGTAATGAAGGGTGTTGCTGTAACTGTGGCATAGTGGATTAAGGGACTTGGTGTCCAGCCAGTTCTTAGGGCCAATCTTTAGAAAACTTGTGAAACAGGAAGTTGTTCTTTAACATTGTCTTTTTCTCATGCCTGTCCTCTTTCTCTCTCTCCAAGGGCTCAGAATAGCTGTAACGTCTCTCTCTACTTCCTTCTAGATACCCAGCTAAGTGAGAGCTTGTCACAGAAGGCAATGACATTCTATCCTCTAACAGGGGACTCTTAGAAGACTGAAAGTTTTTTGCAAACCACACAGAGGCCTCTTGAATGGTGGAATTTTCAATCCCACGATGCCAATATTGGCAACCTGTGTGCCATCCTCTGAGTCACTTTTGCTGATATCAAACACAGCGGTAGAAGTCCTAGGTGCCAAGAATGCAGCTATGTTCCACAAAGACATTTTGTCCTCCTTTCAGTATTCCTGCCAGAGCTGGTGATAACATAGCCAGCAATGTCAATGGTATTAAAATCTGCAGTGACATCCTTTGGATGTGCTTAAAGAGTTCCAAAAGTCTTGAAAAGGTGAATAACTCTAATAAGTTTACCTCTTTAGTTTTTTGAGTCTGTACATCTTTGCTGCCTGAAAATCAATCAGTAGACGTAATACTTCCTGAATTATGATACAAGTGGTGGATTCACAATTGGTAAATGAATTTTGGCATATGGGATGCTTATTAAAGAAGTCTGGAAATGACATGAAAAATGATTTGACAATCTTGTGTAATTGATTGATAATAGCAAGATATTTGGGGTTTTCTAGCTTTATTTTCTAGTGATGGAATTAATGCATATTTACTAGAACATATAAATTACAAAGAAAAGATATATCAAAGAAAACTTTTTGCTCTTTTAAACCCTTTGTTTGGAAGCATAGAACAACCATCCAAATGCCTTCCATACCTGTATACTCAACCTAGTTAATATTATAGAACAAATAAAAAAGAAAACAATGTGTGTAAATGATGGAATAGTCTTCTAAATAAAAGGAGAGTTTGGTTCCTTTTTTCTTTAATGGTGTGAGTAAATTTTCATCATAAAAACACTCTTATCATTTGAATAGAGGAGAATCTCAACATCTGGAAAAATGAAATTTAGAAGTTATGATTGGCATATGATGTAACTTTGACCTCTGCCCTCCTGAGACAATTGTTTTCCTCAAATTAACAATCTTGGCATAGTAATAACCTCATCACTGGTAAACCTCTATACTTTGGAAGTACTAATTCAGGAAATAAAGATGGGACTGAATTTCAAATGATTTCATTCATCACTTTGAAAATGCCATGCCAAACAATAGCTAAAGAAGCCCGCATCTCTAGAGGAAATAGCCAGGCCACCAAAGGTTTTTTTTTTTCCCTGTCCTTCTAATTGCCCTTGTATTTTCCATTGGACAGTGTCACATACAGTGAGCCTTCCTGGTTTTGCTCTTTCGTGGGTGGGTGTTAAACCCAACACCATCTTCCTATTTTGCTTCTGCCAGGTGCCTTTTTGGCTTTTAGTACTGCTCCAAGACAGATGGGGTTCCTGGAGAGCCACAGCAAATGCAGTGAGTCCAAAGAATGTGGCCAGAGGAAAAAAACCCTGGGCTAGAGAAAGGCTGTGGGTGTGCTACTGTCCCCAGATAGGAGAAGGTACCAGAAAAGTTGTTTGAAACTAAATACTTCATTATGATAAGCAAAATAAGCCAAACTCAGAAAAGTCAAGGGTTGTATGTTTTTTCTCATATGTGGAAGCTGAAGAGAAAAAAGGAAGGGGTGGGGTGGAGGAACCTCATGAAACTAGGAGACTACAAGGAGGGAGGCAGGGAGGTAGAGAGAAGGTACAGGGGAATGAAACTGACCAAATTATATTGTTATGTTGTGTGCAGGTACAAATATGTAACAACCAATTCCACTATTATGTATGATCATTATGCACAAACAAAAAAAGATCCCCCAAATAAGTAAATAAATAAACAAGAAAATGCCATGCAGTCCCATCAACAGACTTCAAAGGAAATTATATGATTTACTTAAATATGTGTGCAACAATGGCAGCATTAAAAATCATGCTGTTATTCATAATTTCTCTAGGTGATTATTTGAATAACTTACTACAATGTACTCCTTCAGATTTTTTTGTTGTTTTAATTACTGTATTAATCAGTTTTGCACCACTATAACCAAACAAACACCCCACACAGAAAAATTATAAAGAAAAGAAGGTTTAGTTAGCTCATAGTTTTGGAGGTTTAACGTCCAAGATTGGGTGGGGAGGAGCCAATGGTTTAGCCCCTTCCTGGTGAGGGCTGTGCCCAGCATAGCAGCACAGCATGGTGTGTGTGTGTGTGTGTGTGTGTGTGTGTGTGTGTGTGTAAGTCAGAGAGAGAGAGAGAGGTACCTGAGTTCCACAGTGTCCTCTGAGGACATGCCCCAAAGACCTAAGGACCTCCCACTAGCCACCCACCCCACCCCAAGTTTCTACCTCCTTTCAACAATGCCATCCTGGGACCAAGACTCGAATCATGATGGACCCTTGGGGGTCCCTAAGATCACACTCAAACCATAACAATCACATTGCTTAATTTTCTACATAAACCTACTGTATTTCATTTTTTTTTTTTTAAAGAAAGAGTGGGAGAGAGAGAGTGGGGGAGGGAGAAAGAGAGAGAGAGAATTTTTTAGTATTTATTTTTTAGTTCTCGGCGGACACAACATCTTTGTTTGTATGTGGTGCTGAGGATCAAACCTGGGCCGCACGCCGCGCTACTGCTTGAGCCACATCCCCAGCCCTCATTTTTGAATTATTTTTCTGATTAAAACATGCAGCCAATTTGGAAAGCAGTATGGAGATTCCTTGGAAAACTGGGTATGGGACCACCAAATTGACCCAGTTATTCCTTTCCTCGGACTATAACCCAAAGGACTTAAAAATAGCATACTACATAGACACAGCCACATCAATGTTTACAGCAGCACAATTCACAACAGCTAAACTGTGGAGCCAACTTAGATGTCCTTCAGTGGATGAATGGATTAAAAAAATGTGGCATATATACACAATGGAATTTTACTCAGCATTAAAAAAGAACAAAACCATGGCATTTGCAGGAAAACTGATGGCATTGGAGAAGATAATGTTAAGTGAAGTCAGCCAACCCCCCAAAATACAAATACCAAATGTTTTCTCTGATATAAGGAGGTTGACTCATAGTGGGATTGGGAGGGAGAGCATGGGAGGAATAGATGAATTCTAGATAGGGAAGAGGGGTGGGAGGGGAAGGGAGGGGTAGGGGATTAGCAAGGAAGGTGGGATGTGATGGACATCATTATTCAAAGTATATGTATGAAAACATGAATTGGGTGTCAACATACTTTATATACAAACAGAGATTAAAAAAAATTGTGGTATATATGTGTAGTAAGAATTGTAATGCAAAAAAAAAAAAAAAGGATAGCATTACCTTAGATTAGGTAGAGGGAAGTGAAAGGAGGGGAAGGCAGGGGATGTGGGGATAAGAAAGATATAGAATGAAACAGACATTATTACTTTCTGTGTGTATGTGACTGTATGACCAAGGTGATTCTACAATATGTATAATCAGAAAAAATGAAAAATTATATCCCTTCTATGCATGATATGTCAAAGTATATAAGTGCATTCTACTGTCATGAATAACTGATTAAAACAAATAAAAAATTTTTAAAAAACCATGCAGGACATTCTATCTGATCAAATGCCATCTCCTGGAACATACTGCTGTGGCCCCTTGGCTTTTTGCTGAGCCTCCTTGGGTGTCTCCTGAGCACCTGATCTGAAAGAGCCACCACCTGCATCCTTGTGACCAACTGATTTTTGTCATCAGTATCTGGGTCCTTTGCTGGAATATATGCCCGTGAACAGGGGGGCCCTATTGCTCTTGTTCTGTGCTATTTCTGTGAGACCTAGAACAAAGCCTGACACATGCTAAATTCTCAATGAATGAATTTCTGTTTTACACCAGTACCTCATTGTTTGTTGAACATTTAGCAACTGCTAGTTCTTCTTCTTCCACCAAATTTTCTTGACCATTCTTGCATGGTTTTCTTTTCCAAAACAGATTTTAACTGTTTTTCTAATCTCCCTCCACCAATCCCATTTGGATTCTGACTGAAAATGCATTACACTTTTAAATTTGTGACCACTTGGCACAGTTTTAATAAGTGGCTCTACATCTGCGTACTCTACTACCATATCTTTCCATTCATTAAAAAAATATATATTTTTTCCTTATGACTCTGAGCTAAAAAAATTTCCTAATTTGTTATTGTAAAATGAATGGCACTAAAATGACTTGAGTAATTTTAGTCTATATGAGACTAATACATTCAGGATCGGAAGTCTGGACTCTTAGGTACTGCTTCCAAATGAACTGCAGCTTGTGTGGCTTTAGGATGCTCTCCAAGGGTGATCAGGGACCAGACTGCCTAGTTCATTACCAGGGGTTAGGAAGGCCGGATAGCGGAAGTGGAGGAGTTGTGTCTACAATATTTGGATAAGTTCTAAGTGACCATTATCTTCTCCAAGAACAGATGAAATAGTACCATCAGGTCTACAATTCTTCTTCATCAGTTTTAAAATCTGAAAATTTCTAAAGGTGGAAATTATTTCTTTTTCTTTAAAACCTGATCTACACTGACACAAGGCTATAGTCCTTATGTGTCCCATTCAGTGAGAAGATTCATTTTTGGCTGTAAAAATATCCATGTATTTGAATACAGGGAAATGTTCCTGCTCCAGATCCTTCTGAAAGGGTTTGTAATATGTAGAAAAGATTCATTTTTTCCTTTCACCCATCTGAAATCTGATTTCAGTTAAAGATTGTGGAACCCATGCATTACTAGACTGCTATGTCTTAAACATCTAGGATTGTGTTTTTTAAAAGCACAATTTCTAGGAATGGCTATGCTTGGCTGTGAAATGAAAGATTTTATTAAATGAATATCCTTCAATATGGAGTTTGTTAGAGTCAATGAACTCAGTCATTTTCTGAACACAGGCTCTAATTTTTGAGTGTTGATAGCTGCTAAAATCCATCTTTTTCTATAAAATAAATGCAACCCCATCCTATTCAGGCCTCCACAGTTTCTCTTAGAATTTATACTGCATTCTGAACAATGCGTTTTACGGGGCCCCTTTTGAGAGTGGGATCCTATAAAGAACTTCATTCAGAAAGAAATGACAAATACTCCACTGTAAATCTCTTCATCACAGAATCTAGAATAAAAGAATGCAGTATTTTAACCAGTATAACATAGTACTACTATGCAGATTAATCTAAGGGAAAATTCAAGGAAGTTAGTGAAAGTTTTTTTTTTCTCGTCATTTCTCTTTCTTTTAAGTTTCTGATGAAAGAGTCTTATTATTACTTGATTGTTTTTGTTTTTGTTTTTGTTTTTGTTTCTGTTTGCAGCACTACAGATTGAACCCAAGGTGCTGTAAAGTGAGCTATATCCCCAACCCCCTTTTTATTTTCTGTTTTGAGACAGGGAGGGTCTTACTTAGTTTCCCAGTCTGGTCTTGAATTTAGGATTCTCCTGCACAGCCTTCTGAACAGCTGGGAAGTGGGATTATAGGTGTGTGCCACTGCACCTGACTAAATTTGACTTTTTCTTTTCTTTTTTTTAAAATTTTGATTTGTTATATATGATAACAGAATGTGTTACAATTCATATCACACATATAGAGCACAATTTTTCATATCTCTGGTTGTACACAAAGTAGAGTCACATTGTTCTCTTCTTCTTACATGTATTTAGGTAATGACGACCTAGATAGGGTGAAGAGGAAAAGTGAAGGGAGGGGCCATAGGGGTAGGAAAGATGGTGGAATGCGATAGTCATTATTTCCCTAAATTTGTCTTTTTATAACCATCTTTGAACAGGGCTTAGTCTCATTCTTGACCAAGTTCTAACTTGGTGAAAGGGTGGGGGCAGGGGGGCAGGGAGTTGTCGGTTAGTTTAAGGGTACTTTGACTTTTGCAGAGAGACTGATGCAACTCAGTGAGGAGCACGAGCCCTGAAATAACAGTCACAGGTTCTTATTCTAGGTCCACCTTTTAGCACCCTATGGTGGGCAGAGGGAGCTCAACCACTTCTTTATTCAGCACAGAAGTGTCCTGCCGCAATCTGGCTGGGCAAAATAACCCGGGGGTGACAAGCAACTTGTGAAGGTTGATAACAGCAGGAGCCGCTTTATTACGGGACAGTAGAGGTATATGTACTTAACTAATTACACACAGCTTAACTTAATTAACATCCTCTAGATACAGCAGTCAGTCATTAAGGAATCCTCATCATCTTAATGACTCGCTGGCAAAGTGCCAGGCGCCATCTTGACTTGATTGTGGCCCTCAACAGTGTCCCTAGGTGGAAAAGATTCCACTGTTTCCAATTATTTCCCTTGTTTCCACTGTTTCCCTTGAGACCTTCAGATAGGCAAGTGGCCTGTCTCCCTGGTTCTTTATCTGTACATCATGGGTAATAGTTGAAGTTAGTCTTCCCTAAACTTTCAGGATCTACTTTCAGTTTTCATTTGATATGATCAAACATGCTGGGTTTTAAGGAAATGCTAGCAAACCCTGTTTTGTCTATATGGTTGCAAAGACACCATTTTGGTGAGTTACTTGTGCATAAAAACTTTTCTTCTGTGTAGACAATGTGGAGATTTCTTTGCAGCTTTTAACATTTCTCAGTTCTGAGAAAACACTGTCAGAATGCTTATGGAAGATAAATAAACACTAGAGAAACAAGTGAAAGTGCAGGTTTAGAAGTGTCAGGTTACAGAAAACTCACTCCTGCATAGCATAAGACTGCCAATTTTTCATTTTTGTCTGTCTTAGGATAGTAACATGATACCCTAGGAATTTGGTTATTTTCCATACTGGACCTCCCATTTCATGGGGTTCAGAATAAGCTCCACTTTGATATTTCCTCAGGCATTTTATTTTAAACAAAGCCCAAGCTGAAATTATCATCACCCCCTAAAATTACATGTGTGTGTATGTGTGTGGGGGGGGGGGGCACCACAGTTTACTCAGTTGCTCCAGCCTAGAGATTTGGAGATCTTCTTTAATTCCTAACTCTATCTCAACTCCCTCATCTAGTTCCAAATCTCGGGAACTTTGCTTTCTCATTTCCTTTCATCCCCACTGCCACTAATATAGTTTTGGACCTCCTTTCCTTCTATTTTTGCAACAGTCTCCTCATTGGACTTGCTGACCCTAATATGGCTCAGTCATCTCTTATCCTCTTGCACCTACTCTTTATTAAATAAATTAAAAAATTTCAACAATACTTGTGAAAGCATGGTCAGGAAGACTTTATCCTGGACCACTTCAACAGATAGAGGGAGCACTCCAATCAGGTCTAGCAATGATTGGAGAAGACTGGGCTCAGCCCCAAATACAGCATGGGCAACTGGGAATTTATAGCCAAAGAGAAGACTGGGGTTCAGAGGTAAGGGGATTGTGGCTAAACTGACCTAAGAGGATTCTTATTGAAGGCAGGCCAGTGTGATCAGACAATCCCTAGGGGAAGATGGAGGATGAGGAATCTGATGGTAAATTGAGGAGGAAGACATATTGAGGTTGGGGGATTCTTGCTAAATTGACTCATCAGGGTTCTTGCTAAAGCCACATTTTACAAGGATGGGCACACATGGGTCTAGTAGAAGATTTAGAAAGCTGACTAAAAGTTGGTCAGGCAGAGAATCTTTTGTCACCTTGTAAAACAATTTGTTGTCTATACTGCTGTTAGAGCAAAGTTTCCAGAATGATCAATCACATACTTCCTTAATGAACACATACTTCCTTATGGTTCAGATTTGCTGTCGACAAAGACTCAGTTCCCTGCTGTGCTGCTTGTATAAATTGTGCCCTGCTCTGGGCCCAGTTTAACTGAGGGGATTATAGTGGGTTGTACTGTAATCTCCCCAAACTCAAGTGCAAATTATATCCTCTGATACCTGTGAATGGGGCTTATTTAGTCAAAGAATCTTTACCGATGAAATTATGAAAAGGGCCTCTAAATGAGATCATTCTAGATTCATGAGGGTGGTTCTAATCCAATGACAAGTCTATTTATAAAAAAAAGAAAAAGTACAGACAGGGAAGAGAAAAACACTGAATATTTCTTCATGCAAAGAAGGAGGCGAAGCCCTGGAAAGCCAGAAGCCAGAAGAGAAACAGCAAGTTGATTCTCCCTTAGCCCTTCCGGAAGGAACCAGTTCTGCTGACATCTCAATTTCAGGCTGGTGGCTTACAGAATTTTTCCTTTATTTTGATCCACCAAGTTTACAGTAATTTGTTATAGCAGCCCTGGAAAATGAATACAGCTTCCTTTTCTTTGGGGGTGGGAAAAAGGAAACATTTTCTCTACATTACACAGAAATCTCTGCAGAGCTAGCTGTGGCTCTGAGCCCTCCATTATGTGATTGCTGCCCATGCCCAGGATCACTGGTTGGCATTGCTCCCTCTATTCCCTGGGCTAAGACCCATTTTCCAGGACTTAAAATGCAGCTCAGGAAATGCATTCTTTGGGACGCCTTTCCTAAAAGCCATTTCCCTGCCCCTAGTCTAGGTTTTGCCTCCCGTGCTTTGTCATGGATTTATGACATTATGTCGTGTCCTCTGCTTACTTCATGGCTCCTCATAAAGTCTTTGAAGTTCCTGGGGTGGGGGGTATGAATGTTCCTAGCACCTGGAAAAGTTCTTGGCTTATGGTAGGCACTGAAATGTTTATAGAATCAATGGGGAAAAATGGTAAGTGGCAGAGCTGTCAAAAATCATTTTGGGTTGAGTACTCGTGAGCACAACCAAGGCCAGGCCATAGGCCATGATATCTGGTTCTATCTGCCCAGAGAAAGATGTCTTTTTCTAATTCACACAAATGTGCCATTGGCTAGTGATGACCTTGGGGTAGGCAGGACTGACCTATTTGTGTTTAGTAGAAATGTTGTGCTTCCAGAATTTTTCTGGAAAACCCACCTGGCAGAAGATTTGAGTTGTCTAGGATAAAAGTGTGGTTCCAATTTTAGTCAGGAAGGAGCGCTTCCTAGGTGGTAGACATTCACAGAGTACATCCAGTAAGCAGGAAGTTTAGAATCAGAAGTTCTGTAGAATAGAAAATGAATTGTATCTGTCCTTTTGACTTCCAGGCTACTCACTTGTTTCTTCCTATCATTTGCCCTCAATAAACATGTAGGATTTTGATCTTACCAAGCCTTTATGTCCTCAAATTCTTTAGCTTAAAAAATTAGTACTTGCTTGGCGTGGTGGTGCACATCTGTAATCCCAGTGGCTTGGGAGGTTGAGGCAAGAGGATTGTTAGTTCAAAGCCAGCCTTAGCAAAAGTGAGGCTCTAAGTAACTCAGAGAGACCCTGTCTCTAAATAAAATGCAAAATAGGGCTGGGGATGTGGCTCAGTGATTGAGTGCCCCTGAGTTCAATTCCCCGTATCATCTCCCACCAAAAAAATTTAGTGCTGTAGCATGTTTATTTATTTATTTATTTAAAAGAGAGAGAGAGAGAGAGAGAGAGAGAGAGAGAGAGAATTTTAATATTTATTTTTTAGTTTTCGGCGGACACAACATCTTTGTTTGTATGTGGTGCTGAGGATCGAACCCGGGCCGCACGCATGCCAGGCGAGTGCGCTACTGCTTGAGCCACATCCCCAGCCCCATTTAGCATGTTTATATACCTTATTTCTTAATGAAGTTCTCAATGATTTTATTCCCACTGGGATAGGAAGATTGCACAAATTGACACTGTAAAAATAAGGACTCTTGAGTCAAACTGCCTGGGTTCAAATGCCACCCCTGCCACTCTTTGTCTGTGGTAGATCATAATGTGGTAGATCATCATTACAACAGTTCTCCTTCAGCTTTTCTTACAAACTGACATTGACATTACTGTCATCAAGGTGGGAAGGGCTTGTGTTCCCTTCTCTTGAAAATTCACAGGTCTGTTTTATGAAAGTGAAATTGTGTGACTTGCAAAGCTAGGACTTAAAAGGTGATATGTGGGATATTATTTATCAGTAAAAGGAACTATTGACACTTGTGTAGTTGGGCGGATCCCAAAGGCTTAGTGAAAAAAAGCCTATCTCAAAAGGTCATGTGCTGTATGCTTCCACTTATACAACACTCTTGAAATGACAAAACCATAGAAATGGAGAGCAGATTAGTGGTTGCCAGTGTACAGGTACGGGGACAGGCAGGGGTGGATGTGACTATGAAGGGCCAGCATGAGGACTCCAACTAAGTGCCATTAAAAGCTGGCATAACAGATTATCATCCAGCCCGTCCCACTGGTGGGCGAGTGGTACTCTTTCTCCCATTGGCAGTACATTTGCCCTCTGTGTTTTCGCTCTGTGCTCTGACATTCATGCCAAAAGCAGGCCTGTAAATCCTTGTGGAAATGCTTTTTCCCTTTTCTATATAGTTCTTCAAATATTCTAGCATGCTTTCATGGCCAAAGGTGAGCCTTATCTATTCTGTTTTGTCAAAAATTTGCCTGGGTTAGAGTATAGCTCTAGAGTGAGTGCCCTGTATTCAGGAGGTTCTTGTTGAATAGCCATCACAAAAAAAGAAAAAAGAAAAAGAAAAAAAGAAAGAAAGAAAAAGAAAGGAAGGAAAAATAATAAGAAAGAAAGAAATTACCCCAAATCGGTTATCCTTTTTGATTTGGTAGTATCTTCCTTTAAAACTAGTCCCAGTATCAAATGTATGTTTCAAATAGATATGGAATGTGTAATAATAATTATCAAATTGAATTAAAATGAGGTAGAGTTAAAATACTAGCAACTATCAGGACATTCTTTTTCTTTCTTTCTTTTTTTTTTTTTTTTGGTAATGAGGATTGATTAAACTCAGGGGCACTCAGCCACTGAGCCACATCCCCAACCCTATTTTTTATTTAGAGACAGGGTCTCGCTGAGTTGCGTAGTGCCTCACTTTTGCTGAGGCTGGCTTTGAACTCATGATCCTCCTGTCTCAGCCTCCCCAGCCACTGGGATTACAAGGCATATGCCACCATGCCTGGCACCATTCTTTCTCTCTCTCTCTCTCTCTCTTTTTTTGGTACTGGGGAAATCTCTAGTACCACCACCAGCACACAAAAAAGAAGAGAAGAAGAGAAAAGAAAGGAAAAAAAAAGACAAAAAATAAACCCCCAAACTGGCAAAACAGAATAAGTTCTGTCATTTTGCAAATGTTAATTTCCTAGTTATGATATTATTTTATAAAAACAGAAGATCTCATTATTGGGAGGAGCCAAGTGAAGAGCACACTGAATTCCATTGCTATATTTGTTATTCCTGGTTAGCCTATAATACTTCAAAGTTTAAGAAATTAGGAAGGCAACACAACTTTTACCTGTCCCATTGGGATGCTGGCTTTTAGAGACTAGCATCAATCCTGTGGGGAAGTTCAGGCCACATAGACCATAAGTAGGGTTCTGAATGAGCAGCCCATCTAAGGTCCCAGCCACAGCCACCATCTAACTTCAACTCCATGGAAGACCCTAAGTGAGAATTGCCTCCCTGAGCCCAGTCAACCCCCAGAACCAAGTGGAGGTAAAAAGAAAGTGATTATTGTTGTAAGCCACTACATTTTGAGATAATTTATTTTGCCATAAAGGATGAACAGAATACCATAAATATCACTTGGACATCTCTGTACCTCAACTTTTTAAATTTATGAAGTGAAGTAACACACAAGTTTACTATAAGCATGAAATAAATAACCAAGTAAAGAACCTAAGGAGTGATTAAATGAGATTTATAAATGAGATAATAAATTATTAATTAATAAATGTCGTTATCCTAGAGTTTTCAAAGTACAAAAAAAGGACAAGAAAGATATGAAATAGCTCACATAACTTAAGTCAATACCAAATGACACTGAATGACTTTTTGCTTTTTGTCCCCAGAGATTGAAACTACACCACAAGAACCTGGCAACAGAATGGATTCTATCTTGGGCACATCCTTAGATGACCTCTATCTCTTGGTTTGTGTGTACGGTAAACATACATTCTAAATATAAATGATGGTTCTATTGAGATGTCCACTCCTCCTCAACCCCAGAGGTAGTAACTTTTTTTTTTTTCTTTATCAGTAAAGGCCTGAAGAGTCAAAAGCACCTGTGATTGCTAATATGCCCCAGGGGTCAAAGGATATTCTTTCTTGGGGATAATCTATTGCCTTTGCTATTTTGGAATCCCATTATCGTAATATACAGCATTATAAAAGGTCTTAATTCTCTTTTTCCAATGTATCATAATGTGTTAAATCAAGGTATTTTTAAAGGTTCATTTTTACTACAATCATTTATGGAAAAAAATTATAATTACCTTAATTTCCATTATGCTTTTACTTACTGAAAAAATAGTTATTGTCAGTGTCTTTATTAGCAAGATCAGCAGACAGCCTTTGGAGGGAAGGAAAGGCAGAAGGAAAAGTAGAATTAATGAAGAGCTAGGGGTTCAGAGACCACCCTCAGGGCTAGCCTGGTCAGAAATCAAGAATGGTCCATTTCCCCTAAAGATGCTGACTATGGCTGTCTGGAAGGGCAGGGAAGCCCATTTGCTATAGAAGCCTTCAGGCAGCATTTGGAAAAGTATCTAGAATTTCAGACTCTGGAAAATACCAAATCATTAACTATTAGATTCTGGCCTATGCCCCTAGTCTGTTATGTTTTTTGGAGATTGACTAGGAATCTAGATTCACCATGGCTGACTCAGCTCAAGCCAATCTTGCCAGTAATATTTAATCCCTAGACAGAAAGAAACAGGGAGAAAATTGATAATTGGTGTCTGGACAGGAGGAAAGTTAAAGAGGGATGCTAGGGAAAGCAGAGGTCTAAACACACACACACACACACACACACACATACACGGCAATAAACTGAGCACATTAGAGCTTCCTGCTGTAGGGAGACATTGTTATATTTCCTGATTTATTTGTGGTTAATGGCCTTCAAGGCTTTCACATACAAAGTGGCTTTGGATGTGAATAAGCATTTTACCCAGAAGGTTCTAGGGAAGTTGTCACAGACTTGCCTGAAGACAACAACAAATATCTTGGCAGCTGCAGAACCCAAAACTCCTGACTTAACTAACGATTCTGTTTTAACAAAGGGTCGCAGCAAGCCCAGCCACTCCCCTGAACTCACTAGTGAAATTCTTAAAGGAATAACAATGACACCAAACCCAGATTAACCATTTGAGGTTCTGAAATGGAAGAAAAGCAGTTGATATCAATAGCTTAGAAGAGTGGGCCTAAGAAAAAGTCTTCTACAAACAGAAAGTTGCTGATGTTAGCAAGGAACAAATTAATGATACAGCTTATTGGATGGCCTTAGATTATATGCAATAGAGATTCCTGCAATTCATCATCGTCATTGTGTTTGTCTGCTTCACTGTGACCAAAATACCTGACAAGAACAATTTACAGGAGGGAACGTTTACTTTGGGTTCACAGTTCAGAGGTTTAATTCCGGGGTGGGCAGATCCCATGGTTCTGGGCCTGAAGGTTAGGCAGAACTTGCTGGTGGAAGGGCATGGCAGGGGAAAACTGCTCTGCTCAAGGCAGCAGGGAAAAAGAAAGAGTTTAGGGTGCCAGGAACAAGATATATAATCCCCAAGGGCACACCTCCAGTGACCTACTTCCTCCAGCCACACCTCACCTGCCTACAGTTACCACCCAGTAATCCATTCAAATTATTCATCCATCAAATGGATGAATCCACTGACTAGGTTACAGCCCTCAAAATCTAATCATTTACCTCTGAACATTCTTACATTTTCTCAGAAGGAACCTGTTGGGGGACACCTCATATTCCAGTCATAATAATCATCTTCTTTTTAAAACAGCTGGTATTAGCCCATCAGGACTTTATGAAAATTTATTACATCTGGTAACTTCACCTTTCATGGTTCTCAAACTTCACCTTTCCTAAAAATCACTTGGGGATCTTGTTAAACTGGTGATTCCTGGAGCTCTGCCCTCAGAGGGATTTAATAGGTGGAATTCAGGAATCTGCATTTGAATATCCAATTGGAGGTTTCCAATTGAATTCTCCAATTGAGTGCTCTACTTATCCCTGGTAAGTCTCCTGTAGGTAGCCTTGGTTCATATTTTGGAAAGATTTATCTAAGATGCATTGAGAAAATGGCAGCTTGACCTTTGTTTAGCTACTTAACTGATCCTGAGTAAAACATTTCTATTCTCTGAGCCTGTTTCCTCCTGTGTAAACTGTAGTGATGGATTGTGGAAATTAAGTGAAAATATCTGTAAAGGACTACATGCCTACATGTGGTTTCCCTCAACCTTTACTTAGAAACTGAAGACTTTCTACATTGCTTTTCTAAGAAATTATGTATAAGCACTGAATAACTGAAGTCTCTGAACTTTGGAAACAGTTTAAAAGTTTTCACCTTTAATCTGTATAAGGCTAACCTTATTTACAGATCATTTGTCCCCAAACCAATTTACCTTCTAATGCTATAGACTGTCGGCACAAATGCTAAGGTCCATAATTTTACAGAACTCAGACTGTACTTTTCCATAACTTTAGTTTACTTGGTATAATCCCACAGAACTCCAGTTTACTTAGTCTAATCCCAGTTGTATATCCCCACCACTTCAATCTATATCTATATCTGGAGTTTGTCATCCTTTCTCCATCTCAGGACTCTGTAGGCACTTATTCTTCCCTTTTCTTCCTGTTTCTCTCCTCATTGACCCTCCCCCACAGAATGTTACTAGCTAACTTATTTTCTATGAGATTTAAACAGATCAGATTAAGAAAACAGTAATGAGGACATTGATGGTTCCTCAAGGTTTATACATAGCAGCAGAAGAAAATCATTTTAAATATATTACCATTTGAAACTAAAATTTTAAAGTTCCTACACACATTACATCTGAATAAAACTGAGTCTCTTGGGAATAACTGATATAATTGTTGAAGTAGTGGATTTCAACATAAGTAGTGATTTACAAATGTTGCCTGTATAATTTATGTACAAGGTCCCTGAGTGCTGATCCAGAATGACTGCAACCTTGCTAGTCTGCTTCTCTTTTTGGTGATATATAAAAGGTATAGTATTTAACTTTGAGGGACAGAAGCCAAGACTGATTTATCACAATGTGCCAATTGGCTAGGCCACTGCCCAGCACACATGGACCACGCCCATCCCAAATATTTGTTGAGTAAATGCATAGGTTTGGAGTTTCAGTGGGAGATAAATTTCTCTTAGATCTTAATCAATTGTCTACATGATACTCTGTATTTTGTTTTTTCACTGATAATGATTTTATTGCTTTTGTTCAGGGTGATTCCTAACCAAAGACAGTGAAGAGGATCAATCCAGGAGATGGGAAGGTGACTAGCTTCATATAAATGAGTCAAACATTTATTTAAAAAACTTACAATTTTAATATAGTGTCTCCTGTCACATTTCTTCAATGTCTGATAATGTGCTCCACCTAGTCCTCTCTGTCTCTTCTAAGTGTGTCATGTTTGATCACCACCTTTTGGCTACTCATGGTCACCATGGAGCAAGGCTGGCCCATTACAATGGTCTCATATTGAAAGTGTACTCTTCCTTTTATTTTGAACATAAACAATGAAATCTGCTGAGTAGACAATGTAGAAGCTACCATACTGTCATTTTAAAGACATCCTGATTCTTAAATCCCTCCCCTGTGCCATGAAGAGAGTTTATGAGGCTGCCACATTGGGCCAGATATTTTCCAGTAACTGCCTGAGAAAACATAAGTGCATTCATGATAAGGCACCTACACCACTGAACTTCGCCAGTTAGTCAAGAATTAAAGCATTCGTAGTACTGAAAAAGATATTACTTAGCTGCTTTAGGACATTTGAAGAATGTGTTCATGGAAAACATAGACCCATGTTAATTCCAAATACATTTTGAAAGGCATTCCCACTCTAAAAATAATCACACTCAAGCCCGACAACGTCCCCAATGACTCGGAATCCATAACTGTTTGGAACTCAGCACTGGTTCAACTAAGAGCACCTGCTATGGTCTGACCTGAAAGGGAAGAGTGTAGGTTCTATGGGACACTGATTTCCCATGAGAGTGTCATGATGAGAAGACATACTCAAAACTATTTGTTGGATGATTTGGATTCAAAGACACAAGAAAGGAAAAACCCTCTCCCATAAAGATGGAAAAAAACATACTCAAAAGTTTGGCTGAGATTCATGGAATAGTACAAGGATAGGGCAACTAATTTGCAGGAAATAAGTCACCAATGTCTAGGTAAATACAAATAGAAATATGACCAAAAGAAACACAAACTCACTAAAAGGAGTTGCAACTGGAAACCATGGAAATTTTTAAATAGGCAAGAGCTGCTCTAGGACACCAGAACAAAAATGAAAATTATCAGTTTCTGTCATATAGTTTAGACATTTTGGAGTGTACCTGGGACATTTTTAGCATTGAAACCATGTGGGACTCAAAAATTCTTGCAGTAGGAAAAGCAGGAGAAAAATTTGAAATCTAAAAATTTCATGACTTGAAAAATAGGAAAATTCAGTTCAGTTAGAATATATCTTGAAGCTTAATCTCTGAACATATAAATAATGTTCCAGACATTTTTTTCCAGACAAAACAAAGCAAGGTCAACTAGGAAAACAATTATTCTTATTCAGAAACCAAACGAAAGATTTAACCCCTAATGTTTCTAACAAGAAAGCATCAAGGCTTCCCCAAGGTGAGGAAGTCAAGGTCCATAAAACCAACCAAGAAGCCCCAGAGGCCCCTGGAAATAATACTTGGTGTATGGTCCAATCAAGATTAGGGAATTTTCCAGTTGGATGGCAGAACATTTTCTTAGAGAGCAACTTTCTGACTTATGTTTGAAAAGATTGAGGATGATGTGACTGAAATTGTGTCATTTTCTCGATAGCAAAGTAAAGGGTTGTCAGGAAGGTAAGCCAGCGCTGGGGCGAAGGTTCTGGGCTTTGTTCCAGGAGAACATGGTCGTGTGCCAGTTAACTCAAAGGGATTCAGAATAGGTTTCCTGGTACATTTTTAAAAACTTTTCATGTTCAAAAGAAAGAGATACAGTAAACCACACAAAATAAAGGTAAGCTTAGTAAATTACTACAAGGCACTCCAGGAATCATGACCCTTGTCAAGAAATAGAACACTGCCAGCTGCCCTGAAGCCCTCCAGGGCCCGTCCCAATCCTACTTTGCCCTGCTCCATGGATTATCACCTAATCATGTAGCCCACAGATGTTAGTTCATTCTTCTTCTTCTTCTTGTTCTTCCTCTTCCTCTTCTTTTTAAATATTTTTAGTTGTCAATTGACCTTTATTTTATTTATTTATCTGCAGTGCTGAGAATCAAATCCAGTGCCTCACACATGGTAGGCAAGCGCTCTACCACTGAGCCACAACTCTAGCTCCTCTAATTCATTCTTAAAAATAGAACTTTAAAAGTGGATTCCAAGCCTGGCATGGTGGTGCACACCCGTAATACCAGGGGCTTGGGAAGCTGAGGCAGGAGAATCACGCCACCCTCAGCAACTTAGCAAAGCACTTAGCAACTCAATGAGATCCTGTCTCTAAATAAAATATAAAAAGGGCTGGAGATATAATTCAGTGGTTAAGCACTCCTGGGTTCAATTCTCAGTACCAACAATAACAACAAAAAGTAGATTCCACATCTCTCCAAAGGGTCAGGAACTGGTGGTCCCAGCACCCTAGTATCCTCTTATGTTTCTAATCCAGACCTGACTTTTAAATGCTACCTTTAAGTTTTTAAATACTTCTGTAGTCTCGAGATCCCATCTTGAAAATGGCAATCTCCCAACAACAATTTTTGCTGAGCCCCTGGGGTGGGGCTGGTGGGAGGTCAGATCTAGAAGGAGGGCAAGAACAAAGACATTTTACTGATAGAAAAAGAAGATTGTGTGTGATAGCTCCTTTCAGAAGAAGTGTCAATTAAGAAAGTGGGTGATGATGTTAGGTGCCCTAATATATATAGAAAGTATTTTTTTCTTGTCAAATTAACTGCTTACAAAAAACTTAATGTTACAGTGCTGATAGGACCCTACTTGATGGAATTCATACCTGGCCAACTCTGAGGCAATTGAAACATCAAAAAATATAATGATGGTGATGGATTACAGTCCATGGAATAAAATAAGAATCTGTGAGTACACACTAATGTCAATGAAGGAATAAATGGATAAATAGAGAAAGAAAAATCTGTTCATTACAGTGGAATATAAACACTGATTATAATTATATCATATGTAAACTATGAGTGAAGTGTGATGATGCATGCATGGCATCTCTGCCTACTATGTATGTTTACAAAGGGGAAAACAGTCCCCTTTGAGCAAAGATAACTTTACCAGTATTGGTGCAAACCAACACCATGCACCCTTCCCCCTTTCTCCCCACTATACACATTGGGGGTGCAATATTGCTTTAGTGCACTCTGAAAGTTCCTTTATCTACCTCATCTGATCATCCAAAAGAAGAGCACAATAATTATCTTTAGTCCTTCTACAGAAATATCATTAACCAGAGAAAACTAAACACATATGGTGGGTGTAAAGATTAAAGTCTGTCAACACACTTGGGCAGACTTTTGTCATACTTCATTGTCCTCTACTTTGGATCCATGGAGAATCATTTACAATCCATTGTCTGTTCTGCAGGGCCAAGGGACTAGATCCCAGGTTATTGCATGTTCTCTAAGCCCATGGATTTTTTTCCCTAAAGATGTTTCACTATCACCCATTCTTCACCTCCATCACCTTATATACCAGAAAAAGGGGAGTATATAAGTTTCTGAATAATGGAAAGTTTCTGAATAATGGACGAGTTGTTTATCTCATTCCTGTGATTTTTCTCCCTTTGTATGTTAACAAGTTTGCATGCCTTTTCTCCTATTTAATCTGTCTTTTTCTGTTTATTTCAGTGAAATTTCAAAGAGCACACAGGAAATTTTCCTTCACCTTACACTAGCCTATATTATTAAAAAAATGTCAAGGTTTAGGAAGACAAAGAAAGGCTGAGGACCTATTTAAGACAAGTGGAGTGTGAAAATAAAAAGGAAAATCAGGTGAAAGCAACACCAGAAGAGTTTTTGAAAATGGAGTGGAGGGAGGTCTGGGGTTGTAGCTTAGTAGTAGAGCTTGCCTAGCATGGGAAGTCCAGGGTTCAATCCTCAGTATTGCAAAACACACGTGTGCGCACACACCATTAAGGAAGTAGCACTCATGTGCATCTCCAGATTATGCCTGAGAACCTGGGAATGTGAATTTTGGCCACCTCCAATCTTTGAGTGCAGGCATCTGAAATGACCAGATAATTATATCATGTTCAGAGACTCAAGATATGTGTCAAGAGGTTATTGAGCTCTAGTTTCACAGATATTTTTACTAAGCACATATATTCTTTTCTCTGTCTTCTACCCATCTTACAGTGCCAGTTGTAAGAAAGAAGTTTCCTGTGTAAAATTTTTTTGCCATTTTGTCATAATTCAGAACTGCTTTCCCAGGAAAGCTCCTTGCTTCCCCTGCTTCTTTGAAACCATGATTTAGAGCTGTCTGAAGCTGTTTTCCAAATTGTGGTTCCTAAGATTCAAAATAAAGTATTCTTTAATTTCTGGTTCTGAATTGATAGACTAGAAGCATGAAAACTACATGTAATGTGTGATTCTGAAGGTGAACAGGGGAAGCCAGAAAGATCACTGGAACAGTTGTTGAGATTTTAATAGAGACTGTATTGCATTGTATTAATGTTAGATTTCCCAATTTGGATAATTTCACTGTGTTTGTATAAGAGAATATCCTTGTGTTTTAAAGAAAATACACACTGAAGTATTTAGGAGCAAAGGATTAAAATACCTTCAAACTACTCTAAAGTAGCTCAGGGAGTGTGGGGGAGGAGGGGGAGAGCATGTGTGCATGCATGGGGCAGTGGAGAGGATATGATACATCAAATGGTGGAATAGTAAAAATTTCCTCATACTATTCTTGGAATTTTTCTAAGTTTAGAACAGCATCAAAACTAAAAGTTATAAACAATGCTACAATGCCTGCAAATTTCTACTCCTGCAGAGCCTGAGATATCATGGAAATTCAAAGTTGTTTCTTTTTCCAGGGCAATTAGCAATTCAGAAGTTATTTTCCTTAACATTAAAAAATAGGGACTATGGAATAAAATCTCCAATATGAGAGAAGTGATAGGACTATAGCAATTTTACTGAGTGTTGATATAATATCAAGATTTTATTATTATTTTTAGAAGCTAATCCTCTCTCTTTAACCAAGCTCTTAATTTCAGGGAAATTTTTATTATATAAAAATGTTGAAGTGGAAGATAGGAAGTCATGAGTTGGTGTCTTAGAAAAATTTCATGTAGCAGACAAGAACACAGGGGATAGCTGTGATTCTAATTGTTAAGATTAACACTCAAATATTTTCAGTTAAAAATTCCTCCTAAGGAACAGTATCTGCAACATAGAATTTCAAAGTCTGGAACTCTCTTCCTTTCTGTTTCTGGATCTTCCTACCATTAATGTTTTGCTAAAGAGCAAATTTTCCAGGTCAACAATTTGGACCCTCTAGTTGTTTCAGAATCAACCATTACTCTGTGGATGTATTAGTCAGCATCTGCTCATCTGATTATTTTAGAATATTAAGTGGTTTTTGGAAGATGCTAATCCTGGTGGCCAGTGGAGCAGCACTCATCAACTCCCACGATCTGTGAGTGATTGAGGGACTTAAAGATCATCCAACACCATGCCATCATTTGTTGGCAAAAGAAAACATGCGATATTTTCTTCTTTCACCCAAACCTGAAACAAGCAGATGGTGGAAAGAGCCCAATCTGTTATAGATTCCTGAGCACTAGTCCAAAATGGCTATCAATGTATTTTGCAATCTAAATCAAAGGCCCCATTTATCTTCCCCATGAAACGCTGAACAAACATGGGCTGCTATCTAGAGCAAAGGGATAATAGGGGATCAAACCCAAGCCTCATGCAAGCTAGGCAACCTCTGTACCATTAAGCTGCATCCCCAGTCCTGCTTTTTAAATTAATTCAAATCATACCAATGGAAGGGGAACTGGCTCCTCTAATAGTTATGGTGGCTTAGATGAGAGAAGGAGAGTGCAAATATATTTTGTCAACTTTTTTAGATGTAAACTTTAAATGTTGAAGTAATTTGAAAGGCAAAAGTTTCAATAATATGAAGGAACTTAAGTTTCACCAGTTTGTTGGACATCAAGGGGCTTTAAGGGAATATCAGCTCCAACTCTAAGTTAATCAGTCTAATTTTCTGGTTTCTAATTAAAAATCAGTTGTACATCCCTAAAAAACAAATGCCAAATGTCTTCTTTGATATAAGGAGAGTAATTAAGAACAGAGTAGGGACGAAGAGCATGAGAAGAAGATTAACATTAAACAGGGATGAGAGGTGGGAAGGAAAGGGAGAGAGAAGGGAAATTGCATGGAAATGGAAGGAGACCCTCAGGGGTATACAAAATTACATACAAGAGGAAGCGAGGGGAAAGGGAAAAATAATACAAGGGGGAGAAATGAATTACAGTAGAGGGGGTAGAGAGAGAAGAGGGGAGGGGAGGGGGGATAGTAAAGGATAGGAAAGGCAGCAGAATACAACAGACACTAGTATGGCAATATACAAATCAATGGAAGTGTAACTGATGTGATTCTGCAATCTGTATACGGGGTAAGAATGGGAGTTCATAACCCACTTGAATCAAAGTGTGAAATATGATATATCAAGAACTATGTAATGTTTTGAACAACCAACAATAAAATAAAAAAAAAAATCAGTTGTACAATCTCTTAAGACTTCAGTGAGAATTAAATGCAAGTAGAGAATTATGTAAAAGAACTGATGTTCCTTGTCCTTCTAATCCAAATTTATACTATTAAACAAAAAAGATTTAGAAGCGTTAATGTTAAAATTGATTTGTTGGTATATCTTTATATTGGAACAAATACTAGCCAAAAATAACTTACCAATTTACAATGCTCTCAAAGCCAAACAATATATCATGGCATGTTAATTCTAAATTTTGTAGAATCTTATTCATAACTATAGTTATAAAAACTTTTTTAAAATATCTGTATGGGAGATGAAAACATTTATTGCCTATTTTTTGAATAGTTTTATCTGGATGCAATGCTTTTTTTCCCATTGCCTGAGTGACATGGTTGATTGTATGAGAAGAATGGATATCCCATTCCCTCATCCCTCAGGAGAGCTCATGTGCCTTGCCTTCTAACTTCAGTTTGACTGGAGATAAATTGCTCAAGACATAGGGCCTTACCTGCTTAATGATATTCTTCTGTGGGGGGCTGTTCAAGGCTCTTGAGCTTAGAATGGGGTGTATTTCAAGGGTAGCACTGAGGAAACTTGGTCAAATGTACATCTTGAGATAGCTCTACCCCACAGGAGTCTGAAAAACTCCGTGTGTTATTGGGCCTACAAGGGGGTATGCTAAGGAAGTTCTGTGGCCTGACTCCAAGCTTGCCAGGAAATAGCCAAGAGATATCCAACCCAGCTTACTGAATTCTGAGGCATGAGAATGCAAAACCTCACAGGGCCTCCCTCTCAAAGATGCTGGGATATGGACAGCCTTTCTCTTAAGTATGGTACCAGCTAGGGAAGCCTCCTCGACTTGTTTTTCTCCCTCAGCCCCCATGTGCCCTGCCAGTACCCATTCATTCAACTTATCTCAGGGATTCATCCAGTTCTCAGTGCCACTGCTCCAGCTGGGTCTTAACTGTTTTCCGCCTGCAGTAATCCAACAGCTTCCTAGAAGGTTTTCCTCTCTCCATGTGTCCACCATTCTACCCCTCATCACCCATTCTTTTTAAAGAGCTGCCTCAAGTGCTACTTTTAAAAATGAAAATATAATCATGTATCTTCCTTCTTAAAAGGCTTCATTGGCTCCCTACTAACCTTTAAGATAATGCCTGAACTCCTCAGCGGTGCATGGACAGAATCTATTGTCTAATTACTCCTTTAGTAATGACCTTTGGCCATTCTCATTCCTCTCCCTGTAGGATCCACCTCTAACTGTTTATTTATCCATTTTCCCCCCAGTTAATTCTTGAGAGCAGAGATTTCCCCCACCCCCCAACCCCAGATCAAATCCCTGTGGAAGGAGGCAGAATGTACTGGGCATAAGCATAAATAAAAACCCAGAAAAGAGTCATTAGCACTTGATTTTAATTAAAATTAACAGTTCAGATGAAGACTGGACTAGAATAGTGTTTAATATCAACCTCTGAGAAATCACATCTATATAAAACAAATGAAACAGGCCAGGAGAAGTCCAAAAAAGGTACAGCTTACATTATTGCACGTGGATGAAATGCTATTTAGGGTAGCAAAATCCTCAGGCCAGAGGAGGAGGAAGAAAAGACAAATACAGAGGATAAACCTCTAGGAAGTATTTATTTTGCATTCTGAACTCTCCAGTGTCCTCAAAAGTATTTAGCACTTTGGACACATTCACTATGCTCTTGAAAAAAAGTGACTTCAACATGTTTGAGTTACACTTACATTCTTTGTTCTAGTCATGTGCAAGTTCAATGTGTAGCTACCTCACATACTGGGACATCTGTAACACCAAAATTCCCAGTGCCCACAGTCATGGACAACAGGGGAAGGGAGTAAAGTACTATATTATACAGATTTTAGGGAACAATACTGTGGCTATTGTTAACCCTTTTGAGCACTCTTGATTTTGGTCATTTATATTGGAACATGTGAAGGAATAACATTGAATATGAAGGTAACTCCTAGGCTGCTTCTAGAAAATAAAACACAATTTAAAAACAGTTCCCTGCCACGTTCAGGAAGGTGGCAATTACTGTATATATAAGAAAAAGGGTGTAAACTTATAGAAAAGATCAACTCCGGCTTACAAACAAATTATAAAATTGATTTTGTTTTAACCTGTGAGTGTAATACAAAAAATGTAAACTTGTGGACCTAGTTACCAAGACCACTTATCCTCCTAAGCTCAGACATGAAATTAAAGTTTCGCTTGAGCTAGTTTTATCTTCAAGTTTTCTCCAAGTTTGTCCATGAACTCAAAGGTATTCAAGTAGTCAGAACGCTGTACGCTAAAAGGAGAGAAAAAAGAAAAGATGGAAATTTAGTTTGTTTCTAATATAGTAGGAGGTAAGAAAAAAATCCTAAAAACACTACTTAACATAGTATTCTATCTATTTCTAGAAGTCAACCGATTAATGTTACCAAGCTACAAGAATACAGACAATTACTATGTTCCCAGTTCATAGGGCTGACCCAGTCTTGGGCATCGTGCAGTGGAGGCTCAAGCACAAACATTCACAGTGGGTTCCACGCCATGTAGCTTTGAGGTTGAAACTATCAAGATTTTCAGTTTAGACTAATCCAATGAGAGCAGACTCATCCTACTCCTTAATTCTTAGAAATAACAAAACCTGTTGAGAGTATAGCCATGCCTTTACCTACATTCCCATTCACTGTTACATGTTCTTAAAAAAAGCTTAAATGTTCTTGTTTTCATCAGTGTTTTATTTAAGAAAAACAAAAAAGAATGGACTAACTGACATAATCCTGCTGGTACACGCCCATCAAATAGGCTGCAAAGATCTATAGATACTACATATACTATACAGATTAGAATATTTCAAACATTGTATTCTCGATGGAAATTCAAGTTAAGAAATTTGCAGTGACTGAGTATATTCACTTTATTGGGGTGTACTGAAATCTCTGAGGATATACCAGTTGGGACTTGGTATTAGTGTTAATTTTTTCTAAAATTTCTTAAGATGAGTCCTGGTAACTAACTCTGACTTTGAGAGAGTTATCTGATTAGCAGCTAATGCAATGGAATACTGGTTACCATGTCCTCAGAAAAGCCCAAGGCAATCAATGCACAGTAAGTTCCACTGTACTGAAGGTTAGTGGAACTTAAGGAAGCGATGGTAATCAATGGACATCTTATACTTGTGCTACTTATTTTTCTTATTTGTAAATTAAAGAAAATAATGGGATGGAATTAGCTAGACTCTGAGTTCCCTTTTTTTCTAATTGACTATCATTTTCTTAAAATTAAATAAGTTGTTCATTCAATTATTGTTAACTAGATCAGCAAATTATAGCCCAGCCCATAGAACAAATTTAGCCTGTAGTCTGGTTTTGTACACAAAAGTATAATTGGCAAATTGCTGTATCTATGCATCTCTGTATTATCTATGACTACCTTCCTGCCACAACAGCAGATGCCAAGTTTAGTATTTGCATAGTTCCCAAAAGATTGTCTGTCCCACAAACTAAAATGTAGCTGGGTTTGGTGGCACATGCTTGTAAGCCCAGCTACCAGAAGATTGAGGCAGGAGGATCACAAATTCAAGGCCAGCTTGGGCAACTTGGTAAGACCCTGCCCCCCCAAAAACAAAAACAAAAACAAAACAGCCTAAAGATATAGCTCAATGATAGAGCATTCTTGAGTTCAATCACCAGAACCACCCCCACACATACACATACTCAATCTGAAATGTTCACTGTCTGACACTACATAGATAATGTCTATTGACCCCTAAAAAGGATGATGAATATCAATTTACATAATTACAAAAAACACTGGTGTTTTGAGGCTGGTGAGGATAAATGGCAATCTGACCACAGAGTTCAGGGCATCTTATACTTACTTGGGTAGACCTTTAATGCAAGCAGCCAAGTCCTTGGTCATAAAGCCAGCCTCAATGGTCTCAATGCAGACTTCTTCCAAAGCCTTTGCAAAGATGCCAAGGTCATTATTGTTATCCAGCTTTGCCCTGTGGGCTAACCCTCTGGTCCAGGCAAAAATGGAAGCTAAAAAAGAGAAATAGTCATCCCAGGTCTAAGAATTCCCAAATCTTTCACAGTTCCCCCAAACAGAACATTTTTAAAAATTTAGGTTGTGGGCTTTATTAGATGATATCCATATAGGGCAGAAGTTTTAGGAAAGCTGGAAATACTTTCCCAAATAGAAACTACCTCCCCCCAGCACCCCAAAACCCCAGAGGAAAGGGATCAGGGGGTGGTGGGAGGAGTGAGGGGGAATGTGCTACGGAGTGATATTGGCCAAATTTTTTTTGTTATATTTTGTGCACGTACAATATGTAACAACAAATCCCATCATTATGCAACTATAATGCACTAAAAAGTGTGGGAAAAAACACCTACATTTTAATGGTATGGTACTAGTGCTTGATGTTTAAGGCATTTACTGTCTTAGAAAAGGTCTCTATATCTTTTGTCTACATGTCTACATTGGTCTCCTCTTTCTAGGCTGCTATCTCTTTTTAAAGTGCTGTCCTTGACACCTTGTTGGAGGGATCTATCTATGTGACTTTTAGATGTGGAGCTTCCAGTGACATTTTACTGCTCCAGGGACAGCTGATACACTTGTTGATAATTTCTTTTCTGTAATGTATACTCTTCTACAAAATAGAAAAACACATTTTCAGAATATTATTAAGCATGTTAAAATAGCTCCTATTAGAATGCATTAGCTACTTGCTGATGACTTTTCACACAAAACACTGAGTAGCCTAAGGAATGTGCCTGAGTTCCTCTGGAGATCTCCTTTGGAGAACACTCTCTTGTCAGAAATCGATGTAGAAATAGACACCATCTTACCAATAGGATTAGTGGACGTCTCCTGTCCTTTCTGGTACATGCGGTAGTGACGTGTTACTGTCCCATGGGCAGCCTCTGCTTCTACTGTCTTGCCATCTGGACAAATCAGCACACTAGTCATCATGCCAAGGGAGCCATAACCTGTAGGTGGCAGAGCATTAAGTACTGGTCCATCTGCGAGAAGACTGGTCTCTCAGCACTGAGAGCAAAAGACTCAGTCTTGTCAGGTCTTGGTAAGCATGAGCACATGGAGTCATTGGTAGCTCCTCTGCCTTTCAGAAAATGAGGTATCCAGATCTCAGGGTCAAAGGATCTGGAGAAGCTGAGCTGTTTCTCAGTTATTTCTGGTATCTGCTTCATGTTGGAGGGTTTGGGGTCTGACTGCCTGTATTTCACCCTATTCTGTGGCTTCATATCTGCTGTGACTCAGTTTTCCTACCTATAAAATGAGAATAATAAAAGGACCTACTTTACTGTGTTGTTGTGGGATTAGATGAATGTACATATAATTTGTGAATATATATTCATATTTCTTAGAAAAATATCTGCCACAGTAAGAGCTCAATATCTTGTTGTTATTATATGCAGATACTCTGCTATTCTGGGGAAATAAAGATTAGAGTTGTCTCCTGCCTTCAATTTACTATAAACTCATGGGGATGGGAAAAAGACTTATAAATATAGGATGGGTTAGATCCAAGAACATTCTAATTGCTCTTCCTTGTTCTCTGGAATACCCTCAACAAAACAATTCTCTTCCATGGTTTCCTATTCAGAGAACCATATTCCAACAGTTAAGTTAATTCACTTAATTTTTTTTTTATGTACACTTTTTCACTTGAATTCAAGGGACCCTTTCTCCATTTATGCCACCACCTATGAGTTCTCCTTAAGTTAATAATGTAAACTTCCAATAAATAAACAAATGGCTACTTTTGTGTGGGCAGAGATCAAGTGGATCTCCTCTAATTTCATTTTAGTTTTTGGTCATCTTTAAGCCCAGTTAAGAAATTTCTGTGTGGAATTAATAGTTCCTTCCATATCACTGTATTTCTTTGAGGCTTCATAGACACTCAAATTAAATTGATTAGAGAATTCAGGACCATATCATGGTGAATTTGTCTATTTATTAATATTAGGATATAAGCTTATGCCATTGTCAAAACTGAGGACATAAATGAAATGGCCTGAGTCTGAAGTAGTTTGTATCTCTAGAGAAGAATGAACAAAAAGATAGCTGGGCTGGTTTTCATCTGTTTAGCTGAGATCACCTGATCTATCAGACTCTGGTCTTAAGTAGGTCTCTTATCAGGGCCCATGATACTTCAGATCTCTTGCTTCATAGTCCTTTAAACTTTTATAACTGGAAATTTACATCTGAAATATTTCTTTTGATACTCTCTTCTTATTGCCATGAGAACCTTTAAACATGGGATAACTTTGGGTCCCTCTCCCAGAACTTCGATGATAAGGAATAGCTCTCCTCATCTTCTGTGGAGTCACCACAAAGCAGTGCACCTTTCTGTGTGTACTTAGTACCAACCACCAAGGATCTGGAGACAGAGGGGGTGGGGTGGTGGTGGTAAAGAGTTGTGTAATTCAGTTATCTGATATAAAAGTAATCTTTGGGCTGGTGTACTGATTTTCAAACTGATTAGAGACGTTTAACTTTCAAAGAGAAAAAGTAGTACTTCCTGGGAGAAAATAAACATAATTAAAGCCTATGCAAACATTCATCTGGGGAGAGTCAAGTTCCTACAGCTACCAGGAGTAACTGAAACTGAGCAGCAACTTGGTGCTGAGGAAAACAGGGAAAGGAGAATTTCTTTTGATTTGGCCAATTCTCCTGGCATGAAGTACCTGGTTCCTGGAATTTCTGTGAATGGCCCTGGACTTCTTTGCTCAATATTTCTTTGTACAATCCCCTTTGTTAAAAGCTAAGCAGTAAACTTAAATTAAAAAAAAAAAAAAAATATATATATATATATATATATACACACACACACACACACACACACACACACATACACACATATTTATATATACACACACACACACACACACACATACATACATAGTAACAAAGCAGCCTGATTCAAGGCTGGCAGTAGGAGCATGATCAGGACCTGTTGCCAGGTGAATGAGCTCCTGGAGATACTGCTCATAGTTGCCCGAAAACCCAGGCCACTGACTTTATTGCTCCTCCTTGCCTGAGTACACTTGGTTTTCATAATATCACCAGAGGGAAAATAAATACAGAAAAAGGGGGTGACTTTTGGACCAGGTAGTTGGCTACCTGTTGGAGGTTTTAAAACTTCAAGTGGGAAAAAAGGATGAGGTGAGTTTAACCTACGGCTGGAGCCAGCAATGTCAAACCCCCGCTTATTTCCTCTGTGACCTTGAATAATTCACTTCCCCATCTGAACTTAATTTCTTTATGTGTCAGAAAATGAACGATGGATCTGGGTGCTTTATAGCACTAGCATTTCATGATTTTACAACTAAGGACTACAAAATCCCTCTTCCCAAACTATAGATCTACCATGGAATGACCTCAGGGCTAGCAAGCTCCATCCACCTCCACCTGCTGCTCTGGCTCCTTACCTTGGGCCACGGAATCTGACTGTACATCACCATCATAGTTTTTACAGGCCCAGATGAAGCCTCCCTCTGATTTCATAGCTTGAGCCACCATGTCATCGATGAGCCTATGCTCATACCAGATCTTTTGGGCTTCAAATTGGGATTTGTACTGCCTAAGAAACAAGAGAAGAATTAGAACAATTAAATAAGAAGTTGGCTTTTCAGGGCTGTCATCTGTTTCTCCCAAAGGCTTGGAAGGGGACAGGGAGCAGCCTTTTCAGTAGATGGAGCACAAATGTGGGACTCTAACACAGGCTAAATCTCTGCTCAAGCATTCTCTGGCTATGAAACCCCAATTTGGCCACCTGTCACACCTTGCAGGAAAGGTGTGATACAGTAGGCTGTCCCAACTATTGCATTAATTTCTAATTTTCAATAAATACTGATCATATTCTTGAGACTCAGATTCTTTTAAGAATGTAGCAAAGGAAGCTGAGTGTAGTGGTCTATTCCTGTAATTCCAGCAACCCAGGAGGCTTAGGCAGGAGGATTGCAACTTCTCGACAATTTAGCAAGACCCTCAGCAACTTAGCAAGACCTTGTCTCAAAATAAAAAATAAAAAGGACTGGGGATATAGGTTATTAGTAAAGCACCCTTGGGTCAATCCTGGTGCTGAAAAGAAAAAATAATATAACAAAGGGAAAAAAAGATATTCCAAGTCATGATATCATTCAGGAAACTAGATGTACTATGGGACAGTTTCTAGGCTTAGTACAGATGGATAGTTGGAAGAGGGAATCAAAATGCCTTTGGAAAGATTTTTTTTTAATCCAGAAAAATCTGCATCTGAACAACATAGGAAGTGATGCTCTGAAGAGTTAACACAGGCTCACCTCACAGGTTGCTGGGCCAGAGGTTATTATAAATTTATACTTAAGTTCAAAAGACCATGTAAGGTAGAGTTTCAATCATTACAATGATTTTTAGAAAGAAGAAAATGGGCCTGACTCATAAAATGACATATTTGACAAATCAGAACTTTCTATCACTAACAGGGTACTTAAGTCAAGTACTAAACAATCCTGGCTCTGTGAAAAATTAAGAATGGGCCCTTTTTTAAGAACATGTTTATTTTCCAAAAGCAACTTAGAGTGGTTTTATTTTACTCCTGCCAAATCTTAGTTTTGCTCTTATCTAATTTAAGGATTATTGAAGATTTTCACTTGATTTGTCACAGAATCAAAGGGATAAGGAAATGCAAATTCTATACCATAAATGCCAGTTTACTTGGAAACAAAAGAAAGAAAAAGGAATAAAGAATGGCAGTTACTTGTCATATATCTCCTGAAAAATGTCTTTAAAGCGTCCATCATATTTCTTCAGAATAGTGTTTTTGGTGCTCAGATACAAAGGCCAACCCTTAGACAGAGCCATTTGGAAGGAACTGTGTGCAAAATCTTCAATTGACTTGTCTTCATTGTACATACCCATGGCAACTCCACCACCCGCTGCAGGGAGCAATGAGAGAAAAAAAGAAAGTAAATGTGGGATAGCTGGAGCGAGGTTAAAGGAATCTCCACAACCAAAATACCAATTGTTGGCTCCCCTGGCTGAGCCTAGACTCCAAGTCCCTGGCAGCCTTCCAAACTGAACAGTTCAGGAGTTTTCAAGGGACAGGATAGAATGAAAATCAGTTCTAGATAAGAATAGTCTAACTTGTTTTGGAAGGGCCACGAAAATAAGAAAAACACATGGTCTTCAGGATCCCAAAGATACTGAAATACCAAAAACTACTAATATGGGGGCTGTGGCTGTGGCTCAGTGGTAGCACACTTGCCTGGCATGTGTGAGGCACTGGGTTCGATTCTCAGCACTGCATATAAAAATAAATAAAATAAAAGTCTATCAACAACTAAAAAAATATTTTTGAAAACCTGCTAATGTGACAGAAATGTACTCACAAATGGGCAAATAATTTTGAATTTGTTTTTTATGTACTTTAACAATTTCCAACATGTATTTTGAACTTAAGGGTGTACTCAGCCCATAATTATTGAGAGAGATTTGCATTTTAAATACTAAATGAAAATTCTTGTAATTTCCAGAAGGACACTGAGCATGTCTACTGCAATTGGTGGAAGTAATTACGCTACATGGAATCATTCGTGTTTCACAACTTTTATTAGTTGAACTCTGTTGTTACTGAAACTTGAACCCATGCCAACTCCCAGGGTGCTGAAACTCACAGAAGTAGATTCTATTAAGATGACATTATTTAAAGGAGGTAAGAAAAAAAGATATATAGGTGTTCTCTTTTTTTAAATTTGTTTGTTTAAATTTTTTTTAAATTCTATTTTAAAATTTTTTAATATTTATTTTTTAGTTTTCGGTGGACACAACAACATCACTGTTTGTATGTGGTACTGAGGATCCAACCCGGGCCGCATGCATGCCAGGCGAGCGCTCTACCACTTGAGCCACATCCCAAGCCCTAATTTTTTTTTTAATTTTTAAATTTGTTTGTTTAAATGAGTACTTTCAACAACTTTTGGGTAGGATTCGCCCTAATGAAACTTTGAAGCTGCAGGGGAAGAAAAGTCAAAAAAAAAAAAGTTTCACTTTCACAGGATAAATTCCCTGAAGGGCAAGGAGAAAATCTTAGCAAACAATGCAACCATTTCTAAATACAAACCCCACCAGAGCAAAGGGCAGGATTGCATGACAGATGATTTGGGGCTATTAATGTTTAATTTATACCATTTGTGCATACGGTATTCCTGCCAATCTTCCCTCCATATTTTAAGACAAATGCATAAATGTCTCCTTGTCATTGCCTATATGCATTTCCAGTTAAGTGACTAACCCCTTCATGCCTTATTCATGCCATGGGAGGGCATGGAACCAACTACTTTTTATGTTAGATTTTTGGTTCTGTAGAAGTGTAGAATTAGGTTATATTTTTAGGCAGTCAAATAACTAATTTTGAAAAAAAAAACAGTAATAATGTTTCTAAATCATTTGTTTTTAAAAAAAGAAGACGTAGCTTATGATGGACTCATACATACCTTCAAAGTTATGTACCAGGTATGTCACCTTCTGGGTTCCATCACTTGGTGTGTAGGTTATCTCTACTTTTCCAGACCCAGGAACAACAAAATCAGTTGCTCTATACTATATAAGTGGGAAAAAGATATTAAGAAAAGAAAAATATCCCAATAGGAATTATAAGCAAATATATCCTCCTGAGTTGCTGGGATTACAGGCCACCACATCTGGCAGATCTTTAAAGAGATAGAAACGAAGATAGTCCAGAGTTCCTCTAGTTAGTGGTAGTAGACATTAAAAAGTCAGTCAGTATTTATTAGTAGGCTACCATGTATGTGACAGTTTTATGGGCACTGATACAGAGAACACAGAGAATAACACAAGATACTTTCTTTAGGAAGCTTACCAACCTAATAAAGACAATACTAAGTGACAAGTGACAGAGTTTTCAAATGTCAGAAAGAGTCATAAACCAATAAATCAATAAAAATGCTGCAGGGTGATGAAGAGATATGACCTGGCCTACGGGCTGAGGAAGCTGTCCTGCAGGGAGGATTATAATACTACTTGTGCTGAAAATGATGATAGAGCTGATGCTTTGTCCTTATTATGTATCAAATGCTTTAAGATGATCTCATTTGATTCTCATATCAATCTTACAAAGATGTCAGTGTGATATAATGGAAATAATGCATCCTGAGTCTAGAGACTTGGGATCCTTACTTAGACTTTCAGGGCTCAGTCGTTCCAGTTATCACTTGTCCACAGGAAAAAAATCATCTGGAAGCTGCTGTGACAGTTGATGAACCCCCCAAAAATCCTGTTCACCTCCCTCATGAGCATAAGCCATTCCAGTGGAGAAATGTGCCTGGTATACATGAGGTATTCACAAGTAATTCGTGCACTGAACCTTACTCAAAGACTTGGGTTAATTGGGAGACTTGGAGTTAGGAATTAACAAGAACCAGCCACACCTATAGGTTTATAGTAATACTAACAGTAGGTAAAAGAGCATTAAGATAACAAAAAAGATTAAATATCTACTCTACAAAGAACACTTATGACATATAAAGTCATTCACTATGGGTTGCTGATTTGTTTCCATTTCTCAGAAGGAAGAACTGAGACATCAAGGTACTGTAAATGCTTTGCATAGGGTTTATGCACATTTACACAGAAAATCAACCTGGCATTTGAAAATTTTAATCTTGACTTTAAACAACAGAATGTCCATTATTACAAATGACTGATGCTATAATTAAAAAAAAAAAAAAAAAAAGACAGACTGAATTGGTAAGAATTGCCACCTATGCATTCTTGCTTGGGACTCTGGTACCTGTGAGGAGCCTGGCCAGGATGAAGGGACAGTATGAGCCACAGGGTGGAACAAAGTTAACCGACTCCTTGGGGACTGAGCTGGCAACCCTGTCCCCAGAAACATCTTCCCTGGCCACACTGTTTACAGGGATGACTACACAGAAGTGCGGATTTTGGATTTTAGCATTAGGGAATTCCTGTTTTTAAGGTTCTTGTAAGACATAAGCTTCTTTCTATGAAATCTGAAACCTGTCTCAACACAATTTGGAATTTGTTTAATTGGCAGCTTTTCTGCTTAACTTGGCAATGAGTCTATTTGTATAGAAATACAGAATCCATTTTTGTTTTTCAAGTAGGAAAGAATGTTCTAACTAGATTGCTTTTGAATACTAAGCCAGTTATCATGTTTAATAACATATTTGATGGTTCTCAATCCTATCTGTACATTAGAATCACTTATGGAACTGATTCAAAAGCCTGAATTCAGATTTCAGCTGGTGGAGATGGGACTCAGATATTAGACAAAAACCAAAAAGGTAAAGCTAAACCAAACCAAACTAATAAATCATTCATAAGTGAATTTTATTATGCAGCCAGCATTGAAAACCACTGATCTGGTTGGATCATACGATACTACTAAAAAATAAAAAAATTAAAAAATAATTGGCCATTTGTGTGATATAACTAACAAAAGGCTAAAGAAAAAAACATGTTTGGCAAAAATCATGTGTTGAGATGGGTATCTACAGTAAGTTTATCTGTATTTACCTCTATCTAAATGTGGGTAAATATACAGCTATACATACTAGAATTTCTAAATTTTGCAACTTTGCTTAATGGGTGTAGACACCAAAAGATAAGGATAAAACTCATATAAATCAGAATTGCTGGGTCATGTACAAATATATGGGAAATTATGCCCAAATGACTTACTTGGTCCCCATAAGCATGACGGCCTATGATGATGGGTTTTATCCATCCACTCACAAGTCGTGGGATATTTTTGCAGATAATTGCTTCCCTGAAGACAGTGCCACCCAGAATATTTCGGATAGTGCCATTTGGTGATTTCCACATTTGCTTCAACTTGAACTCCTCAACCCTCTTCTCGTCAGGGGTGATAGTAGCACATTTGATGCCAACGTTATACTTCTTTATAGCTTCTGCAGCATCCTTGGTGACCTGGTCATTGGTGGCGTCACGATTCTCTATGCCTAAGTCATAGCTAGAAAGGGAAAAAAGTATCAATACTTCTGGAAAATGAATAAAAGTCATAGCTAGAAAGGGAAAAAAATCAGTATTTCAGGAAAATGAATAAGTTATAATCCATGACCCCACTGGTGACAGGCAGAGGTTGCTATGCAGAAGATAAAGGTCTCAAACACACCTAAATCTGTCAAGTTTTAGCACTATTGTACCCTAAACATAGAAGATGACTGACAATTCAAGAAGGAAGTAAAGAGTCAAGAAGACTAGGCTAGTGGGCAGCTGTCTATTCGGAAATTGAATGGAAAACAACGAACTCTGTCAAATTGCCCCCTATTTTTCACCATCTTGAGGCAATAACAACACATGAACAACCCTATGGCATGGCTTCCTTCCATTATAATTAGCATACAAGTTAAACCTAAGCACCACCTAATTTTTCCTTAGTAAATATTGTGCTTGAAAAATAAAAGGGTGGAAGGCTTAAAGGATGTTTTGTTTCTGACATTAAAGTGGTGAAGGGTATAGAGATAACTGTTGTGCAAAAAATGCTAATGACTGCTTCATTTATGCTGGTTAGTCATAAGGTGAACCTTCCCCTAATTTTTGGGCAAGTCTCTATGTTCTGGAAACAAGCCTGCAGTTTATTGGATAAATAATATGCACCAGAAAGTTTTAGCTCAACGTACACCAACACCCATACTTCGGGTCATTCAGAGCTGAATGAATGTTGGCTGTTCGTGGAACACAAAAACATGATTTTATGGAAAGTAGTAAAAACAAAATAACAGAATAACTTATTTTGTTCTCTAAGAATTTAAAGTTTTTCAGCTCTCAAAAATTGATAAACCAAATAGTCTCTAGATTTCTGTTCTTAGTTTTCACATCTTCTTTCCTTAGATATCCCAACTGCTGATGCAAACACAGAAATAGCAATCTTGATTGATTCGCAAATAAAAAAAATGTCTAATGCTTCAACTTTAGATAATTCACATAAATCTAACAAAGCCATATACTTTCTTATCTTCATGCATAGGAAATGCTGAATATAGACAATGTCTAATCCCAACTCCACAAGAAGGATGGCCACAGTTTTCATGTTCCTAGGTATGATTCTCATCAGAAGAATCTACCAGAAAATTAGTGGATTTTCTGCTTCCCTTAACATTTCTAAAAGAAAAGAAGAAATAAATAGCCAGGACCACTACTGAATCTCCATAACAACAACAACAACAACAAAAACAAAATCAAAAATCCAAAAACAAAATAAAAAACAATCAATCACTACACTTCTTTCAAAAAGAAGCAGAAATAACAGCAATTTTGGAACAACTTAAAACTTATTTGAACTTGCAAGAATTCTTTAGTTTGTAGCCACTGACTCTTTTTTTTCTGCCTAGGCATAAAGACACCCCTTTAAAAGGCCTTATGAGTCTATACTAAAGAGGCTAGCATTATTATTCTGGACCCTGTAAACCCCTGCAAGTTCACATAATGTCATGCAAAGTTCTGAAACAGGAGAGAGTTTGTGAAATGCTTCTTCAACCCACTTTGAAACTGTTTTTATGCTCTGTTCCCTGTATGTTTGGTGGACTCCTACAAGCATAGTCTTTACACCACATGGTGGTTGCAATACAGACATTATCAGCAGCTTAATTTTAGAACAATTAAAAAGGGCGTCTAATGACAGCATGAGAACTGAAAGTCTAAACCAAAGCAAGTTAACGGGTCCTTAGGACACATTCTGAATACTTCTGGATGGAGGCAGACACTTAATAGTTGCCAACAATTTGTCTGAAACGTGTTGCTCTATATTGTACTATACCAGGCTTTAGCCACTTTACCTTTTTAAACATTCTGCCTCTACCTAGTTTGAATGTTCAAAAACAAGAGCCGCTTATAAAAAACACAAGGAAAAACTGAGAGAATTATGAACATACTTTCACATCTGCCCCCAAACACTGTAAAGACAGGGCAAAGACAAAGATGATCTAAGGGAACTGGGGCTTGAGGTGGGTGTCTCAGAGAACCACGAGGGTTCTTTCAGTGCAGCAGCTGTATGAAAGGGCGAAAGGCCAAGAATGAAAAGGAAACATCCACTGACTAAGAGAATGATAGAAAATTGAGATTGAAAGGATAAAATTTAGTTTACTGTTTCTTACATCCTCCACAAATAATACATTGTGCTACTCTTGGGCACTGATTTATTACAAATAAAACCATCACTGGAATCAAGGTAAGAAAGCCCTCAAAATTTGTTCCCCTTATGATTCTTGAGTTCTAGATAATGATAAATCCAGTTTTTCTACTAGAATGTTAAATTAGAAGGTTCATTAGGTATATTTAAGCCTTGTTCACAAAACATGGTTACATCTATTTTTAAAAGCCAATTGCACCCTGAAATAACTTAGATTAAACTTTCTGAATCTGCTAGCTTCATGGAGGAATAATTCATTTACCTATGCAGATCCAATTCCACATAAGGAAAAATGAGTTTTTCTTTAATCAGTTCCCAAATGATTCGTGTCATTTCATCTCCTTGCATCTCTACCACAGAACCGCCATTGATTTTTTGGGACATTTTTACTTCAATAAATCTAAAAAGAAGAACAGATTGGATATATGCCTTGTCATTATTTCATTATAAAGTGGAAATGAAATATAAACAATCTGGTGACTACTAAAAGAACAGTTCATAATAGTTGTTACATGCAAAGCAAATAACTATTATATTTACCATCAGAATCGAGAATTTTCTCTGTATAAAGCATTGTGTTGTGTTCTTTATATGTGGTTTGTGTCAGTCCTATTAGTCAGCCCTATAAGATGGAAATTGTTTAACCATTTTACCTTTAGAGAAAACTAGCTTTGCCCAAGGCCACCTTGCTAAAGGGTAGGGGTGTCTGACCTTGTACATGTCCTTCATAATGCAATCACTATTCTCAACTATTGGTTTGTCTTATGAAATGAGATTATTTTCACAATATCATCCTGTTTGAACATTTCTATCCAATTCAATTCCTCATTTTATTGGGCCCATAAGATGAGCAGAACAGCAAGTGCTAGTATTTCTCCTAAAAGGCTGTTTTGGTGAAAATAACTACCATGGAGGAGATTCAACTGGTTCTTATGACCCATATTCCAGATAACTTCAGAAATGCAAGACAAAGAATTCCTGGTGGAACTGTGCAAGATAAAGAATTCCTGGTAGAACTCTGCTTTCCTAGAGGCAACACAGGCTTCAGAGATGTGAAGCTAAATACAAAAGTGACTTCTCAATTAGAGAAATCTGAATAGGAAGGTCTCCTGCCCAGGACTCAAGCATGTCCCTGTCTTGTTCTTCAGTATCCTAACTCCTCCATGGTTCCTCTGGCCATTCACAGGTGAGGATAAGCTGCTAGTGGGTGGGATGGGGGAAACAGCATTGTTTTTGGGAGGCATGGCCCTTTAAAAAAAGGCATGTGGGGGTACAAAATACCAATTAATCTAATCCCATAAAGGACAAAGCTGGATCCTTTGGAAGAAATGAAACTGTGAGTCTTCAAAGAAGACCATGGTTTATGCTTGTTCCCGAAGAGACAGAGGCCTTGAGCCTACTAAAAGAATCTGTTCCTTCTCATGACACTTTAATAGAAACTTTTCCCAGCAACACAACTGCAAATTACTTTTAACCCCTTAAGTTAGAGCTGAGGACTGAAAAAGTCAGGAGAAATCAATTGAAAAAAAAATACAAAAATAAATAAGATTAGATCAGAAGCTGAAAAACAGTCTCTCTTGAACAGCTGAGCTAAAGCATTCTGGCCTTTAAATAAAAAATTATAATACTTAGTAAGCCGTAAACTTTAGTTTCTTGTGATAAATGAGGATATAATCCCAACCCCAGGCGCACTTTCATTTCTCAAATTTGTAGTTCTAGATTCCTGCTTATTAGTATTCAGGAGGCTCCCTAAATCTTACCAGGGAACTTAGAACTCTACTAGAATAAAAGAAATGAGCAAACTTGTGGATGAGTTAATTACTTCTATCAGTAATTTCAAGAACATTTTATAGTATAGCTTCAAGTGTATGAATCTGTCATGCTTAATCCTACTGTCATACCTGTCTTTGCTTTAAAACATAACAAATAAAAGCAGCAGCAAGCTTATCTTGGTTTTGATAGTACATTTTCATGGCCATGTTCTTACACAGTATTATGCAATAGTTATGACTGGGCTATTTTTCCTTGATGGCAAATACAGTTAATAGATCAGACTCTGTACTTAAAATGTCAAAACTAAGGAACAGTTGTTTTTTTTTTTTTTTTTTTTTTTAGTTTTCTTCTCAGTGAATGCAAACATACTCTCTGCAATAATTTTTCTATGTGTTATAATGTATTACTGACCATTTTAAGTTTTCCCTGCATTAATTATGTATTAAATTTTTACCATCTTTCAACAACAACAACAACAAAGCATTATTGTTACTACAATGTAAGGCATTAGTGTGTTTCTTCTGGATTTGATTTTAATGCCCTGGGCTTTAGATCTCACTGGATTCACTGAATTCTTGTACCTCTCTGATTTTCTGTTTCCATCCAACCCCAATTTCTGAAAGAAGGGCTGTTCCAAGCCCAATAAATGAACAGCCACCAGTTCATTTATTTAATCTGAAGGTAGTTGAATTCCCATCTCCTGACATACTAGTGTAATTCCAGAAAACAAACTTGGAATAATAATACAGGGTAGTTCAAGTAAAAAGAGCCACTTGCTCTATTTAATTTTATTTTTGTTAACCTCAAATTTTTTGCCAATTTTTAATGTTTAAGAACTACAATAATTGCTGGCCAAATATAGTCTCTTGCAGATCAGAGAAGACGCTAGGCTAAAAGAAATAAAGCGGTTTCAATTTATCATTGGAAATATTCTTGACTCATTCCATTGCAGTACCTTAGCTTGCCCTCAAGACTAATTAGAGGCAGGATGGCCACATCAAAGAAAGTACAGAAGAAGAGAAATTATGAATTCTCACCTTTACAGTGAACGGACTTCTAGTCACACCAACTCCTCTCAATCTTGTGGACTCAACTGCAGTTTATCTCCTAAAACACAACAAAACCGGTAATAGGAAGTCTTAAAACACACACACACACACACACACACACACACGCACACGTCAGGAGGATTTAGCTGTTTTTAATACAAGTCAGGCTGCCTGATTTATCTGGTTTAAAGTACAGTGCTGAGTATCCAGAGGAGCAAAGGGCAGCTTTGGGTCCACGTCCACCTTCCAAATACAGGTCGAGGGAGTACAAATCTTTCTGCGTGCACACATCTGAGGGTGCGTCCGAGGGTGTATCCTTGGTCCGTAGTCTGTCAGCTGGCCTAGGGGTTTGTACGTCCTCGGGTGACGCTGTGAGCCTGCAGATGTCCTTGTGGACGTTGTGCAAGAGGGCTCCAACGGAATCTGGACGGGTTCCTCTTTCCAGATTTCCACTCCTGATGTTCCCTATCGGGTGCCGGGACCTTTAACACCCAGACACTTGGAGCTGGCGGAGTAACGCCCTCCTAGAACTTGAAATCCCGTCTCAAGGAAGGAATGCTTTCCCGACCCCCACCACGCCCCGGGGGTGTCCTAGGGAACAGTCTTCGGATCCAAACCAGAGCTCCGCCCCCTCGCGCCCCCGGCGGACGCAGCCAGTCCCTCGCAGTCTGAGTTCGCTGTCCACGCCCAAGTCCTCATCTTACACCCTTCTTTGCACCCAGTTCCCCACTGTCGCATGTTTTCTTCCTATTATATCCAAGATGGTCTTCTACGCATCTTTGAAACCTCCTACAGCAAGATTTTCCTTTCCGTATGCAGATCTGGTCTTCCACTTGTCACTGCATCCAACTTCCTCAGCGCCCAATTTCTTCCTCCCATGCCCAAGAGCAGGTTTCCTTACCTCCAGCACATTCTTCTTCCTTTTTTCCCTTTCCCAGGCTGAATACCTGGATTTGTCCCTACTTGAATTTAGGCCTTGCCGCTAAGTTCCTCCCTCCATAGCCAAGACCTGAGCTTTCTTTCTTTTCCACATTCCAGCCTTTTATGAATTAAAGCCTCCCACAGCAGCCAGGGACCTGGGCCGCCCCTCGAAGCCTGAGGTTACCTGCAGGGGAAGGTACGTTGGCTAGCAGCCGGAGGCCCCACAGTTATTCACACGCTCAAACTCACACGCACACACTGGGCCCAGCTGTTTCAGCCTGTGACACCACCTCTGTACAGATCAGTACAGACCAGTGGGCGGGTCAGGGCTTTTCCTCTTCCCGGCTTTTGTCCCCTCCCAAGCCCCACCTCCTCAGCCCACCTCCCGGGGCCCCGCCCCTGTCTCCAATCGCCGCCTGCCGACTCCTCGGGTTGGGCGGGGCCAGGGCCTAGGGGCGGGCTCAGAGAAGCTGGGGCTCAGTACTTGGGACGACCTCCGTATCCTCCAGGTGGGGGAAGGGGCTTCCTTGCAGCTGGGATTCTTCTCCAAGCCCTGCTGCCGAGGAACGTGAATGCCACCTGCAGGCCGGGGAGCTGGCCGCGCTGGGGCTGCGGTAACCCGGCCATGTAACAATCTTGAGCACTGTGAAGCGTGTTTTCAGGTCCACAGTAAACGTAAACAGGGTCTCGAGCAGCCAGACCAGCACCTCGGCGGGTCCCCTACCCACTGCTGCCGATGGTCTGTAGATTGGAATGTGCCTTTGGAAGGAGAGTGTTCCAGCCAAGCATGGGGTTGCCAGAATGCAAAGGATGCAACAGATATTACAAGCAACCCTGCCTGCCTCAGTAAATAATTTCCACCACAACCAATAACGAGATCTTTAGGGTTTTATGCACCTATAATTCCAGTTATTACCATATACTATAAATAAGCCCCATTTACAATTTGCATTAAAACATAATGAAAAAGATGATTATCCGGGTTCCAAAGTAGCTGCACTAAAGATGTGAAGCCTTAGAAAACAGTGGATTTTTAAAAATTCCATTTCCTCCAGAGATTCATTTTAGTGTATTTCTTAGTCTAGAAAACATGGGGAAAACCAGTATTTTATGTTGCTATTTGTAGGATAATAGCATGATCAAGAGTCAATGTTCGAAATTTTATTTTTTAAAATGATCTTTCATTGGATTATAACTGACAAGCAGGGCAAAATGCTCAAGGTGCATTTTGGACGCTAGAGGGCACTAGCATTTTTCCCACGAGAAAAGGGAGAAGAAAGCAAAAACCCAGCCAATTTATTAGTTTTTAATATGGATTAACGGATATTAGCATCACGTCTACTTATTCCTGAAAAAATGATTATAGAAGAGTGTAAGGGTGTATCTTTATCTCAAATCTCAGGTCTTTAGTCACCAGAGATTGTAAATTTTACTCCATGTCACATCTGGTTCACGTGGTTTATTATCCCTTGCTGATTATTAAAAGTAAGCATTCATACCCATTCTTATTCAGGGCATCCTTCAAGTTACCTAAAATATAGTTTCATAAAAAATGTTGGTAATGGGCTGGGGTTGTGGCTCAGTGGTAGAGTGCTTGCCTCTCGCGCATGAAGCCCTGGGTTCCATCCTCAGAACCACATAAAAATAAATAGGGCTGGGGATGTGGCTCAAGCAATAACGCGCTCACCTGGCATGTGCCGGGCCCTGGGTTCAATCCTCAGCACCACATAAAAAAAATAAAATGTTGTGTCCACCGAAAACTGAAAAATAAATATTAAAAAATCCTCTCTCTCTCTCTTTAAAATAAATAAATAAAAATAAAGGTATCTAAAAAAATGTTGGTAATATATGAGGAAGATGAGGTAAAAATAAATATAGGATATTATACAGAACCAAGGTGAGTTTAATCATAAAAATTTTCCATTAAATCATAAACATTTGCTAGAGAAGGGCTGCAAATTTGTCTCAAAGTCAACGTGATAGGAAAGATGACATGGGAATCTCATAAAACAGTGTTTCTTAGGCCACTAATATAGGAATGAGTAGATTTCAGGTTGACTTTTATAAATATTATTTTCTTGTAGATTTCAGGTTGACTTACATTAAAATATTATTAAATATATATTGAAAAAAATTAAATGTAATGCACCATATACTGATAATTCTTACACAACTTTAAAATAATAAATCTATAGACAAAATGGTTAGAAATAAAACTATGAAACAATAAATTACCATTAATAAAATCAATTAAATTTAACAATGGATGTTTGACTGAAATTAGATTGCTGCTAGAAATGTGAATATGAAGCTTCCTGCTTACATGCAGGCTCTTTTGAATTGAGCTGGCCTGTTTTATTGGATGCCACATTATGATTAATTTAACCCACCACTTTCCCCAATTTGGTTAATATTGCATACCTTGACATCATTTGCCTTTCATTTGGTCAATAAAAGAATCTAAATATTTTAATAATATCTAACCCCAAATACTGTCATAAATACAAACTGAAATCTGGGTCATGAAATCTCTGTTAGGATTTGGTTATGAGACTATCATCAAGATAATGAGATTCTCGTAAATATTTGAAAGCTATTATATTTTCATTTTGCTGATCTTAGAGAATCTGAATATGAGTAGGGGTTGATCACTGCTTATTCATGAAGATTAAGGGAGAGACAACAGTGAAGGTGACTTCCTGATTTAGAGTTTGGGTGACAGGATACCCTTCAACAAGGAGGAAATAAAGATAGAGTTACAGATTTGATGACCAATATAATGAGTTAAGTTTAAATTTTGTTGAATTTGAAATGCCTGTGGGACAGCAAGATGCTGATGTCTAGGAGGCAGTCATCTGTATCTGGAGTTCAGGAGGGATGTCTGAGCTGAAGAGGGAAGGAAATCTGGTAATCTTTAGCACATACTGATAACAGTTGAAAACAGCATATGAGATCATTCAGGAGTACAGAATCAGAAGAAAGCCTATCTCAGTGAGAACTGTGAGGAATACTCACATTTTTAAGGGCCATATAGAAGAAAAGGAGTTCCCAAAGTAAATGGGAAGAAAAATCTGGGGGGCAGTAAGAGAATCAGCAGAGTTTTCATGTCATGCAACATTTTCAAAAAGCAGGAAATACCACAAAGAGATAAGAAAAGACAGTCTGAGAATAATTTTGGCAAGCATAAGGACCTCATGAATGCACATTTAGTAGAATGATTCTAAGAGAGTGATTTTGATAGAAATCATAATAAAAGAGATATCATTTGTCTTGGTTAGAACAGATTAGATCATATTAATTTCTTGTCATTTATGTTAGTTGTGTTGTTTCCTTTTATTTTTTCGTTTTATTGTTTAAATAACTATCACAGATATCTTTAACTTACCTTTTTAAGAACAGTTGAATCATTTCTTTTTTTTTAAGAAAGAGTGAGAGTGAGAGAGAGAGAATTTTTTTAATATTTTTTTTTTTTTTTTAGTTTTCAACGGACACAACATCTTTGTTTGTATATGGTGCTGAGGATCGAACCTGGGCCGCACGCATGCCAAGCGAGCGCACTACCACCTGAGCCACATCCCCAGCCCTTGAATCATTTCTTTAGGCTACATTGCTAGAATTGGAATGAATGGATAAAGGAATTTTTAAGGCTTATTAGATGCACCAAATCATTCTATAGAAGGGCTATAACAATTTATATAGTTATATAAAGGGTAAAAGGGAGCTAATTTTATTGTATCCTAGCCAGAACTGAATTTCATAATTTTGAAAAACATCTTTGCAGCTAGGTGCCATGGTGCATGCCTATGATCCCAGTGACTTGGGAGGCTGAGGAAGGAGGATCCCAAGTTTGAGATCAGTCTCTGCAATTTATGGAGACCCTGTCTCAAAATTTAAAAAAATAAAAAGAGACAGGGTCCTATTGAATTGCTTAGTGCTTTGCTTTTTGCTGAGGCTGGCTTTGAACTTGCAATTCTCCTTTCTCAGCCCTCCCCAAAACAAACAAACAAACAAACAAATAAATATTATAAATAGAGCTGGGGATGTAGCTCAGTGATTGCACTTCCCTGGCATGCACAAGGCTCCACGTTCAACCCCTAGTACTGCAAAAAACAAACAAAAACATCTTTGTATTACCTATTGAAGTGAGTTAGAGCTCTTTGTACAGAACTGACTGACTCCAGGCCACTGGACAGAGAAGTTCAAGATAAGCCTGCTGGGTCAAAAATTAGGAAGTGCTTTCAATGATAAACAACAGCTGACATCATACTCAATGGCGGAAAAAATCAAAGCTTTTCTTCTAAGATCAAGCAAGAATGCCTACTCTTGCCACTTCTATTCAACATAATATGGAGCAATTAGGCAAGAAAAAGGAATAAAAGGCACCCAAATTGGAAATGAAGACTTAAATTGTCTTTCTTTGCAGATGACTTCATTTTACACATAGAAAACCCTAAAGATGACACAAAAAAACTGTTAGGAATTATAAACAAATTTGACAATATTGTAAGATACATCAACATACAATGATCATTAGCATTTCTATTCACTAACAACAAACCCTCCTGAAAAGAAAATTTAAATAGTCTCATTTATGACAGCTACAAAAAATTAAATACTTAGGAATGAATTTACTTAAAAAGATCAAGGACCTGCACACTGAAAACTACAAAACACTGATGAAAGAAATTAAAGAAGACACAAATAAATGGAAAGACATTCCATGTTCATGGATTGAAAGATTTTAATATTGTTAAAATGTGCATATTTACTCAAAGTGATCTATAGAGTCAATCTATATCAGTCAAAATTTTGATAACTTTTTTTAAAAAAACAAAAATAGAAAAACAAAGCAATCCTAAAATTTGTATGGAACATGGAACCATAAAGGCTCTGAATAGCCAGTCATCTTGAGCAAAAAGAACAAAACTGGAAGCTTCACACGACCTGACTTCAAAATACACTACAGAGTTGCAGTAACAAAACAGCATAATACTGGCAAAGGAGCAGACACAAGACCAATGGAACAGAATAGGTAGACCAGAAATATATGACTTTGGATGTTTAGAATTATTTATGGTAAATGGGTTATTCAGAAAGTTGCCAAGAACACACTACGGGAAAAGGGCAGTGTCTCCAATAAATGGTATTGGGAAAACTGGAGGTCCATATGCACAAGAGTGAAAGTAGGCCAAGTGGATTAAATATCCAAATATAAGATCTGAAAATGTACAACTACTAGCAGTAAATGTATGGGAAAAGGTCCATGTCATTGGCCTGGGGAATAATTTTTTTGGTTATGACCCCAAAGTTTAGGCAACAAAAGCAACATAGACAAATGAGCAACATATTAAACCAAAATGCTTCTGCAAAGCTAGGCAAACAATCAACAGAACAAAAAGACAAGTTATGGAATGAGAGGATATTTGCAATCTTGCATCCGATAAGGTGCTAAACAACTTAATAATAAAAAAATGAAAAACACAATTATAAAATGGGGAGTGGATGTGAATAGAATTTTCCTAAGATAACATACAAATGGCCCATAGATATGAAAAATGCTCAATATCGGAGCTGGGGATGTGGCTCAGTGGTAGAGCACTTGCCTAGCATGTATGAGGCACTAGGTTCGATTCTCAGCACCACATAAAAATAAATAAAGGGCCATCAACAACTAATAAAATATCTTTTAAAAAATGCTCAATATAACTAGCTATCATAAAAAATACAAATTATAACCACAGTGAGAGATACCACCTCACACCTGTTAGAATGACTATTATCAAAAGATAAGAAGCATTGCAGAGTATGAGTAAGAAAGGGAAGCTTGCATATTACTAATGTGAATGTAAATTACTACACTCATTATGGAAAACAGTATGGAAGTACCTCAAAAAATTTAACATAGAACTACCATATGATTCAGCAACCCCACTTTTGGGTATATGAAACCAATATATCAAAGATATATCTGCACTCCTATGTTAACTGTAGCATGATTTACAATGACCCAAATTGAAATCAATCCCAGTGTTCATCAGGGAGGGATGGATAAAGAAAAAATGTGGTATATATGCATAATGGAATATCAGTGAGTCTTAAAAACAAACTTTGTGATAATAAAGATGAACCTGGAGGACATTAAGTGGAATGAGTCAGGCACAGAAAATTGATTAGCTTCCATATTGATAGTAATCAACATAAAGAAAAAGCTATTTTCAGCAAAATGCAACTAATATATGGGGAGAAATATAAATATAGTACTGTAACAATAATCAATTTAGCAAGAATTATAAATGGAGGCTCAGATGAGTTTTCTGGGAGGATATTTACACAAATCATCTCTCTACAGATAAAATTCATCTGGAATGACTTTGGATGTTTAGTATGAGGTCAGAATCTAAACTGATTTCTCTCCCCACCACCAAATGGTAACCAGTTTTTCATCTTTTTTTCCCCACAGATTAAACTGTAAGTGAATACAGATATTGGACTGCAAAACTTATTGAGGACATGGACTATAATCATGTTCATAGTTTGATCCCTAGCATAGTGCCTACTTAACACACATTGTTGGTGACTCAAAAATGTTTGTTACAGGGTCTGGAGGCACATGCCTAGAATTCTAGGTATTTGGGAGGCTGAGGTAGAAGGATGGAAAATGAGTCCAGCCTGGGCAACTTAGTGAGCTCCTATCTCAGAATTAAAAAAAAAAAACTTTAAAAGACTGGGGATGTAGCTCAGCGGTAAAGCACCCCTATGCTGGGGAAAAATAATTTGTTGAATAGATATTTTATTATTTTTTTTTAATCATACATGGAGTTTCTATATACATTAAGGTCTTCTTGTCTAGAATGACTACTTTGTTCATTTGCTCTGTGGGTCTATTTTGTACTTTATTTTAGGTTTATGAAATATTAATATCTGGTGGACTGATTTAAGAAAGGGTTTTTTGTTTTTCTTCCTAGAAGGCAGAGACTTGAGCAAGTTCATAGGCTGAGAACAAAGAGTCACTGGGAAAAGACTGATTCAAGATACAGTGCAAGATACCAGGAACAGGAGAGTAGATTGGGTGCCAGGAGGATTGAACTGGGAAAGAGCAGACCTCTCTCTACCAGAGAGGAGGGATCCAGGTAGGCCAGGGTAGAAGTGGATATGTGGATGCAGGAAAAAGCTGTTAAGGATTGCACCCAAAGTAACCTTTGCTTTTTCACTTGGTTAGATAAGATTCTCTAGAGAATGCTAGTCAAGGTAATGTGTGTGTGTGTGTGTGTGTGTGTGTGTGTGTGTCACCGCAGTAATGAAGAATGAGAAGGGGAAGCTGAATATACTCTCTAGAATGATTGCTGAAGGGCCCAGTTGAGGGTAATGACCAGGATTTGTACTAGTACAGATTTCTGTGTTACTCTCTAGCCGCTGAAAAGATCATCTCAAAGAAAGCTTGAATGAGGATTTGCCAAAACTCTTTGAGGAAAAGAATCCCCAGAATTGAATTAAAATAGAACCTCCCTTTATATTTCTTTCCTTTCTGTGCTCCTCTGCCAAGCCCCACAATTTCAGTCAGCAGGTTTTGGTATGTTTTCTACCGAACCAAAGTGACGATCCAGCTAGCCTTAGCATCTGCAACTCAAAACCTGAATGAAAAGCTTAGAGCCAACATCACTAACTCTGGGTCAGGCACTCTGCCAACCGCTTTTCATGAACTGTTTTACGTAATCTTAAAAAAAAGTATGTGAAGTGGGTACTGCTATTATTAACTCGATTTTACACACCAGAGGTCTGACGCCTGAAGAAGTTAGCAATTTATTCTACGGGAATATGAGAATACGCCTAGCTATGGGTCGGAGTCCTGCAAGTCTCATACCGGCGTCTTCGCTCTCACCCACTGATGGGCGCTACATAAGTCAAAGTCCGGATCACAAGAACGCCGAGCACTGTAACCCATTAAGAATGCTCACGGTGTCGAACACATACGGTAACCGCGGCCCAGCCAGCACCCGTCCGGTGCCCAGGACACCAAGCACGCATCCGGTGACCCACACGCGTGACGCTCACGCGCGCTGTGATCCTGGCTTCCTCAAAAAAGGCGGAGGCACCCTAGCTTTGGCCAAGTGGTCCAAGACGACACTCTCTGGGCTGGACTCTTTCTGCCTGAGCGTCTGATCCGAACGTCGTGCGGGCGGGGAGGAGGGGGCGGAGTCGGCCCCCAGGAAAGATTGCGGATTGGTGGGGAGGAGGAACGGGGGGCGGAGCCTTGGGGGGAAGGGAGACGCCGCATCTACCGTGTAAGCATCTTCGCTTCCTGCCGCAACAGCCGGCGACTGGAGTAACCCTTCGCTGCGCTCCGGGGCGGGCTCCCTGCACCTGAGCGGGGTGAAGCTGGGGTTGGGGTAGAGGGAGGCCGGCGGGGCCGGGGCGGGAGGCCCAGATAAAGGAGAGGCCTGGGGTGTGGCCAGCTGGAGCTGATAGCGGGAAGAAGGCCGGCTTGGGTGCTGTGCGGGCCAGAGCGGTGGGGGAAAGCTGAGGTGAGGGCGAGAGATGGGGCTCCTTCGCTGGGCTGCGGCCGGGCAAGGAAAGGCCAAGAACCTGTCCCAAGCATTAGCTGGTCTTCCTAATTCCAGCTGCCCTGTGTCTGGCGAGTGGAACGGGAGCCGCGTAGGGCACTTCTTGAAGAGGGTTCCTTGAAACATTGAAGTTCCCTTGCACCTCTTTTAACCCTCATGCCCGAACTTATTTAGGAGGAGGAATGCCCACTCCTCTTCCCTTTGAGTGGACGATCTCTGGTCCATGTGTCAGAGGTACATCATTAGGCTGGAAAAGAAAGTTCATAAGCTACAGAACTGGTAACAACCTTGGGCTTTCAAATATGCGTATATCTCCTTAAAAGCTTGTTTCTGCCATTAAAGACGATTTTATTTCAACTCAAAGTGTTTTGGGGAGACTTGGTTTCCAAATTAGTACTTCCCTTTCTTAAAGAATGTTCTCAACAAAAGGATGAGAATGAAGTGGGTGGATATTTTTAGGAATATGGGGTCTTCTGCCTAGTTTAGAGTTTGTTGTTATTAAGACATTCAAGAAATATGAAAAATGCTAAAATTCTGTATCAAGCAGAATTGGTTATTTCTGTGTATCTGATGTGTATATTACGTTAAATTATTAAGATGTTAATTCCGTGCATTCATTTAGTAAAAATTAGTACAATGACAATACAGATAGTATTTTGGCATACTTGCAGTATTTTATTTCGGATTTATTTGAATCTCGTTTTCTGCCTCTCCAAAAGTCCTACTCTGTCATTATTCTTACAAAAAATATTCTTAGTTTCTTTTTGTTGAGTTTGGGCAGGTTGACTCCTCTGAGAGGCAAGACTAATTTCCTGGGAACTGCCTCTTTCTTTCTGGAAAGAGTAATATGGATCAGTTTTGGTATTCCTTTAGTATTTTTGTTGGCAAAAATTGAACAATAACAACAACAACAAAACTCTTTGTTGGTGGAAGCCAACACTACTAGTATTAAACTGTCCTGCATTATTAGATAAAATTTGAGTATTTTTTTTTAAAAAAAAACTACTTAGAGATGACTAGGCTGATACTTGGATATTCTAACTAAAATTTTGATATTGGCTGATAGAGCAACTTATTTCCTACGTTTAATACCCCATAGCCTACTGATTAGCTTTACTAACAAGGTAATATGCATATACTACACTAACCTTGAAATGGAAAGAGGTGGAGTGCTGGTGATACATCAGAGGTCTTTGAGTAAGTAAATACTTCTAATTACCTGTCAGGAAGGAGTCCTAGTTTTTATAATAAGCAGTTATTGAGTTGTCAAAAAATTAGAGTTGTAATGTAGTTTTTTCAGGATCCCAATATCATGTAATTATTATTGATAACTCCATGTGATTGCATTTATGTTGTAGAGACAATACTTGCTATATGTTAATATTGTAATTTTTTATCTTTATATCTCCAAAACCTAATAAAAGTTTCATGTTTAGTTGATCTTTAGAAGTAATTCAAGATAATTCTAAGGCTCTTTATGCAGGTTTTTAACTCTGCTTCTGATATTACTTTTGTGAAAGTAGAATATAGGTTGTTTTCTGAGGCCTGAGGTTGCTATTGTCATCATGTCCTTCATCTCTAGTACTCTTTTAAAAAATACAGAACAAAAATTTGAGTTTGTACTTAATCAGTCACCATCTTATTTTCTAAGTCTTGAATCTGGAATATGGAGTGTCATGATATTTTGGAAGGATTATTAACTACTTTCCCCAATAGAAGATGATATTAAAGACTCTTCCCTTTTTCCTTCCTCCTCCTCTTCTCTCACTTTTCCCCCTTACTCTTTTTCTTTTCCTCCCTGCCCCAGCTTCTAATAAATATTTATTGCCAAAATTCTGTTTAAGTTAGTGGTTTCATTTGTGCTTTAATTAAAAGTCAATTAAATTTTTAATAAAGCAAGGTCTTGAGTAGTCTTGAGTAGCTACAAAATAGCTTATAGGCTAGACTTGGAGGTCTGTGAAAAGCTACAAAAATAATTTCAATCTAAAGAATTTTGTGGTGAGATTAGATACAGGTTCCTAAACTGTCTTTGTGACCTCCCCCCAAGGAAAGTTATTTTAGGTTCAGAGTACCTTGGTTGCCTTGAAGATAAAAATGTAATGAGGACTGCTTTATGTACCTTCCAGGATTGTAAAAATAAAATGAGATGGTGCATATGATTTCATAGAAGCAAAGCATTTACAAGAGTGTAATGTTCTCTTTTTAAAAGTGTAAATTATATTAGAAACTAAGGCATTTTAATTACTAACTAGAGGTATGCATGGTTCTTCTGGTTGAAATATAACTCCGAATAGCAAAATATAAATCGGTGCTTTTTTGGTAAACTCTGATGTGGTTAGATTTACTGCTTTGGCTGAATTATGATTTTTGGTAATTTAGGGGGAAAAGCCCTTTAGGAATATCTTTATCTTAATATTTATATAGAGTTAAATTAGTATTTACTAATATTAATATTAATATATTTATCTTAATATTTTTATAGGGTTAAAGGGGAAAATAGCAAGTTCATGTTCCTGGAAGGAAACATGATGGAGCATAGCTTGTTGATTTGAATAATTGTCAATATTCAAATAAGGTGTAACTTGAGCTAATTATTGAGTTTATAGAAATGTCATTAAAGGATGACTATTTTATTTCCTTTCTTTATGTAGATAATTTTTTGTTATATTTTTAGAGGGAAAAGCTGAAATAAGTAAGATGGAGGAATTTATATGTTGGCATAAAACCAGTTTCCCCCTATAACTTTAAAAAACTATTAAGTACTTTTTTTTTTCCAAAATTTTTACAGATATGAAAATATTTTTCTTCTTTGCCTGCTCACATTTATGCCTTACCTGCAAATTTTTTAATTTAAAAATTTTAAAATGATTTTAATAGTAATGTTTGAAATTAGGTTGACCGTCAGTTTTAGATGTTGAGATTTGATTTAGACAGCAGTGTTTTTAAACCTTCACTTGAGTATGCTAAACTAAATTCACTGACTCTTTGGTTTTCATAGGTAAAAACTCTCACAGAATAGGATCTTCCAGGTATATGCATATTGTTTGAAATTAACTTTTGGCTTCTGAAACAGTAATATTTTTTTTTTTCTTTTGCAGACTCATGAAATGGCCACAGATGATAAGACTTCCCCAACACTGGACTCTGCTAATGATTTGCCTCGACCTCCTACCAGTCCTTCTCATCTTACACACTTTAAACCTTTGACTCCTGACCAGGATGAACCTTCTTTTAAATCAGCATATAGTTCTTTTGTAAATCTTTTTCGATTTAACAAAGGTAAGACTTACTCTTAAGCATCAGAAAACTTACAGTTTTGATTCTTTATAGTTCCCTATTCAACTTTCATGTTGTATCTTTGTGAGAAAGTGAAATATTAACAAGGTGCTTTATTCATATATCACCAGATTTTTCTGCTTAAGAAGAAAAAGCTAGATTTTTTTTTTTTTTTTTTTTTGGGTACTGTTGAACCCAGGGGTGCTTAACCACTGAACACGTCCCCAACCCTTTTTTATATTTTATTTAAAGACAGGGCAAGAGCTTGTCTTGCTGAGTTGCTTACAGCGTCACTAATTTCCTGAGGCTGGCTTTGAACTTGTGATCTTCCTGTGTCAGCCTCCTGAGCTTCTGGGATTAAAAATGTGTGCCATTGAGCCCAGCCTAGGTAGAATTTTTTTTTTTTTAATATTGTTTTCAGTTGTAGGTGGATGCAACACCTTTATTTTGTTTAACTTGTTTTTATGTGGTGCTGAGGATTGAACCCAGTGACTCACACGTGCGAGGCAAACACTTTATCACTGAGCCACTACCCCAGCCCCTCAGTAGAAATTTTGATAGTTCTAATTAAGTTTATTATGGTTAGGTTTAAAGTACTGTAAAAACTTGGTACATTTTTAAGATGATAATTTAAAAAAAAGAAGCTTTAATTTTTAAAACAGTTTTATTAGATTTATAGAAAAATTGGAAAGATAATGCAGAGCACTTATGTTTACCCCTACATTCAGTTTCTGCTAGTATTAACATCTTAGGTTAGTATTACTATACTATGAGTATTACTGCACTAATGTAAAGATTTTACAATTTTCACTAACTGCTATATGTATTTTATTCAGAGTTTTAAAATTTTTACATAATGTCCTTTTAATGTTATAAGATTCCATCTAAGATATTATATTATGTAGACTCTATAAGATAATACTGTTATTTATTTAGCAAACGTTTATTGAGCAGCTACTATATTGGGTGCTATTTCAATAGAACAAGGAATCTCTTCCATAAACACAGCAAAAATTCTGGGCCTTTGTGTAAAAAGCTTGCATTCTGTTTCCTCAAATTTCATATGAAAAGTAAAACAGAAAATCACATATACCAAGGGTGTGATTATTGGTTTATAATTTTGCTCTAGTCTTTGGATTTCTTTCTTTTAAAAAAATCCAAAAGCCTAATTTTAAATTATGCATGTAATACATACATACATATATATAAATATATATATGTATGTGTGTGTGTGTGTATATATATATATATATATAATATAAATATATAGTTGTCTGGAAAATTTCATGTTTTGTCTTTACTGAATTCTTGTGTCTCAATTTTTCAAATAATGTCAACCTTTCTTTTGCTCTACAGAGAGAGGAGAAGGGAGCCAAGGAGAGCACCCTTCTCCCAGTGGAAGTTGGTCCAGCCCTCAGCTCCCTTCAAGGACACAATCAGTGAGGTCACCTGTTCCTTATAAAAAACAGCTTAATGAGGAACTTCAGCGACGCTCTTCAGTGTTAGGTAAAACAGTGTTCTTATTTCATTCTTCTAAGATTTTTCCATGGTCATTGTGTTTCCCAAGTTATTTATTGACTTAAATTTCTTATTGTTTGGAATAGTCAGGTACTCTCCAGAATAAATAAAACTATTACTTAGTTAGTGAAAGAATTTGTTGATATCTGAATAAAAGCTCTTAAACATGTCATTAAACTTTGATTTAGGCAAACAACAGACCTCTTGGCTGCTTTTTGATTAATTACTTGCTTGAGTTTCAGCAGAGAACAATTTGCAGCATCCCCAGGAGAACACAGGTTAGTTTCAGTCTTGTGAATGAATTCTGCGTCTGTATTTGGGTGCTAGTGAAATGTGATGTGCATGCCTCTGGCTGCAGAATTCTTCAACTCCATTGCTGGGCTGCCACTTGCTCTTGGCCTGTGTCCTTTGTGGGGTGCAAACTGTCAGTGTGGCTGTATAAGCTGAGCTCTTCTTGCCTGTTTATTCTCCATCCTGGTTTATTACACAGTCATCTCCTTCATTTTCATGCTCTTCTAATGAATTCGTGCTAGGGATCAGTGAAGTGAAGAAACTAGAGAGAGAAAATATTTTATGCTTTATTTCTGTTAGGTTGCTAAACTCAGTAGAATGGTTTGTCCAACCATCTATCAAGGTGATAGAAGAAGGCAGTGGGAAGTGGTGTAATAGAGGCAAAGGGATACAGCATTGAGAAATCAAGTGTCCCTGAATACCAGATCCTGTCGGCCCTGGCCAGTCTTCCCCATGAGAATGAAAAATAGGTGAAAGCAATGGTGTTTGTCAGAAGGATATTTTATTGCTAGTTGAGATTTGGTTTAGTGGAAGAGGCAAGAGAAATCAAGTCAGAAGAAGTACTGCTGAAGAACTGGACCAGAGCTGGCTATATCATCTTTACAGGACTTCTAAGGCAGTGAGCTTTAACCCCTGGTTAAGAATTGGAAGGTAGGCAAGGGAAGGGAAAGAAAGGAGCTCTCCTTTTATTTTAAAACATCTCCACTTTAACCTTTAACCTCAATAAGTTCTCCTTAGCTCTTATACCTGGCCCATGGCCAACAGCCTGTTTTTGTTGAGGGAGCCCTTCTGACTAAATAATATTGAATGAAGACATTGTTGTCTGAAAATTTCAGCTACCACCTTTTCTCTGCAGAATTATTGAGTCTTAGTTTTGCAAAATACCACGCTTTCCTTAGCTACAGAAAGAAGAAAAGGAGACCAAGGAGAGCAGCAGTCTCCATTTTAAGCAGAGGGTTTCCTCACTTGTTTAGTTCAGGAGTTGGAGTAGAAACTCATCTTTTAGTAGTGACAGACTGCCTAACTTTGCCTGTGGTGTTATGATACAATTGAATTTAAATACTTTTAGATGGAGCTTCTAATGTCTCATTTGTTGCAGTTTCTATATTTTAAAAAAATTTTAAAATATCTTTATTTTACTAATTTAGTTTTTTTATGTGGTGCTAAAGATTGAACCCAGTGTCCCACATGTGCCAGGCAAGCACTCTACCACTGACTACAACCCCAGCCCCTCTACCTTTTCTTATTGTCTTTATTCTTGGATTCTACCTTAGACGCATTTGAACTTCAAAAGCCTGGGACTGTTTGGCCAAATAAGTTCCTTTCTTCACTAAAGGACTGTAATTATGTACTGACTTTCTGACCTTAGGAAAGTAATTTAATTTTCTGGTATCTGTTTTATAAGAAGCAGCTAAGATTATTTGCCTAAGAGCAAAGAGCTAGACCAGATTTTCTCAGTGTCTGTTCATCTGAATTCAAGGGCACTAGTGCTCATGGTTCCAGGAAGAGCCTCACTCATCCTTTTCCAGTGGATGATGTTATTAATACTATCTTGTATTTCTAAATAGCTAACTGTAAGGGGCTTCACAGTTTGTTATTGCCGGTGTGCGGAGCATTGCCATTGTAATTCTCACAGCTTTGTTTCCTTTTTCAACTTATAATTCATGGATAGTTGCTTTATATTTTGAGACTCAAGAACAATTTGGTCATTCTAATACTTACATTTTAGTACCAGCTCTGAGGTATTACTAATGCTAAAATTAAGATAAAAAGTTTTCAAAGTGTTTAAAAATAAGTACAGTTTAGATACAGTGATTATTTCATTAAATTGTTTTAGGTAATTCTTTGTAAATTTGGATTTAGATATCAACCTCTCATTTCTTTGTAATCTTTTATTTCCCACCCAACTAAAACAATGCACACCTAATATAAATCTGGCAAATAATGAGTTTGAGGCAGATTTTCCATTTTATTTTATTTTATTTTTTAAATTATTATTATTTTGTTGTTGTTGTTGTTTTTGATGGACCTTTATTTTATTTATCTGTTTGTGGTGCTCAGAATCGAGCTCAGTGCCTCATGCATGCTAGGCAAGTGCTTTACCACTGAGCTACAACCCCAGCCCCAGATTTTCCATTTTATAGTAGTTCCCATTATCTGCAGGGATATACTCTAAACCTCTCTTCTTTTCTGTACCAGTAGAGGCTTGAAACCACAGATAGTACCAGACCCTATGTTTTTTATCCCCATATGTACACATCTGTGGTAAAGTTTAACTTGTAAATTAGGCATAGAAAGAGAGTAACAAAAATAACTATGACAATAAATATATTAAAAATTATGTGATTGTTGTCTCTTTCTCTTGAAAGATTGAAGACAAATGTTAAAATTTTTAGACTGCAGTTGCCTGTAGGTACTTGAAACCTTGGAAAGTAACTGCAATCTGTTTAGGTTAGTGGGAGCTCCATGGGTTATTAGACTAGAGTGTTTAAGCTAATTGGATGTTCATCTTTTTTGTCAAATTACCTCCTATTCACCCTTAGATTTTGAAACAGCTGGAGTGTCTTAACTTTTTGTCACTATGACCAAAATACCTGATAGGAACAACTTTTAAGAAAAGTTTATTTTGGGTTCATGGTTTCAGAGGTTTCACTCCATAGTCAGCCAACTCCGTTACACTGGGCCTGAGGCAAGGCATAATGTTAGAATAGAAGGACATGGTAGAGGAAAGCTGCTCAGCTCTTGGCAGTTAGGAAGTAGAGAGAGTGAGTAGCCAGGAACAAAATATAAGCCCTAAGGATATACCCCTACTGGCCTACTTCTTCCAGTCATGCCCCAGCTGCCTATAAGTACCACTCAGTAATCCATTAAGATTATTAATCCATTAAATGAATTGATTCACTGATAAGATTATAGTGTTCATAGCCTAAACATTTCATCTCTGAATATTTGTGCATTAACTAATGTGAGTTTTTCAGGAACACCTCATATCAAAACCATAATACTGAGCCAGGAATAGAAACTGCAGTAGTTTTGGTCCACAAGAAAAGTACAGTTACCTACTGGTGGCACTTTTGGTGGGCATCTACCATTCTGTTTACAAAGCTAGAATCTGGGCTTGTTTTATTATGGATAGATTTGTGTTTAGTGTTGCCATTTCAGTGAAACAGCTGGAGTGTCTTAACTTTTTGTCACTATGACCAAAATACCTGACCTTTCAGTTTGGAACTACAGGGTTGGGTTGGGTTGGGTGCAATAGAGAAAGATAGGACTAGAGTTTTAGTAATTCTCTGGCAGTTATAATATGCTTGGACATTTGTCAGGTTTTATCATGGTCAGATCTACCCTCCTGGATGTTTTGAATTCTATCAGAATCTTTTTTTTTTTTAAATATATTTATTTTTTAGTTGTAGCTGGATGCAATACCTTTATTTTATTTATTTTTATGTGGTGCTGAGGATCAAACCCAGAGCCTCGCACATGCTAGGCGAGTGCTGTACCGCTGAGCCACAACCTCAGCCCTCTATCAGAATCTTTAGGGGTGAATTATTTCTTTCTGATGATTAGCCCCAGAAGTGAACCATTTGATCCTATTGCTTACCTATTTGACTATAGAGACTAAGCTAAACTAACCACATTTTTTTAACCTAAATTCTTAACTTTAATGTGGTTTATTTTATCAGTTTTTTTTTTGCTCCTTTTATGGCTAGTGTTTAACCCTCTGGAGTTGCTTTTTCTTCTGTTAAATGTCCAGCAGGTATTTATTATAGGTTGGGACCAAAGAGCAAAAGAAATCATTATTGAATTCTGACCATGTAGATGATGCTGCTGTTTTAGGCCTCCAAACCATCAGCTCAGATAGTTCTTGTCTTAGATAGCTCTTACTTGCTTGTGAAATAGTATTTTACATGGCAATAAGAAATACTTTCAACAGTCTGTTACCCTTATAAAGATCACCCTTAACTCTCAACCTATTTCACTGGTTGGGAGAATACAAGTAATAAAAGCACTTCACATCACATAGATGTAGTGTTTTATATAGACACAAGGAACCGTTAACAAGATTGCCTTTGTTCTTCTCTCTCTCTTTTTTAATATGACTCAGATACAAGAAGGAAAGCAGAACCTACCTTTGGAGGTCATGATCCTCGTACAGCTGTTCAGCTTCGAAGCCTCAGCACAGTATTAAAACGTCTCAAAGAAATCATGGAGGGAAAAAGCCAGGTAATATTTAGATGCTTTGGAAAGAAGATTTCTTCTTACATACTTTTTTGGGATCATACCATTCCCACTGAAAAAATGACATAATATGACTTGAAAGAAAATGTATTTGTTAAGCTGGGTGTGGTGGTGCAGACCTGTAATATCAGAGGCTTGGGAGGCTGAGGCAGGAGAATCTTGAGTTCAAAGCCAGCCTCAGCAACTTAGTGAGACTCTATCTCTAAATGAAATATAAGAAAGGGCTGGGGATATGGTTCAGAGGTTGAGTGCCCCTGGGTTCAATCCATGGTACCAAAAATAAAGAATAAAACGATAGTATATTTATTACTTATTTCAGTTGTGAAAACCACAATTTTTTTAACCTAAGTTCTTAACTTTAATGTGGTTTATTGTATCAGTATATTTTTTTCTCCTTTTAAGGCTAGTGTTTTTTAAATAGTTCTGTTTTAGTTTCAGGCCAGGATCTGTAGATATACCCTATGATTCTTTTTAAGAAGCTTTATTATTTGTGTGAATAAATAGGGTCAAGTTTCCTTTTATTTTCATGTCTATTTGGATATAATGGACATGAGGATAGCACCATAGTTTTTGAAAGACCATCTGTCATTGATTGTGCTGTAAATCTTATCACAAAAATCATGTATACATTAGTGTATGCTAAGCTACTTTTTTCTGTTCCATATCTCCATTTTTTTTGTCCTTGCACCAGTACTACTTAAAATTATATAGCTTTTGAATAAGTCTTGATGGATGGTAATGTAAATCCTATTTTATTCTTCAGGATTGTTCTTGGTCATTTTGGTCTTTTGCATTTCTTATGAATTTTAAAATTAACTTCTCATTTCTGTAAAAAAAAAATCTTCAAGGATTTTATTTGCCATTACAATATAAAAATCAGTATTTTCAAGAAGTCTTCACCCATTTTTATTGTTATAGGATAGTGACCTGAAGCAATACTGGATGCCAGATAGCCAATGTAAAGAGTGCTATGACTGTAGTGAAAAATTCACAACCTTTAGGCGCAGACACCATTGCCGACTATGTGGGCAGATTTTCTGCAGTCGTTGCTGTAATCAAGAAATCCCTGGAAAATTTATGGGCTATACAGGTAAATGCATTTTATTGACAGTACTACAATTTTTAAAGGTCATAAGTATAAAATAATTATAATACAGGACCAACAATAAGCCAATTTTTATTTTGGGCCTTGTGTGTAAGGCGTGGGGATGCAATAGTGAGGGCGACAGCGCTTCACAGTCAAGTGATAAAGTAGATGGAAAGTTAAAAAATAACTAGAATAAAAGACAGTGTATCATAGATACTAGCAGAAAGCTCTAGGGATGTTAAAAGTTATCAGACAAGATCGTTAGAGTAGATTTCTAATTTATATTATTAAGAGAGTTCTTATTTTTAAAGTTTTTTCTTGACTTATATGACACTATGTTTTGGCAAATTGTATCTTACTCTTATTCTTCCATAAATAACATAGTCAAATTTTAGCAATACTGAAAATTCAAGTTATTTGTTGAAACAGAAGAAAGCTGACAATGGTGTGTGGATTTGCGCAGTGATTTGGAGTGGAAGGTGGACTGAAATTACTCAAGAAAATGCTCTTGACTTCTCTCATGTTATTTTTGTTATCGTATAGATTTTCCTTTTGCTTTCATTCACTTGGAAAAAAAAAAGAAACTAAAATTGCTACAGAGTTCATTATCTTTCATCCAGATTGACTAGAGCTTTTAAGAGATTTTCTTACCCCTAGTTTTTCCCTATCTTGAATTCATTTTTCATATTCAAGTCAGTATTTATAGAATGCCAATTGATCATGTCAGGTTATTTCCCTGCTTAGTACTCTTAGGATAAATACCTTTTCAGAGCTACCATTACCTTTAGGATAAAATCTGTCTTATACGGTTAGGATTGATTTCTTTCCTTTTTATTGAGGCACTTAACCACTGAGCTGGATCGCTGGTCTTTTTTTTTTTTTTAATTTTGAAAGAGGGACTTGCTGAATTGCTGAGGCTGGCCTTGAACTCGTGATCATCCTGCCTCAGCCTCCTGTGTCACTGGGATTTTAGGTGTGTGTTCCATGCCTGGCAGGCATTTTAGTCTCTTAGGACTACCATAACAAAGTACAGGCTGAGTGGCTTAGAACAATAGAAATTTATTGTCTTACAGTTCTGGAGGCCAGAAGCACAATAATAGAGGTTAAGGAATCAATGTATGGATTTTACCAGTTGCTGAATATGTCTATATCAATTATATATTCTAGAACTGATGAAATAACCACAGAATGGGCTTTGGGGACCCACTAAACTCACTGTCAGATGTACCTGAGCTAAAACTCCCATCAGTTGCCATGCCTCCCTAAGCCTCTGCTGTGACTGGTGAACAACAGTGATGTTTGAGTCCTTGGAATTAGTTTTAGTTTAGAGTTAGTGCTGGTAATCCCTGAAAAAGTTGACTGTTTCCTTGCTTTAATTGTATAGTCACAGTATTCAAAGGCCATAAATCCCTTTGGCCCCTGATACCTGAGGATCCAGTTATCCCAATTGCATTTGGTTTTCCTGGTTCAGTGGTAGCAGTAATTTCTTATCTAAAAAGAAAAGCAATAGCAGCCAGAGCTCTTCAGGGATTCTGAGTCTCCCCTCACAAATTTATGTTTCATGGTTGTGCTGAAAGGTATATCTTTCAGGGATAAGGGAGCAGGTCTTATATGGCAAATCCATTCTATTTTATGTGTGTGACCAAGTATGATTTTTTATGGACAAATCATAGAAAAAGGTTACTAATATCCATAGATAAATTCCTTAAGTCATATGTAAAGAGAGACTATTATTAAAAGTTTACTTTAGTTTTCTGTCAAATCAAACACTACTATCACAACTAGATTTTTTTATGCTTTCCAAGTGTTAGCACAATTAGCATTACTTTATAAATAATCAAATCATAACTAGGTCCCAGTGGTTGTGTCCACATCCAGATTATTCAGGTTATCAGGAAGAAAATCTTTTGTTTGCTTAAGCTTTTAGTTCCTGGTGATAGCTCCAAATACAACAGGTATGAGAAGCTTCTGCTTCCATAATTACGAGTGAGTATTTTGACCAAATAAACCCAGTAGCTGTTGAACAATGAATTGAGCTGTGCTCAGTTCCTCTGCAGGTTTAGCTATGTTAGCCAAACCAGTACATACCAATCCCTGTTTCATAATTGGCGTCAGGAAAAAAAACCCCAAAACCTGTTTTGGTTAATTGTAGAGGTACAAGGTCTAGGGTACTCCTCTGGTGATATCTTTCTTGCTAGCAGAGCCCAAAGGTCATGCAGAGCATCACATAATAAGAGAGAGGGAGTGTGGTTATGTATGTGCAAAATTGACTCATTCCTGTTTCCTAAGCTTATGTATTCCTTGCTCTGTAGTATATCAGGGAAGTTCAGGCATTTTATCTTCATTTTTAATATAAGCCACCTTTTAAAGATTCATATTTTAGCCAGTCAATTAAATAGACTTAAGAGCTTCTTTTAATTTCTCAAGCTGCAAGATTAAATCTGGAATCTCTACTTAGTGGACCCATATCAGTAAATTCAACTTGGGCCAATTTTCTATCCACTCTTATCCTATACCCTCAATAGCCATCTCACACATTCCTTGGGTTTTTGTCTATATTAATTGGAAAAGTCATGTGGTTCTTTGGGTATACCGCATACATCCTCATTGGTCTTACTTTGTACCTTACCTTTAAGACCTGGCAGGACTTGACTATGGGATGGAGGTACTAGGAATAGATCTTGAGGGGAATTAGAAGTGTCTTGCAAGGCACCTAACTCCAGGGAGGGCATTACAAATTCCTGAAGCAAAGCAGAGTTAATTTCAGATGACTTGGAAAGGCTTCTTCCGACAGGAGGTTCAGATTTGGGGGTTCAATATCCTTAGCTTCTTTTGGTTTTTCCCATATATCTTCATTCTAATTTTCAGGATCCCATTTCTTCCTAATCAGTGTCCTCACTTTATTAGCAGACATACTGCAAGATTGGTAATTGAAGTTATGGGTTTGTTATTTTTTTTTTAACAACTGAAATTTGTTCTCCCGTTTCTGCATTTCTGGGGGCCAAAAGCTTGGAGTCAAAGTGTTTGCAGTCTTGCTTCCTTCTGGAGGCTCCAAGGGAGAATTCATCCAGGCTTCTCTCCTATTTTCCGGTGGTTGCTGGCAGTTCTTCATATTCTTTGGCTTGTGAACAGATCCATCACTCCTGTCTCTGTCTTTGTTGGTTTGATAATTTTAGTTTTGAGAGCTGACTGGTTCAGGGAGATTTCCTTTAATAGTGTAAGAAACAAACCCGCTTTTGTAATGGTAAACTGTAGGTCTTTCAGGAAGGAAGTAATTTCACATCCTCACTGTAATTCTGCCTTGGTCAGTTAATGGTAATTATCCTAGTGCTTTGATTATCCTAGACTGGTATTCACTTTGTTGTTACTGTTTTCTGGGGTCCTGATTGAAGTGGATGCAGATCTATTTTTCTTAATAGTTTTAATAGATTTTATCTTTTAAATTGTGGTGACAGAAATTAGTATGTCAACAACTGACATTTTATTTGGATTAAGATACATGTACAGTTTAATAAAATTAAGTATTATATAATAGTAGTTTTAAAGTAAAATAGAGGTATTATTATACTTGGTGAAATTATGGCAAAAGCAATACAGTGAACTTTTAGAAATCTTTTCTGTCACTTCAGATTTTTAGTAGTAGTGGTAATAAATAAGGTAGAATTGTTAAATTACATGTAAAGTTAAATATAGTCTTGTGTTGCTTAATGATGGGTAAGTTCTGAGAAGTGCATTACTTAGGTGAGTTTGTCTTTGTGTGAACATTATGGAATATACTTAAACCAACCTGGATGGTGCTGGTTAATAGATCCCTATGGCCCTTTTTTTTGGTAGGGTGGATTGGGTTTTTAGGGTCTTGCAGTTGCCCAGGCTGGTTTTGAACTTCTGGCCTCAGGTGTTCCTTCTATCTGAGCCTTCTGAGTATTAACATAGCTTCTTGAACAATTGAGAGATTACTACTGATCCAACATGGTATACTGTTTTATGGTAAATTTTTTTATAAGTAAAAGGTTGTTCATTCTAAAATAATGATAAAAAGTGTAGAATCATAATGACGTAAGTCAGTGACATAGTCATTTATCATCATTATCAACTTTTATGTACTATATATGTAATTGTATGTTCTATGCTTTTATAAGATCTACAGAGTAGTAGATTTATTTATAACAGCATCACAAACATTAGAAATGTGTTGCCCTACAACATTATGATGGCTACAACATCACCAGGTGATAAGAATTTTTCAAGGGCCAGAGCTACAGATAAGTGGTAGTATTCTTGCCTCAGAAGTGTGAGGCCCTGGGTTTGATCTGCAGCACTGCAGGTGGGCTCCATTATGTTACAATTATTGTATTATGTGATCTTGTTAACCAAAACAATATGTGGCATATGACTATTTCACCTCCATTTTTAATACACCAAATTGTTACGGAATCACACAAAACAATGTTTTAGAAAAACAAGGTAGAAATTAACACTTATTTTTGGGCAGGACTACATCCTTAAAAAAAAAAAAAAATTTAGAAGTGTTGTAATCTTGTTTTTCTCCCAATTACATTTCATTTCTATTTTAACTTTTCATTCTAAGAATTTCGGCAAAGTTTTTCTCAATATATCATATTGTGTTTAGGCCATTTTCTTAGTTTATTTCAAAATTGTGTACCCTTCTAGAGGCCACTCTTCAGGGCTTCATAATAGAAACTTTAATTTCCTCGCTTGTTGCCTAGGGAAATTGTGTTGTTTACATTTACATTGGTTTATTTACTGTATTGAAATTTTTTCTGCTTGAAATTCCTACCTTTGATAGATCCCTTATTTCATTTTTACAATTTTGAAAAGATATCTTACAAACAGAGTTTTCCAGTATTATTGGGTCAGATTTTCTTACCTTGTTATAAATATTTGAAGTAATTTGGACACTTGGATAAATTATAGTGAAGATTCTTAAAATACTTAACAGAGCCAGCTGAAGTATTTTACTTCTTTAAAAAATTTGGGAGGCTGGGATTGTGGCTCAGCGGTAGAGGGCTCGGCTTGCACGGGCAGGACCCGGGTTTGATCCTCAGCACCCCATAAAAAAATAAAGGCATTGTGTTGTATCCATCTACACCTAAAAAATAACTATTTAAAAAAATTTTTTTTAGGGGTAGTCTTTTAAGACTTGAAGACATTTCCCTGTTATTAGATTATTTGTTAACCCAAGGATTTAAAATATTTTAAATAATATAGTATTGCTATTTTTTACTCATTTTCCTTTTCTCTCTCTCTCTCTCTCTCTCTCTCTCTTTTTTTTTTTCCTCCCAGGAGACCTCCGAGCTTGCACCTATTGTAGAAAAATAGCCTTAAGTTACGCTCATTCCACAGACAGTAATTCCATTGGGGAAGATTTGAATGCTCTTTCAGATTCTGCTTGCTCTGTGTCTGTACTTGATCCCAGTGAACCCCGAACACCTGTTGGGAGTAGAAAAGCCAGCCGTAACATATTCTTAGAGGATGATTTGGCCTGGCAAAGGTACTGGCACTTGAATATAATTTTATTTAAACTTGAGAAATACTAAGTTTCTTGACTTATAAGTGCTTTTGGTTGACTTTTATTCTTTGAATTGTTTCAAATTCATCATTTTCTCCTTTCTCCTTGGTTCACCTCCAGCAGGATCATAGATATTTATGGGTAGTGAGGTTATTGACCAATTAGAGTATAATCTCCTTAAGACGAGAGACTATATCTTTATTGTTCACTCACTGTTTTACTGTTGGCACCAAGAATAGCACATGGCATGTATATAAACTTCATGATATTTGATGAATAGGCAACAGAAGTCACTGAGATTAATAATTCCTAATGAAGTCTTTTTATGGATAATACTCATGAGATTTGTATTCATATTTCTAAATGAAATTAGATTTTTTTCCTTCCAAAGGTACATTTCCTGTATTTCTGCAGGTCTAAATGGATTGGTAGTAGGGGAAGTTACTTGGAAGTTACTTAGAATTGTTTGAATTAGTGTCCTAGGTTCATCAGTTTCTGATTGCTTTCTCTAGCAACATAATTTTCTTAAGCATAATACCAAATCTGACCATATCAAAGAGCTTGGAGTTTTAACCAACATTTTTCTGATAAGATATTTTCTCAGTTACATCTTAAGGAAGTGAGGAATTTTACTGTACATTATTTTTAAACAAATAAAAAAATGAACCAATTACCACTATAGTTGAACATGTATGAATCTTAGGGACATAATATAAAATGGAAAAGATGTGTCATATAATCATACATCCACAAACCTTTCATTTATGTAAACTTCAGAAGTATACAAAATAAATCATGGTGGGAACATAGGTACTTTGGAATCAGTAATAGTGTTCTTTTTTCTTAAATTACTTGATGAATCTTTTGATGTTTGTAGTATCATGATTCTTTATCTCTTACATACCTATTATAAATTTAAAAAATTGATTCTATATTTAATTATATAGTACAAAGTATAGAAAGTCTTCAATTCTTGCTTATTTTAATTAGTAATATCTTTTAATTGTGTATGATCTGGCTATATGAGCCCCTAATTGGCAGGTACAGTTTAATAAAACAAATTTTATAAAACAAACCAGGTATGATAGCTTCCTGAGAGGTGTTTGATAGATGTCAAAGGTAGAATAATAGTTTTAGACTTTGTGCTAATTATTTAATATTCATTCTCTTTTATTCATTATACCTCTTTGGTAGGCACTATTTTTTCCTTTTGACAGATGCAGATGCTGAAGTTCAGAAAGATTAAATAATGAATTTGGTCACACAGCTAGTAAGAGGTAGAACCTGCTCTTAGACCTAGATTTACTTCTTATTTTGCTATTCCAGTGGGCTGTGGGGACGGAGAGTAAAGTTTTGGAACTCATATTTCCCAAATCATTTCCATCTTATATATATGTGATTTGGGAAGTTATCATGTAAGTCACTGATCCAACCAATTTCATTATTTTATTGTTATTTTGGGGGGTGTACTTGGGATTGAACTCAGGGGCACATGGCCACTGAATCACATCCTCAGCCCTATTTTTATATTTTATTTAGAGGCAGGATTGCACTAAATTGCTTAGCTTCTCGCTATTGCTGAGGCTGGCTTTGAACTCAAAGTCCTCTTGTCTCAGCCTCCTGAGTTGCTGGGATTACCGGCATGTACCACCGTGTTTGGCTATTGGTGTTCTTAATGTTTGGTATACTTAAAAAACTTTATCATTCTTTTGACATTTGATATGATAATCACACACAGTTTTCACCTTAATCCAAGCAAGCGCAAAAGTGACCCATAATCCCCCAATTTCAGGGGAAAAGATTTAATTTGCTTTTAAATGTTAAAGCATCTCATTGGAATTGGGTTTGCCTTTTACTGTTCCAAGTGATCTCAATATTTTCCTATTTTCTTTATAGTTTGATTCATCCAGACTCCTCCAACACTGCTCTTTCAACAAGACTTGTATCTGTTCAGGAGGATGCTGGGAAATCCCCCGCTCGAAATAGGTAAATGCTAAATGGAAACACTGTATTCTGTGTCTGTTTTTTATTTCCTGTCATGGTAATAACAACAAGCATTAAAAAAGGTGATTGCTTGTTATAATCCCAGTTCTAAAAGCTGAATTAAACTATCATTTTCTTTTTGTTGGTCAGCTCTTGCTTTCATTCTTTGAGTAGCTCTTTCCAGTATTCATCAATGGCTTAAGATATTGGGACCTACACCATCCTCTGTCTTCTAGTTTAGTAAAAAGACCTGAAGGATGTGAGAGAATGATGTGAGAGAATGAAACCTTGTGGACCTTTTGTATGAGTGTACCAAGAAAACAAGAATGACAAGTTCCCAGCAACTAATAAGAAACAATACTGTGAGTCTGAAGTAGATCAGTCTTACAGTTAATTGTCAGGACTTTTACTCTGAATGAGATGGGGAGAGTGTTTTTTTCTTGAATTTTTAATTGTTTTGAAAAACTTTTAAACTTGCAGAAGATTTGCAAGAATAAGAAAATAAGTATCCATATATTCATTAAGATTTACTTATTTATGTTTTTGCCTATTCTGTCATTTTACACATGCACATACATTTTTTTCCTGAACCATTTGAGAGTATGTTTCACACATTGTTATCTTTAATTTCTTTAGTTCATCAGATTTATTTTACACGGTAGTTTTAGGCTGATAATAAAATTGAGGAGAAAATACAGAGGCCCTTTTCCATTGTTCTCCATATGCTCAACCCTTCACTACTGTGAATATCTGGGACCATGGTGGTATATTTATTATAGTATATTTATTATAGAACCTACACTGACACATTATCATCCAAAGTCTGTAGTTTCCATTAAGGTCTACTCTTGGTATTGTAGGTTGTATGGATTTGGACAAATGCAAAATGACATGTTTCTACCAATGTAGTATACAGAGTAGTAGTTTCACTGCCTTAAAAATCTGCTGTGTTTTGTCTGTTCATCCCTCCCTCTAACCCATGATAATCACTGATTTTTTTTAATTGTCTCCATAGTTTTCCTTTTACCAGAATTATGTACACAAAATGTATGTAGATTTTTAAGATTGGCTTCTTTCACTTGGTAATGGGCATTAAAGTTTTCACTATATCTTTTATGACTTGATATTTTTAGTGCAGAATGATGTTCCATTGTCCAGTTGTACAGTATCTGTTTACCTACTGAAGGGCATCTTGATTGCTTCCAAGTTTTAGCAATTGAAAGAGTAAGATTACTATAAATACCTGTGTACAAGTAATTTTCACTTTATTCAGATAAATAACAAGGAGCATGATTGCTTAATCATTTGGTAAGAACATGATTAATTTTTGTAAGATATTTTCGAAGTGTTCTCCAAAGTGTCTATATCATTTTTCATTCCTACCAGTAATGAAATGAGAGTTTCTCTTGCTCCGCATGATACCAGCATTGGTGTTTTCAGTGTTTTGGATTTGGGCCAATGTTATAGATGTATATTGGTATCTCATTATTGTTTTAATTTGCCATTTCTTAATGACATACGATGTTGAACATATTTTTTATCTGCCTTTTTGTGGTTTGTATATCTTCTTTGGTGAGATGTCAAAATCTTTTGCCCATCTGTAATCAGTTTGTTTATTTTCTCATCGTTGAGTTTTAAAAAATTTTGTTTTATTTATTTTTTTTAAATACAGCAAAAAACTTTATTGGTTTTTAATTCTCATTGTTATTTAAAAAAAATTTTTTTTTTTTTTTTTGGCATTACTCACATTGAACATTGACTCCTGAGGTGCCTTCCTGCTGAGTTACATTATCAGCCTCCATGCCCACTGGTTTTCCATTCTTTATTTTGAGACAGTGTCACTAACGTGTGATCCTCCTACCTCAGCCTCCTGTGTTGGTGGAATTAGAGACATGTACTACCACACCTAGCATGTTGTTGTGTTTTAGATAATAGTCCTTTATCAGACGTGTCTTTTGCAAATATTCTCTCCCAGTGTATGGCTTGTCTTTTCATTTTCTTGACATTGTCTTTTGCAGAGCAGAAGAATTTAATGAAGTCCAGATGATCAATTATTTCTTTCATGCAGTGTGACTTTAGTGTCATATTTTTAAACTCATTATCATATCCAGGATCATCTAGATTTTCTCTTATGTTATTTTCTAGGAGTTTTGCCTTTTACAATTATGTCTATGATCCATTTTGAGTTAATTTGTGAAGGATATCAGTACTTTTCTAGATTTATTTATTTTTTTAATATGTGGATGGACAGTTGAGTTTTCAGATTGAAAACTTACTTGAAAAGATTAATTGCTTCTTTGTATTACTTTTATTCTTTTGTCAGAGGTCAGTTGAAAATTTATGTGAGTCTATTCCTGGGCTCTTTTTTGTTTTGTTGACCTATTTGGCTATTCTTTTACCAATACCATTGTCTTGAATATTGTGACTTTATAGTAAATCTTAAAGTCAGGTTGTATCAGTTCCCCAACTTTTTCTCCTTTTATAGTGTGTTGACTATTTGGGGTGTTTTGCTGCCTCTTATATTCTTTAGAGTTACTTTTTTGATGTCTACAAAGTGACTTGCTGGTTTTTGATTGGTATTGCAATGAATCAGATCAAGTTTGGAGAAACTGACATCTTGACAATATTGAGTTTTCCTATTCATGAAATATCTATTTATTCTTTAATTTATTTTATTCATGTGTTGTAGTTTTCCTCATTTAGATCTCATACAAGTTTTGTTAAACAGTCTTGCACTGATAATTCCAACATTTGTGCCATACCTAATTTTTTCTCATATTTGTTCTATATCTCCAAACTGGTTTTTTTTTTTTTTTTTTGCCTTTTAGAATGCCTTCTGGGTTGGTAACTAGACATGATGTAGTAGGTGAAAGAAACTGCAGTAAATAGGTCTTTCTTTAGTCATGTAATGATAAGGCATGGATGAGGGGAAGTATCTTCAGACTCCTTTGGTTAAGTCTCAGTTTTTTGGTGAGCCTGTGCCATGGGACTATAAACTTTTTAAGTACTTCCCTATCCCTCTGTCCTTGTCCCCCCTCCTTTGCCCTCCTTAGGTGGGACAGGATGGTTGGAAGGGGCTAGAGTTGTGTGTTTCTCTTCCCCCACATGGATGGTTTAGAGGGGGCTGGTATTGGGTATTTCTCTTCCCCTGGGGAGGGGGGAGTGTTTAGCTCTGCTATTTTACTAGGTTAGGCTCTAATAAAATAGTTTCTTCTCGGGGAAGGCCGTATTAAAAAGATCTGGCATATTCAAAATTGTATTTTTTTCCTTCCTGCTGGTGGGGAGCTGGAGGGCCTTTTTCTTTGACATTCACCACGAGGACCTGGTAGCACTCCTGAAAATGAAACTCACAAATACATGCCCCACTCCCCAATACTTGGCCCACCTAGAGTTTTCAGGCTTATTCACAGTGAGCTGTCTGTAATTTGTCAATTATAGTTCAGGTTTTTCTACCTAAAATGAGTTGTTTTTCAGGGAGGTTTCTACTTGTGAGTTTCTGCTCCAGTAAATTGTTATTCTCTGTACATACCTGTCTCATTCTTATGATTGGAGTAGCAGTTTGTCCTGTGATCTCATTTGTCTGACAGATCTATGAAGAATTGCTGACTTTTTAGTTTTTTTAGCTTTTTGGTTGTTGGGACAGAGTAAAAATTTCTAAGATTCTTACATGTCAGGCCAGAAACAGGAAGTCTTATTTTTTACTTATTAATATTTAAGTGTGTTCCCTTAGAACAAAAAATTAAGGTCCCTTACATAATCATGTATAAATTCCGGAAATTATAACGGTAAGAAATTTTTGTCATCTGATGTGTTGTATGTATCATACTCTGTTTTTATCAATGTTCCTAATAATGATCTTTGTATACATTTTGAGTATAGACATAATGACATTTGCTAGTCAATTGAATGTAGGCCACAACAGGAAAAGAATTCAAAGATGACTCAGGTTTTTGACTTGAGCAATTGCAATCGACATTGATTGAGATGGAGGAAGACAGGGAGTAACAGTTTGATTTTATTTATTTATTTTGGCACTGGGGATTGAACCCAGGGGTGCTTTACCACTGAACTACATTCCTAGCCCTTTTTATTTTGAGACATGGTCTCACTAAATTGCTGAGGCTGACCTTGGACTTGTGATCTTTCTGCCTTAACCTCTGAAGTTGCTGGAATTATAGGCATGTGCCACAATGCCTGACTAACAGTTCTGACTAACAGGTGTCAAGCTGAATTAGACACCTTCTAGAGATCCAAGGAAGATGTCAAATAGGCAGTTGGATATATGAATCCAGAATTTAGGGAAGAGGTACAGGCTGGAAATATAAACTTGGGTGTCATTATTATGTGAATGGTATTTAAGGTTATAAACCTGGATGGGGATCGTCAGCAGAGTGAGTATGAAAAGAAGAGATAGGACCAAGGACTGAGATTGGGGAAGTGAAGAGGACCCAATAAAGAAGGAGATGGAGAGGCCAGTGAGGCGAGAGGAAAACCAGGCCAGGTGTGTTTGCCTTACTAGACAGGTGAAGAGAGGTTTTCAAGGAGTTAAAATGCTGAAATGTTAAGTAAGATGAGTTAAAGCATACTAGGTAATTTCAGTGGGTTGGTTGGGGTTTAAAATAGGATGGAGGAATAATTGGAAATGGGAGTTTTGCTATAAAGAGAAGGAAGGAAATATAGCAGAGGGATGTGGAAAGTTTTTAAAAAATAAGATAAATTGTAGTATTCCTGTGGGCATGTACTCAAAGAGATAGCTGTGTTTACAATATATCTTCATGTGTTTTGAAGTAATTCTAATATTGATGAAGGTCTTTAGAAGAGATGAAATTTATTCAATGAGTGGCAGCCCTTATGCTTATAATTTTCATCAGCATTCTTGCCACTAGCATATTCATTAGCGCTTTTGACAACAAAATTAACCAATTTGCTTTTTTCTTACTGCCACTGTAATAGCATACATGCAGGATGGTTAGAATATTAGACAAAGCAGAATGCATGAACTAATGCTCCAACTGGAAAACAGATTTTAATTGAGTAAGACATAGTGGCAATCTAAAAGAATATGCCAAGAAATTAATAGCTGATTATTTTTTAAAATATTGCTTAAAGGTTATTTGATATATTAATCATTAATAGTGACTTTCTGCTAAATCTCTGAATAATTTCTTAAAATTATTTAAAAATATTTTTAAATCTTTATATTGGAAAGAAGATGGTTTTCATTTGAGACCTAGTTTCTTTTTTTGGTGTGGGGGGGTACCAGGGATTGAACTCATGGGCACTCAACCACTAAGTCACATTCCCAGGCCTATTTTTTGTATTTTATTTGGAGACAGGATCTACACTGAGTTGTTTAGGACCTCACTTTTTGCTGAGGCTGGCTTTGAACTCACGATCCTCCTATCTCAGCCTCCTGAGCTGCTGGGATTACAGGAGTGTACCACTGTACCCGGCTGAAACCTAATTTTGAATGACAGCCCTCATGCTTATTAGCTGAGTTGCCCTAAAATTAACTAAAGCTCTGATTCTGGCTTTCATTATCTATAACATGGAACTATAAATACCTACTCTACAGAATACAGTGAGGATTAAATAAGGGGTGTGTGTGTGTGTGTTGCCCTAATGAATGGGTTACGTAGTATCTAACAGAGAGATGCTTCTGCCTTTTATCCTTTGTTTGGAAGCTAAAATTTGGTTTCATTTTTCCTAGGTAGAAGCAAAGTAAATTTTTAGCTACATAATTTTTTTTTTTTTAAATAGCTTGCTTGATGCTGTTGATAATACACTTATAAATCATTTAAGGGTATGTATAAGTACTTTTGTCATTAGAAGAAACAAATATTCACTAGTTTTTTTAACTGATGAAATGAAAATTTAATAATAATTGGGGACAATATTTTAAATGTAGGTCTGCTAATGAGAAAAGAGGAATTCTTTTTTTTGAACATAACATTTCACATAGTTGGGGTTCAGAATTGGTGTTCCCTGAGCTGTACAAAAACAGGATGGATTTGACCTCTGAACCATAGTTTTTGCTTCCTGATTTGTAATATTATTTCTACATTTAGTTACCATTTTTTATATTTCTCTATAAAACCCCCTAATTTTTAATATTTTTAACAAGTGTTTATGTCTACTTCCTTTGAAATATTACTGATATATAACTATATAATTATTTTTCTGTAATATTTCCATAATTACTTTCTACTTTCTTTTAAACTTACTTCTAAATGATTTTAGACTCACATAGAAATTACACAAATAGTACAATTTCTGAGTATCCTTCACCTAGTTTTTCCCAATAATGACATTGTACATAATCATCATAACTACTTTTAAAAGTGCCTTTGAGAGCTTGTTTGGAGGTTCTAGGAGGGCAATGCAGCTACTAATATACCCTTGACTGAAGAACAGTCCTCCACTATTGGAGAAGGTCATCCTCTTCAATTGAGCATACAGTGGGGAGGACACACAGAAATGGTGAGCGAGTAAGGGGCCACCCACCTAGGCAGCCAAATCAGCTGAATCAGCTCTGGCAATCAATGGGCTAACAGATGTCACAGCTAGATTGTCCTCACACCCATAAATGAGATGGCATCAAACTAAAAAGCTTCTTCACAGCAAAGGAAACAATCAAGAGCATGAAGAGAGAGCATATAGAATGGGAGAAAATCTTTGTCACCTGCACCTCAGATAGGGTGTTAATTTCCAGGATATACAAAGAATTCAAAAAAACTTAATACCAAAAAATCAAATAACCCAATTAATAAATGGGCAAAAAACTGAATAGACATTTCACAGAAGAAATATGAATGGTCAACAAATATATGAAAAAAATGTTTAACATCTCTAGCACATTAAAACTACATTGAGATTTTATCTCACTCCAGGAAGAATGGCAGTTATCAAGAATTCAAGTAACAATGAATGTTGACAAGGGTGTGGGAAAAGGATATACTCACACATTGATGGTGGGACTACAAATTGGTGCACACACTCTGGAAAGCAGTGTGAAGATTCCTCAGAAATGGAACCATCATTTGACCCAGTTATTCCACTCCTTGGTTTATACCCAGAGGACTTAAAATCAGCATACTATAGTGACGCAGCTACATTAATGTTTATAGAAGCACAGTTCACAATAGCTAAGTTATGGAGCCGACCTGTGTGCCTTTCAACGGATGAATGGATAAAGAAAATATACATGTACATAATGGAATATTACTCAGCCATAAAGAAGAATGACTTTATGACATTTGCCAGTAAATGGATTCATCTGGTCACTATCATGCTAATTGAAATAACCCATTCCCCAAAACCAAAGGTCTTTGATATGTGGACGATAAGCCACAACAGGGAGAGAGTAGGGGGAGAATAGAATTTCATTGGATTAGACAAAGGGGAATGAAGGATAGGAAAAAGAAAGACAGTGGAATGAATCTGACATAACTTTATTGTATACATATATGACCATACCACAGTGAATCTCACATCATTTACGTCCATAAGAATGGAGTCCTAATTAGAACAAGATATATTCCATGCTTGTATAATTATATCAATATAATTTCTACTATCTTATATACATAACTAAAAAGAATCAATAAAAAAATAAAATTGCCCTTAACATTGGCAAGTAAGCATTTATTTAAATATGAATGTTTATTATATTCTATTTATAGATGAATTTACAACTGCTATTTTACTTTTTGTTTGTTTGTTTGTTTCCAGATCAGCCAGTATTACTAACCTGTCATTGGATCGATCTGGTTCTCCTATGGTACCTTCATATGAGACATCTGTCAGTCCCCAGGCTAACCGAACATATGTTAGGACAGAGACCACTGAGGATGAACGCAAAATTCTTCTGGTACTAATACACTGTCTAGTTTTGATCATAAGGATGTCTATTTCATTGATTTTTTTTTTTTTTAAAGAAACATAAATGAAATAGCATATCAGTTAAACAGAAATGATTAGCTTAACTTTTTACTCAGCTCACCAGAGAAACTGGTCAGTATTCTTTCTCTACTTATTGCATTAATATTTTTTTTTACCCCTTTCTTCTGGCAAGATCAGAATTCAGTTTCCTACATAATATAAGAGAGCTTAATTCTCAGGTTCCAGCTTGCTGTTTAAAATTTGAAGCATGTTTTTTTTTTTTTTTAACTTTTTTTTTTAGAGAGAGAATTTTTTTTAATATTTATTTTTCAGTTTTCGGTGGACACAACATCTTTTATTTTATTTTTATATGGTGCTGAGGATTGAACCCAGCGCCCTGCACATGCCAGGCTAGCACGTTACCGCTTGAGCCACATCCTCAGCCCCCCGAAACAAGTTTCTTATACACATGGAGAAGCCTTTGAGACAGTTTATTCAGTTTATGTGAGATAATATTTAGTTTCTTCCATTTGCTTATATATAAAATCATGTGTTCAATCCACAGAGTGATTCAAAGAAATGAAAGATATGGCTTCTATCCTCAACTTTTAATTCAGGAGGTAGAAATGGTAAAATAAATACATATATGTCTTAATACTAAAAAAAAGAGTGTCATGAATGATATAAAGTTTAAAAAATTGATCATTAATTAGGGTGTCAGAAAGGTATTGAGCTTTATGTTTTGAAGGACGGAATGGATTTGGATAAGTAGTAAAGAAAGTGAATCTTATATATAGATGTAAGGAAAGGTATAGAGATAAGAATAAGCATGGCATTTCCATGGAATAAAGTAGGATTTATTAATTGGGAGAAAATTTAAGTTGGAGAGTGTGGGCATTGAGAATGGAGTTATTTGGGACTACCCAGTGAAAGGCAATGAATTTGGTCACTCAAGTTTAGATTTGAACCTGTAGTTGCTGAGCAGTGGATAAAGTTATTATTTATTTTTTTTTTTTGGAAGATTTATCTAGCAGTTGGGTGGTGCTGAAAAGGGTGGAATGAATATGGTGGAATGAAGGCTACCAGGAACAGTTACCTTAGATTTTTGTGATTTGCCTGTTGTCACCATCTTCTACCGTTATCCAGTTTCCAAAAAAGAAGAATATATTTTGTACTTAACTAAGAGATGGATAATATGTGCCATTGATCCAAAAATATAGTACTTGGGATCATTGATTTTTAAGAGAAAAGTCATGCTTGGAATTAGATGAACTGAGTTCAAGTTGTTCCTCATGTATGCGTCATTTATATTAAATCATATAAATTAGTTGCTCTAAAGAAATGCAAATCAAAGTTCCTTTTATGAATGTGAAAATCACAGGAAAGCATCTGTACAGGTAAATAGCATTCTTATGAGTAACACTTGCTCTCAATGTATTGCAGGACAGTGTTCAATTAAAGGACCTGTGGAAAAAAATCTGCCATCACAGTAGTGGAATGGAGTTTCAGGATCACCGGTACTGGCTGAGAACCCATCCCAATTGCATTGTAGGAAAGGAATTGGTTAACTGGCTAATCCGAAATGGACATATTGCTACCAGGTATTGTGATCTTAAGAAAGAGGTTTGATATTATTTGTTAATTTATTTTAAATGAGGACACATATTTGAAGATATAGGGATAACATTTCTTTGTAGATTCCCTTTTTTTAATGTATTTGATGGTTTGGGGGAACTAATTAGTCAACCTTCCTTCCATCTGGTTTTCACCAGTAGAGAATAGTTGGAAGGAGCCAAATATGGGGTAGGGGGTCAAAGTTTATCTTATTAAAAGTAGAAGCATGTGGTATTTCCTCAAACTTAGAACTCTTTAGTAAAGCAAGATTGGAGAACATAGCTAGATTCTAAGGTTAAAAGATTCTTCTGTTACTGTTCTCCAATCTAGACATTACAGTCTGTGTTGAGAATTGGATTATAAGCCATGTCTGGATGATCACAAATCAAAAGAATAACAGAAAGGGCCTAAAACCTTTCAAACTAACAAACACATTCCCGTAGGTTTTACAACTGCTCAGGTGAGCTGCTTCTCCTCTTACGAGAAGAAACAAATGTTTAAATAAATAAAGAGAGAAATAACTTTAAACAGGGAAGAACTGGATTCCAATTTTTTGCTATATCTCTTTAGTTTTGTGCCTTTAGTAAAATTATTCAATCTTTTTGTGACTTGGGCCCTTTAGTTCCAACATGGGAGAAATATTTTGGTCCTGTGAATAAACTTTGGGAAAGAAATAAATGTTGACTGTAAGTGCTTTATAAACTGAAATGCCCCATAATAAAATGTGTTGAGTATGTTTCTTTCATACACAGATACACACATACATACATTTTATATCTATATCTGTAATATTTACTGTTTTTTCATCAAGACTGTAAGTTCTTTGTAGGAGGTATGCTGTTTTTAGCATGTTTTTACTCTTCCATTAAGGAGAGGGGTGTGTGCATGCATTGAGTATTTCCTGTAATTAAAATAAGGTTTTTAGGACTGCCTTACCATAGGTTCTCATCCTTTACTATGGTATCTAGAGGAATTTTTTAATTTGCATTCCATCTCCCCAGTCTTTTGTTTTATTCCTTATCTGTCCAAGGATAATTTGAAATTCGAACTCTGAACTGGAAAAAAAAAAAGATTATGTCTTATACTATAAAATTATTCTGACTGACTTTTAAAATATTTCATGTTTCTTGCTCTTAATTCAGGGCACAAGCTATAGCAATTGGACAAGCAATGGTTGATGGACGTTGGCTGGATTGTGTTAGTCATCATGACCAGCTTTTCAGGGATGAGTATGCACTCTACAGACCACTGCAGGTAATCTTCATTTTTTACTCCTAATGAGAATGTAACAAGCTTGTTTTGAAGTCTTTCTTCATCAGTGAGAATAAAAAGTAATTGAATTAACCAAAGAAACTTTTTTTCTAATAGATTTTCCTTGCTGTTTAAGGAAAGTTACAACTTTTTTTTTTTTTTTTTTGTACTGAGCTATACCACTAGTCCCAATGCTGTTTTTTCCTTTTTAAATATCTTTTTTTTTTTTTTTAAATAAGGTAATAATGATGAAAACCTGCTATTAGGATTAAATACTTTATTTGGTGTGGTTTTGCTTAAACTTGGCTTAGTTTTATAGTTAACTTATAGTTTATTTGTCATTTAATAGCTTTCAGTTTTACTGTTTGTTTTTAGAACTAAAAGTTGCATGTATAACAAAATGATTGAAAAATGGAAAGTAAATAGAAACAGATTTTGACTCTTTAGTACTATTAAACTGTGCACTGATGATAAAATAATCTTTTTCTAACTCAAGGGAAATGAAAATTACTTAAAGATAGAAAATTTAAAAAATATTTATATAACCATATATGTATATTTATATATATAAAGTACATACACACACTAAATATATATGTTGTGTGTGTGTATGTTTACTAAATAACTTTTTAAAAATTTTTTTTAGGTATTAGTGATTAAACGCATGTCCTCACCCCTGCCAGGCAAGTGTTCTACTATTGAGGCACATCCCTAGCACCTAAAATGAGAAACTCAGTAGTTAGAAATGACCCTGAAGACTGGTGTATATTTGTTAAAGTATGACAGTTATTTTTTCAGGATGTGACCCAGAGTTTGTTCAGGGTTAGACTAGATGCTGTGTAGTCTTTTCTGATAACTAAAGGATGACATAAAACCCTGTAAAATTTATGTCAAAGAAATATTTTGTTTGTAACATGCTAACCTAAGACTTCTAGTTAATTAAAATTACAGTTTTAACAATGGAATTGCCTGTATGATAATATTTTATAGCTTAGTTCTTGTTAATTTGTTTATTTTTCTAAATAAATTTACTCAGTTGTTATGTTTATAAAAATATTGGGTACAATTTATTTGTTGTGTGATACCCCCAACATCTTGACATTGAGGGTCAGTTGCTTGGATCCTGTCTTGATACTTTCAGAGTACAGAATTTTCTGAGACACCTTCTCCGGACAGTGACTCCGTGAACTCTGTGGAGGGACACTCTGAGCCATCCTGGTTTAAAGACATAAAGTTTGATGACAGCGACACAGAACAGATAGCTGAAGAAGGTGACGATAATTTGGCTAGTGAGTTTTACTTTCTAACATTTTAGTTTTTATGGATCATTATGTATGTATGAAAAAATGAGTGCCTTATTTATTTTGTTGAAAAAAAAATCTGCTTTAAAATTTATGGCTTCAACCGGATGTAAACATCTAGTAGCAATCCTTGTCTTAGATACAGTATTTTCTTGAGATACTAACTTGTTAGGCAACTGATGTTTTCAGATTTTACCGTAGTCTATAGTTTGCAGCAGCTTAAAAATAACTCTGAGCAAATAATATCACAGCAGATAACTTTCTCACCTCTTCCTTATGATATCAGACTTTCTTTCTGCAGAACCTCCAATATACTTATTCATTTTAAAAATTGATTTTATATTTAATTTTGTTCAAATTTTATTAAGTCTACACAGAAGTACATGAAAATACTGTATCCATTTTGGTATTGCACATTGGGCTTGTATATTAAAAAAACATTTTTCTCCTTTCCTCCAATACCCTGATAAAACCCATTTTTACTCCCCTCCTCTCCCTATATTTCTTTCCCCTCCCCGACACTAAAAGATTCTGCCAGTCCTAGCAAGCGCACCTCAGTCAGCAGTTTCCAGTCCACAGTGGACAGTGACTCAGCCGCGTCTATCAGCCTGAACGTGGAGCTGGACAACGTGAACTTCCATATCAAGAAGCCCTCCAAGTACCCACATGTGCCCCCTCACCCTGCTGACCAAAAAGGTAGGAGGTAGTCACCATCTGGAATCCAAATAGGCTGGAGAGCTGGGCTCTCATGCCAGCTTGTCCTTCTGGCTTCCTCTGTTCCAGTATGGCTGAGGGGATGTGATGTGGGTTTTGTTTCACCCTTTCTCATTTTCCCCACACCTCCTCCCTACACCATTTTGGTTGGTTCTTTTTGTTTCCTGTTTTCTCCCTCAGTATCACCATGCCCAGTTTAAAGCTTGTAGTCTTTTAAAAGGACCTACATCTGACTGCTCTTCCCATAATGTGCAACTTCCAAGGTGGCATTTCTTTGCATTTATAACATGGATGTTCTGCTCTATTCTTTTCTCTTTCTTTGTTTAACATTTTAAAGCCTATTCACCTATGCTATTTTATAATAATATATTTATTTAAACCTGTTCAGATGATTGAATTAGATTGGGGGAAATTATTCACACATTTAAAACATCTTTCTACTGGAGTTTAAAAGGCCTATTATACATATAGTATATTTACTAAAAAATTCTTCTCTAATAAAAAGTGAATTAATTTGTTATTTTTAGTTATGCTGATATTAGTCTACTTATTTAATAATAATAATAATAATAATAATGGCCATATCCAAATTGCATTTGGTGTAAAAGGAAAAGTTAGATAAATTATTTCTAAAATCTAAGATAGCAATACATAAAAAGTAAAATGCCTTTAAAAAAAATGGATGGTGAGATTTACATTATTGGATATAATTAAAACCAATTTAAATTATAATCCTAACATGGCATTATGTAAAAGTACATAAATGAAAAAAAAATGAATGAGTAAATGGATAATTATGGGAGTTCATTATGTCATAATAACTGAAAAGTCATTATTATAAAGTATTTTATTGTATGATTTTACCTGAAGTTTGAATTTTAAACATTTAGTTTTCTCAGGTCAGATTGTCTGTGAACTTAGATCTGGACTGCTTTCCTAATTCTTTGTTCCTCTCTGTTTTGAGCTTAAAAAAAAAAAAAAAAGTAACAAATGGGAACATTTTGAACTTAAATATCTATATTAAAATAATTGGAAAGAAATTTACATTTCTAAACCAAATTTCTCTTAATTGTCAATGTAAGTTATTATCAAGATGTGGTAGAATGTCTTTAAGAGTTAAAATAATAAGATGTATTTTATTTAAAAAAGAAATTTAGAGAGTGTGGGATAGGAGAAGATTTGACTAGCAAGTAGCATAAGTAAGGTATACATCTTTATGGAAACCCTCAAAACAGAAATTGGATGAATGATGGAGAAAATGTGGGTGTGTATGAAAGGACAGTGAAGCAGACATGACACTTGTGTGAGAATTAATTGTCACCTGGAGGATATTATGATGCTTTTGAGTATTAATTTACAGATGTGGATCAGAGGCAGAATATACCATAACAGAGGACATCTGTTCTGGACATATGTATTGGTGGTTTCATTTCACTAAAAGCAGAACATAAAATACATTTGTGACTTGCTGATGCTTTTACCTCTTGGAAAGTTAAGAAAGTTTTGAAAATCTTGAAGAAAGTGATCTATCATCATAGAATTCATAATGGCAAGGGGCACACTACTGAGCACAGTCACACGTGTATTTTAGGAAACGTAACTTCAGAGTGTTGAGAGGGGAATGGATCAGGAGGTTCCAATAATGCCTTTTTTTACAGCACAACCTCACATTTTTCAGGGAGAATAAAAAGGGAAGCACCTGAAGTTGAAAAAGCCATCATACTCCTCTGATACTTCTTTGATCTCAAACCTTTAAGAAAGTTGTGAGTGGCAATGTTCTTATGATAATGAATCTAGAAGAGGGACCAGCACTCTTAAGGAAAATGACAGGATAGCAGGAGTCTAGATGGCACTAAAGATTGAGATGTCACTAAAGGTTGGAGAAAAGGCCAAGGATATCTGAGAAAAGATATATTGCCATAGCAAGAAAGAAAAATTAGACAAGTTATTTAGGGAAGTCAGTATAATATTGAAAGAAACTTTTCTTTTTCTCTGTCAAGATTTATCTTGTCAGGAAAGAACACATGGTTAAGGGGAAAGCAAAGCCCAAGAGAGAGAAGAGATAGAAAATGTCCTGCTATTTTCAGTGAGTCTGTTGCCAGGTTTAGGCAGACCACATGCGAGATTGTTGAAAGAATTTGGGTCTGAGGTCATGGAGCCAGAGATGATTATTTTGTAAGAATACAGAATCTAGATGACTATTGATAGATGAGTTACATTTTTTAAGGTGGTTTCTTGATGTGGTATTGGAAGTTGGAAAAATTGTAGGAAAATTTAGTGAATTGGGTGTACTGTAATATTTAGAAAAGGATTGTGGTAAAGGGCAGCTTCATTGGTTTACTAAAATAAGTCATTTTGAAAACAACTCCATTTTCATCTTATGTTAATATGAGGTTATTAGATAAGGAGAATATCATAGATATGATTTTATATGATGTTAGGCATTTGATGGTTCTCAAAAACATTTTAGACAACAATGAATTTTGCACTAGAAATGTATTAAAGAGGTAGTTGAAGGAGGTGATCATATTTATTATTTAAAGTACCGATTTTGGAGCTTTTCAAAAATTGTAAATTGACAAATTATAATTGTATGTGTTTATGGGGTGCAGAGAGATGTTAATAACATGTATACAATGTAAGTCAAGTTAATTAACATATTCATCAACTCATTTACTTATCATTTTTTGTGGTGTGAACTTTTGAAATTTACTATCTTCTCAATTTTGAAATGTTCAATACACTGTTATTATATTATAGTTATTATAGTCATTATTCTGTGTAATAGATCTCAAAAAACTATTCCCCTGGCTAACTGAGACTTTATATTCTTTGACCACTATTTTCTTTACACCCTAGAATTTCACATTCACCATTGTACTATGGAATTTTTGTATGAGAAACACACAAATAGCATGGTGTGTTTGGGAATGTAGGAGCTCAGCAGTGCCACAATTAATATTAGCATATTAATTTATAGCTTATTTTAATGGTCGGACAAAATGTTAAAAGGGCAATTAATAATTTGATAGCAGCCGGAAAGGGATGATCCTAAATTATACTATAGGGCTTTGTCAATTTGTATTTATTGTTGTTCAGCACTTTTAAGTTTACACTATGATGGGATTGCAGAAATGTGCCTCTGTGCCCTTCTTTTCTTACTATTTTTTAAAATACTAAGAATTATTCTTTTTCCATTTACTTTATGAAGTTGAAATGTGATAAAAATATTTTGTTCTTTGTTGTTAAAATGATCTTATCAGAAAGTAAAGATTCCTAAAGTGAGCTGGTAATGGTAGTGCATACTTGTAATCTCACCTACTGGGAAGGCTGAGACAGGAAAATCTCAAGTTTGAGGCCAGCCTGGGCAACTTAGTGAAACTCTGTATTAAAACAACAACAAAAAAAGAGGTAGAGATATATATCTCAGTGGTAGATATATATATATCTATATATATCTATATAGATATATATATATCTATCTCTCTCTCTCTCTCTCTATATATATATATATCTTAGACTTACCTAGCATGTGCAAAGCCCTGGGTTCAGGACCCAGTATGGAAAAAAAAAAAAAAAAAGTATGTGAAAGATTAGAATTCTTCTGCCTGTTTTCATTCCCTTTTAATAAATACAAGTGGGATTAACTATGTTTGATTTTTTTCATTGGAATTAAAGGCAATGCTTATTAAATCTTTACCAATTATCCTCTATCTTTTATGACTGAGGAAATTTGGGTTTATAAAATATGTTGAGGCCTGGAGTTGTAGCTCAGTGGTAAAGCACTTACCTTGCATGTGTGAGGCCCTGAGTTCAGTCCCCAGCACCACATAAAAATAAATTAAAATAAATATATTGTGTCTATTTACAAAAAAAAAAAAAAAAACCAAAACCAAAAACTTTGAAACATCTGCACTTAAAATATGACATATGATTTGGTTAATTTTTCACTATTGGTCTTAGAGAATTGTACAATTGAAATGTGTTTTATTATGTGTTTCAAGCAGAATTCTGAGCCATTCTTGGAAAGTTATCGCAAGTATGACCTAGAAAGAAAGAGAAAGTAATGGCTTCCTTGAGCCTCCAGATATAATTTCCCATATACAGGAAAACATGGGGGAGAGATGCAGATTAAACATACCATGAAGGAATAGTTGCTCAGATCCAGATGTGGGATATTGCACAAAGATATTTGGCCTGGGTTGCTTAAAAGTTCTTTATCATGGAAAAGAATAAAGGTAGGAGATCTGTTCTAGATTAAAAGAGAATGAGCAAGCATAGGGCCAAATATTATGTATGAACTTTTTTTGGTTATATGTTTGAGGATATTTTGGGAACAGTTGGATAAATTTCAATATGGACCAGTTCTGTGATATTAAGGTATTGTCAGGGGCTGGGGATATAGCTCAGTGGCAGAGCCTAACTTGCATGAGGTCCTGGGTTTGATCCTTAGTACCAGAAAAATGAAAAACAGATATTGACAGTTTTCTTAAGTCTGTAAATGGTGGTGTGGCTGTAAAGAAGCGTGCCCTTATTTTAAAAAGATGCATGTTGAAGTACTGGTAAAATGTGATGTGTGTAATTTTAAATGGTCAAGGAAAAAAGCATATGTATATGTGAAGAGAAAGATATGGCAAGTCCTTAGCAATTGTGGAATGTAGGTGGGTGATATACAATATTTTCTGTATGCTTGAAATTTTTTCATAATAAATGTTTGGGAAAATAAATAATTTCTGGAGTCTCCTTTGTATTTAAGCTTTAGAATGAACAGTAAAACTTGTAAAAGACTTGTAATACATTAGTTGAACTAACAGGATTTAGCATTATTCATTTCTGCAAGGGAAATGTAGAAATAAAGCATAACATTGTCTTTATTGTATTTGGCATGGTGCACTTGAATTTTCTAAATAAAACATTTTCTCTGCTTCCTGGTTGGGAAGATGATCATAGTGGTTCATAAACATAGTTCCTTTTAAAGCCCATTTGTTTACAAATGAACTTAGAAAAAATTTTTTGGAGAACTTTCACCTTAAAGGGGTTAAATTGTGTTGTGGCTTGCTTTGCATAGTAGACAGAACCCCACTTGAGCTATGCTTGGTCACCCTCCTAGAGGAAAGTTCAAAGGGAAGTAAAGAGTAAGTTTCACTTTAATATTTTTAAAAGCATTCAGAGCCTGTTCAGGTGTTACCTCCTGGCAAATGGCAATGTTGGGTTAGAGTTTTTGAAAAACAAAATCTAATTCAAAACTAATTAAAAATATGATGAGTTATATCTTTATTTTTTTTGCCAATGTCACTTTCATATGAATTTGTTTTATAGTTTATATTCTGCAATTTTAAAAAACCTTACATTGTTTTCTCAGATGACTTCTCTGGGAATTACCTTGTATATAGACAAAGTCATTATGTATTAAAATACAGTTATATATGAGAAAAGCAATGTAATATTTTAGGCTTATGCAAATTACTAAAGATTTCAGTTTTCATAAACTATTTCAGTTTTGGTATGTGAATATTTACTATTTGGAAAAATGATGTTAAAAATGATCTGACATTTGAACTGAGGTGAACTGTTTCATGGTTCTGTTGAGTTATTAAGTTTATTAAGTTTAGTATGAAGTGCAAGTATAAAAAAAATTTTAGTCTGAAGCTTTCTTGAGGTCGCAAAGCAGTGATGGGTTTTATATGAGTAATACATTGTTGTGTGTGGGTGTGCTCTCTGTATAATTATGCCAGCCCATTATAGTCATATGTCTTTCCTTCCTCTCTGTTCTCTCCTTTGTATGCAGAGTATTTGATTTCTGACACTGGAGGACAACAGCTCTCAATAAGTGACGCTTTCATCAAAGGTAATTTTATCAACAACTGTCCATGTGATGGTGTTTCTTTTGCTCAGGAGGGTATCCTTAGGGCTTAGCACATTGACTGACAGAGAAGTACTGAAAATATGTTTGATTAGTACTACTAACACAGTTTTAATGTGTATAATGGCTTTGAGAATATTGAAAGACAAGAATATAAATTTAGATTTGGTTTGAGAGAAGGATCTGAAAAGTAATTGTTTAAGAACTTTTACAAAGAATTTGAATTTTATTCTTTTAAAGGCATGGATAGTGTCCTACATCATGAATACAGTATTAAATATTGATATACATAACATCAGGGATTGTTAGCTTTATCAAAAAGCCTATAGGCAGATTTCATCCATTTGAGGATGCTGCTTTCCCGTGTAGAGTTGGGAAAAGAAATAGACAAAAGAGGCTAAAGAACTAACTTTGCTGATCAGTTTCTTGGGGAGAACAGGAATATAGAAGAATATAAGCCTATTATTACCCATTCCTTATTTAGCTTACTGTAGAGTAAGAACATACCCAGTTAGTTCACAATACTTCTTAGTTTAGGTCTTGAATATGGGAGAAGTTCCCTTCCCAGTGTCTTTTTGGCTTCTGGAGTTTTGGATAAAAGAGAAGGTAGGGCAAGTTAGTGCAAGGGAACTGATCTTATCACTTGGCAATCCTTCTAAATTTATTTCTAAGCATCTGGTTCAACTGGAAGTTTATAGACTGGCAGTTTATATGATTGAAATGTGCAGGTCTTGTACCTCCCACATCATGCACACATACTTTATGTAATGACTGTTGGACTGTTTAGTGGAAGTTTTTTGCTAGATTGGAAGGCTTTAAAAGGGAAAGGATTAGAGGATTTTTCTAAGCATTACCTATCTCCTTTCTTTCCATTTATCTAGTCACTTCAGTTATTTAGAGTAAGCGTCTTTTCTGCAAAACATTTATTATCTGTTGAATTTGTCTTGATTCATTTTTACCCTTTAAAATATTTTAATGATTTTATAAAACTTTGTATAAATTGCTATGTATCATGTTTTAATATTTCTTTGTAGCTTATTTTCAGGTCTATCTTGTTAAAAAGTTTCTTTAAAAGTCTCTGCTAATATTGAAAAAGAAACACCATGAAGGATTGTCTATATAGATTTCTACATTGTCACCTTCTGTTTTGGGATATCTGAGTTGAGCTTCTTTTTTGAAAGTTCAGTACCCCCACTATTATATATTATTCTGCCAGCATTCAGATTTCAGTTGAATGCAGTCAGTTTGTAATTTTGTAGGGGAAATTAGCATACACAACTCTCTCTCTCTCTTTTGTGGTGCTGGGAATCAAACCCAGGGTCTTGCACATGCTAGACAAGTGCTCTACCACTGAGCTATACACTGTCAATCTCTGCTTCTATATTTTAATGTATTTATATATGTACATATGTTTATTATTATATATATTTTATATAATTTATGTATTTATTTTACATCTTTGCCCTTTCATACCTGTATTTTATATTGGTTAACTTAAAAAAATTTCAAAAGAAGAGTTGGTAATTTCTAAATATGTGAGTAGATGGCATAAAACATGGCAATAAAATAATGACTTCATATTTTATATTTACTTAGAATCCTTATTTAATCGTCGGGTGGAGGAAAAATCCAAAGAGTTGCCTTTTACACCTTTGGGCTGGCATCATAACAACCTGGAGCTCCTAAGGGAGGAGAATGGGGAAAAACAAGCTATGGAGAGATTGCTGTAAGGCAGAGAGCTTTTAAATTTTAAATGTCCATTTTTATGTTCAATGACTTAGGCATATGTGTAGTTCCTCTTCCTTATAAAGCAAAAAATACAAAGATTACTTAGAAAATAAAGCCTATTCTGATTTCTGATGAAATATCTTATTAAAAGGGGCTTGTCTGTTCACATTTGAATTTATGTAGTGAAATTTCATTTCAGCAAATTAATGGGGAATGTTAGTTGGATTTATTCACAGATTTTATTTATGTACAAAATCATTAAGGTACAGATACACCAAGAAAATAAAAATTGACCTAGAAGATTCATCTGTGAGGTGTAATTGAAATGCTTATTTCATTGTAGACTGCTTGTGTGTCTTTAGAATTATGTGTTTGGTTATATTAACTATGCACACTTCTTTCTTCTGACATTTTCATAGTTCAGCTAATCATAACCACATGATGGCACTACTCCAGCAGTTGCTCCATAGTGACTCATTGTCACCATCTTGGAGGGACATCATCGTGTCACTGGTCTGCCAGGTTGTTCAGACAGTTCGACCTGATGTCAAGAACCAGGATGATGATATGGATATTCGTCAATTTGTACACGTTAAAAAGGTGAGCTCTACTAATACTCTGTCTATGCTAGGAATCAGTGAGGCAGGCCTGGTAGCATTTGTGTCTTAATGGAAATGTAAAAAGAGTCATTACCCTGAGGGTTGCTGAGTGTGGGAAGTTTGGTGTCTGCTCTGTTAGCAGTGCACTTAGAGGTCATGAGGGCCACTCAGAGGAAGTGAGAGGTGGACAGAAGGTGTGGGTTGGGTGGATAATCCCCCCAAATAGTTTCTCCTTTCTTGCTTCCTCTTCTTAAGAAAGAAATCAGTTATGAGAAAATCTTGTTTCAGATTACTGTCACCATTCTGAGGAAAAGCAGTGGGTAATTAATTTAATTAGATAGTAATGGAATACTTTGTATTTTTTACTATGATATTTAAAATAATAGTTTTAATTGCCAAAGCAACAAATTTATTCAATCAGTGAGTATGTTAGAGTACCAACACTATATAAGAAAATTGGGAGTAGGATGATAATCATGCTGAGATGCCATTAATCATTGGTTGATAGGAAGATTTATATCCTGGAATTTCTTGTTTTTATTTGGATGTATAGTAGAAAATGTTAGCACCATCTGGCTGGATACTAAGGATTTATCACTGAATTTTAATTGTTCCATCAGATCCCAGGTGGAAAGAAATTTGATTCTGTGGTTGTCAATGGCTTTGTTTGTACCAAGAACATTGCACATAAAAAGGTAATGTGATTTAGTTCAACAGTGAAATTCAGTGAACTATGGCTCTGTGTTCTATTAATTAGACTTTCTGAAACATGGAAAAAAAGGAGAATAAGACATTGAGGGGCAACCAGTAATGTTTGTCACAGGGGTGGAAATTTGGAGGTTTCTTGGAAGGTCCCTGTTTTAGTCAGCTTTTTTGCTGCTCTGACTAAAGGACCCAACCAGAACAACTGTAGAGGAGGAAAGGTTTATTTTAGGGCTCTCAGTTTCAGAGGTCTTAGTCCATAGAAGATTGCTCCATTTCTGGGAGGGGGCGGCTCCAGGTGAGGCAGGACATCATGGCATAAGAGTGGCAGAGGGAAAAAGCTCATGATTTGATCAGGAAGCAGAGAGAGAATCCATTTGCAATATACAAATATATAACTCATAGTCACACCCCCAGTGTGACTCCAGTTCCTCCAGCCATATCCCACCTGCCTCTAGCCACCATTCAGTTAATCCCATCAGGGATTAATTCACTGATTAGTTTAATGTTATAACCCAATCATATCTCCTCCAAATCTTCTTGCATTGCCTCACATGTGAGCTTTTGGGGGACACCTCATATCCAAACCATAACAGTCCCCCAGAGCTGATGATGAATGAACTGGAATTTGGATAATAGGCATTCACCAGATGGAAGAAGGAGGCTCAGGCTTCCATATAGGAAGGTTTCAGGTTTCCCTAGGGGTACTAAAATCTGAGGATGCTCAAACCTCTCATATAAAATGGTGTAGTATTTGCATACTTTGAATTATCTCTATATTACTTATAATAGCTAGTACAATGTAAACACTAGATTAATAGTTGCTGTACTGTGACAAGAAAAAAAATCTGCATATTTAGTTAGGTACAGTCCTCCTGCCCATGAATATTTTCTGTCTGTGATTGGTTGAATCCATGGATGTGGACCTTGTAGATACAGAGGGCTTCAACTGTAAGGCATTTTACCTCTAGAGAATTGTTAGTGATCAAAGATAAGTAAAAGTTGCCTGAATTCAGTATTATTTTTCAGCAGTGGCCCAAAGTTAGTATTTACATATAGACACTTATTAAAGCGTTACCTTTTAAAGTAGTGCTTTAAATCAGATTAAGTGGGGTTTTTTTTGGTGGTGGTTATTGAATTAAGAGGTCAGTGTGTCATGCTGTTTTCAGGAACTGAAGAAAACCATATGTAACTGTGGTAGAAATGTATGCATGAGTGACCAACTTGTCCTACTGACCATATTTAGAGAATCTTTAACTTGCTAAAAGAACCTTGAATATAGTTCCCCAGCTAGTGAGTCACTGTTCTCAGTACTGTTTGCCAGTTTGGGGTCTCTAAGATGGGTCAGTCTGAAATCTTGATTAGAGAACTCAGTCCCTTTTTTTTTTTTGAAAGAGAGAGAGAGAGAATCTTTCAATATTTATTTATTTATTTATTTATTTTTCGGTGGACACAACATCTTTGTTTGTATGTGGTGCTGAGGATCGAACCCAGGCCGCCCGCATGCCAGGCGAGCGCGCTACCGCTTGAGCCACATCCCCAGCCCAACTCAGTCCCTTTTGCCTGTGACTTTAGTTGCAAGGTTGGCCAGACTCTGTTTTTGGACATGCTTGAAGACTTTCTCTATGAACTTGATGTTACCCAGTTCAGTTTGCCAACTTGTGATTGTTTAGAAATTTATTCCATTTTAAATGTTCAGGAGGCATTTTAATTCTTTTCTTCCTTTTCTATCTTGAATTAAATATGCTTTCAAATTTGCTGATCTCTTTGAGTTTTTAAGATAGCCTATCTGTAAGACCCATTCCTACCTCTTCTTACAACATTAGGGGGAAAAAGTTAGATTATAAAGGAATGGATTCAATTAGTGTTACAAAAGAGTAAATTTTTAAAGAATTTTTCATTGATCAGAAAAGATTACTTGTGTTTTTAAAAAATGAAAGAATAACCCAGAAGAATTAAATTAATACTGATATAATGAGATATTTTAAATTATCGGGAATTAGGAACCATGTGAACTTAATTATTAAAGAAGGTCTGTAAAGTGCAAACCTTTAACAGCTTTAATAGTCTGTTCTTTTTTTCTAGATGAATTCTTGTATTAAAAACCCCAAGATTCTTCTGTTAAAGTGTTCCATTGAGTATCTCTACAGAGAAGAAACTAAGTTTACTTGCATTGATCCTATTGTGCTTCAGGTAAGCACTCACTACTGAAAGTGGTAATTTGAAGGAATGGCTATGTACAATGATGCTTATCTCAATTATTTTGAAAGGAAACTTGTTGCTCTTGTTTTATTTAAAATTTAGTTATAGAAGACACTTCTATGAATTAAACTTTACAAATAGCTTACCAAAATCTCTGTCACTCATTATTTTTAAAGCTTTAGAGTGTTAAAGGGAAATGTACATGACTGGGAATTTATGGAAGAAAAAAATGAAAGTCCAAATATTGCTTTCCCTGGACCATTGATTTACTGAGAGAGTTTCACCAACTTTTCAGATCTCTAAAAGACTTTCCAGTTTGTAATACAGTCACTTTCACTAAAACACATTTCTAGAACATAGCTTGTACGTAGTTAGAAACTTGGGGAATAGTGTCAGATGGAAGCTGCTGGTTCTGGGGCTGTTCCTAAGTATGGGATTCCAGAATAGCTGAGTAAGATTGTAGCCCTCATTTTGGCTGCCACATAAGCAAGAAGTCTCTCAGCTCTATTTTAAGAAATTGAAAGTGAGCATCTGTTGGCAGGACTCTCTCCCCAGAGAGGTGCACCTTCCAGCTCTGGGTGACTTCTTGGTAGCTCTGCTGCTCTGAGCTTCATTTCCATTTGTACTGCTATAGTTTTGTGCATTCAAAATTTCTCTTGAGGCAGCCTCCAGCCATGCTGAACAATGTACCTGGTCTGTCTAAGTTCTCTGTTAAGGTTCCAATTAGTGATTTTGTTATTGCTGTTGCATAGGTTTCAAGTCTTCTGCCCCAACTCTTTTCTCCCATAAATACTATTGTAGTTTGTGGTCATTCAAAATGGAAAGTTTTCACCAATGTAAATATAATACTACAGGGAAACATTTATATTCAATTCAAGAAACATAGGAAAAGTATTTCTTAAAAATTCATAGATAATCACATTTTTCCAAGAGTCATAGGAACAATCACTTTTGTTCTAAATTCATAGGTATCACAGAAAAAATGAGGAAGTAAGTTGTGGTCAAAGGCACAGTGCTTTTATTTATTTATTTATTTTTATGGAGATTGATTAAATACAAGGCACTTAACCACTGAGCCACATCCCCAGCCCTTTTATACATTTTATTTAGAGACAGGGTCTCACTGAGTTACAGCCTCGCTAGGTTGCTGACGCTGGCTGTGAACTTGTGATCCTCCTGCCTCACCCTCCCAAGCTGCTGGGAGGTGTGTGCCAACACACCCAGAACACAGTGCTTTGGAAACTCTGTCTTTTACTTAATGAAGTGCGTTACCTGGAACTCTGTCATCTTTGGAATTCAGCTATGTTTTCAGTAAAATGGAGGGGTTTTGATTAGATTTATACTGGTCTTTCTAGCTCTAATTTACTGTGACTTTTTGAGATTTCAAAGAAAAAACACAATTATTATTGTTCATGTAATCCAAGATGCTTTGATGTTGGGTTTTGGCTGCAGAGGATTAAACTCTAGGCCTAGCATTTGCTTATCACACCCTCTACCACCAGGCTAAAGCCCCAGATACTGCACCGGAGGCTTTTTGGTCTCACAGAAGATGTCAGATGACTTTCACAGGATAATAATCACAATTTTACTGATTATAGGGATGTATCCTGATTGTAGACGTATTCAGATGTCTAGAATTGTATGACTTGGATCAATGAACTAGTGTAATTGAAAACAACAGATATTGTTAATAAAAATTTTATACTTCATCTGTTTTGTTAGTACTCCATTCTTTCAGTCCTATTAACAAACTAAAGTCTTTTCATGTTAAAGAGGTAAGCTCTGGACAAATATGTAATTAAGAAACATGGGTTGATTCAGAAAACAGAAAGTGTCTTATCTTTTCATCAATGCTTTTAAACATAGTTTAATGATACCTCTAACATTTCAGTTTGGAATTGATGGAAAGAAAGTACCAGCTGATATGATTTTTTTCCTCTCCTTCCTCCCTTCCAATTCCAGTAATGAAATTAGTAATCAGAGAAGCCTAAAGGTAGATAGTCAGAAAAAGGAACATACAAGGGCAAGAAGATAATTAGGCTGTGATATTATATTGTCTTTACAAGGCCAAACACACTAGGTCTGATGGTTTGCCATGTTCCCCTTTGTGTCTACCTCTTCTTACTCTTTTCTAGCTGAGCTTGGACCAGACCCCCTTTTTAAATGCTGTTTCAGGTACACTTATAGTAGTTGATTGGAGTTGGGTGAATAGGAAATTTATTTGTGATTCCTGTAGGAGAGGCAAAATATTTTTAAAAAATCAACTTATTTTAATTATGCTTTATTGGAGCTTCATAAATAACTTTAAATGCTATTAAATTATAAATTAATAAGCAGAATAGAAAATTAATACATTTCACAAAAGACATTCCATTTTGTTAATAATGGGAGAATTTGAAAATATATACAATAATGGACTTTCTCCTGAAATTCTTTTAAGCATAAAATATATACAATAATGGAATTTCTCCTGAAATTCTTTTAAGCATAATCGATGGTTCAGAATGATGAATGAAATTCTTGATTGGGTGTGAATTAATTTGGTTACTGATTTATTGTGATAAAAACCATTTAGGTGAGATTGATATTAATAGTCAAGCTGTCCTGATATTTTAATATATCCTGATCTTAAATTGTATGAGGTATAAGGCTAAAAGGACCATACCTCCTAACAGGCAGGTTCATTAAAGGGAATAAACAATAAGCTCTTGCATTTTTGGTGGCTGTGAACATTATTATAGTCTTGCTCAGAAAGTACTTTGGGCATATGGAATAGGAGTGGCAAGCTTGCTCAGTTTCAGTTGTCTGCCATCTGGAGCCCAGAAGTTTTATGAAGTAGTTAATGAATTGTTTTGTCTTAATTCTGGTTGTTGTTTTCAATGTTCATTTGCTTTGAAATCAAACGTTTGTTATTAAATCATATTAAGCATTAGTTTTAGATCTCTGTAGCTATTCAGGGTGGAATATGATCAGTTGGGAGATTGGAATTAGAAAAGTAGCTGAAATAGCGTCTGTTTGAGAGTCATTTATTCTGATATCTAGAAAAAGGGTGACTTTTGTTGGTTTCAAAAAAGAGGATTATAACCATATTAAAAAAACTCAGTAAGTGGGAGCTGTGAGGTTAGAGTTTGGTTGGTCTTGCTGTAGTTTTTTTAAACTCTGAGAGCTAATTAAATGTATTAGTACTTATGGATAATGAAGGACTAAAAATCTTTCAAAGTAAAATTAGTTGGAGATTGCAGTTTCTCCTAATTTTTTTCAGCACAAGTAATATAGTTCAGAATGATTAATGAAATTCTTGATTGCGTTTGAATTAATTTGGTTATAGATTTATTTGTGGAATAAAAATATTTAGGTTGAAAGCAATTTCAATTGTCAAGTTATCCTGATATTTTAATATGTCCAGATCTTGAATTGTAACAGGCATAATATTTCTGATTTATCTTACTTAGGAAAGGGAATTCTTGAAGAATTATGTCCAGCGAATAGTTGATGTTCGACCTACATTAGTTCTGGTTGAGAAAACTGTGTCTCGGATCGCCCAGGACATGTTACTGGAACATGGCATTACTTTGGTCATTAACGTAAAGTCAGTGAGTTCTTATTTTTCTATTTTTATGTCACTTAAATCCATAGCTTTTCACTTTATATTTGTGCATGGTAGGTCTACAGTTATCTTTATTTCTTTGCTGCACGGTAGAAGACATGGTAGGTATTTCATTATTAAGACTGAAGAATCTCAGATTAGAAGAAAATCTGCTTGATTATATAACACTTACTAAAAGTTTAATTAGCAAGTATTTGTTGGTCCTTTATTTTGTTTGGGGAATTGTACAGCAGTAAAAATGTTCTCTCCTTTGAAAAGATTACCCTCTGCAGAATAGAGGCCAATTCTAGGGAGTTTTTCTTTCTTTTCCTCCACAGTAGCTTATGATAATGCATGATACTCAAATGCATTTTGATAATATTATTAGTATGGGTATTGTATTTTAGTGGGCATGTTTTAATTACTTAGCAACCCAGTGTAGACTTAACTCTGATTATTGTTTATAATGTTCATTTGCTTTGAATTCTAGAATAAAAAACTGATTTTAATTATTAAAATTAAGGAAATTCACTATGAGGTTCACAGCCCCATTACTTTTCCAGGTTAAATTCACTAAGGTTTTTATTTTTTTCTAATTTTGTAATACAGTGTTTTTCTCTTGTAGCAAGTTTTAGAACGAATCAGTCGGATGACCCAAGGTGATTTAGTGATGTCAATGGACCAGCTACTCACAAAACCACACTTGGGCACTTGTCACAAATTTTATATGCAGATATTTCAGTTACCTAATGGTGAGTGATCTTTGGCATAGATTCACTTGAGATTGGGGATTTCAGAGATTGAATGAACTCCTTAGTACTGCAGCATTTAGTTAGTAGGAAATATCAAGCAGCAGTGGTTAAGTGAGTGTAGGCAACTGTAGTCTTATTCTTGGAAGGGTGGTTTTTGTTTTTAAGACGTTAAGGTAGTGAATTAATTCTGTTGGGACTTCTGGATTATCACCTAAACCTTCTTAACTTTTTGTTTGTTTATTTGTAGAACAAACCAAAACACTGATGTTTTTTGAAGGCTGCCTGCAGCACCTAGGCTGTACAATCAAGCTCAGAGGAGGCTCTGATTATGAGCTGGCTCGAGTCAAGGAGATTCTAATATTTATGATCTGTGTAGCCTATCATTCTCAACTAGAAATCTCCTTCCTCATGGATGAATTTGCTATGCCTCCCACATTAATGCAAAGTCCTTCATTCCATTCTCTGATTGAGGGACAGGAGGAAGATGGGGTTGTGCAGGAGCAGTATAGCAGAACCTCCCTTCCCCGGGATCCTGACTACCCTCCTGAGTTTCTGCCCTCTGATGATAACCCTTTGCTGGAATCCAGGATTATGTTTGAGAAGGGTGAGCAGGAAAATAAAAGTATTCCACAGACTGTTACCTCTTTGAAGCATCAAGAGTATGCCACCTCTGCTTGCCCAGCTGGTGTCCCCTGTGCTCTTTTCCATTTGGTACCAGAATCATTGTTGCCACTTCATGTGGACGAACAGGATGCTGTCAGCAATCAACAGCCAGAGATTTTGCAGCAAATAGATGAGCAAGATCCCAAAAGCCAGATGAGAACCTTTAGAGACCCTCTACAGGATGACATTGGATTATATGTTACTGAGGAAGTTACCCCCTCTGAAGATAAACGAAAGACTTATTCTTTGGCCTTTAAACAGGAGTTAAAAGATGTGATCCTTTGTATTTCCCCAGTAATCACATTCCGGGAACCTTTCCTTTTAACTGAGAAGGGCATGAGATGCTCTACTCGAGATTATTTTCCAGAGCAGATTTACTGGTCTCCTCTTCTCAATAAAGAATTCAAAGAAATGGAGAGCAGGAGGAAGAAACAGCTGCTCAGGGATCTCTCTGGGTTTCAGGGCATAAATGGAAGTATTCAGGCCAAGTCGATTCAAGTCTTGCCCTCGCATGAGCTAGTGAGCACTAGGATTGCTGAGCATCTGGGTGATAGCCAGAGCTTGGGTAGAATGCTGGCTGATTATCGAGCCAGAGGAGGAAGAATTCAGTCAAAACATTCAGACCCTTTTGCTCACTCAAAGGATGTATCTGGTACTGCCAGTGGCAAATCAGGAAGCAAAACTGAGAGTGATGAAGAGAGAGGGCTGATTCCAGGTGACACATTGTGGTCCACAAAGGTAAGCCACGGCACTGGCTTTATACTTTGCATTGTTATCTAGCTATGAAAGTCATCTTTTTCTTTTGTTTTCTAGAAAGAAAGATTTGTTTATGGGCACATTACTAATAATGGTAGTAATTAATAGAGAAATCTACTTTAAGATGAAAAAATGCAATTTTAATAAAAAAAGACATTCATATTATTCCTTATCAAGGAAATGCTAAATAGTAGTGGTGTTAAACAATTTTTTATTTGTGCGACTGGCAAAAAGATCCACGATTAATGAGGGTATGGAAAAAACAACTTGCATAAATTTCTATACACTTCTATAAATCTCTTGAAAGTGATAGGGAGGTATCTTAATGTATGAGTACATTTATATGCCTTTGACCCAGTCTTCCTACTCTTTATAATTTATTGCTGAAGAACCAATTAAATCTGTTTGTATAAGGATGCTTGCATTTGGTAAGAATATATGTACTAGGATATTTATTGAAGCAATGTGTTTAGTTGTTTGTAGTGAAAACAATGATTTGGATTGCATTTAATGACATGGATAGAATTGGTGATACATTTTTGGTTTTTTTGGTGTGTGTGTTTGTGGTAATGGTGATTGTACCTAGAGATGTTCTATCACCAAGCTAATCCTCAGCCCCACACCTTTAATTTTTTTTTTTTTTTTTTTTTTGCAACATAGTCTAGCTAAATTGTTGAGACTGACTTTGAATTTGACAATTTTCCTGACTCAGCTTCTTGAGTTGCCAAGATTATAGGCAGACACTACGACATCTGGCTTTGTGATATATTGTTGTGTGTTAACAAGGAAGTTGTGTTTTAATATATGTAGCCCCATTTTATAATTTTTATAAAATAAAATCACCTGTGTGTTCATACTTATGAGGGTATTTGTGTGTGTGGATGTTTTAGAGAGCTAGCAAAGAGGATGGACATATATTTTAAAACTGCAAACCACTGAGCTTGGGAGGTGGGGTGGAAGGCTTCTCCTCATATGCGCAGAGGCTTTGTGTATTTTAAGAACTTCTTTTTGGATTTCTGTAGCATAAATTTGAATTTCAACAGATAGCAGTTGCTACCTCATAGAGATCAAAAACAGGCATAAAATACAGGTGAGGAAATACCTTAGAATTTAGAATTCTGGGCATGTCTGATTAATGTTATATTCAGTTATCAGATCAGACTTTCATATGGACATTTTAGTTTCATTTTTCTCCCCAAATAATACAGTTTTGAAAGAGTATTTAAGAAAACAAACTATTTAGTATCTTTTTATATTTTAATTTAGACTTTTTAGGTTGTCTTTCTTCAAATATCAACTGTTCTTCTTCCTTAAATATAGTTTCTTGTAGTATTAAATCCTCAGCAGAACTCCTGCAGTGATGACAGGAGACTTTACCAATAGAGTGGAACATATTGTATGTTAGAAGCAGGTGGAGTTGCGATGTATTCTGACTTCCAGTGGCTCATGTGTTCCTTCTCCTTCAGGTGGACTGTCTGAATCCTGCTAACCATCAAAGACTGTGTGTGCTTTTTAGCAGCTCATCCGCCCAGTCCAGCAATGCTCCCAGTGCCTGTGTCAGTCCTTGGTAGGATTCTTCTCCCTGTAAACTATTGCACATAAGAACAGAATTCTAGAAACTGAAAAAAATGTAGACATTCATACTTGTTTTTGGGTATTTGGCACATTGCTGGTCATAGCTAAGTTGACAAAACTCTGAAATTTGTAAATTTGTAATTTGTTTATGGGAAGAAATAAATGAGAATAACCTGAGAGTGAAAAAAATGTGAGGGATAGAAGAGAAATTTGTACTTACAGAAAGAAAGTTGACACACACAAGTTGAATTTTGATGATAACTGTTAGGCAAGTTTTTCTTCAGATACCATTTTTATAAAAGCAATCAGCCTTTTGCTTTATTGTTTTTGTTTTTGGTGCTGGGGATTGAACCCAAGGACTTTGCACATATTAAACAAGTGCTCTACCATTGAGCTATACCCACAGCCCAGCCTTTTGTCTTATTAATGGGTTTTATTCTAAAACTTAATTCTCTGTTGATTGACAGAAACACATTTTATAATGTTATAAATCATTGTTTCAAATCATAGGCACACGAACCTCACATAGACTATATAGTTTTACATGACATAGCTTACCTTTAGTGTAACATGTACCTTGTAGTTCAGTGGTAGAGTATGTGTTTATTGTATGTGAGTCTCTGGGTTCCATCCCCAGTACCACACACAAAACAAGACAAAGTACTATAAGAATGTAATTGTACTTTCTGCTGTATCGTTTCTATGACAAAACACTTACTTCCAGAAGTGATATTCTGGAAGTGGTATAGCAGTGGTATAGGTCCAGCAGGCAGATTGGGGTTGGGTAAGCCCACAGGGATTTTCTCTGGGAGAAAAGGGACTCCTTAGGTCAAAATTTGAATAAGAAGTGGGTTTTTAAAGGCATATAACCTAACTCTTTCATTTGTGAGCATTTGCAGATTAGATAAGAAGTTAGCAGTTGGATGCTTAGTAAGAAGAGCTGCTGTTCTCCATGCTCAGTAAAGGTGTGGACTAGAGAGCAGACGACAGAGTCCTCTTTTTATGTTTAGGAGGCATAAGATTTTGTAAAGGAAACTTTTACCTCTTTCTAACTCAGATCAGTTTTACTTAATTAATATTATAGTTTATGCATCCTCATTAAATAATTTCATAAGGTACTAATGGACTGGGAGTGGAAAAGATGATATGGTGTTGCTATTCTGAACTTGTTTTACAAGATGATGTAAAACCTGTTCTATAACGACAAATATTACCTCCTTTAATACTTTATTATAAGCCCATTTTATAATCAGAATGTGTGGTCTCATGAAGTGTATTTGCTGTGTGGTCCTTGTGTTTCTAAGAAGTGATCTCTTCTTTTAGGATTGTAACAATGGAATTTTATGGGAAGAATGATCTTACATTAGGAATATTTTTAGAGAGATATTGTTTCAGGTAAGAGCTAATTTCCTTGTGTTCCATTATGGCTTTTTGAAGACCAGAATTTCAACCTAAAACATAAGCATGAGTTTGGTGTCAAGTGTTATATGGGCCTCACTTTAACACCACATTAAACCATGCCATGCAAAGAAATAATCTACTTCATATTCAAATTGGGATGTCTTATACGGCACTTTTCTCATATATTTATCAATCTAATAACCTTGCCATCAATCTAATAACCTAGGGTTTTTTTCAAATGTCTTGTCCATACAGTGATTCAAATGACAGGCAAGGGAAGTGTTGGAGTCAGCTAGCTAGACCTCATTTTAAATCTTAGTGCTATCATTCCTCACTTACATGACAAAAAGGCAAGTAATTTAATCTCTATCGTTCCCCCTTTAAAGGGAATACCAGTCCCCCAAAATGTCTAGATTTTAATGGATAAAATGAATCATCTTGAAATTGTTGGACAAATAGAAATGACTTAACAAGTGGAACCTGTCATCACACAGTAGTTGATGACAGGGGTTCAGCTGCAGCTCAGAGCAGCAGGAGTGCTGTACACTTTGCTCACTGGTCATCAGTACTCTAGCAAGAATGCTGCTCTTTATTGACAGTGGTTCTGAGTAACCAGTATTCATTATTCTTGGCTTCTGTGTTTTATGCTTAATATGAGAAGGGCTCTTTTGTTTGTCAAAGGCCTTCTTATCAGTGCCCTAGCATGTTCTGTGATACTCCTATGGTGCATCACATTCGGCGCTTTGTCCATGGGCAAGGCTGTGTGCAGATAATCCTTAAGGAGTTGGATTCTCCAGTACCTGGATATCAACATACAATTCTCACGTATTCCTGGTGCAGAATCTGCAAACAGGTAAATATACCTTGGTACTATAATATATGACATTTATTTCTTTATTTGTATAGTTTTTGGGGGAGGTGGTAATCTATATTATTTTGAAACTGGTTGTAATTGGGCTATTATTTATTTTATCTTCCTTTGCTGTATGTTCAAAATAATGTTCATTTTTTGACAATTTCACTACTGGAATATATCAGTCATTAAGTAAAATTCAGGTGCTTTGTTCAGTAAATATATTGAGACCGTATCTTGACAGTTATTAATTATTTTATTTATTCATTCAGCAACCACTCATTTTGCACCATCTGTGTGTCAGGAGGTACTGTGCTAGATCCTAGGAATGAAAAAAGAATAGAGACTTTTCATCTAGGGGATAACACAGATTTGTAAAGTAATTATTGCAGTATATCAGGATGTTTGCACAATAAATCTGAGCCTATATCAGTATTTCTCTCTGAAGAGGTATGAATGAGACAGTGTTGAAAGTGAACCCTACTGATTTTCATGTACAATCTTGAAAAAGATATGAGTTTTATTTCTTTCATGTGCCTTTCTTTACTTTTCTAACTCTGGGGCAAATATTTGGCAGCATGATCATGTTTTTAATGCATAATTTTTTAATCCAAATTACAGTGAGTATATACCCAGTTCAACTTCATTGTTACCATGGCTTTTTTTGGAGTTTATTTTTGGAAAGAATATATGACAATTAAAAAATAATAGTATGACTTATGTTAATATCTGCTGTCAAATCTAGTTCCTTCTGCATTAGCAAATATACCAGCCTAAAATCATTCTACCATTTATCAGTCTTACTTTCATATTTATCTTATAGACCTTTAGTTCTCATTAGATAGCTGGTAATATTTTTTGTGAACTCTGTAGATTGATCATTGCATTAAAGGAATAACTTGAATTTGAACTTTATATCTTGCATACTTCAGTATATGCACTTTATTTTAAAGACAAAACTTTCTGCTTTGGGGATTCTGATAGAAAAGAGTTTTGTTATACAAAAATGAAAAACTTCTAGTGTAAGAAAAGTTACAACTTAAAAAACCAAACATAAATATACTTAATATTAAATATATTAAATTTCTAGAAACCATGGTTATAGAAACAATAGACAAAGAGCATAACATAGCAATTTAATACAAATGGACAGTAAATGTGCAAATAAATTTCACATTAGTAATCAAAGCAATGAAACCAAGTAGAAATTAAATAAAATGACTTTTTTTTTAAGAAATGGCATTTCAAATATTTATAATTATAAACTAGTACACCTGTTTTGGAAGATAGTGTGTCAAAAAGTATGAAAGACCATAAGAATGTTCATGCCCTTTGATATTTTATTAATTATTTCAAGGATGTAACTATGAATATTTTTATGTATGTACAAGGATGTTCAAAACAGTATCATCCAAATAAGGTGAAAATTATAATGTCTTACATGCACATAAGTAGAGATTTGGTTTAATATTCTCATATAATAGGATAATCCTACAGCCATTTAAAAAGTCGTAAAGATTATCTTATGTATAAAAATATTCATGATTTCTTGCTCAGTAAAGAATAAAAGCTTATAAAATTGTAGGAAAAGAGTTTGTACAAGTAACATTGACTGTGTAAATATATATTCATATATAGAAAGTAAACATACATGTGTATTGCTGTTGGTGATGTGATTATCAGTGATATTGCTCTCCCTCACAACCCTCAGCTCCACCCACCTATAAAGTTTTTTTCTCCCTGTTTTCTGCATACAGGAAATATTGTTTGTATTAGAAAAGACATTTTAAAAAATGAAGTTCTCATTATTTTTAGACAAATTATTTTTGTCGAATTCCAGGTAACACCAGTTGTTGCTCTTTCCAATGAATCCTGGTCTATGTCATTTGCAAAGTACCTTGAACTTAGATTTTATGGGCACCAGTACACACGTAGAGCCAATGCTGAGCCTTGTGGTCACTCTATTCATCATGATTATCACCAGTATTTTTCTTATAACCAGATGGTGGCATCTTTCAGGTAAGAAGTCAATTGTACATTGTCATATTTCCTGAAGGTTTCGCAACATTTCTACTATTACTGGATTGAATTAAATTGTATGTGTCATCTCCCACCTCCACCCTTGCAAAAGCATAGAACCAGACACTGCTAAGAGCTATCAGTGTTAATTTAATCTACCTAAAAATATGTATTATTATCTTTACTTATAGACTTTATAGACCTTACAAGTGAGGATAATAATATTGTATGTTCATTTATAGAGCTAACAAGTTTTGGGGTCTTGATTTGAACCCTGGTTGACCTATTGGTTTCACTCTTTTTTTAAAAAACTTTTTTGTAGTTATAGATGGACAGAATGCCTTTATTTTATTTGTTTATGTGGTGCTAAGAATTGAACCCAGTGCCTCATCTATGCTAGGCAAGCGCTCTGCCACTGAGCTACAGCCCCAGCCCCTTGGTTTTACTCTTTGTTTTGGCATTCAAGAAACTCTGTCAGAATTTTTACTAAGGTATTAACTACCATAAAGATAATCAAATACTTGTAATAAAGCTAAAATTTCAAGTTTAATAAGTAAATAATCACTACTGTGGTATTAAATAATTTGAGGAAGGGTTCAGGCTCTGGCTTCAGAATGTATCCAGGATCTGAACACTTTTTACTACCCTCAAAATTTAGTAGTCTCAGACAGTTTCCTTTTGGCCTTGTCCCACAGCCTGTGCTCAGTATGTTCTTATTAAAGGAAAATCCAATCAAGGTCATTTCTCTGCTCTAGATGCTGCACAAAGTCCCTGTTTCACCCTGAGTGAAGGCCAGAGTCCATTTACTGGCCTATAAGTCCTTACAAGCTCTGTCTGTCTGCCTAGGGCCTATCACTGTCCCCTCACACACATGCTAGCCCCTTGGCTCAGCCTCACCTGTGTCAGGTAGGTTCCTGCCTGGGAGCCTTGTGCTGATTCTTCTTTCTCTAAGCTCTTCATTCACAGGTATCTGCCTGCTGTTTACTTACTTTGCATGAATGTCTGTTCCAGTTTTCCCTACTCTGATCCCCTCTCATGACTAATATTCCCCTGCTTCTCTTTCTTGTTTTGTATTTCTCTGACACTTAGCACTTGATGTATGTGTTTTAAATATTTATTTGTTTTTTTTTAAAGAGAGAGAATGTTTTTAATATTTATTTATTTTTTTAAGTTTTCGGTGGACACAACATCTTTTTTTTTTTTTTTTTTTTTTTTTTTTTTTTTAAGAGAGAGAGGAGAGAGAGAGAGAGAATTTTTTAATATTTATTTTTTAGTTATCGGCGGATACAACATCTTTGTTTGTATGTGGTGCTGAGGATCGAACCCAGGCCGCACGCATGCCAGGCGAGCGCGCTACCGCTTGAGCCACATCCCCAGCCCCACAACATCTTTATTTTATTTTTATGTGGTGCTGAGGATTGAACCCAGCACCTCCCGCATGCCAGGCGAGCGCTCTACCGCTTGAGCCACATCCCCAGCCCCAATTTATTTGTTTTATTTTAAATATTTACTTGTTTTTCCTGAATCATGAGGAAATATCGTCAGTATCTAAAATAGCATCTGGGACATTTTAGACTCTCAGGGAACATTTGCTAATTAGAACTTATTTCTTTTCTTAAGCAAGAGCTTTAACCGTGAAAGTACTGTATAGGTGGGGCATAGCATTGACTAGGCAGTACCTCAGGCGGAAAGGAAATATTCTCATGAAGATTCCTCAGGAATGGGAATGGAAAGGTAAAGAATATCTATACCTATACCTATTATAGGAAGGAGTCTCTTCCTTACTCATAGAGAAGGTTTATATCAAAATCAGTTTTGTTTTTATAACAAATGAGGATAACTTCAAAAGGATACATGATGGCATCACAGTGCAGTGATGAAACAAAACAAAATCTAAATTGGGGAAAATATTTATGATTGAAATTTGTCTTCAATAACTTTGATTTTTAAATACAATTTTATAGAAACTTTATTTTCTTTTATGCCTTATTAGGATTTAATTGACCATCTGGATATATCTCTGCTCAAGGTATTAAAATATTTTTCATTTTTCTGCTGTTACTTGTATTTCTTCTCTCAGTTATTCTCCCATTCGGCTCCTTGAAGTATGTGTTCCACTCCCTAAAATATTCATTAAGCGCCAGGCCCCATTAAAGGTGTCTCTTCTTCAGGACCTTAAGGACTTCTTTCAGAAGTAAGTTTCAGTTTCTTTGGTGATCCTCTTTTTTTAAAAAAGTCTGTGATGTACAGGTATCAACTATCAAGTATCAAGATTTGTTCATTTAACTGTCTTTGAAAATGTCGATAACTTTTTGAATTGTATGTTATATGTGCTTTGTGGGAAAAAATGTAGACAATACAGGAAAGCATGTTTTAAAAGTTGAACTCTGACAATGCAAACAACTGTTAAAATTTTGAAGTATATCCTTCAGGTCTTTTTTTGCACAATTATATGATTTTTAATTAGATAGGACTTTTTTCAGTTATGGTTTTGTGTCTGGTGTCTGCTTTTTTTCCTGTTTATGTGTAGTGGAAAATTTGATCCCACCTTCTTTAAAGTATGTAATGTTCTCTGATTTTAGAGTTTCACAGGTATATCTAGCTGTTGATGAAAGACTTGCATCTTTGAAAACTGATACATTTAGCAAAACAAGAGAGGATAAAATGGAAGATATCTTTGCACAAAAAGAGGTAGTTCATTTCTTTAATAGAAAATCAAAAAGTCAATTGTTTACTTAATAGAAATTGTTTTTTGTGGGGAAGGGTTATCTATATAGTGCCTATTTACTGAAATTTTATCTTGTTACATGCTAGATGGAAGAAGGTGAGTTCAAGAACTGGATTGAAAAGATGCAAGCAAGGCTCATGTCTTCCTCTGTAGACACTCCTCAGCAACTGCAGTCAGTCTTTGAGTCACTTATTGCCAAGAAACAAAGTCTTTGTGAAGTTCTGCAAGCTTGGAATAACAGGTATGATTTTGCAGTTTAATTAATATTATTGCCAAATTGGCTGTGCCGTGACATTTGAAAAATTTAAAGAATTTATTAATTATAGACATTTCATCATATTTTTAAGTTATAAAGAAACTTCACCCACCCCCTCCTTTCCCTTTTTTTAAATCCTTTAAAATGTATGGTCTAACCTTTAGATTGCTTGTGAAGATATAAAAACAAAAGAAGGGAACAACCTTCAATATTGTTTCAAATGTGTATGCTGCTGAATGGAATTTGACACAATCAATGTGCAATGAGTAATAATTGGAATAATTAGTGTGCAATGAGTAATAATTGATATGAGGGTGTTTTAGTTAGCTTTTTTGCTGCTGTGACCAAAAGACCGACAAGAACAATTAGAGAAGGAAAAGTTTATTTGTGGCTCATGGTTTCAGAGGTTCTCAGATATGGATGGCTGACTCTGTTGCTCTGGGCTGGAGGTAGAACATCATGGCAAAAGAGTATGGCAGAGGGAAGCACCTCAGGAAGTAGATCCAGAAAGCAGAGACAGAGACTTCTCTCACCAAGTACAAAATATATAACCCAAAGGCATACCCTCAGTGACCCACCTCCTCCAGCCACACCCTACCTGTCTATATGCCACCCAATTAATCCCTATCAGGGAATTAATGCTCTTATTAGGTTAAGGCTCTTATAATTTAATCATTTTCCTGAACTTTCTTGCATTGTCTAATACATGAGCTTTTGGGAGATACCCCATATGTAAACCATAACAGGGGTGAGAATTCCAAATATATTACTGTATTTATCTTATGTCATTATTTAAATATTTATTTTTAGAAATATTTTTCTTTATACTAATTTGCTATTCTTTTATAATTGTAGTCATATCAACAAGAGCTCTTGATTTGTTGGTTAGATATGATAAGAATTTAGTCCTAGATAGGTACAACTTTAAAGTCTGTTGCAATCCAAATAGGAAATGATTGTGATTTCAGAGTGTAAAAAGAAAATTTATAAATATTCAAAGTGCTAAAAAACAAACCATATTCTTTGACTGCAGGTTGCAGGACCTTTTTCAGCAGGAAAAAGGTAGAAAGAGACCTTCAGTTCCTCCAAGTCCTGGAAGACTGAGACAAGGAGAAGAAAGCAAGGTAGGAAAATAAACTTTTGTCTTTGGTCCTTCACTATAATTGATTCCATTCATAACACTTAGAAGTGGTAGTTTAATACATAATTGGTTAATATCTAATAGATTTTTCCATCTTGAAGTTGTGAGGTTTCAAGGAGATATAGGACTTGGAATACTTTTATGTACTAGCCTGAAATAAATGATCTGTTCTGTTTCATTTATTTGAAATATTTATCATAAATCTGTTCTCCACTGGAGTCACTGAGATACTCTCATGGTGATAGCAAGTGCTACAAAGGAAAAGATGTGGGTACTCAGAGTGTGTAATACAGTCCTCGTTTGTTTTACTATGAATATTTATCTCTGTGCTTAAAATGAGAAGTTCTTAAGGTGCCTGAACTGGGTAAGTTCTACATCTTAATTTAACTGAATTAGTTTTATTTTGCTGGGGAACAAATTGCCATAGATTAGTGTCTAAAAAATATAAATCTATAATTTCATAGTTTCTGTGGGCCAGAGATCTGGCAAGCATGGCTAGGTTCTTTGCATAGAATTTCACATAACTAAAATGAAGATTTTGGCCAGTGCTTCTGTCTTACTTGAGGCTCAGGGTCTTCTTCCAAGTTCATTCAGATTACTGGCAGAATTCATTTTCTGGTGGTGATAAGAAGCAGATTATGCTAAGTGAAGTTAGCCAATCCCTAAAAAACATAGGCTGAATGTCTTCTCTGATATAAGGTGGGTGACTCAAAATGGGGTAGGGAGGAAGAGCATGAGAAGAAGATTACCACTAAATAGGGAAGAGAGGCATCAGGGAAAAGGAGGGAGAAGGGGAATTGCACGGAAGATGGAAGGAGACCCTCATCATTATACGGAATACATGTATGATGATGTGAGGAAAAAAAAAAGTGTGTCACATCAGATTGGGTAGAGAGAAGTGAGGGGAGGGGAAGGGAAGGGAAGGGGGTTAGGAAGCATAGCAGAATAAAATAGACATTATTATTGCTGTATATATATATATATGTGACTGTATGACCAATGTGATTCTGCAACCTGTACACTCAGAAAAATGAGAAATTATACCCCATCTGATTCAAATATATGATATGTCAAGATCATTGTACTGTCATGTGTAACTAATTAAACAAATAAAAAAAAAAGATTATGTCTGGCTGTGGAAATTCCCCATTTTAAAAAAAAAAAAAAAAGAATGAGCTTCCCTTCTGTTGCTGGCTTTTGACTTGGAGGCCATTCCTAACTCCTCGAGGCTGTCTGCATTCCTTGTTCAAAGCCTGCAACAATAGTCAAATCCCTCTTGTGTTTCAGATCACTTACTTCCTTTGTCTCTGATTTATAGACTCGGTTTTAATGACTTATGAGATTACATCAGGCCCACCTGGAATTTGAGGTTTGAGGTCAACTGACTTGGGACTTTAATTACAGCTGCAAAATTCCTTCATAGCAGTTCCTAAGTCAGTGTTTGAGTAGTTGGAAGAAGGTATATACACACCAGGGGCTGGTGACCATCTTAGAATTCTCATCATGCTGCCCAAATTTCACATGAGTTGGTATCAGTATTTTTCAGGGCCTCATGCTTTGGTATCACAATAGGTTTGAGCGAGTGTTTTCTTTTTATGTAGTGTTTAGTATTTGTAAAGGAATATTTTCATGCACTGATGGATCCAGGAAACTTTTGCTTTTTAGTAATATATAATGATTTTTCCTTTTGTCTCTTAAACAAATGTGTAGGAATCCTATTCCCTTAAAGTTTAGGTGAGAGTAAGAAAAAGATTACTAACGATCATTTAAATTTTAGTATTTTCCAACTAGTTCAGGGCTAGTAATAAACACAAACCCCTGGTGCCCTTTCCATTTGCCCACTGAACACACTGCAAAGGTAATGGTGTAAGATGTTGATACAGAATTGAAAAGATACCATCATTCAACAGAAAGTTATCTTTTTGAAAGATTAAAGATTGATTTGAAATTCTGTTGCACTGCCTTTATATTTAATTATTTGATAAATAGTTCTCAAGTGCTTATGATGTGCTGGGAACTTTTCTAGGTTATAGTGGATGCAATTAGGAATAAAGGTCATATAGTTACTGTCCTCATGAAATATTTTTCTAGTGAGTAAGAGACTGATAGTACACATGTGAACCTATAATTATAAAAAGGCTCTGAAGAAATAAGGGAGATAGTTTTGCTGAAAGAGTAAGTAGTAGTGGTGGGTTATTTTATGTAGGGTGCCCAAGGAGGTCTCTCTGATGTGATGATATTTAATCAGTCAACTTAGAAATGACTTTATTGAAATCATGTGGCACTGATAGTCATTCTAAATATATTTTATCCAAGATAATTAGGACTTGAGAAGGTTCAGTGGATAATAAAAGTTTACTAGCTTAATGATAATCTTAATGTATTTCTAGATGCCTTAATGCCAAGAAGTAAGCTTCTGTTTAGAACAATATTCTCAAAGTGTGGTTCAAGGACTGTTGAGGGTTTATGACCTTTTCAAGGCTTCTGTAAGTTTCTCTTTATTAACCACATATCTGTATGGAGCCAGAACTTTAATCATAACAGTGTATTCATCAGATTAAATGCAGAAGCCAAATAGGAATCTAGCTAGCTAGACACTAAAGATAATTGAAAAAATGCAAAACAGTGCCACTTTTTCACCAATTGTTTTTAAGTTTGGAAAATACGTATTTTTTATTTACTCAATATTTTTATACTTGTGCTAATATTATAATGGACTTATTACTATATTATTATTTTAGGGTACTGAAGATTGAATCCAGGAGTGCTTAACCACTGAACCACATCCCCAGCCCTTTTACTTTTTTATTTTGAGACAGGGTTTTACTAAGTTGCTTACGGCCTCTCTAAGTTGCTGAGGCTGGCCTTGAATTTTCGATCCTCCTGTCTCAACCTTCTGAGCCGCTGGGATTATAGGCATGTGCCACCAAGCCCATCTTGGGCTTATTATTTTTAAATGAATAAATGAATATTGTAAAATGTTCTCAGGTGTAATTTCTAATAAGGTAAAAGCTACATTAAATTATAAAGGTGGTTCTTCATTATTTTTAGTATAACAGGTCTTGACATGAAAAAGTTCAAGATTCATTTGGTTAGACAGTTTTAAAAATGTGATTTTAATATTCCCTTAAGAATACAGTATTTATTTCTTTACAGATAAATGCAATGGATGCATCTCCACGGAATATTTCTCCAGGACTTCAAAATGGGGAAAAAGGTTGGTCCTTGAGTCTAGTGACCACTTGCCATTGGAAAGTTTGCATGAATGAATTGTTTTTAACTGCCAATTTTAGCATTTTATTCCCAATACAATTATTCAGAAACTTTTAACCCCCTACTTATAGATCATTTGTAACTCTATCATCTTAAGCTTATCATATAATATATTGTAAGAAGATAAGTTAGGAGACAGAAACACATGAAATATAGAGAGGACTGCTATTGAAGGAAGAAGGAATAGAGAACAGGAAATTGAATTTCTATTTTGCTCATTCCTGAATCCCAGGTTTCACTACAAAAATCTTGTAACATTTAATTTATATTTTTAATGTCACTAAAATATTTCCTAGGCTTAAAATATCTTTTCTAGTATTAGATAATTTGGTGTTATTGTAGAAACCTTGTGGGAGAATTTACATAGACTATTTTTGTTGGGCAAGAGCTCAATTTTCTTGGTATTTTTCTATAATAATTATGATCTAGTATCTTTTCTCCCCCAGAATGAGCATCTGATTTTTTTCCATAGTGTCCTGAGACATTGTGTTATAGTGGAAAGAGTATTGTGTTAAATAGGAATCAGATTTGATTGATAGTTATAGTCCCCTGAGATTTGATTGTGGTCAAGTCATATATGGAATTTTGTTTCCATTTCTGTGACATGAGCTACCTGACCTTGATAATTTTTAAAAAGCTAAAATTCTGCGTTTTAACAATTAAAAATATGAATTGGCATTTAAAAACATTAATATTAAGTTGAAATAGACTTAATATTTTTAAATGACTCTTAGGATTGTATTTTTTTTTTTTTTTTTTAGAGGATCGTTTCTTAACAACACTGTCCAGCCAAAGTTCTACCAGTTCTTCCCATCTCCAGTTGCCTACTTCACCTGAAGTCATGACTGAGCAGTCAGTGGGAGGCCCACCTGAACTAGATACAGCCAGTGGTTCCGAAGGTACAGTTTAAATCACTTTTTCTATATTTCATTGACTCTAAGGCTGCTAGTTGTCTCTTTGGCTTGTATGGGTCTCTGAGAAAGAAAAAAAACACTGCTAATTCTTTGACATAATGCTTTCTTAACCCTTAGAATATTTATTTTGTACTTACCCAAAGTGCTTTTTAAGATAGAGCTTTTCATTCTATCACTTCTTTATTTAGCTGCACTGCTTGACATGTAAGTATTACAATAACAAAATGTGATTCAGCTTTATCTACCTTCTGGGGCTCTTACTTTCGTAAGTTCCATGAAGTATAGGGTTGCTGCTTTGTAAAAAAAAAAAAAAAGAGAGAGAGAGAGAGAGAAATCACTGCCATTTCTCCCAACAAAAATATTTGCTTCCTAACAGTAAATTAGTGCTTTGTCCTTTCTTTCCTTGCTTTCTGTTTAAGTAATAAATTGCTCAATATAAAATTTGGAATTACTTTACAATTGCTACTAATCTCAGGTGTAATAGCCACAGTGCCCATTACTGAGTTGAACCTGAACTTCATCACATGAACAGTTGTAATGAAGTTCATGCATATTTGGGCAGTTATACCCTTATGGCTACTCACTGTCTCCTGCAGCAGAAACCATTGATGGTAGAATAATCTCAGTTTCAGAGGTGCTAAAATGTAAAGAAGAAAACCTGTCTCTAGAGTCAATTATATATATGTTTCACTGTGCTTTCTCTTTCGTTCCAGAAGAGTCATTTTTCCTAGATTCGAAATTTTGAATCACATCTGATAATTATGATATTGATATGTCTGTCAGTATTCCCCAAGGGGAAATAAAGTTAACACTTTATTTTTTTTATTCTTCCTGAATGTTAGTATACAAGCGGAATATTTTTTATTCTAGATGTGTTTGATGGACATTTGCTGGGATCCACAGATAGCCAGGTGAAAGAGAAGTCAACCATGAAAGCCATCTTTGCAAATTTGCTTCCAGGAAATAGCTATAATCCTATTCCATTTCCTTTGTGAGTATTATACAAACTTTGTGTTTTTATTCCACTCCAAACTCTACCATGTCTGTTTTTTCACCATTATTAATTTCTCACTTATGTAAAATGCTTTGTTTTCCTTAATGTCGTAACCTTGCCCATTAGGGGCTGAGTAAATAGCACCTAAATAAAATGAATGAATGTGCCTTAACAGTACCTAGAAGAGTTAGAGTGGAAGTCAGGGGAGCAAAATTTACATTGAGAGGGAGTCACCATTGGGTTTTCATGTAATAACAGTAAAGTGGCTGGGTTATTCTTGTTGGACTAGTAGTATGTCTTCTTCACAGTTTCTAGAAGACTTTTCTCTCAAGCTTATACTGGAACAAAGTATTTTAGACTTCTCTGGTTCTTTGGAAATTCTTTTTGAGATTAATATGGCCAAAATTTTGGTGCTATAGAAAGGTTTTTGGAGTCACTATTCTATAGTCCTGTGATTTGAAACCTAACTGATAATTTTCCAGTTGCCTTCAAATTTTTTTCTTGATTGTTTTTTGTTTCCTTTTGATTCAAGTTCTCATAATTTGCATACATTTTTGCTTAATTAATTATAATTGTGTAGTATTTAGGTAAAATTGTCCTGAGATTTACTTACAGAGTATTAATGGATTTTGTATTTGATTTTCTGCTAATTTTATTTTTATTTATTTAATGCATTTTAAAAATTTAAACAGTGATCCAGATAAACACTACTTAATGTATGAACATGAACGGGTGCCCATTGCAGTCTGTGAGAAAGAACCCAGCTCCATCATTGCTTTTGCTCTCAGGTATTGTTCTTGGGACTTTTTCCCCTATGGTTATATCTATGTATTTTATGTACATCTATAATCCTATTTGGAAGATTGTTCACATAAAGCATAACAAAATGATTAATAAAAATACTTTTTGTTTCAGCATGGTAGTCTGTTCTCTTTGTACCTGAAAACCTTCTCTTTATTCAAGTAATGGGGTATAGCATGAGTCTTAAGCAAGTTCCTAATAACTGAACTGACTAGAGAGTTTATTTACTCCCCCTTGAATCCTGTAACTATTTAATTTGTACCATTGTATTCCTTACTTTGATTTACTTATTAACATAATATGTGGGACATATTTTCCTAATAACAGGTGAATATCTTGTTTTTGTATTCTGCTCTCATTTCCTTTCTGCTTCCTATACACACTAGGTAAATTTTCCTACCTTGAGAATGCTATTTCTATTCCTTAAGTTGTAGGTATATTTGACTTTCTGACATAGTTATCATGTGTCTTAAAGAAGCGACCCACTGAGCTGAGGTCATGGCTCAGAGGTAGAGCGCTCGCCTACCACCTTGAGGAACTGGGTTCGATCCTCAGCACCACATAAAAATAAAGCAAAGATATTGTCTACCTATAACTAAAAAATAAATATTAAAAAAAGAAGCAACCCACTTTAAAAATATTGATATGTCTAAAAAACCTCAGCTTTTTAATCATAAAAGTATCTTGACAGTGGTTCAACCGTTTAAATAGAATCTAAGGTGTTAAATAAAAAATTTTTTTCTATTGTAAGGCGTTAAATTTTTCCTTTTGGATATTTGTTACAAGGTGTATGTTTATTCAACAAATATTTGGCATTGTATATACAGGGGTAAACAAACTGTTTTTTGTTGTTTTTTTTGTACCAGGGATTGAACCCAGGAGTCCTTAACTGTTGTGCCACTCCCCAGGCCTTTCTTTTTTATTTAGATACAGGATCTTGCTAAGTTGCTTAGGCCCTTGCTAAGTTGCTGAGACTGGCTTTGAACTTGCAGTCCTCCTGCCTTACCCTCCTGAGCCACTGAAATTATCACAACACCTGGGAAGATTTACATGCCTCTGCTTTTATGATATTTAGAGTTTACTGTTAGGATAATAAGAGTTTTTTCTTTATAAGATTTTATATGATAATTTTTAAGATCTTTGCCTTTTTATCCTTTGTGAAGATAGCATTTTATTCTAATTTACTGATTAATCATAGTATATCAATAGATAAGAAAGGTGCCAAAATGAAATATATATTTTGTACTATTAGGAAGAAAGTATTCTAGTTGAAGACATTTTCTTTCAATGTCTTAAAAGAATAATATACCCAACATGCCTCTTTGTTCTATGACATTTGATTTATCTAAAGCATGACTCCCAGATTACTAGTCCAGGAGTCAAATGTTTTGGGCTAATAGAACATTAAAAAAAAGTTTTTTTTCCTTCAAATTTAGTACCTTTAAATAGAAAATCACTCTTAAGTTCCTTTATTCTGTATTAATCAAATCCTGAGGATTTATTCTTTTAGATTACCTGTTCAGCACCTGGATTAATTTGATTTAAATTTTAGTAACTAGGTTCTTTTGATCGTTGCTAAGGTTATTGGTACTGGTTGGGAGTCAGTGGGTCCTTATTTGTATCATTCTTTACAAATACATAGACCTTCCTTATGAAGCTTCTAATTGATCACTTTCATTAAGTAACTGAAATGCATTTGTTTAATCATGGACATTTAATAATGGTTGTGTTTCTATAATGCAAAATTTATTCTAAAGCTTATGATTTGTTTTTAAAGAAAGCTTAATGTTTAACATTTTTTTTTAACCTATTTCTACCTTAAGTTGTAAAGAATACCGAAATGCCTTAGAAGAATTGTCTAAAGCAACTCTGTGGAACAGTGCTGAAGAAGGGCTTCCAACAAATAGGTGATTCATGATTGAGTAAACTGTATTTTAATTTAGTTATGTTGTCATTTTCTGTATCCTTGTGTTTCAGTTCTATCATAGCATATTATCAGTATTAAAATTTTTAGGATCCAGATAATGGCATTCAATTCAGCCAGGAATTGAGACAGCAAAATTAAAGTACAGCAAAAGACCTTAAATAGTCCCTTAGCATGTAGTTTTCTGTCAATTGCCATATAGTTCAGTGTATGTTCTAAACTTCCCAACATTTTCAGGGGAAAAAAAAAAAAAAGGTACTGTTTTTATTTTAAAAATGGTAACTTGTAAAAAGTACACCACTGCTTGGCTTTGTAATTTTAAGTGTTTGTGAATTTTATATACATAACATTTAAAAAAAAAAAGCCCCAAACCAGGTTGTTCACTATTTTAGACATTTAAATAGAAATTGTCATAGTCTCATTATTAATGAAATACGTTTTCCAATTTTACTAGTCTAGTTAAATTTGCTTGAATTATCACTATGAATAGAATGAGAAAAATGAAATTGTTATTTTCTATAATTGTTTGATGACAGATACAAATCTAACTCTAATGGACTTAGGGGAAAATTTTATAAAAGTCTGTGGCTTTTGTACATTTCCATACGTTTTTATAGTTAAAGCATTTTACTTTCTTCAGTAGATATTCCAAAACTTTTTATTTAATGTTCTAACCTGTGTTTATGTAAATTATTACTCAGATTTTTGATTTTGTGGGTTGGCTTAGGTGTCTAGTAGTTTAGTGTAGGAATCAGAATACTCTCTCTGTTATGAATAGTTTAAATTAATTTTTCCTTTGTCTTTCTTCTTAGTATTTTAGACAGCAGGCCAAAGAGTAGCAGCCCTATTAGATTACCTGAAATTAGTGGAGGACAGACCAGCCGCACAGCAGAAGCAGAATCACAACCAAGTATGATCGCAAATGGAGAAGTATTTATAATTGTTTTATTTGTGAATATGATTTGAAGAAGAAAACACAGAAATACCATTTGGAAAAGATTTACTATTTCTGGTCTTTGAAATATAGTATGGATTTAAACATTTTTTTTGAATATGCTTTAAAAATTTTTTTTTTTCTTTTAGTTGTAGATGCACACAATGCCTTTGTTTTATTTTTATTTGTTTTATATGGTGCTGAGTATCGAACCCAGTGCCTTATACATGCCAGGCTAGCGCTCCACCACTTAACTACAGTTTCATCCCTGAATATCGTCTTTTATAGATGTGATTTTTAAATATAAATTCAAATATATTGAACTTCAAATTCTTAGAAACTCCTTTTTCTGTGCAAAAAGAAAGAGTATCATCTTCCTTCTTTGAGCTTTCAATTTAAAATATACATTCTAAAATAAAAGATGAACTTATATATTTTTTTGAGTTTATAGTGTTAGTTGGCACTATGAAAATTTTACGTTGTTTCTTTTAATCTCCACAATAAGCCCATAAGGATTATTTTACTTCCCTATTTTCAGAAAGGAAGTTAAGTCTTAGATTAAGTAGCTTGTTTGAGTTTTAGACAGTGGTGGAGATGGGATTTGGTCTTGGGTTTTATTGACTTTATCAGTTAGGAATGCATTTAGCTACAGCGAACAAAAAATTCACTTGTCTATAAGGGCTTAAACATATATGACAGTCTGCTTTTCTAAAATAGGTCAGCCTGGAGGTGGGCAGTTGCTGGCATTGGTCAAGCTGCTCAGCATTGTTATGACAACTGAGGGATAGTTTCTCTTGAATACTCTTAAATTTTTCTCATATTAAATCATATTCCATTTTGTTTGCTTTTGAGGCAGAAGAAGGGCAGTAGAACCTGCAGCTATTCTCTTACTGAGGAAGCAGAGATACCCACTTTGGTTCCCATTGGTTAGAACGGAGTCTTAGGGCCCCCTCTAACTGCTTAAAAAATAGGGGGAGCATTGTCCTGAGACTGCATACATAGCTGTCCCCCTAAATTTAAGTTCTCTTAGCAAGGAACTGGGTAGTAGTGGATATTAAGGAAGCAATAATAGTGTCTACCACTTTAAGTAAGTATTTTCATGACTGATATTTTCTGTTGATTATGTAAATGGTCATTTATTTTGGTAAATGATAAATTTATAGTATTAGAATCACAATATGCATGATTTAATGAAGGAAGCTCAAAACTAGGAATAAAAGAACAAGACAGTAAATTCTTGGCTATCCTATAGTATTTATTTTTTGCAAGATGCTGAAAAAGAACTCATTTTCCCCTTTTAAGATTTCACAACACAAAAGATGAAAAGACGTAAACTTTAACTCTGAATTCTTTTAGCTTGTGAAATTATTGTTTTAGTTGAATTGACTGTATTGTAATAAGAACTTAGCTATAATTTAATCTTTTTGCTGAAGATGTGACTGTTTTTGGAAGACAGTTTTGAAAGACCTTCTAGAGAATTTCTCACATTTTGACAGGTCAACTAGCTGAACACTGCTTTCCTTCTGTGTTTCTGATAGCATAAGTGCTTGACTACTCAAAAAACAACAACAATAACATGTGGAATAATAATCTTTGCTAACACAGGAATAAGTTGAAAATTTTTATTTTCCACTTGCAGTGATCTGTAATTGAAATTAATGTGTTACCTTTTATTTTTAGCCAAAAAGGCTTCTGGAATGTTGTCCTTCTTCAGAGGGACAGCAGGCAAAAGCCCTGATCTCTCTTCCCAGAAGAGAGAGACCTTACGTGGAGCAGATAGTGCTTACTACCAGGTTGGGCAGACGGGAAAGGAGGGGACGGAGAATCAAGGCATTGAGCCTCAAGGTATGTAGACCATATGTGCTGGTTCCAGGCTCTAGTTTATTTATTTTGGTTTTTAAAGTTTTCTTATAGTGCTACATAGGTAATTCTTAACTACTGAAACCAGGGCATGTCCTCTGTTCTCACTCCTCAGCATGATAGTAGAAAAAGCATGGCATTTGAGGAGTCCAGCTGGTTTCAGATTTTGTTGCTATCATTTACTGTGTGATACAATCAGAAATCCTTAGTTGCCATACCTGTAAAGTGGCTAAAACAGTATATTCCAAGGTTTACTGATGACTTAGTGACATTACACACTAAAGCATGGGACAGAGGTCCCACTATGTAACTCAAATCCTCACGTTTTCATTCCTCTGCCCCATCCCCAAGATGTTCTCTTCCTTTTCTAATTCCTGTAAAATTGTGGCTATTTATGCCCATCTATATTTTGATATTTTAAAACCATGTCTGTCTGATTGTGTTTGTATATGGGTTTAGAACAGTATTTGGCAGATCCATTCATTTATTTTTGTCTGCTTGATTTTACATTGAGTAGTTGCAACTGAGTAAATTATTTATTATCTGTCCCTTTAGAGAAATTGTTGAGTGACTCCTAGGTTATATTATGAATTAGTAGTTAAAATATCATAATTACCATAACAAATTTTGATTAGCAATTGAGAGATCTGTTTAGTGTTCTGGAGGCTGCAGTTGGCCCGCAGGTGTTTATAATGTGATCCTTGGAGAGTCTTGATTCTTTGGAAAATGATTTTTGAAATGTGAAAACTTAGGGGACAATTTGTTCTTTTTGATACTAACATGTATTTCAAGTATACAGTAAATAGTGAATCTTGTAGGTTTGTCAGAAATATCAGTCAAATTAAAAAAAAAACACCCTCTGAATTAGATTTTAATATTTGGGGAAGTGTTATTCTATCCGTATCTGGAAAACTAGTCACTAATTGATAAAGAAGCCATGGAAGTTCTTGGTGTCAGAGTTGAGTTTGCTATAATAGGAGTTAAGTAAAATTATTCAAACCGAATTCTCTATTTCTTTAATCTAAATATTGAAACTTTTAAAATAACACATTTTATTGTAATTGTTTACAGAGTTTAATAGTGATTTTACTAGGTTATTTTTACTGTTGATTTACTAATTTTTGTTGTTATATCAGGGACAAAAGATAAAATGAACTGATAACTATTTAAAACTTTGCCTTTACTAATGATATTAAACCTTTTAGATGAGGTAGATGGAGGAGATCCACAAAAGAAACAATTCACAAATCCTCACATTGAACTTCGTAAGTATAAAATAATGTGTTGTCTGCCTAGGGACAGGGACCATAATTAAGCAAACTGTTACTTGGGAATTCTAGATTTATACTAGTTAAATATCCTGTTTTTTGAGATGAATATTAAAATCTGCCAACATGAGGTTTATTTATGTATAATTTAGTTTCTAAAAATGTATTGTTGAATTTATAAAGAAATTTAATTAAAGTTACAATTCATAAATTTATAACTTATACTTTAATTTCTAATATTTAAATCTTTTCCTGTTGTATAATGGATATACACAGAGCTCAACAAGCATTTAGAATTGTATATGGGTACTAGAAACTTATTGTTCAGAATAGTATCATATACTATAAATTTTGTGATGTTTATAAAGAAGTTTATAATAGTACAATGATTAAAGTACAATAACCAGTGTAAAGGTAGAACTGGGTTCTATTTAAAAAATTTTTTTAAAGTGTGTAATAGTGATCATATGATTATTTTCTAATCTCCCCTGTGGATCATGTTGACAGCATGGTAATAAACAGGCATTTCAACTTAACATGAAAGATGCTTTCCTGGAGGAAACTACATGGTTGCATTTAGTGGTGGGAAAGGGAAGGAAAAGGTATTTTTTTTTTGATTCATAAGAGATTTTTTTAAAAAACTCTTTTGTAGAATTTTCTGATGCTAATGCCAAATTTTATTGTCGACTGTACTACGCTGGAGAGTTTCATAAGATGCGTGAAGTGATTTTGGGCAGCAGTGAGGAAGATTTCATTCGTTCCCTTTCCCACTCATCGCCCTGGCAGGCCCGAGGAGGCAAATCAGGAGCTGCTTTCTATGCAACTGAAGGCAAGACTTTTTAGTCATTTTTCTGATTGAGTGGTCTTCATCTTTTCCCCTGAAATGATTTATGATACTTGAACTGAGGTAGTAGGGTATTGGCTAATGGCAAATGATGTGACTTCCATTTTATTTTAAGAGGATTTAATAAAATATTTAAAATAATATACCTCTATGTGTTTGTAATGAGATTCAGGCATTGATCAAGTCCTTAACTTAGTAAGATTTTATAGTTCTGAGCTCTCCAAAGGTAAAGAGAAAGAGTACTTCTAGAAAGCTCAAAAGGGTATGTCAGAACTGATGAAAAATGAAAATAGAAATATTTTTAGCCTGAAAGTAGAAAGACCAAGTTCTTAACCTAAAAAGTTTGCAGAATATGTGACCATTGTGTTTCAGATTCAATTTGCTCTAACCACTGAAAGCAAAATTATTTAAGAGAATACAGCTAGAAATTTGTTGTTTGATAAATATTTTCATAACAGCGACTTAGTGGATTATTAACAATGAAGTTTATATAACTTTATTTGATAGTTCTAAAAATTAGGTCACCTAGCAATGAATTTTGTGGTACAGAAATTTTGTGATACAGAGTAGAAGACTAGTGACTACATAAATCCTTAGGATCTCTTCTAGCCCTTCCATTACTTGAGAATTATGTTCTGATCAAAATTTTCATGGTAACATCAGAAAATATTCATTAAAAACATAAAATAAGGATGATTTGGGATCTCTGGAATGATTTATTATAGAAGATAGTAGATATTATGATTGAATAAACACTTGAAATTTCTGCTTTTTAGATGATAGATTCATTTTGAAGCAGATGCCTCGTCTGGAAGTCCAGTCTTTCCTTGACTTTGCACCACACTACTTCAATTATATTACAAATGCCGTTCAACAAAAGGTAGAAATCCGAATCTTGAATCTTGGTCAACAATCAGAGTTTACTGGGCTTTCTTTCATCCTGAGGGTTAGTACTAATGATAGTTCTCCCTGAACGGGACATGACTGGATCTCAGGATGCAATTGAGGTCTGGTGGAATGCAGATTTTGCACTGTAGTTTTCTTATCTTTGCCAGTAAGGAGTCAAGTGATCTTGAGCAAAGTGTTTTTAATTAGTATGTATATGAAAGTCAATTTAAATTTAAGACTAACAATGTTAACTGCAAATATTGTAATTTGTAATTTTGTTGAGACAGAAATTTGGAACATGTTGAGAAATCAGGATGTGCCTCCTTTAGCTAGAAAAGCAGGAAGTCATTGGCCCAGGTTTGCCTACTTTTCATTGAGCAATGACCACCCTCCTTTCCCCACCTCCATAAAATTATGAATAGAATTTTGGGTGCTTTTTATTGTGAGTTATTAGAGGAAACTAGATATCTTAATGAAGTGCTTGAATTTGAACAGCTGTGAAGGATTGACCCTTTGGAGAATGGTAGGGTCTAATATTTTCATTGGCTTCATTACTGCATGCACTTCTGAGAGTCAAGGGTTTGAGTTACTTTTCCAGGACCTTTGGCTGGTTATATCAGCAGTAAATCATGAAATCATTTTTACAACATGTGAATAACCCACATAATATAAAAAATAGTATTGGATCACAAATAATCCCTTTAATAATAGTTTGCTTTGATCTTTTCTTGATTAGAGGCCCACTGCCTTAGCCAAAATTCTTGGAGTTTATAGAATTGGTTATAAGAACTCTCAGAACAACACAGAAAAGAAGTTAGATCTTCTTGTCATGGAAAATCTTTTCTATGGGAGAAAGATGGCACAGGTAAGGGCACTGGACTTCGTGAAGCATTTAGCTATTGGAACTCTTTGTACTTTTGGTTCTTGAATATAATGAATTCAAATAACTTCTTATTTTATAGTAAATATTTAACTTTGGTTACTAGATGAAATTGGACTTTTGACTTGGAAAAAAGAATAAAGAAAAATTATTGTTATGGACTGGTCCTAAAATGTAACATATCAATATTCTAGAATTATAGAATTGGTAGAATAAGAAAGCAGATCTACTTCCACCACCTGAATTTTAAAAATAAATTTATTGAAGCCCATAGAAATTGAGTAACTTAGTTATTTTTAGATCTCAAGTTGGTCTAGATTCTAGAAAAGTGCTCTTCAAAGTTCTGGTTCTTAAATTATTTCCAGTCTTCAATGAGTTAAGGAGCTTATGCCAAACTGTGATCCAGTGCACTGCTTCTTCATGGAGAAAGTCTTCATCTGAGAAATAATGTTAGCTGAACTAAACTGTGTGCTTAATAGTCTAAGGATTTATTTCAATTCTATCACTGGCTCCTTAACATCATCAAAAGCCAGGAGCAATTGACCAGCAATGGTCTATAAACTACACTCAAATCATACTGGTTCTCGAATTCAGGTTCTCTGACCTTTGAGTGCACCGCTTTTCCTGCTACCCAATTATTCCTAAAATTATACAGTTTTTTCTCCATTGCCATAGTAATTGTACAATTTTGATATCAAGACTAAGTTTCTTAGGAAAGTTAATTTGAATCTTTTTTTTAATACTGCTTTATAATCCAGTCATATATTTTTGGAGTTACTTGTTAATGTACCATAAAGTTTATTAAATTGATCAGCGAATTTCTGAAATGTTTTAGTAATTGAGTACCTAGGTATTAGTTTCATATGATATACTTATATCACCATGTATTTTATGCATTGTACAATTATTTCACTATAAATTTAATAACTATTTTAAAAGTTATGAATGAGTTTTTAAACTAAATTTAAAAGTATACAATTGTAACCACTACAAAAAATCTGTCTGCCTTTTTAATTTAATTTCATTAATTAACCATTGTGGCAACTCATACGTAAATAACAAAGAATTTTCTTTCTGCTAGGTGTTTGATTTGAAGGGTTCACTTAGGAATCGAAATGTAAAAACTGACACTGGAAAAGAGAGTTGTGACGTGGTCCTGCTGGATGAAAACCTCTTGAAGATGGTTCGAGACAACCCTTTGTATATTCGTTCTCATTCCAAAGCTGTTCTGAGAACTTCCATCCATAGTGACTCCCACTTCCTTTCTAGCCACCTCATTATAGATTATTCTTTGCTGGTTGGGCGAGATGATACTAGCAATGAGCTGGTAGTTGGAATTATAGGTAAGTTAATAGATGTATCCTACTTATAGCTCATGATTGAAAGAGAAAAAAATTATAAAATTCTTTTGAATCTTGTTAGGTTTATTGAGTACTTTAACAAACTTTCATTTGAAATTTTAAAAATAATAGTTTTTCATCCTAGTTCCTTCTGTTCAATTTTCTCATCTCCATTTTCATTATTTTTGTCAAAAATACATAATTTCAGGCTGAGTTTGGTGTTACCTGCTTGTAATCGCAGTGACTTTAGTGGTTGAGGCAGGAAGATTGCAAGTTTGAGGCTAGCCCCAGCAACTTAGCAAGATCTTGTCTGAATATAAAAAATATAAAAAGGGCTGGGGATGTAGCTCAATGGTAGAGTGCTCTGGAGATAGATGTCTATCTACACATATATACACATGTACACACAAACACACACATACATACAAACTATATATTCAAAAATGATTTGCAGATTAGGCCTTGTGTCATTGTTTTAAGGATTAAGCAAATTAATATGGAGAAAATTTTTAGAAAAGCCCTAGCATATTGAAGCATTCAATAAATGCTAAGTTAGAGAAATAGTAATAATAGTTATTGTCATTTGCTTATATTTATTAACATAACTTGATTGCTAATTGCACCTGCCTTTTTCAACCCTCAGATTATATTCGAACATTTACATGGGACAAAAAGCTTGAGATGGTGGTGAAATCAACAGGAATTTTAGGAGGACAAGGTGAGTAAAATTTTTGTTCTATTTGTTCTTTAAATTCTCATATATTTCTTATTATTTAAAATTTAAGAGCTGTTAAAATTGTAAAAAAATGTAGGGTTATCTCTGATTTCATTTCCAGAATGGCCAGATATTAAGGGGAATTGTGTAGCTAGGAAATGTTGGGTTTAAATTTGTGTTAAAATGCCAAAAGTTCTCAAAATAAGAGTTAAAAAGGAAGAAAAAGCTAGAGTTCTGAATAAGAGATTGTCTCCACTAAACATTTGATATTTTCTAAGTTCTTTGAGCACTGCTAGCCTCATTTGTGCCTCTAGCCATCTCTCATCTCTAAGAAAGAACTTATCTTTTAGAATGAAAGCTTCCACCAGGAAGAACCCTGTCACATGGCAGGTGGCACAGTGGCTAACCCTACCTCCTCACTTAGACTGCTCTGCTTTATGTGTCTTTATGGCAGTTTATATGAAACAACGTAATTGGTGGAAATCTGATATCCAGTCAAATATATATACATGTAAAAGCAGCTTTTTTCCCCCCTTTTCTCTTTCATAATTTTAGGTAAAATGCCAACTGTGGTCTCTCCAGAGTTGTATAGGACTAGATTTTGTGAAGCAATGGACAAATATTTTCTGATGGTGCCAGACCACTGGACAGGATTGGACCTGAACTGTTGAAATCAAGCACATTTCTTGAAGTAGACTGTGAAAAAAAACAGTCAGGAACAAGAGACCAAAAATAAGTGACATGTTTTATTTCTTCATCCCATTCACCTGTGTCCAGAAGTCCTTTTAGTTCTTTGGCTCTTTAGATCGTCCATGTCTGAAGGGTAAAAATTTCCTTGGATTTGCACTTTGGGTTTTGATACCTGTGAATTAGTAGTCTGGAAGTTGCATGAACATTTCCTCACTTAAGCTGAAATACAGATCATTTCAAAGAGCTAAGATTAGAGATGAGCCAGTGGTGTGAGAAACTGAGTTGTATTTGTTAACTTAATTGGAGAAGAAAAACCATGTCTTATAGATTGTGACTATCTTGGCCTTACAGTTGACACATTCTTTCCTTAAAAGGCATTTGTAGTACTGCTGAATTTAATGTTACCTATTGTCAGGATTTCTGAAAACTTTAAGAAAAATTTTGCTTTATTCCTCTAGTGGCCAGATAAGCAGGTTTGCATTTATTGAAGAATTTAACTTAAATCACGAATCCTGTCTGAATATTCTGTATCTTCCCAATTTACCTTGTTTTCAAGTGTTCAATTTTATAATTCTGCCTTCTCTATTGGTGACAAGAGGATGCAGCCATTAACTTAAAGTCCTTTTTAGAGTACTTCTTAAGCTTGTTTAAAACTTTTGACTAATCATTATGTTAAACTCCACTCATCTTTGTATGTTCATATTTTAGGTCTTGCCACCCCTTATTTTAGGGAAATAGTCATCATTAGTAAATTGGTCTGGAATAATTGAATTTCTAAAGGAAGAATTATTAACACAGGAATTTTATGAGTATAAAAAATAAATTAGATCCAATCCAAGAAATTGGGTGAAAAGGAAACACTTGGTTGCTTTATATAGGGGTGAAGTATCTTTCAGTATAACCAGCAAGTTCAATGACATTTATTTCCAGGACATTCCCATTTTCCAGTTTTCTACACACTGACTAGTTCTGCTCCTGAAACATACTAAGAGATACAGTTATCTTACTAAGGAGCTTCTTTTTTAATGGCCAGTAATTTTGTTTGTTTTAAAAAGTGATTTGAAGTATTCAACTTTGAGGAAATTCTGATCCCAGAATGTTTCTTTTTTTGGTTTCTTTCTGTCATGAGAACAATTTAGGGATTTGTAAAATTTTTAGAATTTCATTCTTTTTCAGACTTCCTATAATAATAGTACATTAATTTTCTCATTAAAAAAAAAGCAAGATGCATTCAGTTACAGTATGGTAAGTACATGAATGGTAACATTTTAGAAAGCTTGCTTTAAAGAATGAAAGCATTGGTTTGTATTTGTGCTTATTAAAAATATAGTTAATTTTGAACTAGAAGCAAGTCGGCCAAGGACTTGAGACTTATCTGATGCTAAGCTTCCTCTCCCACTTAAATATGTATATGTGCCTTTTGAAGTTACACAAAACACTGATGATTTTAGTTTTGATACAGAAGACTAGTAAAGGAGTTGTGTAGACATGGAAGATGTGTGGAAGATGATTAAATTTTTATGTGTCTAGGGAAAAGAGATTTTGTGTCTGATTTGAAATACCAGTACGGTTTTGTCTCTGTTTATTTTTCCTGCCAGGACACATAGGGTTATTTATCCTGTCAATTTCCTGTAGAAGTGAAAGATGTCCCCCACTAACCATTCTTTTAGGTTCAATACCATGTACACAACTGGAACGCTCCATGGGAGTAGCTCCTGACAATAATGTGGCATACTGATTTTTCTTTACCTTGCCCATGACTTTAAAAATCATTTTTTAAAGTACTCCTGCCTAATGGGTAATTCGGTGGTTAAACATTCTGAAGCAAGAGTTGCTGCTTTGTAAGGACACTTTGTCCTTATAAAATTAATGTCTGCGCTGTATTCATGAAGGGAAAATGCACAATTTAACTGTTTGGTTTGAGTGGTACAACTATATGCCCGGTTCCTTCCTGTTCCTCTTTGTGCCACTATTAGATATATAATGTGTTTCAAATTACTATGCTGGTCAATTTCAGCATTGAGTGACTATTTTCCTTTCTTGAATTCCCTTTCTATATTAATGCTGAAAAGTTAGAAATTATGAAGAAATCTTAGTATTTCCTTCCTGAGAATACAGTATGAATCCTAAAAATAATTGGTAGTAGCATGAGAGAACTATGTCAACATGTTGCTTTGTATAAAAATCTCATTTATAAATGTGAAGCTTTTTGATTCCATCAAAATATATTTGAAAAATAGAAAGGATTTCCTTTTTTTCTTATCTCAGCCTCAGAAAAATAAGGGGAATAAGCTAAGTCCTTTTGTATTCAAGTCCTGTTGAATACCTTAAATTTATAGATAATCAAAATTTCCTACAGAATGTCTTATAATTTTTTTCTTGATTTAGTAGTGAGTGGTTTTCTAGCTTTGGCTTTTATTGAGTATTGTAAATAGTAGGGTCATATTGGCATCTTTTGTGATGGCTTTGTGGTCATCAGATCTTGACATTTTGCCCATTACCAGTGGACTTGAATGAAACATCCAAGGAGAATATATCTTCCTAAAGAAAGTTGGCTCAGTTTAAAGAGTAAAAATCAGTGTGATCAATGAGCCTGGTGGAAAATCAGATCAGGCCATTCATTATCCTGCAAGTGTTAACACTGACTTATACAGTATTCATACCATCTAGTGCAATGCCTTTCTTTTCTTTTCTTTGGTAACACAGGTGCAATGTATTATAGAAAAAATAGAAATTACAAATCATGAACAGTTTTATTAATACTACTGTGTCCGTTTTGTAAAATACAAGTGTATATTATGTCTTTTGACAGGTTGAATTTTAAACTAGAGAAATAATGTTGTAAATCATAATAGTTACTTTTAATTTAATATGAAAAACTCATTTAACAATATTGAAAGTACTTAATGTATTATAATGTATATATTTCTCTACTTTGGTTCCAGCTGTTTTATATGATTGACGTGTTATTTAAAAGATAACTGCCTTGACCTTTTAGAGACTTGTACTGTAAATAAAGAAGACTTATAATAAACTGCAATCTGCTTACTCAGTTTTGAATCTGCTTACTCAGTCTTGAATCCACTTAAGGAAATTACAAAAGTAAAGGGTGTTGGATGTGCAAGCCTTGTTCCTGGCCTGCTGGTGTTGCCTTCTGTTCACTCCTTTCCTCTTACTTTTCCAATGGAAGAATTTAATTCTTTCGTTGAAACCTGCGGTTCCTTCTGGCCAGTAAGGGACAGGGCTGTATTGGCTTTCACATTTTTCTTGAATTTTAGTTTTTCTGACAGGGCACTCAAGGAAGTCAAGCTCTTTACTATGTGGGATTGGCCGAATTTGCAGGTGGGCGGGGCTTTCTCAACCACAATTTCTTCCATGGTGTGGAGGCAAATCCCATGTTACCTGAACTGCATCCGTCTTTTGAGCCTAAAGCTACAAGGCCCACCTCTTACCTGGATTCATTGGGGCAACGGTGAGAGTGGCTGCTTCTGAGTATGCCCAGAAGTTGCTGAGCTGTGCAGGAAAATAGGTGCCTGGCACAGAGTGGCAAGGGTGGTATCTCTGGCTCATTTACCTCTTTGCTTTTCTCTTGTAGGGTGGAAGAAGTGGATGGTAGGGAAGAGGCAGAGTGAATTCTCTAGTCCCTATTAGCCTATAAATATCTTGTGTTGGAAATTAATTATTTTATAAAATTCCTGAATTAATAAAGTAAGGTTTTTTTAATGAAATTTTATTGTGATTTTAAAAATGTATAATAAGTTTTATTATGTTAACAATTTTAAGTGTATAATTCAGTTGTATTAATTATATTCATATTGTCTTATATAAGATATTCAGAATATTTTTATCTCACAGAACACCTGCTATCCCTTCAAGTCCCAGGTAATCGCCATTCTGTTTGTCTTTATTAATTTCACTATTTAAGATAGTTCATCATATCCTAGGGTGTTGTAATTTTGTGACTGTCTTTTTCACTTAGCATAATTCTTTGAAGTTCACCTTTGTTGTGGCATGTGACAGAATTTCTTTTTAAAGACTGAATGATATTCCACTGTATTTATATACCATATTTTGTGTATCCATGAATCCTTCCACAAATGCTTAATTTTATGTGTCAACTTGACTGAACTAAGGGATGGCAAGATACCTGGTCAGACATTATTTCTTGGTGTATTAGGAAGGGTTTTTCTGGAAGAGGTTAGCATCTATTTTTCAATTTCAAATTTTCTTTTTAAAATCTTTTATTTGTTCTTTTTAGGTATACATGACAGTAGAGCATATTTTGACATATTATTCATATATGGAATATAACATTCTAATTAGGATCCCATTCTTGTGGTTGTACGTGATGTGGAGTTACACTGGTCATGTATTCATATATGAACATAGGAAAGTTATGTCCAATTCATTCTACTGTCTTTCCTGTTTCTATCCCCCTTTCCTTCTCTTCATCCCCCTTTGTCTAATCCATTGAACTTCTGTTCTTCTCCTCCCCAACTTTATTGTGTGTTAACATCCACATATCAGAACATTTGACCTTTAGTTTTTTGGGATTGACTTATTTCCTAATACTTAGTATAATAAGTCTCCAGATCCATTCGTTTGCTGGCAAATGTCATAAAGTAATTCTTCTTTATGGCTGAGTAATACTCCATTGTGCATATATACCACATTTTAAAAAATATTTTTTAATTATTGACAGACTTTTTTATTCATTTATTTGTATGTGGTGCTGAGAATCGAACCCAGTTCCTCACACATGGGAGGCAACCGCTCTAAAACTGAGCCCCAGTCCCAGCCCCCACATTTTCTTTATCCATTCATCTGTTGAAGAGCACCTAGATTGGTTTCATAGCTTGGCTATTGTGAATTGAGCTGCTATAAATATTGATGTGGTTGTGTCACTACAGTATGCTGATTTTAAGTTCTTTGTGTATAAACCGAGGAGTGGGATAACTGGGTCAAATGGTGGTTCCATTCCAAGTTTTCTAAGGAGTCTCCAGACTGCTTTCCAGAATGGGTGCATAAATTTGCAATCCCACCAGCAATATATAAGTGTACATTTTCCCCCACATCCTTGCCAGCATTTATTGTTGTTTGTATTCTTGATAATTGCCATTCTGACTGGAGTACAATGGAATCTCGATGTAGTTTTAATTTGCATTTTTCTAATTGCTAGAGATGTTGAACATTTTTTTTATAAATTTGTTGCCCAATCATGTTTCCTCTTCTGTGAAGTACCTGTTCAGTTCCTTTGCCCAATTACTGACTGGGTTATTTGTGGGGTTTTTTTGTTTGTTTGTTTGTTTTAGAGTTAAGTTTTTTGAGTTGTTTATATATCCTGGAGATTAATCCTGTGTGATACAGGTGGCAAAGATTTTCTCCCATTCTGTAGGCTCACTCTTCATGTTTTCTTGGGAGGGAGCAGGTACAAGATTGAACTCAGAGGCACTCAACTGCTGAGCCATATCCCAAGCTCTGTTATGTATTTTATTTAGAGACAAGGTCTCACTGAGTTGCTTAGTGCCTCATTTTTGCTGAGGCTTGCTTTGAACTCATGATCTTCCTGCCTCAGCTTCTGAAGCCACTGAGATTATGGGCATGTGCCACTGTGCCCTTCTGTCTTCTTGTTCTTGATTGGATATTAGCATTTGAATTGGTAGACTGAGTAGGAAGACCTGCCTTTACCAGTGTGGATGGACTAGAGTAGAATAAAAAGGTAGTCAAAGGGCAAATATTCTCTCTCCTTGAGCTGGAACATGTATCTTCTGCCCTTGAACATCACAGCTCTAAGATCATGGGCCTTTGGATTCTAGGAGTGGTACCAGTGGCCTCCATGGTTCTCAGGCCTTCAGATCCAAACTGGAAGTTACACCATAGTGCCCCCTAGTTCTCAGACCTTCAGAGTTGGAGTGAATTACATAACCAGCTTTCCTGGTTCTCCACTGGCAGACAGAGTATGGTGGGACTTCTTATGTAAGCATGTGAGTCAGTTTCCATAATATATCTTCTCTTCCCTTTCTTTGGAGGACCCTGACTGATCGGGACTGCTTCCATTACTTGGTTATTGTGAATAATACAGCTGTGAATATGGATATGCAATAACTGTTCAACACCTCACTTTCAGTTCTTTTAGGTAAATATCCATAATTTGGATTGCTGGGTCATATAGTAGAACTAGTTTTAGTTTTTTTTTTTTAACTTTTTTTCCCCACAATATCTATATTTTATTTTTATGTGGTGCTGAGGATCTAACCCAGTGCCTCACGCATGCGAGGCAAGCTTGCTACTACGTGAGCCATATCCCCAGCCCCTAGTTTTAGTTTTTTTAAGGAGCCTCCATATTGTTTTCCATAGTGGTTGTACCATTTTATAATCCCACACACAATAGTGCCCAAGAATTTGAATTTTTCTACATGTTCATTAACACTTGTTATTTTATTTAGTTTTGTTTTTTTTTCCCCCTTGATACTGGGGATTGAACTCAGGGGCACTCAAACACTGAGCCACATCCCCAGCCCTATTTTGTATTTTATTTAGTGACAGGGCCTCACTGAATTGCTTAGCGTCTCACTCTTGGTGAGACTGGCTTTGAACTTGTGATCCTCCTATCTCAGCCTCCTGAGGGATTACAGGTGTGTGTAACTGTGCCTGGCTTTAGTTTGTTTTTGATAATAGCTTTTCTAATGGATGTGAGGTAATACCTCACTGTGGTTTTCATTTGTGTGTCTTTAATTATGTTGATCATCTCATGTGCTTGATAGTCATTTGAGTAAATGTCAGTTCAAGTCCTTTGCCCATTTTTAAATCAGGTTATTGATTTGAAAATATTCTCTCCCATTCTGTTTTTTTTTTTTTTTTTTTTTGAGTACTGGGGTTTGAACCGAGGAGTGCTTAACAACTAAGCTAAGGCCCCAGCCCTTTTTTATAGACAATGTCTTACTGAATTGCTTAGGGCCTTTGCTAAGCTGCTGAGTTTGGCCTCAAACTTTTGATCCTCCTGACTCAGCCTCCTGAGTTACTGGGATTAAAAGTATGCATCACTGCATCCGGCATTCTTGTGTTCTTTGATGCACAGAAGTTTTTGTTTGATGTAGTTCTGTTTGTTTAATTTTGTTATTATTGCCTGTGATTTTGGTGCCACACCCAATACATTATTAACAATTCCAATGCTGTAAAGCTTTTTTTTTTCGATTTTCTTTTTGGAGACCTGTTGATCATATGTGCAAGGGTTTATTTCCGAATTCTCTGTTCTATTGGTTTATATGTCTGCTTTATGCTAATACCATGCTATTCTGATTTCTATAGCTTTGTAATGTTTTGAAGTTAGGAAATATGAGTCTTCTAATTTTATTCCTCCCTTTTGAAATTGTTTGATTCTTCAAGATCTCTTGAAATTCCCTTTGGATTATAGGATGAATTTTTCTACTTATATATCAAAGGCCCATAGGTTTTTGATAGGGATTATAGGGAATCTGTAGATCACTTTGAGTAGTATTGACATCCTAACAATAGTTAATCTTCCAGACTATGAATATGGGATATGTTTCTACTTATTTATGTATTCTTCAATTTCTTTCAATAATTTTATGTAGTTTTTATCTCTTTAGGTATTACTAATTATGTTTAATGCTGCTGTAAATAGAATTGATTTCTTAATTTATTTTTCAAATTGTTTATTATTAGTACATAGAATAAATTGATTGGTGGGCTGGGACTGTAGCTCAGTGGTAGAGTGCTTGCCTCGCAGGTATGAGGCCCTTGGCTTGATCTTCAGCACCACATGGAAAGGAAAGGGAAGGAGAGGGGAAGAGGAAGGGGAGGGGAGGGGAAGGGGAAGGGGAAAGTAAAGGGGAAGGGGATCCATCTATAACTAAAAAATTTTAACAAAGAAATACAGTTGATTGGTGTGTTCATCTTATATCTGATAATTTACTGACTTCATTGATTAATTATAGTAGGTTTCTTTAAATTTTTTTTGTGTGGAATCTTTTTATTAATTTTTTAGAATTTTAATTTGTTATGTATGACAACAGGATACGTTACAATTTATATTACACATATAGAGCACAACTTTTCATATCTCTGGTTGTACACAAAGTAGAGTCACATCCTTTGTGGTCTTTATACATGTACTTAAGAGTAATGATGACCATCACATTCCACTGTCTTTCCTACCCCTATGCCCCCCTCTATTCCCTCCCCATTTTCCCTTTGCCCTAACTAGAGTTCATTTAATCCCCCCTCCTGCCCCCACAGCATATTATGAATCAGCTTCCTTAAATCAGAGAAAATAAAATGATGGCATTTAGTTTTTTGGGATTGGCTAATTTAACTTAGCATTATATTCTCCAGCTCCATCCATTTACTTGCAAATGCCATTATTTTATTCTCTCTTAATGTTTAATAATATTCCATTGTGTGTATATACCACATTTTCTTTATTCATTCATCTGCTGAAGGGCATCTAGGTTGGTTCCTTATAACTATTGTGAATTGTGCTGCTATAAACATTGATGTGGCTGTGTCCCTGTAGTATGCTATTTTTAAGTCCTTTGGATATAGACTGAGGAGTGGGTAGCTGGGTCAAATGGTGGTTCCATCCCAATGGTACAGAATGGAGAACACAGAGATTAACCCACATAATTACAGTTATGTTATAGTTGACAAAGGCACCAAAAACGTACGTTGGAGAAAAGATAGCCTCTTCAACAAATGGAGCGGAAAAATTGGAAATCCATATGCAACAAAATTAAATTAAACCCCTCCCTCTCACCATGTACAAAACTCAACTCAAAGTGGATCAAGACCTAGGAATTAAACCAGAGACACTATGTCTTTTAGAAGAAAAAAATTGGCCCAAATCTCCATCATGTCGGATTAGGCCCCAGGTTCCTTAATAAGACTCCTATAGTACAAGAATTCATATCAAGAATCAATAAATGGGATGGATTCAAACTAAAAAGCTGCTTCTCAGCAAAAGAAACAATCAGCGAGGTGAAGAGAGAACCTACTAATTGGGAACAAATTCTTACCACACGCACATCAGAGAGCACTAATCTCTAGAATACATCAAGAACTCAAAAATCTTAACACCAAAAAACACAAATAACCCAATCAATAAATGGGCCAAGGAACTGAACAGACGCTTCTCAGAAGAGGATATACAATCAGTCAACAAATATATGAAAAAATGTTCAATATCTCTAGCAATTAGAGAAATGCAAATTAAAACTACTCTTTAAGATTTCATCACACTCCAGTCAGAATGACAGCTATTAAGAATACAACAATAAGTGTTGGCAAGGGTGAGGGGGTAAAGGCACACTCATACATTGCTGATGGGACTGAAAATAGGTGCAGCCAATAAGGAAAGCAGTATGGAGACTCCTTGTGTGGAATCTTCTACATGTAAGATCAGGGTATCTGCAAACAGAGATAATTTTATTTATTTTTTTCTTTTCAATTTGCTTTCTATTTTTCTTTCCTAATTGCTCTGGGTAGTACTTCTGATACTATAGTGAATTACCTTGTTCCTAATCTCAGAGGAAAAAATTCAATCTTTTACCATTCGATTAGTTGTGGTATGTTGAGGTAATTTTCTTTTATTCCTTTTCTTCTTTTTAGTTGTTTTTTTTTTAATCATGAAAGTGTATTGGATCTTACTAAATGTTTTTTCCTGCATCAAGATGATTGAGTTTTGTCCTTCATTCTGTTAATGTGTATATTACATTGATTTTTCTATGTTAAGTCACTCCAGGAATAAATCCCATTTGATCATGGTATCTTTTTAATGCCCTTTAATATAGTGTTCTATTAATATGCTGTTTAATTTTGTAGCTAGTATTTTGCCGATGATTTTTATCAGTATTCATCAAAGAATATTGGTCTGTTATTTTCTTATAGTGTCTTTGTGTAGGTTTGGTATAAGGATAATAGTACCCTCAAAGAATGAATTTGAAAGGATTCCCTTCCTTTTCAATTTCTTGGAAGGGTGTTTTGAGGATTGTTATTAATTTTTCAAGTGTTTGGTAGAATGCTGTAGTGAAGTTTTCTAGTCCTAGGCTTTTCTTTGTTGAGATAGTTTCTCTTTTTTTATGATTCAGTCTTGGAGGGTATGTGTTTCTGGGAATTTGTCCATTTCTTCTAGGTTATCCAGTGTGTTGGTATACAGCTAGCTGTTTATAGTATTTTCTTATAATCCTTTTCCATTTGTAGGCCAGTACTTCCTCACTGGATACGCAGAACAAAGAAGTGAACCTGTAACAAGTTCTTTTTTGCAACAGAGTGTCCTTATCTTCTCCTCTTCACCTTGTAGCTCCCCTGTCTCACTGGTAAAGAAAAAAGGAACATTTGATTCAAGAGGGAATCAGATTTGATTTATGCAAGATTTAGTTTCCATGAACTCCCTATGACTCCTCCTCAGCCTGTATTTCTTCACCAAGTCACCATCCTTACCTCAATTCCTGCTGGCACAGGCTAGTTTATAATAGTTCATTTCTGCTCAACTCTTTTCTTGACACCATAACAACCTGTTCCACAATTACTCTTCACATTCATATTTAAGGAGAAACAACTGACACAACCTTGAATATATCAAAGATATTATGAGTCCCCTCTATTTTTTTTTGTGTGTGGGGGGGTATTGGGCATTGAACTCAGGGGCACTCTACCACTGAACCCCGTCCCCAGCCCTATTTTGTATTTTATTTAGAGACAGGGTCTCACTGAATTGCTTAGTGCCTTGCAGTTTCTGAGGGTGGCTTTGAACTCGAAATTCTCCTGTTTCAACTTCCCAAGCCACTGGGATTACAGGCGTGTGACACTGCACCGGCCCCTCTGTTTTTCCAAGTTCTCAAAGCCAACTTATGTTGTATAGCATTTTCTCCAGATTCCATTCTTGCCTGTGTGTTGATGACCTTCTGCTTTGTAAACTAACCTGAGTGCTCTTGTGGGTCTCTAGACTCCTGCAGGCACTGGTTGACTGAGGTCCAAACACCAGTAGGTACAGATAGTTGTTTCCTATTTAGGCCATGAAATATCTCAGTGTCTCAAATAAACCACACCAAAAAGCCTTGAGTCAATTTTATCCATTGTTTTCTCAAAGACAAAGACACAGTATGTGAGTTTTTAAGGGCAGCTTCCACCAATGGATTCCCAGTTTTGCTGCCCTTGCCTAACTTTATATGCCCTTCTCTCAGATACAACCATGGAACACTTTGCTCTTTGAAGCATTGACTTCCTTGGAAATATTGTCCTCATCCCCCATCTTTGAACTAACCAATATTGACAACCATTTTTATTTTTATGATCATAAAAACAGTGGGATTGCTGTGCATATTCTAGGAGTCTTTTTGTCACATAGCATATTTCTCATGTCCAGATAGGTCCCACGTCATATTTTCCACACCAGTTGGGCTCTGTATCATCAGGCATAACAAATGCCTATGCATAGTAGCCTCAGCTACCTCCTAATTGACATGTTTAGTGCCCTTACATTATCCCCCTCTTCACCTGTGTTCCCCATGCTAAGTTCTCTTATAAGTGATAAAACACAATCTCTACTTGATAACAGACCATCATCTATGAAGGGGCTCTATTAACCAAGCCCTCCATCAATTTGTACTGATGTAATATTCTAAACTTGGCTACTGTTTTTTCCCTGCTTGATGATTATGGAGAATTGTGTTCCCTTGATTGCTTTACAAACAAGGAGGTGGTTTGTAAACCACGAGAAACCCTCTTGGACACTCCCTTGAGCAGTCCAAACTTACTCTTAATTTGTTGATAGCTCTTGTCAATGAAATTCTTAGGGAAAGGTAATAACCGGCTATCTTATTTCCCCACATAAAATATTTGAAATGTACTATTTGTCCACCAAAAAATCAGCCCATCACCAAACTTATAGCTCTTACTAGAGCTTTATACGTTGGCAGAAGGAAAAACCACTACTATTTACACAGACTGCTGATATGCTGTGGAGCCTGCCATGCTGTGATTCAGTTTGGAAGTTCCATGGATTCTTGACCTATGCAGATATAATTTCTATTGCAGGCTATTCATCTTCGAACTGAAGTTGAGGTTGTTCACTGCCTAGTATATACCAAGGTATATATAACAAGGAAGCTACTGTATTTCCAGGAAATTGTAGGGCTGACCAAGCACTCAGTGGGTAGCTAAAAATAGATGTCCTATGCCTGCTACACTCAACTTGCAACCCAAGTCTTATTTCTGAATGACATTATTAACTCAGACAAATTTCCGCAATCTGAAAAAAATTATCAAATGGATTGTATTTGGAATCAAATGGACTTTCTATATCTAAATACCATCCAACTAGGCATACTAATGCTACAAAAAATGGTAAATAAACTAGCAACTGAGATTATTCCTCATTTTTACTTTCCTTTGTAGATTATTTGAACCAAGAAACTAATTTTACAGCAGAAATAAGTTATTTGCTTTGTAGAGTGTCTGGGGCATTCATTAAAATTTCACACACCCTTTATCCCCAATCCTTACAGCAAATGGAATGTAAAAATCTCAATATAAAGAGAACTGTAGGAAAAATCAGTCAAGGAACTGGACTCAAATTTCCAGAAGCATTACTGCTGGCCCTCTTTTAAAGATCTGAATACTCAAATAAGAGAACATGGATTGACCACTTTTGAAATAATTATTGGCTGTTTTATGCCTATTGGCATCTATAAGTCTTTATTCCTGTATTGCATCAGCATCATGGGGACTTGAGGGAACAGTTCAATACTGTGAATAGGTATATCTAAGAACTAACATACTTGGATATATTTGTTACAGGTGAAAAAGGCATAGCCATCATGAGCAGACAAGCTCTGCCATACCTTTTACCAAGCAGTGAGCATGCATCAATGTTTTTAGAAGAAAATACATACTGTCACCTTACTGGGAGATGTCCTAGGAAAGCACCTCCAACCACTTATGTATGCAGTCATCAAATTAAAGCCTACCTGAATTCACACAAGCTATATCTAGACCCAGATCATCACTATATAACAGAAGGTACAGTACCAACTTAAAGGCTTCAGAAACAGATGATACCATGAAGTAGAAAGCTTTACTCAAGGTCTCAGATGTAGAATATAGTCTCCATCTATCTTTTCTCAAAGCTCTCTTCTCTTCCTTGACAATTTATTTTTATTTTTTTCCTATCATTTTAAAACAAAACTTGTCCCTTCTCATTTATAGAAAGATTGGCTAAAGATTACTTGTATTAATGTATTTTATTCTTTCCCTTAACATATTTTATTCTCCTCCGTCCATGATAATATCCCTTTCAAAATGAGTTTTGCTTCAACTAATTCACACTGTTTTTTTCCACAATTATAGCAGGGAGATGACTGGGATTAACATGGACTCAAATGAGACTGCAGTAGTGAACACTGGCCAGTAGAGGGCCCTAAAACTCTGGATTCTGTGATTTGCTGATCTGATCCTTAGAGCAAGCAAAGCTCTGGGGACAACTGGGAAGCCCAGTCCCAAAAATCTTTACCTGAGCCCTAAAAGTCATCCAGATTATTCTTTAACTATGTTTTGTTACATCTCAGAAATTTTAGTTTTAATTTAGAGACTTTTAATAAATAATATTGTATTCAGAAATATTTTTTTCCAAATGAACATAACACTGAAAGCTTTATATTTAAAAGTACCACAGGTTTTATGTATACTTGATGTTCATGTGTCATTGAAATAGTAGATCCAAGGTTGTTTGTAAAACAGAATGACAGTACTTTTTATATAGGAATAGCCCTAACTTAATGATGTTGATTCTAATGAAATTCAGTGGGAGTGGCTTTTTTGCCCTTCATTTTTACTCTGCTATTGAAATACTCTCCCCCTACCCAATTCAGAGAACCAACTGTTCTAAAAAACAGGCAGTGAAAAGAGGACATACAATCTGTGGAATCTGTGGGTGATTATTTCCAGAAACACTCCCCTCACCCCACAGATACTAAAATCTGGAGATATAAATCTCCCCTATGTAAAATGGCAGTGCATTTGCATATCATCTATGTACATCATCCTGCATCACCTCTAGCTTACTTATAATACAATGGAAATGCTGCATAAATAGTTGTTTAGGGAATAATGACAAGAAAAAAATCTGTACATATTCAACCCAATTTTTTAAAATGTATTTTTGATCTGTGGTTGGTTGAGTCTGTTAAGTATAAACCCTGCACGTACAGAGGGCCTATTGTGCTACTATTTCTGGTGGTTCTTTCCCTGGTTTTGGGTAGTTTTCTCACTTATGTGATCAGTATTCTGCTAGACACCTGAGTTGAGCCCTTGACAAATCTTTGGGGTTCTCTTTCTCTGTGATTCTTACCAGGCTGGTACTCTCTCATATGAATTTGAGCTGCTTTGATTTCCCCAAATCTCAGTCCTGTCTTAGCCCAGGAAGTGGAACAAGTTTTTCTTAATTGCTCCCCTCTGTGCTTCACCTAGAACCTTCCCAGGTGTAATCTGGGACAAACAGGGCTCACCTTATTTCCCATCTCTAAAGGATTATTGTCCTTTCTAGGATGATATATAACTGCTTTTATTTATTTTGTTTGGTTTTCTTGGCTGTTTTTGGAGGGAGGTTAAACCTCCTGTTGCTTTGTCTTGGTCAGAAGTAGAGGCCTGCTTGGTAATAGACTTTTAGAAAGATTGGGTAAATGTTGTATTGAATATTTGATATATTTGATACATTTTATCTGTTGGAGAGATAATTCTTTATTTATAACTATTTTAAAAATCATTTAAAAATCCAGTCTCTTCTAATTGAAGTCCTTATTTTATGCAACAAATCAGAATTGACAATAACAAGAGAGGGATAATTTAGACAATATACAAAAATATGAGGTACCATCAAATAGTCAGTACTGTGGACATGAATGCATGTCATTGCCTCAACAGAGCAAGCTCCTGGGAGTGGAGAATCTGGAATGCTGCCAGCCTTGCATTTCAGCTTCTTGTCTGGGAAGTGCTGCTGAACTTCAGAGTTTTCAAGAATGTCCAGGTATAATTAGTTGGAGTTTAGCTTATTGGCAGCAGGGCTTTATCAGTTCATCTAGATTTTTCCACATAGAATTTGATGAACATTTCTGCTGCAAACATGCTACTTTATCTGGGAAAAACTTCCTGGCAGTTTTAGCCACACAGGATCTGGCTGTCATCACACCTTCAGGAACATCACTTACACATAGCACTCCTGAGAAGGTGTGCGTAGGCAGAGTCTGCCTGGTGTTCTAAGTGATTCTTCTAAGCAACGTTTGTTTGCCCGGCCACACCACTGCTCTTTAGGGGCCCTGGTTTATCTTTACTGTGCTCATTTCTAAATGCTCATAGGTGGAAATGTCAAGCATTAGCCTAATTTCCGAAGATTGCTCTTTTCTTCTGTCTTTTGAAGTGAATGCAAGTGTGACACTGAACAAACTGGATGAGACATCTTTGGGAAATCCTACTTCTTTGGCTATGATGGGAGTTGATACTTGTTGTCTTAATGGTTAATTCAGGCATGGGAGCTTCTGGTGACACATTCTGCCTGCCATAGGAGTAGGAATTTTACCTTCTACTTGTCATTAATGTGTGTGCTCTTCATAATGCTATTTCAGCAACACTTTTGTTCTATACTGTCAGTGAAGACCCCCTGGTGGATAGAAATTCCTTTAGAATAAATCCATCCATGGCTGTTTTGCTTCATATCATTTTAATACTAAGTTCAGATTTTGCAATTTTTTTTCTAATTGCTGTGTGTGTGTGTGTACAGGGATATGTGATTCACTGGAAAAATTATCAGCATAGCTGGATAATTCTAAAATACTTTGTCTTTGTTCTGCTTCTAACCAAATTTACTTAACTAGGAAAACCTACATTGTGTATAATGGAAGCTATTTTTATGTTGATTCATGTAGTAATATAAATAAGTTGGTGATTTTGAGATATTCATGCTTAAATTATCTCATAGATGAGATTTACAAGCTTTAATTTTGGTAATTATATTTGCTACAGCATTCACTGATTTTAAATATTGTAAACAAGAATTGACAGTTCCTACCATTGTTCCATAAAAATATATACAAATGTATGAGTGAAGAATGTTTTTGTTTTCAGGGCAGCAATAAAATAGGTGAAGTTTTTAATGTCTCCTCAGATTACTCAGAATACCAAGTAATACAAATAGTTTATTCATATTTGCATATATTTTAAATCACTGTGTGAACTGGATGTGTTTATTTTCACTTCATTTGTATTACTGGTAATTGCATCTTGAAGGAGGAAGAGTTCCTTCTGTCCAGGGTTCACAACTCCCCTCTTCAGCTTTTGATTCCTTACTCTCCTGTCTTATTGCCTCTTTTCCCAAAAGTGGCCCTTATTCTTCCCATGCTTTTTCATTTCTATGACACTTTTCATTACAGAACTTTGAGAAGGCTCATGCCACATTTACTGCTACCTTGTACCAACCCCCCCAACCCCCTACTCATTGCCTTCTACCCACTACTGATTTCTCCTTTGAAGATTATTTTTTATTTAACACACTTGTAAAATATAATTGAAAAGACTTTTTTTTTTTTTTTTTTAAGCAACTAAATCCAGGCAGTGCTTGCACTCATTCAGTCAACAAACTTGGCTACAAACTCTTGGCTAGGTATTAGTGCTGCAGAAATGAAAGATGCCACTACTTGCCTTAAGGAGCTTGCAGATAAACTTAAAATAACCCTTTTTACTCTAAACTTTTTATATTTGGATTCATCAGGGCTTAGTCCTGTGGAAAGGCATATGTGTCCAAAAAATGTACATAAGCCCAAGGTACTTTGGAAGGATATTCTAATAGGACAATGGAAAGGTTCTGACCCAGTAATTGTCTGGAGTCAGGGGTCTGTTTGTGTGTTTCCACAGGGAGAACAGTAGCCGATTTGGAATCCAGAGAGATTAACTAAGGTCCTGACCCAGTGATTGTCTGGAGTCGGGGGGTCTGTTTGTATGTTTCACAGGGAGAACAGCAGCTGATTTGTATTCCAGAGAGATTAACTAAAGCGATTTCTACAGACCAAAAAGAAGATGATTTGGTTCAAATTCATAACAGCTGATATCCAGAACTCCAGTTTGGCTACCCTTACATCTGCGACAGAACCAGGATGCTTTTTTCAATATCTATTTTATTATTACCCTTTCCCACATCATGAAGTTCTATTTTGTTTTTTGAGCTCATACAGACCTAGGTTAATGTTTTGCTGATCAGTTCTATTTTTTGACTATAGAGTTTTTAAACATTGCCATGGAGATTTCACCTGTAAAAAGTTATAAGGCCTTTACTATTATGTTATGTGTTGTATGTATTATATTATGTGTGCACACTTGTGTTTTATGTTGTATGTTTGTACGTATGTCCATATATCATATATGATGAGCGCTCATGAAAAAATGGATCCAGATATTTTTTTTTATTCACGTGATTTAAATGGTTTAATTTAAATTGGGTAAACAGCTGTTGAGGATTGTTTTAATATGTGAACATAAAAGAAGGTTAACAGATCTGTTTGTTTACTTTCACCTTTCCTTTTCATTATATTTAATAATTCTGTTCATGATAATGTACATTGTTCAGAAAAATTGTTTTCTTTTAGTGCCTTCTGGAATGTTACATAATTTTTTCTTTAGCCATTATTGCCAGAATTCCTATCTTCATCCCAGTGCTGGTGAAGACAAAGATAAAACCAATCTACAGCTTCTGCAATAGCTATCACTGAACTGCTTACAGAACTTGCCTGGACTATGTATTACTTATATGCATTGTGAACTCACTTGTATGCATTGTGAACTATCTGTTGGTGCAGTGACTTGTGGTAGTATTGGGGTATTTTTGCTGATGGTGTCATCGGTGGTACAATTTTTCCAAAAGGAGCCATCACTGAACTGCTTGCAGAACTTTCCTGGACTATGTATCACTTATATGCATTGTGAACTCACTTGTATGCATTGTGAACTATCTGTTGGTGCAGCGACTTGTGGTAGTGTTGGGGTATTTTTGCTGATGGTGTCATCGGTGGTACAATTTTTCCAAAAGGAGCCGTCAGTTGGCTTGGTGTATCTTCCTCCCTTCTGCTTGTGATGGTCGTTCAGCTAAAATTTGGGGGCCAACAGAGGTGAGGCAAAGAACCTCACCCCCCTGCTGGTACAAAGACCTATCCACAGGTGTGGCTGTATGCTGGACCAGTAGTCAATGATGGGTAAGATCCAATTGCAGTGGTACCAACCTAAGACAGGAGGCTGACGCCTTGAGGTCAGCTCATCTGATGACGGGTAAGGATCATATGTAGTATTGGACAACCTAAGGCAGGCACGGTCCCTAAGCCACATGCTTGTTTAAACAGAGAGGGGGAGATGTTGAGAGCCACAGCTGAAGGGGCCCCAGCAAACTTCCATCTGCCAGCTGATGATTGGCTCACAGCGGCCCCAGCAAACTTCTAGCTGCCAACTGATTGGCTCCTCTGCGGTGATGCTCATTGGGCTGTTTCCCCGCCCTTTCAGACCACAGAGCTGCTCATTGGGGGGCTTTTTTTGGCTCCGCCCACATGACCCAGCCAATCGGCCTCAAGAGCAGGAGGGGTGGGGGAGGTTGAGAGGCTTGTGGGAAGCCGGTGGTGGCAGTTGGGCTCTGAGGGTTTTCCTGAAGAGCTGTGTGGTGCGGTGTGTGTGTGTTCTAAAAATAAAGTTTGTTTCTTTTGACAAGTGGCTCCTGAATTGTGCCCAGCCAGACTGCGGCATTTGGCAATAGCTGTAAAATAATCATGAGTGAGATAAAGACTGATAAAATCTGTTTTGTTTTTGTTTTTGTTTTGTTTTGAATGGCAGTAAACATTTTCAGAGAGTGTTGGTTCAGTTTTCAACATGACAAATTTGTTGACTTGAAGAGTTATTTGTAAATGAATTTAGAGATTTGTTTTCACATTTTAAATTTCAGACAATAATGTTATTCAAATCTTTGATTTTTTTAAATAGATGTAAACTTTACACAGCTACTTTTAAAGTGATATACCCCCTATTCCTCCTCCCACCCCAAACTTCAAGGAGAAGAAGAAAATATATTTAACTTGAATACCTAATTTCAAGCATCTCTCACAGAACCTGATGTAAACTAAGGTAGAAGGATAATGCAAAACCCTTGTGAAGACAACCTACCTTAATTTTGCTGAAAACCTGCTGTGAGCAGCTCAAAACTATTTTATGAAGGCCAGGATCAACAAATACTTATTTTTTATTTTTCACAGTTGTAGTTGAACTGTAGGCCAGTTGACTAGGCCACAGACCTTTAGGACTATCCATGGCAGTTTTCCTGTTAGAATAAAGAGACCATAAGCAATTTCTTTGTATAACTTAGACATTTTTTTTGTCATGTTTCCTGATTAAAATGACCATTACTGGTTGATCCAACCCTTTCCTAAGCCCAAAGCAACTTTGCACACCAATATGCTGGAGACCTGCAGCCTATAAGGCCATCCAGTTTGAGTTCTCTGTCCAATGAAAAGACTTTAAATTGGATGGTGCCTATGAATCCAATAAAATTCACTTTCATGGACTTTTTAATTTCCAGAGTGTAGTAGAAGCAGTGTATATAAGCTGAGATGGTGGAGACAGAATCCGAGAGGGTTGAAAGTATAGTGGGCTCAGTAGAGAATAAGACAGCTTTTAAAGGATGACTCGCTTCCCTGGCCCAGGCACTTCTGTGTGTTGTCCAGGTACCCTTCTCTTATGAATGGTACTGAACTTTCTAGTTCTTGACACAGCCCGATAGGTCCAGGGTTTCCTGTCTTCCTACATACAAATGATAAATGCCTGTCACATAATGAGGCACGGCTGCTCCTTACTGCCTGTAAGAATCTGCACTATATTTAGGCTCCAATAATTCTAAAAGGAGTGAATGGCTGCTTCCCTGCCATTCCACACATCAGTGAACAGCAGGTCAGTTTGCCAGGCCATTAACAATTAGCCTTATGTTAGTTCACCATTTTTTAGTAGCTAATGGCTGAGTTTGCCAAGGTAATATAGTGTTAAATAGTATTGGCTGAGATCCTAGGCTTTTTAAATATGTAAAACCAGTACTTTAAAAAATATTACAAAGAAAACCAACCAGGTAAGCTTGAGAAGGAATTTTATTATCCATATTAGTTTAGAATAGTTCTAATATAAATTAAAGTGCCTGCTGTTTTATATTAATGTGTTTTACACATATAAATAAAATCTGGGCTAGCAAATATGATTTTTATCCATATGCTTTGTTTGAAGATTATTTTTGTAAAACGTTTTCTTTGCTGAGATTAAAATTTCATGTTACCATGTGAATCAATCAGTAGTTCATTTATAAAATGTAAATTAATTTTTAGAGGACTAACATAGTTTAGCTATTATTTTTTTATTTGCTCTACAACCCACACAAGCAATTAAGTAATAAGTATGAAAAAAAGAAAGTCCTTGTCTGAATCATCTATTAAAATCTAGTTTCCACTCAATAGTAATATCATTTTATTTCTTGTTCTCATAATAGTGAGACTTGATCATACTCCTATCTATGTCTTCTCTTCTCTGCAGTACTTCAGTCCCTGCCTCTCAATATGTGCTCCCTTGTATCCTCTTGAGTGGAAAAGGCCTCTTTCAAATAGCTCAGATAAGACTGATGTTTGCCCTCAGCAGTACCCACCCCACTCAATCCATATGTTGAAATCTTAACCCCAAATGTGATGGTGTTGGGAAGCAGGGCCTTTGGAAGGTAATTAGGTCATGAAGGTCAAGCTCTTGTGAATGAGATTAATGCCCTCATAAAAGGGACCTTAGAGAGCTCTCTTATCCTCTTTGGCCATGCAAAGATACTATGAGAAGACAGCTATCTGTGAAGTAGGAAGCAAGGCCCTCAATGGACACCAAATCTGCTAGCAACTCGATCATGGGCTTCCCAGCCTCCAGAACTGTAAGGAATAACATTTTTGTTAAGTCATGCAGTCCATGGCTGCCTGAATGGACAGTAGTGGGAAGGGAGACAGTTCTCCCAAGGAGCCTTAGTTTGCTTGAGGTGTGGAGTTGCCTTTCAAGGTGGTTGAGAGGATTAGAGAATGTGTGCATGCACTGGCCAGGACAGTGCCTGGTGTCAGTACGTGGTGTATCTGGGGATGTAGTTGGAGGCCAGAGTTAACCAGGGAAACATGTTCTATGCATATCATACGGTTTCTTGGGCAACATCCAAATTCCCATTCTACAGTTCTACCACCCTTACTACCAAGTCTTTGACTTCACCATGTTTGAATCCAGTCTGGGTGCTAAGCTTGCTATTTACATGGCAAGAAAAATGTATATTAATAAAGTACAGAGATAATGTTCTTTGTTGAAATGTCTTTATTTTGGTACAAAAAGGAAAAGTCGGGTTAAATGTACACTTTATACAATTGGTGGCCAGAATCTTATAGTTATTTAGCTAATAATTTATAAAGGAAGACTTCTGGAGTAAGTGAAATAGTTTGTAACTAATTGAGCCATTGTTCTTCATAGGTAAACTTTAGTAATAGTTTCCTTCTGCTCATTGAAAAGATGTTTGCTATGCTGAAAGTTGTCAAAGCAGCAAAGCAATGATGTTTAACACATTAGGAGTTTAATAATGGAAAACGGGCCTTAAGTTCTACATAAAGAGACCTTTGGTAAGGAGTATTCTACACAAAATATTCTAGACCCAGTTTCTAGCATTGAAAAAATTCATCCCAAACCAGTTACCCATTGGCATTTCCTGATACCATCCATGTGATTTGTATGAACATGTATAAGTTATTTGACCACTGAATTCTGTAATGTCTTATAGGACAGTAGTGAGGGTTCAGTGAACAGTGTGCATCAAGTTTCCCTGGCACAGAATAACTTTCCAGTCAATGTTATTTTCCTTAGCAAGTTCCTGTACATCATGAGAACTGATGTTAAATGTATGAAGAAGCCTCAGGGAGATACACAGCAGAGGAAACAACTGAAGATAATAAGACAAACTTTAAATTCACAAGATGCTTACATGTGAATTATGATAGTGCCTGACATAAATGATATGTATAAATTAGTCATCACTTTTCTTCTCATCTTGAGCTTTATAAAAATCCTGGCTACAAGTTATACACATCAGGACTTTCATCTTCATGATTGAAAAATACTTTGTATTTTATTGGAAATAAATAGTAGATTTTTATGTATATGATTCAGTGTTTTGAGTTGCTATTGCATTGTTACTGCCCTTGCAACTTAAACAAAGACTTTTCCTAAATGTCCCTGGCCTTTTTCCCTGATTCTCTTAATGTCTTTGGAGATAAAAGTGAGTTACTGGGCTGATAGGTGCAGCCACTGGTCAAATTTCACAAGTGTGGAACTGGTCTAATAAAAAAAAAGCTCCACATGCAGGTAGGTCTCTCTGCTTTCTTCACCCAGGGCTTGTGAAGTGTGCCTGTTCCAGAGAATCCTCTTTCCCTTGTACAGAAGGACCCAAACCCTCTATTCATCAGGCAGGGATTGTTATATGGTGGTCTTAAGTCACCTATCAACTCTTTATCAGTAGTAAAGTGACAATGGTCTCCATCTGCTAAACCCATGTGTACATGTTTTGATTGTGAGGAATAGAAAGCTGCTTCTTTTCTTCTTGAACCCCAGCACATCTCAAGAAAATCAAGGTTAAAAAAAATTTGAGGGGCTGAGGTTGTGGCTCAGCGGTAGAGCCCTTGCCCAGAATGTGTGAGGCCCTGGGTTCGATCCTCAGCACCATATAAAAATAAATAAAATTAAAGTATAAAAAACATTGAGAAAATGATTTGGGTTCACTTAGTAAACCAGAATCTTTGGACAAAGTCCTGTACACTTTGCAATATAGCACATGATCTATCTCATTTCCTTTTCGTATGTTATTTATTTTAAAACTGTTATATTTTGGGCCACCACTTATCTGCTCTGTGATATGGGGAGAGTTGTTTAGCCCCTCAGAACCTAATCTGTTAATACTGTTCATCTCACTGGGTTATTGTGAGAATTAATAAAAAATATATGAAGTGCCTATTTCAGTGTCTGAATTATTTCCGTTTATCCCCCAAATATATTAAATCCAGTAACTCCACAGCATTTTTAAATTTCTTATTTTTAACATTTTCTTGAATTTGGCATAATTGGTAGTAATAAAATACATAATTTATTTCATTAATTTTTATAATACAAAATAAATATTCTACATATTCTAAATATTCTTAAATTTTGAATAAATCACACTCATGAATTAACATTTGGAAGAGCAGTGTGGGAATGGAGGGCTTCATCATTGTTGGAGGTAGAATTCTGCAGTGACTCCCAGTGGCCTAAGCCCTTGCACATGGCCTTGTACATCCCAGTGGCCTCCCCATTGAGTCACTTGCCCTAATCAGTTGACTTTGAGGTACTAAGAAGGGAGATTATCCTGGGTGGAACTAATTGAATCTGGACAAGAACACAGGGACTTCAGTCCTACAACCAGAATGTCACATGCATGGAATCTTCCCTGCACAGTGTGTCAGTTGATTGTCAGATCTAGGGCAGGAGCTTGAGTGTGAGTGGATGTGAAATGAAGGTGTACCCAGCATCTGTTCAGCTGCTAATGCACAACAAGGCAGAGATTTAGGGGAGTGGCACACACAGCCAAGGAGGAACAGTATGTAACCTTTTGAGTCTAATTTCTTCCAGTGATCATAGTGGGTTTGTTGTTGTTGGTACCAGGGATTGGACCCAGGGGTGCTTAACCATTGAACCACATCCCCAGACCTTTTTGTGGGGTGAATCAATGCTGCAGGTTGAGCTTTATGAACCAGGGCACACACAGCATTATGATTATTTTGAGACAGGGTCTTGCTGAGTTGCTTGGGGTCTCTTTGAATTTATCATCTTCCTGCCTCAGCCTCCCAAGTTGCTAGGATTATAGGCGTGCACCATGGTACCCAACTGATCATAGTGCTTTTGAGGTTTATCCACATTGTTATATGTGTCAGTAGTTTGTTTTTATTGCTGAGTAGTATTACATTGAAGGGATATTCTTGTATTACTGTATGGACATTTTTGTGTTTATCCATACAATTGTGGACATTTGGGCATTACCAGTTTAGCTGTTCTGGATAAATTTTTTTTTTAATAAAACATTCACTTAACATCTTTGTGTAGAAATAGATTTTTCTTTCTCTTGGGTAAATATACAGGAGTGGAATTGCTTTCCAAAATGGTTCTATCATACTCTGTCTTTAAATAGTACTGTAATACTCTATGGCTACAAAATAAGAGAATCTCATAATAGCTTCCCAGTCTGTCAGTGTAGGAATTGCCTACATAATACATGGAAGGTATGGATGGAGCAGGTACATATTGATGTGGCTTGGAGAGTTTTGCCTCAACTTCCCCATCCCACCTCATTCCAGTCTCAGCTCTCCTATCTCTTGAAAGTAGGCTGTGAATTCTTCTTCTGCTGGGCCCTTTTCTTATATAGTGATGGAGCTATTCCAGGGAAGCTCTGCTATCACTCCATACTTATGGATCTCTGGATGGTAATACCCGTCACCCCAGATGCCAGCTCGATTGGGGTTTATTAGCCCCACATTGACTAGCACACTGCATTATTCTCCAAGGTTCACTTCATGCTGCTAGCGTGCCCTGGTTCATAAAACTCGACATGCTGCATTGATCCACCTCTTAATTCTGAGCTCTGCCTTCCTATTGCTGCTCTGATGGAGATCTGACTTAACATTTTCATTATCATTCATCTGCTCTAAGTACTGTACCTGTGCACTAACCAGTTCAGTCTTTATATCTTACCCTCATGGGTGATCTAGGCCTGACCCAACTCCTCAATTTCTTTACCAATTCTTTTTATAGTAAAAACATAATGTCATCTATGAATTCATCAATGAGAAAACTAAGGTAATTAGTCAGAGGTTGTAAGGTGCTAAATATTTTTTAAGTCTAATTTGGATCTAAAGTAAGGTGATTTTCTTTTTATTGATATAGCATATACCAACTAATTCTCAAACCTTGGGGAGAAATTTGTTAAAGAGCATGGATGTAAGATCAGAGTGTATCTGACTTCTCAGTGGCTTACATGAAGCTACAAGGCATAAGTTTAGGGGGGTGGTGTAACAGCCAAACAGGACAAACATTGTGAGGGACCTGGAGGTACATGAACAGATGTAAGGAATTTGTTAAATTTTCTGGAAGAATTGTTGTAAAAGATACAAATGCATAACTGAGTTTCTCATGAAACTCTTGTAACATTCATTGACAACTCCAAAAATTCTCTAACGTTTGGCTTATTCTGGTTGTTTTGTGCTGCAAAGAAAGACTTGGCTACTTTCAGTCTCTTTATCTAAATTTCTTTTGGCCTGGAAATGACCCCAGGAAATAGCCAAGAAACAATATCTCATTGAAGTAATGCATAAGGTGTACACCAATTACTGGTAGTTGAACTTAATGTCCTAGTGTGAGGGCTGGCATTGATGATCCACAGTGAACACAGTGTTATATCACTTCTCTGTCAAGACTCAGAGTATAATCCTGATGCACAGCAGGTGTCAGTGGGAATCTGCATGCTCTGGTTAAGACAGATCTCTATGCTAAGTGTCTGTTTGCTCTGATGAAGACAACATGGGAGTTGCAAGTGAGGGACTGGGAGGTGAGGGAAGGTCAGGCTTTTCCCTTTGGAACAACTTTCCATGTAGAAGCAGGGGTAAGGGATGAGTGTTTCCACCTAATATTTAATTTGGAAGAGAGGATATGCACTTGCAAAATAGTTCAAAACTCAAACGAGAGAACATGCGTCCAGGCAAAGGCATGTGTACAGTGCAATAGCATTTAGCCAAGTGGGAGTTCAGGAGAGACTGGACTGGTTAGGACAGGTTTCTTAGTGAAAGTGGGGACTGGCCAGGCCCTTAAGAATTTGGATTGGCTGGAGAGAGGATGGACAAATATTTCATGTCAAAAAGAGGCTGTTCTAGTAGATTGGAGGAGATGTGAGAATTTATGTCAGCAGGGTCAATAGGAGTGGGGCATGGTTGTATGGAGAAATGAGGGAGCTTACAGAAGATGATGATCTGGTGGGAAGAGTGTTACCTAGTGGCTCTGGAGATTTGGGGAGAGACAAAATGAGAGCTCTTTTTAGTCTAATTTTGGTATGCAGGCTGGGTAAACCTCAACCACTAACCAGTCTATGCCCTCTCCTGCAAGGAATGATGCTCTTGGTAACAACTAGATGTGAAAAATGTTGTCAAGTTAGTGCTATAGCTAACTGCTAGTGTCTTTAGACACACATGTGTGCACACAATTTTCTTTTGAGAATTTTTCTATCAGATAAATTATGAAAAAATTTTATGGCCCCATAAAACAAACATTTAGGTGATAACTCTGAAGGGAGAAATGGCTGTTATGCACGTATGACTGACCAATGCTGTTTTCATGTTAGAATTGGAATAAAAAAGCAGAGACCAAAATAGCACAAACATTTGAAAAACATTCATGTCCGTTCCACCAGTCCTTTCCTGGAAACAAAGTGAAAGCCTTGTGCTTTTTTAAAAGTGGAGTACTTATTTCCAAGCATTCGTCACCTGATAGTGTTAATACCTTGTGTACTTGTGTACTGCCTTTGCTTCTTAAAATATACTGGGAAACAGTCTGTTCCAAGAAATGGTGTCCTTTAACTTAATTGTAGGTTTGCTATGATTATTTCCAAAATGGCCTTTTGAATAAAGAATATGAACAGATCATTTAAGAAGCAAACAATAAGTGGCTAATAAACACATTTTGAAAAGATTCCCTCAATGATATTCAAAGAAACGCAAATTAAAATAATGAGATACGTTTCTTGCCTCTCAAATTAATACTTTACAAATTGTTATGTAAATCTTACAGATAAGACTGCAAATCAACACACCTTTCTTGGCAATTGATGTGCTTACTGTTAAGTCCAGAGGTGTCCTTGTGCTTTGACAGCACAAAGGGTCTTACAGACTTCGCTGCATGAAGATGTGTGGTCACCCTGGAGAAGGCAGACCTATCCTGAGGTTTCAGAGCAACCAGTTAAGTCAGGGAGGTGCTGCAAGTCTGTCCTGGGTTCCCCCCGTCCCCGCCCAGTAGTTCATTCTCTAATTTTAAATCAATTATTATGTCAATCTCTAAGTCAAATATATTTGTAGGACTCTGAATTTGAAATGGGATCAGGCTTTCAGTCTTGATGTGACTTCTCCCAAATTCATAGTAAAAAACTTGTGAAGACCCAGCCCCATAATAAAACACAGAAGAAAACAAAAACAAAAGCCCAAGAGAGAACCTATTGCCCAAATTACTAACTACTAGGTCAACTGAAGAAAAACCTCAAGGAAGTGTTATCAAATATGGCAACCCTGCCCAACTGAAACACAGAAGGAACTGCCTGTCCCCTCCTGACACAGAATCCCAGCATCCGGGCATTCGTCTTCACCATGTTCTCTGGGAGTTATTGTAAGGAGCTAGATAACTCTTCCTCACTCTCCATTTTCTGTCTTTTAAGATATAGATAGTTCCAGAAAACATCTGAATCATCAAATCTTTAATTCCAAATTTCCACTTAAAATTTTGTCCCATGTTTTTAGTTCAGGAGCTAGTCAGATTTAGACTTATGCTCATCATTACTCTCAGGTTCTTTATATCATTTGAAGCCCCGAGGAGATGTGCTTGCATAACTCACATCAGTCTGTGGATACATATATTACATCTTGTCTGTTTTATGCTAGATGGGTTTAGATGTACATGTACATACACCATGCAGATGGCTGTAGATATAGTACAGTTGCATAATTGCATCTGTGTTTCATGTACGTCTGGACTGTACCTATGTCAATACTTAAGTGAGTTGTAAGGTATAAGTAAGTTAATGCATGGCTCTCTCCGACATAAAGCCAGTCCCTAAATATGTTTCACTGGGGAGATGCACAGTTGTGGCTAGAGTCAAGAATTAACTAGCAGCAGCTGAGGATCTCAGCCTTCATTTGTTCTGGTCCAATACCATGGAAGCTTTAATTCCACACATAATTTTAGGAATTTAATTCCACACACAATTTCTCCTGCAACATTCCCTGTCACACTTCTACATTACAATGAGATCTCTTTCTTCTACTGGGTCCACTCTTGAACTCAGTTCCATGAAGACTTGGAAATAGCCTGTTAGACCATATTTATTTCCCTATCTGCCTACTCCAAAAGAGGTATTGTTAGTCCCCAAACCCTCCATCTTTGTATAAAATATACCTTTATGAACTGTATGTCTTGAAATACCAAGTAAAAGTAATCACTCTGGAATAGTTATGTTGAGATAACAGTCATTATAAGGCACAGTAGAAGTAGAGAAATAAATATAACTTTAGAAAGAAAACTGTCAAAGATCATAGCTAAACTATTAGGATGTGAGGCCTACTAGTTCACTGTCCATGTCCTCTAACTCCTGATTCTCCTGGTATTTGATTATAATTGCCCTCAGGAGCTACAAGAGCAATAGTTAGCTGATATCTATACCAGGGGACGGAGTACTACCCCAGGGTATGGTGCTCAGTAAGAACTTATGTATGTAAGCATCAAATATCCTGCAGTCCAGACTCCTTGGGCCATAACACAGACATAAGAAAGCAATGCAAGATTATTTAAACCTTTCATGAATATATTGAATTTTAAAAAGTAACTTTAGCACCATTATCTGGTTCCTTTCTTAGAATTTAACGAGTTGATTAATGGTGTGTTCATTCACCACATGACCCAGATATCCCACTCCTCCATATTTATCCTAAAGAACTAAAATTAGCATACTATAGAAATACAGACACTTCAATGTTTATAGCAGCACAATTTACAATAGTCAAGTTATGGAATCAGTCCAATACCAGTCAATGGATGAATGGATTAAGAAAATGGTTTTATACATAATGGAGTTTTACTCAGCCATAAAGATGAAATTATTTTATTTGCTGATAATGGCTAGAAATGGAGAACCTCATGATAAGTGAAATAAGCCAGACTCGGAAAAGCAAGGGTTGAAATGTTTTCTATGTGGATGCTTAGAGCAAAATAAGGGAAAGAAGGGGTGGGGGGTCGGATATCACACACCTGTAGGGAAGTGGAGTAGAAGAAGGAGATCAAGAGGGGGGAAGGTGGGACGGGAAAGGGAAGGAAATTCAGAATGAATTTAACAAAATCACAGTATGTACATACATTTCACTTTTATGTATATGTAGAAAGCATCAATCAAAAATGAGTGGAAGGCGGGGCGCGGTGTCGCACACCTGTAATCCCAGTAGCTCTGGAGGCTGAGACAGGAAGATCGTGAGTGCAAAGCCAGCCTCAGCAACAGCAAGGTGCTAAGCAACTCAGTGAGACCCTGTCTCTAAATAAAATACAAAATAGGGCTGGGGACGTAGCTCAGTTGTTGAGCGCAGCTGAGTTCAATCCCTGGTACAATAAAAAAGAAAAATGAGTGGAAGGAAGATCCATAGAGTAGAAGGAGAGAGGGGAGGATGGGTGGAAAACAGGGACTGAAATGGAGTAAATCAAATTCCATTTTTGTTTATGATTTTGTCACAGTGAACCCAATTATGATGTGTAACTGTAATGCTCTAACAAAAATTTGTGTGTTCATATTGTGAAGATGCTTTCATTATGTCTGAATGTCAGCGTTAGAGGATATTCATTGAAGATATTGGAAAGGACCAAGATTCTAATAGTTTATTGTCCATTATTCTGAACATTCAATACTTTATAAAATGACACATTAAAAGCAAACACACATAAAATCTATTAGAGAAAATCTCCAAGCAGATTGTCTGCACTTCTTGGTACAGCTCTGCGGTGTTACGCACATTTCATTAAAATTCTTCCTTTTCATTATTTTTAGCTCTCTACAATTGTTATGCTTAATTAACTCAATCAATTATGGATTACTGCCAGTTATATTTGCAGAAACCATGGCACTTTATTAACTCTCATAAATGCCAAAAGATAACAGAAGCACTGGAGGCCTGATAATTAAATGCATCTTTTACATTTCTAGCCTATAAATTCAATTTAGCTCATGTTAGTTTAAAGGTTTGTATCAATGTGTAGACTCTGGGATAGTTCTTCCCCAATGTTTAGGCTGCATGTGACCCACAGGGGAAGTAATGAATCATGGCCAAGCTGACTTCCACATACTGTGACATACATGTGATATTTTATGACAAACCACTAATGAGCAAAATTTTAAGGTCCTTGAAGGAAGGTTTTTTTTTTTTTTCTTACACTAGTATGACAGTAGGTAAAAAAAGTGGATGTGTAACCGATGTGAATCTGCATTATGTATATAGGGTAAAAATGGGAGTTCATAATCTGCTTGAATCAAATGTATGAAATATGTCAAGAACTTTGTAATGTTTTGAACAACTAATAAAAAAAAGTTTTAAGTATGGTTCTGCCACAGCCTAGAAAATATCTGCCACATAGTAGGTGTTCAATAAATATTCGTTGAAAAGATGCCTATGAGCTCATATTTTCTGGGTCTCCAAATATCACATACCAGAAGATACTTATTGAAAGTAAAAAAATTTATTCATATATCCTAAAAATAAAATAAATAGGAATTTATTAGATCTTTGATTCTTAATATTCCTGAAGCCACAAAAATCACTGAAAAGACTAAATTGCTATCTTTGATATTCATTAAAAAAATTACTTTTTCCTCCCTGAATGAAAAGATCCCAGACAAGATATATGTTCATTATGCTTAATGAAATGGTGATTTTTTTTACTTAATTTTCAATGTATGAATAAAGTCCATGTTACACTTGACACTCTTGGTCATTTTCTTCAAGAATCTGATTCCACATTGGCTGTGGAAGGCCAACATACATTTCATGTAAGAAAAGCACCTGCACGTTCCCTGTGGGTTTATGGTAACGGTTGGTGGGATGTGTTTTAGTTGGAAGTGTTTACCTTCTTAGCAGCCATTGTCAATGCTCCAGCCATTTCCAATGACTATGGTGATTGTGTGAACAAGTAAGATGGGTTTTCAGATTTTATAGAAGCTTCTAAGGGGGAGAAAAGAGACAATCACAGACTTGTGCTAAAAATGAAAAGCTTTAGGGACATTATGTCATTCCTTGGTCAATTTAGAGCCTATGTATGGCATATGTAGATGTTGTTAGAAATGTAATTTTTAGATTATTCTATTAAAACTACTTAAAGGGACTTCTCTCTTCCTGTTACTGTATTACCAATTATTTATTATATTGATAGTGTGCCATTTGATATATATGTAAATAATTTGAGCCTTAGGCTGAGAAAAGTTGTTTTATTTACTTGTGTCCCTGAGATAACACAAGACTTGAATTATCAAATTAAATGCTTTTGAATTCTACTCCTTACTGTTACCAAACTTGAATAAAGATTCAAATACCAGGCATAAATAAAACTACCTTTTCTTGGAGAAGACTGAGAACATTTGGCATATCTTGCCCCACACCCCTCATCCCTATCCTCACGCTGTAAGATGAGTTTGGGTATTAAATATATCAGATAAGTTTCTTTCTAAGTAATACATGCAGAGAAATTGTTCAAACAAAAAGAGTAACTTTGGTTATAGAAAATCTCTTCTTCATACCCCATAATTAACTGTTTGCATAATTACCACTTGCCCCTCCCTGCCATTTTCTAGCAAATCATACCACCCATAAATCTGTAAATCCAGATTATTTTAAATAACTCAAGTATTTGTTTTCCCTCCTAAACACATTGAATATATATTGACTGTCTATTCTTTATGTTCCTAATAAAAGCCTTTAGCATGCATGACATCTGGTCATTTGCATGTATGCAGGAAAAGGTTAACCCAAGCAGGACTGTGTTGCTCAAACCCTGCACATTCCTAAGAAAGGCCTTTCTTCAGAATAGGCCCTTGGCTACTCCTAAGAGTAGAACTCAGGGTCCATAGCATGCTTTGCTGGATAAGAGTGTTTTTGTAGGCCTGAAGCCTTGGGCCATGTTGTTTGTTCCATGTGGTTTAATTGAACAATGTGATGCACAATGAGTGTGTGTGTTTGTTTGAGGTGGGGTGGGATGGGGTGGGATTGGAATCTGAGTATTTAAAAACGCTGGAAATCAAGGCTCTGGTGAGCTTCCTCAGTTGGTAACACTTTGCACCAATTGTCACGCATCATTGCTGGGAGAATTAAGCACCTCCGTGTGAATCTGCTGGGAGAGGACACTCAGAAGCTGTGCCTGGTTTCTCCTGTACTTCATTCCTTGTGTATTTCCCTGTTAAGTTTAATCTGGATGCTTTCACTGAAATGAGCCATAACTGTGACTATAATAGCTTCTGAATTCTGTGAATCTTCCTAGCAAGTTACCCAGTCTGAAGGTGGTGGCCCTGGGGGACCCTCAATGCAGCATTTCCTCTACTTCCTGACAGAGAAAAGTTTGCAGGCCTATTGCTCATCTTTCCCCTCCTACCCTGTGGAATGGAACAACTAGAATCCTTTCAGCCTTTTGTATTCATATTCACCATCTCTGGGGCCTTAAATCTCCATGAATAGCCCTATAGCAAATAAAACTTTTCAATAGATTTCTATTTATATCACCTGGAAAATGAAATTCTTCCTAAAACCCAAGCTACTTCCTTTAGCTATTTGATCTGTTTTGTTTTTGCAGATAATGCTGCTATTTATACCTTAATAAAATATTATACTGAAGTTATATGTCCAGAGGCTAGTAGAGTGCTTGTTTATTAAAAACAAAATAAAATATAAATTTTAAATAGTAATGTTTCCATTCTTCTAAATGTAAGTGGTAGAATTGACTTTAGTAGACTTTTCTCTTTTATAATATGTTGTTATAATATCCGGAGAAATACTCACCAAAAATATCTGCTCAGTTATTAAATCAGTCATCAGTAACTTTCTTTGGGACTATCTATAATGAAAGCATATGTCTAATTCTTCTTCAATGGGAGTATTCTTAAATTTCCATGCAAGAGCTATTTGTATTTCTCACCAGGATAGCTTTTTTAGATGTCTACCTTAACCTGGTAACCTAGTAAAAATAGCAACGTTACTCAGCACACTAAGGGATGTTTTGGAATAAATTATATTAATGATTATTTTGGTTTTAGGTTTGGTGTATTATCTATTAACTTTTTAAGCAGATCCCATTTATTTAAATTCAGGGAAAATTATTTTAGACATGGAAAAAGCAGACAATCGAATTTTATCTAAATTTTATCTAAATGTTTCATAGATTAGGTCAGCAAGAGTTTAATATATAATTGCCAAGAATAATTTCTTTAATTTCTAAAGCCTATTTATATTTCATTAGGAATATGATTTATGTGTGTTGTATAGCACTGATTTTTTAGCCCCACTCTTCCATTTCTCATCCTTTTCAGTCTCTAAATCCTCCCCCACATGCCTCTTGTATGTTCCAATGCGAGGAGAGTCAAGGTTGACATCTGTCCCTTGTGAAAAGAGTACCTTTTTCTGCAACACTATCTTTCCCATTACTACTAACATTTTTGGTCTCCAAGACTTGCAAAAACTTATTTTTTCTATTCCATTATCCTGTTTACTTCCCCATGCCATTCAGACCAGTCCTGTAACTATTTTCTTTCCCAGCGTCCCGTAGCTCTGTCCCTTCCTGAACGTTTTCCTACTTATCATCTTCACTCTCTGGTTTGCATCTGCCCTTGTTCCTTTTCTGCACAGGTGATATTCCAGAATCCATCATGTTACGGCGTGTCTCCTTCCCTTTGTGAATACTCTTCCCTCTGCCTTGAATGCTCTCGTCTGTGTCTCTTGGTTCACAAGTAGCCCATTTTCCACACTCAGTCCTGGTGTTTACTTTGGAAATCCTCTCTCACCCACCCCCGGGCAGAGGACTTCTATTATTTCCAGGGATCCCTCTTAGTTTGCTCTCTTTGCAGAGGGCCTGGTGTGTTGCAGTTAGTGCAAGCTGTTCTCTCACATCTGGTACCTCTTCACTGCTTCTGTTCTACAAGAGCAAAGAAACACCCTTTTCTGTACAAATATTTTTGTATCTCAAACTTTCCAGTGATGCATGACTGGCTACAGTGGCATTTCAAATTCCATCTCTTAGGCAAAAAAGGGACCCCCAGCTCTTTCCACTTCTCCTCACCTTCACATTCTTATCCATAAGACAGTTTTCTTCCTATTTTTGCACCTTATATAACACACCCAGCCACTGGGTGAGCTTATGCCATTCAAAACACATAAAATGCATTTTCTCCGTTTGTCACATCATCTAAGAAGCTTTGTAAATCTTTCCACCATCCTAGAAGGCCCAAACTCATCAGTCCTTCACTCTGTACCCTGTAGCTATTTTTATAATACAGTAGTTTGTCTATGTTGATATTCTTCTTTGTCATATGCATTCTTGAGGTCAAGACCAATGTGCTCTATTTCTTTAAAATTTTTCTTAAAAATATACATATTAAAAATAATAAAGGTCTATCAACAACTAATATATATATAAACTAATTAACTAATATATATGTATATATATATTAGTTGTTGATGGACCTTTATTTTATTCATTTATTTATATGTGGTACTGAGAA